>NC_045427.1:606437414-607086789 GCF_902635505.1 Sarcophilus harrisii
GTAGACAAAGGTGTATTCAGTGAAATCTCTGAGTTCTGCAATGCTAATATTCCCGGCAGGGAATGAGAGGGTCTGCCTTTCCTTCCCCTCTGGCTCTGGCTGGTTGGATTAGACCCCTGTAGGGGGGAGCAGGACAGTGGGCTTCTGAACAAGAGCCCTACTGCTTGGTGCTTCTGACACATGGGGATCTACTTTCACCCTGGCATGAAGACAGACTCCCCAGGAACCTAGCACAGAGGACAATAGTCCAGCTGTAACAAAGAGGCACTGAATCAAAACTGGACAGGTCACCGTTTTGACAAAAGCCAAAAATATTCCCTCCTCCTCTCCTTCCACCCCACCCCCATTGCCACTCACATGCTGTTCCCTTTTCATTCACTGCTTTGACCCTGGGAAGCAGGAACTTCCAATTTAAAAAAAAAAAAAAAAAAAAAAAAAGGAAGAAAGGAAGAGGGTTTTTAAAGAAATAAGAGGTTGGGGCAGCTAAATGTCACAGTAGATAGAACACTGACCCTGGAGTCAGGAGGATCTCAGTTCAAATGTGACTTCAGACATGGACTAGCTGGATGACTCTGGGCAAGGCACTTAATCCTAATTGTGTCCCCCCTCAAAAAAAAAAAAAGAAAGAAAGAAAGAAAAAAGAAGGAAGAGATCCACCAGCCATTAATAGGATCATAGATGTGGAGCTGGAAGAGACTTGAGAAGTCATCCCTTTATTTTACAAATGAAGAAACTGAGGACTATAGAGATTAAGTGCCTTGCCCAAGACATACAGATAATAAATGTCAGAGCATGATTTGAATCTGGGTCTTTTGACATTAAGTTCAGCAACTCTATTTGCTTTCAACCTTCATTCATAGGTCTCCTCTAGAAGCCCAGGAATCCCCTTGGCTCTCTGTCTCCACTGCACATTGTTTTTTCCTGAGAACCCTCTCCAGTCCTGGAGGAGAGCTTTCACCCACTAAAGGTCACTTTATTTGGGGCTCAGCTTCCTCCACTGAGCTGCCCACTCAAACAGCCTTGCTACTGGGTCCTTTCTCTCTCCTGAGGAATTAGGGAAGGTAATTTCAAACTGTCCTCTAACAGCATCATTTGGGGGGATCTCAAAGGCAGGAAAGAGATGGGCCAAGCAAAGGTGGAATGGAAGAGAAGCAGGAGGGAGGGAAAGAGGAAAGGTGAGAGAGAAGGAAGGAAGGAAGAGACGGAGGGAGGGAGGGAGGGAGGGAGGAAGGAAGGAAGGAAGGAAGGAAGGAAGGAAGGAAGGAAGGAAAGGAAAGGAAAGGAAAGGAGAGAGGAATAGAAGAAAGAAGAAAGGGAAGGAAGGAGAGAAGGAGGGAGGGAAGGAGGGAAGGAGGGAGGGAAGAAGGAAGAAAGGAAGGAGGAGAGGAAGGGGAAAAGAAAGGGATGGAGGGAGGAAAGGAAAGAAGAGGAGGGAGGGAAGGAAGGAGGGAAAGAGAAGAAGGAAGGAAGGAGGGGAGGGAGAGAAAAAAGAAGGGAAGAAGGCAGAGAGAGGACAAAAAGACAAGAGATATACACACAAATCTACAAGGTGAGAATTAAAAGAGAAAGAGAAGGATACAGAAATGGGAAGAGACTCAGAACAAGAGAAAGAAAGAGAGAGAGAAACCCGCCTACAAAACGTTAAATACCTAACAGGAGATGACAAATCAAATGGGAATTACTGTGGTAAAAACATAATTAAAAACTTGATTGAAGTTAAACAGAATTTACATAACACTGCAAATTAACTTTACACTCAAAGTATTCACTGGGAAAGCAATGAAGAGGCATTTCATTAGTAATCTATATTTAAACAATACTTACAATAGAGTTGTTCTAATGAGAAACTTAGTGTTTTTAATAACAGCAATTGCCAGTGGCTCCTAGCAGCCATCCTGATCGAGGCAATTGCTGTTCGTTAATAAGTGTGTATTTGGGCAATTCAATATCTGGGACAGATGTGATATGAGGGAGCGTGATGTACATATACATATATGTATACACACAAATTTGTATGGATGTGCATATTTATCTAAAAGTGTGTTGGGTGTCATGTCTGCATGTGTGTACATGCTTGTGTCACAGAATAAAAACGGTTCAGAATAGTAGAGGAGGAGGCAGGGTCTAACAGTCAGAGGATGTGGATTCTGATTTTTCCTTTGGGAACAGAACTTGGCCGTTTTTGATTTCTGGCTCCGGTTACTTCTTCTTTCAGTTAATAAGTACACGAGAAGATAATATCCCTCACCTTCCCTAACTCACAGGGGTCACTTAGGGATTTAAATGAGATAATGGATGGAAAGCCATTTATGAAAAGTCTAAGTATAAATTCCGTGGATTACTGTTATTATAGGCCTAGTGATCTAATTAGATTGCCCACAGCATGGGATAGCTTATTTCCTGGCACCAGCCCACCCCTCCGAGGTCACACAATGTCTAAAAGGCTTCTCATTCCACCCTGCAGGGATGCTCAAAACCCCAAACCCAAAAAGCCAAAACAAAACCAGTGCAGTAATTGCGTCATTTCTGTGGCAGGGAGAACCCAGCCCAGGTACAGGGCCAGAGCTGCCTCCTGCCTCTCTACTTTTGCCCCACTCCCATCTGGTCTGGCTGGGAAAGCCAGCATTAGTGGGTCTCTTTCAGGGAGTTCTCCTTCTCTCTCTAAGTTCAAGGATGCAGCATCAGTTTAGGAATAGTATGTTAAGCCAGGGTGGTTGACTCTATAGGTCATTTCTCAGTATCTCCAGGGATAAAATGGCCTAGATTACGGGGTTTCAACCTGGGGTCCATGAACCTGAATATGAAAAAATGGTATATTTATTTTTATGAATCTCTGAAATGATATTTCCTTCAATTATGAATGGAATATTTAACCTACAACATATTGCTTGCTGTCTTGGGGAAGGGAAAGGTAAGAGGAGGGAGAAAAATGTGATTTGTACAAAAACTTTTCAATTTGATATAATCAAAATTTTCTATTTTGTGATCAATAAGGATCTCTAGTTCTTCTTTGGTCATAAATTCCTTCCTCTTCCACAACAGGTCTGAGAGGTAAACTCGAGAAAAATCTGGAATACAAAGTCTTACAAACATGAACGTTGAAAACTATCGTTTTGTGTATTTGGAAAAATAAAATACTATTGGGATTGCAAAAGAAGTTGTGAATGTAGGCAACAAACAACAGTAATGATAGCAATGCTTGTGACTTGGTCACCAACACAAATCACAGAAATTTCCATATTATATTATTATTTATTGAAGATGTCTTGGATGCTCATCCCTATTTCAAATTTATTGGAGTTACTATATAAGTTCATAGATATATTATTGTATCATTTTGGTAACCATTAAAATATAATTTGTTTCCTTTGTAATATGATGCATTTTATATTATTCATTTAAAAATATTATTTTGAAATGGAGTCTAAAAGGTTCCATAGACATTGATTCCCAGAGGAGGCCCTCTGGAACCCAGCCAGAGTTCATTCATTCATTCATTCAAATTCTCATATTCTGGGGCCTCAATGGTGGGTAAAATGAGAGAGAATCAAGGGAGAGGGAATAGGCTTCCTTCCAGGGAACAACCCAGTCACAGACTTCCGACCATTAGCCCCTTTGCTTCATCCAGAATAGAGCACAAGCATTCTGGCTGACCTGACCCTTGTGCAAGGCCAAATATTATCAAGTTTCAAAATCTACTAGGTCCAGGTCTCCCAAAAATCCCAACCCCAAACCACAAAGAAAAATCCCAAAACTGGTAAATGAAGATGATGATTATTTTCTTTCAGGAATAAACGGCATCGAGAAAGGACTTCCTAGTTTAAAAACAACAACAAAAACCCTATTCCTATGGTCCTAACTGATTTCACTCTCTCCCTATGGGGCGATCACTAAAAACATCTGGGAAGCTTTTCCCAGAGCTCAGTTGCAGTCCTAGGCAAATGAAAAGGGAAGAAACAGTGGGGCAAACGCATCTCCAGTGGACTTGCAAATAAGAGTCATTTACTAAAGAAAGTAACAGGGAAAAAATCAGGAGAGAGAGAGAGAGAGAGAGAGAGAGAGAGAGAGAGAGAGAAAGAGAGAGCGCCCCAGAAACCCAAAGATCTCATTTGGTCTAAACTGACAGCTTTGACTTTTACTTAACAGCCCTGAAAGGTTTTTACCTTTTCCTTGTAATGAAAAGCCAGGGGAATTCAGTCGTCAAAAGCAGCAACATTCCTCTCTTTCTCCTCTTACTTTTCCCTTGGAGTCAGACTGCACTATACATTATGCAAAGAGGGGCTCAGGAGGCCCTAGTTTGAATTCTGAACCCCACTCTTGTTTGAAAATTTAAGGAGCTGGGTCAGGCAGTGAAGGTGCCTCCTCCTTGGGAAACTCCCTAACCAGTAAAATCACAGGTCCAGTCCCTATCCATATCCCTATAGTACCAGCTTCCCAAGCATGTGGAGAGTACTGAACAAGAGAGATACTGCAATGACCTCACTCTGTCAGGCAATCCTATTCCCCCTTTACGGAGCAGCCCACATGCTTTTGGGATACCACAAGAAGGTTTTAAAAGCAAAATGCCGCTGCTGTTCATGGCTCTAAGGGGAAAGATAGGTCCTTTCTTTGTGTTCTGAGATTTTGGGCATCCTAGGTAACACATCTCCTCATTGTATCCTCCCAAACTTCTCCCACCTAGGCCCTCATCACACTGTCCTCCCAAAGGCTCTTGGAGCAATGAGAGAACTTCCAAAGACTAATGACCTAGGAATATCCCACACTGCAACATCACTTCTCCACTTCCCCAGGCCTATTTCCCACTTCTCTGGCCATCTTCCTTGACCATTCCAATCCATACTGCTCTTGGTTCCGAATACCTCCAGCACTAACCCTGCACCATACAATGGAGCCCATGAGCATCTGCTTTGTATATGTATGTGTGCTTATATTTGTGTGTGTGATGTATAGATGTGAGAGAGAGAAAGGAGAGAAAGAGAAAAGAGGAGATAGAGAAGAAAGAGAGTGAGAAGAGAGAGAGAAAGGGAGAAAGGAGAGACAGAGGGAAGAGAAAGAGAAGAGAAAAAGAAGAGAGAGAGAAAGGAGAGAGAGAGAGATATCTTCTTACAACCCTAGGAGGTAAGTGCTGTGGTTATTTCATCTTATAGCAGTTACTTGCCCAGAGTCACACAGCTAGCAAGTGTTTTGAACTAGGTCTTCTCGATTCCAAGAACAACTGTTCAAGTGCACTGAACTGCCAGGAAAAGGCGGGGAACAGAGTTCAGAAGGAATTCAATATTTATGATGAGGGACTCAGTTTCTTGATCCGTGTAATGATAAGGTTGGAACTAGTTCATTTTAGTTCAGCTCTAACTCTAAATCACAGTTTCGACTTCCCACATCACTCTCTTAACTGCAAATCTGGGGCTCACAGGCCTAAGACAGAAGGGCCCACCACCTCAGACACTATCACAGAGAAAGATGCACAAGTTTGTACACAGATCGGCACCTCAGCCCTCATACACCGGGCTGTAGGAGGAGTCTCAGGGCCATGAAGGAGACAACAGTGCTGGAGATCTGGGGAAGAAAGAGGGATTCACTTGCTGGTCACTCTGAGCCAGCAAAGCTGAAGACTGAAGGGCAGAAAAAGCTTGGAGGAATTCTGTCACTGTTAAACATGGGTTGGATATACAAACAGGGTGGAGGTAGAGATTGCAGAGAGCTTGAGCCAGAAAAAATATACATCAACTCTTACCCCAATCACCCAAATCATCATTCCAAAGGTCTGGAGGAGTTGTCCTCCACTCTGGCTCTCAAATTCCATCGCCCCCCCCCCCCCACTACTCCCATCCCGTTCCCCCTCTCCCTATTGCTGAGGGCCACCAGGGAACTCCTCCCGACCATGACCAGCTCCAGCCTGGCCAAGCCAAACACAGGCTGTGAGATCTGCTGGACAAAACAGCCGTATATTCCAGGCCCCAAGCTGATCCAGGTTAATGGAAGGCAGAGGTGGCCGTCGGGGGAGAAAGGAGAGCGAGAAACAGAAGTGATGTCCACGGTTGAGCCCTTAGGGAAAATATCACCCCCTGAAAGGGCAAGCAAAGGAAGATGGGCTCGGAGGAGAGTCTTCCAGATAAAGTCCCTGTGCCTAATCCAACACAGCTCCCCCCTCAGACCAAGCTCATTCCCCCAACTCAGGGATGTGTCAGGGAACAGTTACCAACCCCATGTGGTGAGATCCCAGGGAGACCACCAGAAACAGCACAGAACTCATCAGAATTCACCCCAAAACACAAGGCTATAAAGCTGTACCTACATAATGAGTTAAATGCATAAAATAATTAAATTATATATATATATATATATATATGTATTTACTGAATATGTATATATGTACATATATGTGTGTATATATATATTCAGTAAAAATACAGCATATGTATCTGTACACATCTATATATATAATCTATATATATGTACACATCTATATGTATTGTATACACACACACAATACACAATATATATATATATATACATATATACATATATATACATATATACATATATACACACACAAACACACACAATTTCTAGACTTGCTGGCCTTTAAGTATCAATTCCATGAAACTTTTTCTGACCATCCTCTTCTTCTTCAACCCCACCAAACCTCTTAGGGCCTACAAAGCCCATCTCATTTAGCCCTTATTTATATATTATTTTCATAAAATCAACAACCCCAGAATTTCAGGGGGGATCAGGAATGGTCATCCAAAGCCATCTAGTCCAATTTTCCTCTGAAGGGGAAATCTCTTTCACATAAGGGGCAACCACTACCTTTCAAGACATCAGGAGACTTTTCTTTACAATCCAGTCTAGATTTGCCTCTCCAACTTTGAGCTTTACCCAAGACAAAAAAGGTGACAGTGAGGGCCCATGTTTGGTCTCCCCGACTGTAAGCTCTTTGAGAGCAGGGACTGAACCATTTGTCTTACCTCTCCTTGGCGATCCCAGAAAGCTCAGCACAATGGTGGTCATATAGGAGGAGCTCCAAAAAAGAGGTTTTAATTGACTAGAAAACAACCCCGTGACTGTGCTCTGTGGGAGACCTACTCTGCTGACCCCTTTCCCCCCTCTAATATAAAGCCTCCAAATTCTTGTCAGAGATCCAGCAGCTTTGGGCCCATGCTCTTTCTCACCCCCCACCCCCTCCATCTCTCCCACACAGCCCGAGGATAGAATTATACTGGGGTGGGCTTCGGAAGAGCAGCAAAAATAACAGTTTTCACAGGGTAAGGATTCAGAGTGAGAAGGACCTGGGGCTGGAGTCGGAGGCCTGGATTCTAGCCTCAGCCCTACCACTATTTGGTTCATCTACCATGAGACTATACTCATTTTATGTATTTGTACATGTGTATACACTATATATATATATATATATATATATATATATATATTATGTATGTACACATCTACACACACACACACAGCATAAAGATCAAACCAGAATATATATGTCAGGAGATTTTTTTTTTAATAAGTTGAGAGCTGTCCAAAGGGAGATCTCCCTCTTGAGGTACACGCTGGGTAAGTAACTCCTTTCTGGTCCTGTTGACCCGACAACCTAAGGGCTCCATCAGCGCTGATGAAGCATGCCCAGGAAATAGCCTTTGAGTAACTTAAACGAAGTCAATTATGGAAAAATTTTAACTCTGTACCAGTTGGAGCTACAAGTGGTTATTAGTCCGCTGCCCCAAAGACCACTGACCTGAAAACCCCAATGAGGAGTGATAGGGACAGAAATTCTGTCAGCCCCCTAGAACAGGGGTGTTTAAGCTGGTCTGGAGACTGAATTCTGTAGATGATTTAATTCTGATAACTCTATTTCCATATAAATTCAACATAATTTCAAAAGGTTTCCCTTCTCTTCCCATTCCTTGTAGTTTATTTCATATATTAAAAATATTAATTTGAGAGGGGTCTGTAGGCTTAACTAAACTGCCCAAGACAACACCAAAACAGAACTAAACAGTTAAGAACCTTGCACTGGAGAATGGGAAGAAAGAAACTTGGCCATCCCAGCTCCTTCCCTTGGGGCACTGGCTACCTCCCCTACCTAGTTCCCAGTTTGTACAGATGAGGCACCTCCCTCCACCTGAAAACACCCAGTTCAGGGCCTTGCCAAACAACAGAGATCTTTTAAAACCCTTTTCTTCCTCCTAAACCATGGCAGAGAGAAGAGCAGAACTGCCAGCCTGGCAGCTGTGGACCCAGCTTTGGAGTTACCTCCTTCCTTGATTTCCCCCAACCCCATCCATATACAGGTCAATAACAAGAGACAGAACTGTGCCCCAAGGCACAAACTGATCTCAGTGCTTTGGGGATAAAAGAGACAAGCAGGAGCTGGCTTTCTCCTTTTTCTTTCATTCTTTATCTCTTTCATATTCTCTGTCCCTCCCTCCCTCCACCCCCTCATCTTGCCCACCCCCAGCTTCTTGTGTGTGTGTGCTTTTACCTTCCCAGGGCCTTGGTGTTTATAAACGGGCTCCCTGTCTTGTGAGTCACTCTCCAGACACCATTGGCAAGCCGCCGATCTCACCCTGCGAATGAGTCTCCTCCTTCTCTGTGGAGAAAGGGGGGGGAAACACATGCCATGAGGGAGGCTGGAGCACTGGGCACAGAAGGGCAAGCTGGGATCTGCACGCAAGCGGGAGGGCGGGCAGGCAGGCCTGTGGTCCAGACTCCAGGCCGAGCTCTGGTAGCCTCCCTCCTGACTTGGGGCAGACAGGGAGCAGCAGGAGGTCACCCCCTCACCTCCCTGCTGTCCCTGGGCACAGCTCATCCTGGCTTTCCACTAACGTACTCCAGTTTCCTGGTTTCCCCAAGTTCTCCCTTTGGTCCCAAACCAGTAGGACGATCCGAGCTGGCCAGGTCCCTCTGCCACCCCACGCCTCACAACCAGGCTGCTGTCCTTCTCCTTGGGTTCGTGAGGCTGTTTCTTGTGGGGGGGGGGGTTTACACTTGGGGGTGGTTTGCTTTTGTTGTGAGGGGGGGAAAGCTGAAAGTAATCTCCTGCCAGGGAAGCCAATAGCAAGAGTGAAAGGGAGAAGCTGTCCTGGGGTATTTTTAGCTGCATGTACAAAAGCCCTTGCTGTGTACCTCCTCTTGCTCAGTAGCGCCCTGTCCGCCTTCTGGGAATTATCTCACACAGCCATGGCCCCAGCAGCCACTTCCAGAGCTGCACTTTAACCCCCTACCCGCCCCCCTCCTCAGTGGAATTCTTTCCTCATTATGAATTAGTTACCAGATCGCCTGCCAAACAATTGTAATTTTATCTCCTCGGGTTTAGGTGGACCTCTACCTCTCTCTGTAAGAGACCTAACCATCCCCCCGCACTCCTCCTCCAACTGGTCAGCATTTGCCTGCTCCAGCAAATCCAGGAGCCATGAAGGCAAGGCAATGATCCTTTAGGAAGTACCCGGCCAAATAATAGAGACGATCTAGCCGGGGAATCAAGAGGTAAGTTTGTGCAACAGGGAACAAAAGAGATCTTGTCTGGTACCTCTCCCCACCGTCCTCACCACAGCACACCTTATAATGCCTTCTGTATGTACTGGTATCCCCCTCCCCCTACTCCATCCTTCCCTCAGCATGAAAGCTTCTTGTGAGCAGGGACTACTTTGCTTTTGTCTACATCCTTAGCACCTGGCACACAAATGCTCAATGATGGAGTGGTTAATGGGTACAAATGAGTGCCCCAGGATCCCCCATGGGAGCTCCTAGGGATTGCTAAGCCTTTGGGAGATGTAGAATTCTCACACAGAGAAAGCTTGATGTTGCAAATGCCCCCAAAGGACACCACCCAATACACGCTTGCACTGACATGTGTGTGTATTAAAAAATAAGTATATATATATATATAATATAAATATATATATATATAAAATGTGTGTATGTATATATATACACACATATGTACATATACACAAAAGTGCTATGCAACTTTAAAATAATTACAGTTTAAAAAATTGTTCTTACAATCTGATCTCCCCGAAATGTTACAACTAGTCTATTTAGCCAGGAAAGAAACTGGCCCCATTGGCGTGTCTATACCAGGTTCCTCTTAGCAAGGTGCCCAGGGTATTTGCCGTCTGTATCTCTCTCTTGTCTCCCAGTGAGCACTTCCTCCACGTTCCCCCTTCCTTCTCCTTTCTCTAGGTCACCCCCTAAGATGAAGAAGAAGGGGTCCCCAAAGGAGGCTGGGCAGGAATGATCCTCCTTCGTCTGGCTCAATCTAAATGCCGTGAAATTCTTGCTCCTTGGGGACCTCACACATCAGTTACTGCCTGTTAGTAAGCATCCACAAGGCTCTGGTTAATAAAACCAGACCCATCTAATAAAGGGGAATGTTTAGGTGGCTTTTGATTGAGGACCATCCCCTCTCTAGTCCTCCACGCTCCCCAAAATAACTGGACAAAAAGAAAAACTCCTCTTCTCTTTATCCTTTGTAAAGCAAGAGACATTAAAAAAAAAATCACAAAAAATCTGAAGGGGGAGTGGGGAGGTAGGGAGGGGGATGGATGGAATTCCCAGGATCACCAAAAATCTGAGAAAACTAGCCAATTGTCCAAACTAATTAAAGGCTTCCTAGATTCACAGCCAAAGCCCCAATAGGAATGGGGTCAGATGTATGGGGCAGACGCAGAAATTCTAAAAAACCAGGGGCCAATTGTTTAAAATATTCTACTACCTAGTCTGGGTCAGTTCTTAAGGCACTGGGATCTCCCCATTGATGGAGCTAGGGAGGGAGGAGGAGAGAGAGAACAAGAAAGCTGGGGGGTGGAGTGAAGGAGGGGGCCGGAGAAAGGAGGAGTGGGCTGGCAGAGCCCCCAGCTTTGTGTGTGTTGGGAGCAAAGGGCAAGAGGGGGAGGGGAACACGAATGCCTTCATGATTCTCCACAGCAGAAACACTGGCTGGAATGTGAGCTTGCTGAATAGAAAGGAGGTGACACTGCAAATGAATTTAGGGGCAGGGGGTGGTGATGGGTCAGGGGGAGGGGAAAAGGAAGCAACAGCCCAGCAAGTGGAGTCAAAGAGCCTAGGATTCAGGGCCTGCTCTGATCCCCAGGCACTCCAGTCCAGACGGGTCATAGGTGGATGACCTGGTGATCATGGCAATATGTCCTTCCAGACACAGCTGGGGAGACCCCCAAGTCTTCAGCTGGCCCCAGACCAAGGTGTCTGGAGCAAAGCCTCCATGAAGAAGCGGGAAAAGGGAGGCAGTTTCCTATCTCTTCATCCTTATGCTCTCCCCTGGCCCAAATCCTGCCTTGCCACTCCCCCTTCCCTCCACCCGCCCTGCACCCTGTCTCCTCATTGAGATCCTCACAGTTAAGAGAAATCCATTATAGCCCCAGCTCAGCCCATGTGCTCCCTCCCTTGTACAGCGAACAGGATGTGGGTATCTGGAGGTGAAGGAGAGTGTGGGGGTCGAGGGACAAATGGGTGGGGAGTGGTTCGAGGGACACTACTTCCTTAAGACAGATCGGTTTACCACATTCAGTTGAGCCCAGGACCGCACAGCTGCAAGTTATAAATGTCCCAGCCCAACACACACACACACACACACACACACACACACAGCCATTCCTTCAGCCAAGATTCCAGATCTTTGTGGCTCCTATCTATCTTCTCAAAGAAATCGTCTCCCCCAGCCACATCGGTGACCTGTCGGTCAGTCTTCCAAGGCAGGGCCCAGGTAACCCATACACGGCTCTCAGGTTATAAATCCTCTTCATTAAGCTGCTACAGTCTGGAAAGCCCTGAAGGAAGAAGCATGGACCTAGTGTAGGAAAACAGACAAAGGGGTGGTCCAGAAGCAGACTGTTATAGGGAGGGAGAGAGGGAAGGAGAGGGGGAGGAAAGAGAAAGGGAAGGAGAGAGGGGGAGGAAAGAGAAAGGGAAGGAGAGAAAGAGAGGGAAAAGAAAGAGGGAAGAGGGGGAGGGAAAGAGAAAGGGAAGGAGAGAAAGGGAAAAGAGAGGGAGGAGGGGGAGGGAAAGAGAATGGGAAAGAGAGAAAGAGAGGGGAAAGAGAGGGAGGAGGAGGAGGGAAAGAGAATGGGAAGGCAAGAGACAGAAGGGAAAAAAAGAGGTAGGGAAATGGAGGGATGGAGAGAGGCAGGCTCTGGGCTAGTGAAAAGGCACTCAAGTAAGGCTCCTCATTCTGCTCTACTTCCTCCAATCCTAGTGATTATTGCAGACCCAGATCTTGTACTTGCTACCTTCTTCAGGAAACTTGCCCTGATGTTCCATGTAATTTCATCCCACAAGTGTTTCTCCAGCACCTGTTAAGCTCAAGGTCCTGGGTGAGGTGGGGGAGGTTCTCCTGCTGGAGGGGTGGCTCTCCACCTTTCTCCGAAAGGAGCTAGACCTTCTACCAGCCAGAGGTGACAAGAGTAGGACGTTCTGCAAATGGCAGAGCACTTACGCCGAAGCTTGGTGGTAGACAGATGAAATGCCCATTAGGGGGAATAGCTGGAAGGCCAGTTGGATTGCATTGAAGAGCATATAAATAAGAGGAAGAATAAATAAGTAAGCTTGGCAAAATACTGCTTGTAGTAGGTTTCAAATACTAAACAGAGGATTTTAAATTTTATTCTAGAGAGCCCATGAAGATTTTGGAGAGAGAAAATGAATGAGTGTGTGAGCATGTCTGTGTGGGAGGCGATACAGATGATGAGGACGAAATATGTATTGACATTATCAACTTGGCAGCGGTGTGGAGGGCAGAGGGGAAAGGGAAGAGACTGGTGGCAGGGAAGAGGCAGCGGGAAGACCATCCCAATTGGAACCTCCTCAGAACTCCTAAGGTATTGACCATTCTTACCACTCATTTGGTAGCTGTCCCATCTGATATGTCCCCTTCTACCACCTATAACTTCATTGTTGTGTTCCCAGTGCCAATGTGCACCAACTAGGATTCTTAGAAAGTTGCCTCGTGACTGGAAGGTCCCGAATGATTTGCCCAGGATCACAAAGCCATTAGGGATCAAAGGCCAGACTTGGACCCAGGTGTTCCTGACATCAAGCTCTCTGAGGCCAGACTGTCTGGGGTTTTTAGCTAGCTTTGCATGTCAATCTGATGATCCCAAATGGACTTTAGACTCTTAAAGGGCAGAGACCGCTTCTCTGCTGTAATGCTCTGCCCACGGGTAGGCATAGGGCACCGGTGGTGTGACTAATTTGGGGCACGTTCCAATTGCAATAGCAATTCTAATTAAGGTGGCCATAAACCTCCTTCCTCAGTTCCGAGAGACCCATCCAGCCAATCAAGAATAGAGATTCTTCCCAACACTTATTCTTCCATTCCAGAAAAAAAAAAAAAAAAAAAAAAAAAAAGACAGGGTCAGAGGAGGAGGAGGAAGCAGGACAGAAACAGGATGGTTCACTGAGTCAGGAGGCCAAGTGGGGCAGGATCACCAGCTTAGGCAATCTCCATTCTAGGATTTAGGAGGGTCCCAGAGAAAAGTACCATCATTCTGGATAACGGTGGGCCCAAGTACAACGCAAGTCTTTCTGGGAGGGAGCAGTGGGGTGGAGATACTTCCAGCCTTCTCCAGTTTTCTCTACTGTGATACTCAGCTGACTAAAAGAAAATAACAGCCTTGTCCAGGAAAAGCCCATGGTTCGTGGTACCAGAAGCCGTTTGCAGGAAGATAGCTCTATCTCTCTGGTTTTAGATTATAGCTTTTCTAAACCCTCAAGCTGCCTCTTTAGGGAGAGATCCATCACTCAGACGATGGACTGGAATCAGTCACAGTCCAATGACCTCCACGCTACCCCCACTCGGACCCCCCTCTACCATCACTATCGATGGGCACAGGCGAGGCAGGCCAGCCTTCTTCCCAACTTGGCCAAGCTGGCAGCAACTGCCTTAAACAGAACCTTTTCTTGAAGTTTCCCTCAAAAACCAGACTCAGAGGCTACTTCTTTCCTAGCTCCAGCCCTCAGGAGGATCTAGGAAAGGGAAGGGGAGAAGCAGAAGAGAAAAGGGGAAGAGAAGATAAAGAGGAAAAGAGGGAGCAGGGAAGGGATAAGGGAAAAGGGAGAGAATGGATTAGGAGGAAGAAGACTAAAGAATGGTGATGAGTGATAGGGAAAAAATCAAAAGGATAAAGAAGGGGAAAAGGAAGTGGGAATTTAACACTTGTTAAATCTTAGGAAATATTGACTCACTTCCATTTCCTTTTTTTGCTTACTTTTTGGACTCTCAAGCAACTGTTACAAACTCACTGTGATGATCAGACTCAAGAAGTTATCATTCAATTCTTGGTCTCTTTCACACAAAGATAAATACATTGAGTTATTTTTCCCCTCCAACCCCTCCAAAAAATACCAAGAAAAGCCCAGAATTCCCTCCTCACCAAACATTCCATCTTCAGAAGGTCTCTGCCACAGCTGAGGCACCAACACTGGAAGTACATGTGTCTCTCCCCTATTTTAGTGGTAACTTTGTTTTATAAATAAATTATATAAATAGGCTTCTTTGATTACTCAGAGCATCCAGCATTTAAGGACTGGGGCATTGCTGTAGGCATAATTGTACTACTGAATTCATCAGCTGCCTAATTATCATTCATTTTGCATTTATTTCTGCTAATTAAAAAGAGAGAAACTCCTAACAACTTTTACATAAATACTATATTTGTTCTATGTAAAGATGTGATGCTAATTTGCTGGTGATTAGCCGATTATCTAATTTTATCTCTGTCATGCTGCAGAGGCCAGTATCCTACAGCTAACTGGAGGCATGTCGTGTGCAGGCTGGGCCATCACCAGCTTCTTGGATATCACACACATTTTGCACATACACACACACACACACACACACACACACACACACCATGTTGAGGATATAGAGAGAAAACCGATGAAGACTACTCATGATCCAGAGAGCATTCACCCTTGGACTCAGGCAGTTGGGAGGGTACATGGAATGACTCACGGGTCTGAGGAAATGTTCATAACAGCAAGATACGCTCACGGTCATGGGATCAACCAAATGGACTGTTTGGGGCATTCATGGAAGCCATCAGACCAAGCCAACAGTCATGTCTATCCTCCCACACTTCTCTCTACCTAGGACAACATAGCCGGGGCCTGGAAGAGATGCTCCTCATCCCTTCCCCATCCAAATCCAATCGCTCAACAAGCATTTATTAAGCACGACTATGTACTGGATGTCAGAGCATTATAGTCATAACCATTCAGAATAAAACGGTAAGAGGGCTACACTTAAAATCAGGAAGATTTGGAAGACTGATTTTGGAGGATCACAGGTCTAACCTTTGTATGTTATAGAGTAGGAAAGGAAGTTAGAAAATTTGTCCCACTAAGGGTCAAAGTTATGATTTGAACCCAGGTCCGCTGACTGCAGAAGCTAATGTTTCAGCTAACTCCTGGCTCTGCCATTTGGTACCCATGTCTTTCTCTCTGGCCTCAGTTTCCCAAATTGAAAAATGAGATTAGATCAGCTGACTTTAATATCATCCCTTCTGTATCTGTGATTCTACCAGAAATCAAGTCCCAGCTTTGACAGTCACTAGCTATGGAACTTTGAGCACGTTTTTCAACCTCTATGACATCCATTTCTCTCTTCTGTAAAGCAGGAAGGATGATAATACTTTAAACTACCTATATCACAGGGTACTTATTCCTGATAAAACCTCAAAGAGTTATGCAAAAGCAAGCAGATAGGGCATGGATAGGACAGCTAGGTGATGCAGTGGATAGCGTGTCCAGTCTGGAAGTATAAAGATTCATCTTCCCGAGTTCAAATTCACCCTCAAATACTTCCTAGCTGTGTGACCCTGGGCAAGTCACTTAACCCTGGTTGCCTTAGTTTCCTCACCTATAAAAAGAGCTAGAGAAGGAAATAGCAAACCACAGCCATCTCTTTGCCAACAAAACCCCAAAGAGGGCAGGACTGAAAACCACTGAACAACAAGAACAGTCACTCTTACTACTTTCAAGACAGCATCTAACTCAGAAATGAATTCCTGCAATTTGCATACGACTTGGAAAACCACAAATTTATATTGTCTATATTTTATTGTATTTTTACTTACTTTGTTAAATATCTCCCAATTACATTTTAATTTGGTTTTGCCACACTCAGAAGCTTTGCTGCTCAGAGTGTAAGCTCTCTAACGTAATTCCTTACAACAACATTTCCATCGCATAATTTAGTAGGATTATATATTGTACTTATATCTAACAATTTCATATGATACTAGCCTTCTCAACTACATTTTAATATCCCAAAGGACAAGATTCATGTTTTATTTAATAAAACCTCAATTTCCCAGGGTTTAGCCCTTTGACTAATGTCTTTCTTTTTAAAAAAATCTAACTATTCTAAATGAAAATCTCTTTGATATGTATTACATAGTTCCCTGCCTTCTTAAATGGAATAAACAGAACTTACCTATTTCTCAGTAACTTAGGGTTACTAATATCGCCAATTACTGAATTATAATTAGTGACATAGAGTGACATCTGAAAATCCTGCTGAGATGTGAAGAGTTGTTTGCCCCTATAACTAGAGGGATGTGTGTGTGTGTGTGTGTGTGTGTGTGTGTGTGTGTGAGAGAGAGAGAGAGAGAGAGAAAGAGAGACAGAGAGACACAGAGAGAGACAGAGAAACAAAGAGATATTAAAGAGACAAAGACAGAATCAAAGATAGAGAGAGATCAGGAGAGAGACACAGACAGACAGACAGAGAGGGAGAGGGTGAGAGAGATGGGGGAGGGAAAAAAGAAGAGAGGAAGGGGAGAGAATGAATCACTGGAAAGATGAATGGGTTCAAATCCTGCTTCTTGACACTGACTATTGCCTAATCTTAGATAAAGTAGTCAAGCTCCATGGCTCTTAGTCTCTGCATCTGTAAAATTGGAGGCAGAGGAAGGGGAGAAATAAGATTGGTTTGGAGTAAATAGTTCTGAAATCCCTTCCAGCTCTGATCCTAACTGTCAGGTTGCCAGATGTGACTTCTTGTTGCTTTTAGCATGCTCACTTGTGACTTCTCTGCTGCTTCTAACCTTCTGCAGGTTTGCAAACAAAGAAGTAAACTTGTTAGAATTGTGCCTAAAGTAAGAGTAAAAACATTTTGAACTATAGGTTTTCCCATGAGCAAAGTGCACTAACTTTTTAAGTAAATTGACTCTAACATCTCTTTTTGCTACCTGGTGATTTTTTTTAAATGTTCATATTTTGTTGGTTTGATTTTTTTGGGGGGTGGAGAAGGGGACGGATCTGAATAGGTGAAGCTTCTAAATAGTTGGATTGCGACTATTATAATAATTTAATACGAGAGTGACTAACTTTGCATCTCCAGAGCACATATTATAGACCTAAATCCATGGCTGATCAGTCAAATGGTTTGACCAATCAAAAAGTGAAAAAAAAAGAGGCTTCTGACTTTTGATGAAACCATATTAGATGATATCCATGGTTCCCTCCAGCTTAATTTACATAATGACCACAGTAACAAAAAGGAAAACTTCACTGAAAGACATCAAGATCTTGATAAATGCACTGACCAGTCTTGACTTTAGAGGACTTAGTTTCCTCATTTGTTAAGTGGGAATCAATCAGCGATTGACATTTATTAAGCAGCCCCTAGATGCTGGCATTGTGCTAAGGCCTTCTCCTTCCTAACTCATAAGGTAGAGTCTGGTGTGATTCTGGAGTGGAAAGAGTTTTTCCGAGCATAAAAATGAGCTACCCCATCAAGTCTATTACTCTAAGGTGGCTGGTGGCACAGGGCATAGAGCTTTGGACCTGAAGTCAGGGTTCAAAATTTGATTCAGATTCTTCTGAGCTGGGTGACCCCTTGGCCCGGTAATTCACATCTTTCTCAATATCCTCTTCTAAAAAATGGAGATAATAACAGCACCTCTTTTACAGCATTGTTGTAAGGATCAAATGCGGTAATATTTGTAAAGTGCTTTGCAAACTTAAAGTGCTATAAAAACCTCAAATTATTATTATTATTATTGAACAGAGCAGAAAGATGCCACATAGGGACTCAAATATTCTAAGAAATTAGACAATTTTACCCTACTTTGTACAGGACAGGTCCAGCTAGATCTCAGGTACAAGCTGGGGTAAAGGTACAGCCAAGCAAGGCTTTCTTATGGCCCTGAAGACAAGCCTGAGAAATCCTCGAAGGATGTGGGCTCTGGCTCACCTTCTTTTTTGTCCCTCCCACCCCTATTATATGTACCTTGCCCGTAGTAGGTGGTCGACAAGAACCCAATTGATTCCTGGACCAAGTGAACCATAACCAGTGATTTCATTGCACGCCTCTTGGTGTACATGCACTCTGCCAGAGAGAGTTCCTGCCTCTGGATTGGAGGAAGCCCTAAGGCATAGATGACAACTCAAGGAAGTAGGGCATGCAGCAGGGATGGCACAGGCTGGGAGGCCTGGACAGAGTTCCCTTTCTGCTTGTCAACGAGCCACACTGCAGAAAGAGTTTTCCACAGACACAGCAAAAGCCTGCACACCCCCTTTTCCTTTGTGGCCTGAATGCCCTCTTCCTCTCCATACTGATAATTTATACCCCCAGCCAAAGCATGGGGGCCCTGCTGCCAAACCTAATTTTCGAAGAGCACAATTTGCAGCAGATGGAGAGAAAGGGCTTCTTTTCATTCAGTCCATTCCTCCCACCTCAGACTTGCTCTGTTCTCCCTCTCTCGGGTGGATATCCTCTGCTCATTCACTGGCCAGAAGCTTTTATCACTAAGCACACAATCAGAGGAAACCCAGAAGGCCAAGTGGGGGCTGCCAGGAGGCCAGATCTCAAGAAGGCCGAAAACAAAGGGTACAACCCAGAGCTACAGCCTTGGAGGAGAGCACACAGTGATGTCTCACTCTCTGGGACTCCTCCTCTCACTCAAGACAAAACAGCTCCCAGCCCCCTCCTTCTCCTCCCCTCCATCCTCTGGGACAGGGCTTGGCGGGAAGGCCGCTATTATGGCAGAATGGACTGGATGGGCCCTATCATTCAGCTTCAGCACTGCCCATCTGCTGATTCCCTGGGTGGTGAGGAAGCTCAGAAACATCTCCCTGTCCTGAGGAACTTGCCCATGTCTGGGTACATACTGTTCCCTTCCTCCTCCTGGACAGCCCTTCTCCCTTCCTTCTCCCAGGCCCTACCTGGAACTTTCATTAGCCTTCCCAGACCCACATACCTGGATTCTGATCAATTATTTGCTCTACTTCCTTCAGGACTCAGATCTATAACTAAGGGAACTAGACAGGCTTATCCCACGTAACACTGCCCAAGTAGCTAACACAAGGTTACAAAGCCCTGCATTGTCGTTTGGTCAATCACCTGTTTATATCATTGTTTCTATGAAACTAACTGCCCCTGAATGTCACGGTGCCGAGTGTGTTTTCCTGGAACCAATCAAAGGCATTCAGTTCAGTGCACCATTTGGCGTTCACCGTGTTCAGAGATCACACATATGCACACAGAGAAAGCTCGGGTTAGAATATTAACTCCTGTTATTTACTGTGCTATATCAGACAAGCAATTCCACTCTCCAGGCCTCAGATCCCTTGTCTGTAAAATATCATGAGGCTACATTAAGAGAGGCAGGGTATCCAGAATGAGAAAGGTAATAATCATGTTTTATTCTGTGATGGATTAGACCAAGATGGTAGAATTGAGGAGGGGCCCAGAGAGCCCCAGACAGTGTAAGCTGATCATGAAAGGAAGTGGTGGGGTTATTGATAAAGGGCCCAGGGAAGAAGGGTCATTAATGTATCCCCACTAGGATTCTCTAGCCTTGCCACTAACTAGCTTTGTGAATTTGAGTAAGTATTCCTTGTCTATGGACCTCAGTCTGTCTCACTCAAACAGGCTAAAAGTCTAAAAGCTCATTCTAGTAGATCAAATTGTCTGGGGGATAGGTAGGAGGCATATGTTTTCTGAATATCTTTCAGGGTGATGGTACATGGTAGGAACTTAATTACTTACTCCCTTCTCCTTTCTTCCCTTACAATGAGAGTAGGATTGTCCAGTTCAATCCCTTATCTTACAGATAAGAAAACCAACCGAGACACAGATATGGAGAATGATTTTGCACAGTCATAAAGGTAGTAAGAGAAAGAATTCAAAACCAAGTCTTCTAGACCCAAATCTAGAGTCTTTCCCTTACAACAGTGTCCTTGCTTTATGAGTGAGCATGCTTGCGTGCATGTGCAAAATCACTGTGGCTTGCTAAATGTAAATATTTTTATTATTATTATTATTTTATGAATAAGTGGTATAATGTCTAGAGTTCAGAATTAAAAGGGTGATAAAGAAACCCAATGATCCGACTTAGGAAAAAAGCAGTAGACAAAAACACAATTTATCTTTTTTGCCAAGCTCAACAAAAACTGTTTTGATGTACTAATGGTTCTTAATGGGAGTCAGTAGCCATCATTTAAATAAATAATCATCCGGTTGATGACAGAAGTGTTGGTAAGTCTGCCCATTTGTATGTTCGATAAACATGTACATAGTCTGCCTAATATGTTCATCCTAAGAAGCACAGAGTGTCCAATAGAACGTAGGCAACATATATGACCTTGAGGAGGTCACTGAAATACCCACTGTTACACCACGGCTTCGTCATTTTTGCTGTGGTTCTCTGGACTGGTGAACAACATCTGAGCCCATAGGGAGCATAAATGGACCAAGTATTTTTTCCCTTCCTACAAGGAAGATCTCTCTTTAATTGTAGCCTTCTTTTTCTTGTCCTCCCTAAAAGGTTCAGTTAGATCCACACCTTAAAATTAGTTCCTGCCTTGGCTAACCCAGAATCCTATCTCAGTGTCAAGTTCACTCCACAACATTCTACATGCAAAAGTCGTGCACTGGCTCTCCCATTTGTATGTACCAGATTTTTGCATCTGCCTCCATTCAGTCCCTAAACTCTGACCTTATCTATCATCATATCATCTATCATCACTGTTTGGTCAAATCTCCACTAGCTAGCAATGGCCACATGATCCTTGTTCTGCCATCTTATTCAGTCACTAGATCATAGAACTACAGATTGAGAGCTTGAAAGGACATTAGGAATTAGCTAATCCAACCATTCACCCCTCCTCCAATTTTGGTAGATGAGGGAAGCGAGATCCAGAGAAAATAGCAACTTGACGGTCAGGATCTGGCCATTTTATAGAGGTGAAGTAAGTTGGTTAAAGCCACATGGAAATAAATAGTAATTAGTAGAACCAAGAAGAAAATCAGGTCCTCTAAATCCAAACCTATCCCTCCCTTTTTCTACCATGTCACGCCATCCCTCAAGTTTTCTCCCTTCCATCTCTCTTTCCTTCCCCAACCGCCATCCAAAACACACTCAGCAAGCACTTTTTACTCATACAATATTCAGAGGGAGAATATGATAGTGAAATGTCGGACTGTCAAGAGAGCTGATCTCATTTCTGTCACTAGCAAACTACGAGACTTCGGGGAAGTTCTTAATCAACAAGCAGTTAATTAAGTACCTAATATGAATTGGGCATTTTTCTTAATGGATCTCAGTTTTTTTTAACCTTCCTATGAGAAAGCTGGAGTAGATTAGGGGTTTTTAATATAATGTCTGTGACCAACTTTTTTAAATGGATGTCTGTAGTCAATATAATCATTGTCCTTTGAAATCCAATGTAATATAAACATAATCATAATGTTAATAATAATAATACTAACATAGTAAGCTCTATAGAAATAATGATGATTATAGTAATAAGTTAATAATAATAGCTAATATTCCTATAGCGCTTACTATGTGCCGAGCTCTGTGCTAAGTGCTTTTAATTATTGTTTTATTTTGATCCTCACAACAACCCTTGGAAGATAGGCACTATTATCATCCCCATTTTACAGATGAGAAACTGAGGCAGAGATTTAAGTGACTTGCATAAAGTCACAGAGGCAGTAAATAGTTGAAACTGAAATTGAACTCAGATCTTCCTAAGTTCAGTACTCTATCCACTGAGTCACCTAGTTATCTTCAGTTTACTTTAATTATTTCTGCATTAAAAAGTATCATTCTGAGAGGGGTCTATAGGTTTCACCAGACTGGCAAAGGGGTCAACAATTCAGAAAAGTTAAGAACCCCTGCATTAGATGGTTTTTGAACCTCAATTTTCACAATTATAAAATGAAAATACTAACAGCACCCCGGGCTAGATTCAAGGGCCAAATTAGAAAATGTGTCTAATGATAACTAACATTTCTTTTACATAGCACATTGCAAACCTTAAAATGATATATAAAGGTCAGCTAATGTCTTATAACCTTAGGCAAGTCATGAAACTCTCAGCTTCTTGATCAGTAAAATGGAGCTACAATATAGTATCTGGCAGTACAAATAATAGAAAGGACAATAATTTAAAAATCAGAGAGCCTAGGGTTAAACCCAAACTCTGATGCTGACTACTATTGTTGGGATTGTTCCTCATCTCCAAAATGAGGATTTTGGATCAACTAGTGTGCAAGGTCCCTTCTGACTTCAGATCCTAGGGTTCAGCAATCCTTCTTACAGAGGGATTAGGAGTAAAGTACTGAGCAAAAAATTAAAGTGTCATAGACATAAGTAAGTTATTATTATTATTATTACTACCATCACAAACCAGCTCTCTAGCTGTCATAACAACTGCAATGTAGTGTGCGGGAGCATTCTGAACCATTAAAAGCAAATACAAGGTGTTCCCAAGATCACAGATCTAGAAAAGATCACAGAACCAATTCTAGACTCAGAGGCCATTTAGTCCAAGCCCTCCATTTTACAAATGGGGAAACCAAGTCGGGGGAGTGGGGAAAGGATATGTGACTGACTCAATGTCACGCCAGGAATAATAACAAAACTAAGATCTGAATTCAGGTGTTAGTACTCCAAATCTAGTCCTTCAGTTTAATTGTTTTTCAGTGATGTCCAGCTCTTCCTGACCCCGTTTGAGATTTTCTTGCCAAAGATAATGGAATGGTTGGCCATTTCCTTTTACAATTTATTTTACAGATGAAGAAACTGAGGCTAGCAAGGTTAAGTGACTTGCCCAGGGTCACACAGCTAATAAATGTCTGAGGCCTGATATGAACTAATGAGGATGAGTCTTCCTAATTCTAAGCCCCTTGCTCTATCCACTGCACCATCTAGCTACCCTAAATCTAATACTTATTTCCACTGAATTCTAGAATTGTTGTTCTAACTATCATCCAATCTAGAGAAATCCAGAAAAGGTTAGCTATTTACTATCCAACACAGATACATAGATAATTTTGGGACTTGTTGGACAAATAAAGTTATTTTTAGCCAAAACACTACCGTTATATGGACATTCAGATCAGCACACGAAACCAAAGCTGAAACATTAACTATGTTAACGCTCAGAGACCTGCTCCTGTAACTGTAACATTCAGAAGATCACATTGTACCTACAATTTACTGGGTTTTGGGCTCTTGGCCAAAAGCAATAACATCTGACCTATTGTTATTATTCAAACAAGCCATCTCCTTCAGGTCCCTTTTCCCTTCCCGGGGAAGACTATTTAATCTGGAGCAGAAGCTGAGGTTCCCTCCAAGCCCTACAGTCTAGATCTGGCAGCAACCACTGGATGGGGTGGGAGTAGGAAGTTAGGGAGGGATCCAGAAGGGGAAATAGGGAGGGTTTCTAGGAGTTGCCTCAAAATGACTCTCTCCAGAGACAGCGCTATGCTATTCATCAACTGTTTTTCAGGGCTGTGAAAAATCAATGAGATTTGAGCTGCAAACTCATCATTAGGACAGGAAAAACTCTGCAATGGAATTGATTTGTTTAAATATAATAACACAATTTAATGACAAGTCATGGGGGTGGGGAGAGAAGGAAAGGGAAAAACCAACAATAAAAAGACAGAGATCTCAGCCCGACATGAGACAGAAGTCATTGCCTTTTTTTTTTTTTTTTTTTTTTTTTTTTTTTTGTCATTGCCTTATGGATAATTTTTTAAAATGGTTTTAAAACACACACACACACACACACACACACACACACACACACCCAGCCCATGCCTCTGAGGAAGCCTGGGTAGGAATATGCTGTCAGAACAGGGAAAGAGCAGACATTGGAGGAGGAGACTGCAAATTACTGGGTCTGAGAATAGATGTCAGAAAGGACATACCATGGCCCTGCTCTCTTATTTGTTGCTCTTGCTGTTTGGTTTGTCTTTGGTGAAATAACTTTGGGGTCAACTGAGCTACCGGCTCCTAGTGATCCAGTCTGTTCTCTCACTGTGTCTCTCTGTCTCTGTCTCTCCTACTCGGGAGACCCTTGATGGAGCCAATTTGACCACTGCTGTCAACAATGCAGGCAGATGCATCGGTATCCATTGGGGTTTAAAGGTAGTGAATTGTGAAAAGAATAAAAGCTAGTTTCAGCTCCTAAGTCTCCTCTCCAAGCTACTGGAGGGAGGAAAGCTGGCACTCATCATGATGGAGCAGAAGGGCCTGATACACTAGATTCTGAGCCACGCTTTAAACAGAAATCCACAGATGCTGGCATCTACCTGGGTCTCTATGCCACATTAACCAATCAACCCAGTGATCATCTTAACTCTCATTTCTATAGCTTTTTCAAAGTTTATAAATAAACCCTCTGGGAAGAAAAGCAGTATTATCATCCCTGGGTACAGAGGAAGAAACAGACTCAAAGGTATTAAGTGATCACCCCTGTCACATAATGTCCAAGCATCAGCCAGCAACCAGCCTTCTAAGTAGGGGGTCACATTTATATAAAAGGTCACTGTTAGGCACTGGGAGGAAAGGGAAGAGATATAAAATGAACCAGACAGAATTGAATTAATCATGAAAATAATCATTAGCATTTCTACAATGATCTCTATGACTATCCCCATTTTACAGATGAGGAAATTGAGAGCCTAGAAAGTTCAGGTAACTCATCTAATATCCCAGAAGTTTTAGTGGCAGAATCAGGAATTTAACTCATTTCCTCTGACTAGCTTTCTTTCCCCTATACCATTTGAGATACATTCTCTTCCTTTAAGGACTTGAAGTCTGCTTATAAGGATATAGACCATGTAAATATAGAAAAGATAATAACAAAAGACAATCAGTGCAAGTCAATGTACCACAAATTAAATACCCTAGCATTGAGCCACGTATATATCATTCAATAAATATTTGTCTTTGATGTCTCAAGATAAGTGGTAGAGACAAAAGAGAGTGAAAAAAGAATCACAGAAGGACAGAATTTGAGAGTTGAAAGGAATCCCATTCATCAACTCATCTCACTTGAACTTAGGTGGGGTTGGGAAGAGGGTCAAGGAATTGGACTGGCTGAAGTAAAGATTATATACTAGGAAAATAGCAGGAGAAGAGATTGGAAAAAGGGGTTTGACTCCTCCCACTAACCAATAAGGATTCAATCCTGCAGGCACAAAAACTTTTCAGCTGTGTAGTGACGTGTTGAAAAGGATCTTAGGAAGTAAGGTGCTCTGTGGCGTTCAGGATAGATGCTATTTAGATCTTTGATAATCAGCTTCCCTCTCTTCTCCCCAGGATACCCATCATCTTATGCAGAATCCCTAGGTTAGGTATGGCCCAAACATACATGCATGTACACACAGACACACACATAGAGAGAGATATCCCAATCCATTATTTCTTACACCAGGATTATCTCTGGATTCTTTTCACATACCAGTATTTAGAGAGTTGAAGTCTACCAAGAATTGCCTTATTATAACCACTGTTATAATTACTGCCTCTTCGTGCCCCCCACCCCTCCAGACCAGGGACAGCCCAAGGATGTGGACTTTTTTGTCTCTTTTTTTTCTCTTCTGTTTTTCCCTTTTGGCACCTGGCTCGCAGCTCCCAGCTCATGGCTCTTCCTGCAGCAGCCAATAATATCGTTGACTGACTGACTCATTCCAGGTTGAGGTACCAAAGCTCCAATCAGGTGTTCCTGGCAGTCCCTGGCTCGGATCAATGCCCTTGCTGGCATCTGGCCTCAGGAAGCTCTGCACTAATTCACGTGACTCATATCTTCGACAGCCTGTTCTCATTCCAGACCCCGGCATTGCCCACCGGGAGATTTCCAGCCTCCTCACAAGTTGGGCAGGCATGATGCCTATTTTCCAAATTAAAAACCTCAGTCTGAATCCAATAATCTCCCATCCCAGACGTGGCTAAGTAAACATATTATTGTGTTCTCCGTTACTACCATCAACTCCCCCTTCTCCACCGGGGTCTGGGAAGAAGAGCTAAGATTAGTGGAATATTCTGGTTATCTATCACCATTATTTATCAGATGATAAATAGACTCAAATTCAGAAGTCCTAGTTTCAGGTCTTAGCTGCTCCACTTTGGACACCTGTGTGCCCATTCTCAGTTTCCTTACCTGTAAAATGGAGATAATATGCTACTTACCTCTCACAAGGTGATTAAAAACCATGTCTTTGCTGCCCTCACCTCATAGGAAAATGAGAATATATGTTAAAAATGCTTCTATTGGGGCAGTTAGTTGGTGTAGTGGACAGAGTACCAGCCCTGAAGTCAGGAAGATCTGAATTCAAATCTGGTCTCAGACACTTAATACTTCCTGGCTGTGTGACCTTGGGCAAGTCACTTAACCCCAATTTCCTCAGGGGGGAAAAATGCTTCTATAAAAATGTCAAGTGATGTCCAAAGGTAAGGTATGAAAATTATTATAAAATGATCAGAGAAGGCAGGACACTGTACGGCTGCTTTCACCTTCAAAGGTGGCACAAAAGCCAAGAGAGGCCACGGGGGAGACAATAGATCCCATGTACTCTCTAAAAGAGGTAGGTTGGACCCGCTTAATTCGGAACTATCAGTGTATATGGCCCAAGATTCCAAATGAATCAGAGCATCCAAAAGCTACATGGGATCTCAGAGCTCGTCTTGTCTCTATCACCTATTTCGAGAAAGCTGAGGCCCAGAGAAGGAAATTTATTTTCCCAAGGTCACACAGGTCCGAAGGGCCAGAGTCAAGATTCCAAGCCAGGCTCCAAATCCAGCATTCTTTCCACTGGCCTACCAGCTGACTCTTCTCCCTACCCAAACCCTAGCAGCAGTCACAAGCATCTGATTAGTGCCTACTCTGTTGGCATGGTGATACAAAAGCAAAAATCAAATAATCCTGTCTTCGAGGTGCTAGCATTCATCTTCCTAGGTGATACACATAGGAGGGAGCAGACAAGTAAAAAACAAAAATAGCCCCCATTATTACATGTATGTATATGTATATATATTATATTATAAATAATGCTTGAAAATGTACCAAGTGCTTTATACATGCCATTTCATTTCAGCCTCAAAATAGCTCTGGGGCATAAGTACTAATATTATTTCTACTTTACATATGTGGCTTATTATAAATATGTGACTTGCTCAGGGTCACTACAGCTGATAAAAAGAGTTTAAGGTGGGATTCAAACTCAGGTCCCATCCCTCCAAGACCAAGGATTTTTGCATGGCTGCTCCTGGAGCACATACACATATTCATAATTATATATAAAAATTTACATATGTATATAATTTTTATATATATATGTATATGTAATAAAGAGATAACAGATATATTATACATAATATATAATATAGGTATAATATATAACATATACATAAAATATATAATAGGTATATAAAATATAGATATTATAAAAATAATTATAGCATAACATCCATATGATATATATTTATATTATATACTTATGTATTTTTACGTACATAAATATATTCAAATGTTTGCATACACACATATGGCAGTGATAAGGAAGGAGAGCATTGACGGAGAGGAGGGCAGCCTATACAAAATCCTTTACTCTCTTACTCAGAATATATATGAAACCCTAAGACACTGATACAAAGCAATTGTTATTCATTCAATTCACTTGTGTCTGACTCTTAGTGACCCTATTTGGGGTTTTCTTGGCAAAGATACTGGAGTGGTTTGACATTTCCTTCTCCAGGTACAATGCAATAGATAAGCTAAAGTAAGTCTGATCCGGAAGCTGAAAGCTCTGGCCTTGATGGAATAAACCAGCCAGACCAGCCGGGGTAGCTCTCCAAATGTAGGGCCTGAAGGTCATCCATTTTCACTCCAGGTCAGCAGACAGAGGCTCCCAATCCTGCCCTCTTTTCAAACCCGGGGCAACTTTCCCCCTTGCCAGCTCCCTTTCTCCTCCTTACCCAGGCCGCTGGGAGTCTGCACTTGAGGCTGCATTGATGTCTCCTCAGTTCTTAATCAATATTAGCTGATAAGGGACACTAATGATGATTCAAAAGCCCCAGCCAGGCATTACCCAGCTGGAAGCCTATATCCAAGGCCTGTTTGCTGGCTTGCTACTCGTCTCCCAGGGGAAATGGAAGTTGACCTGGGAGAGGTCACCGGCAGACACACTAATTCAATTCTGTCCCTTAGTGACCCCTTCGATTTTGTCAGCCACCAACAAAATCAATGAGACAGAAAAGAAAGTCAAGTTACCCCCCCAGCAAGGATGGAATGGGGCTGAGGTAACTGCGTCCTTATTTGAACAAATAAATCCAATTTTTTGTACCATGATATAGTTAAGACTGGAAAGGAACTTAAGAGATCATCAAGATTAACACACATTAGCCTCAATTTATAGTTGGGGAAACTGAGGCAAGAGAAGTGAAATGATTTGCCTCAAAGACTCAGATCTGCTATATGGTCAGCTAAACAAATCCTGGGGAGAGTGGGACAGAAGATAACCTCATAGCCCCCATCCTAAATAGTAACTGATATGTATATCATTTAAAGTTTGTTAAACATACATTCTAGATTGAATGTTCTTTCATTTAAACCTCACAATCATCTTGTGACGTAGCTATTACAGGAATAATCAGCTAGAATGTGAATACTGTGAAAGGTAAATTGACTAATCTAGGAGGTGTCAAGGAAGGATTTGAACCCAGGACTTCCTAACGAGTTCAACATTCCATCTACCATGTCATGCTGCTTATGACAAGAAAACACTGCAAGGTCATATGTAATTAAGCGATTAGATTGTGTGATTCAGGGTCAGTCGAGAGGAAGCTTAATAAGTGATAGAGTAGTCAGGGAAAGACTCCTAAAACAAATGAGCCTTGACAGTAGAATTTGGAATGGGTAAGGAGGGTAGCATATATAAGACAGGGGAAACGACATAAGAAGAATGATCTCAGAGTGTCAACATAGTATAGTGAGAAGGTAGACGGAGTGTTTCTGGGAACTTCTGTAACCTGGGAGGATGGGTGAGTGAAAAATCATCACCCCTGGTAGAGAGCAACCCATTCATTTGCTTTCCCCGGAAACCTCTCCACTCTTGGGGCTATAGGAAGTCTATAACCTTTTAAGACTTGGGAGACCTCACTTTACATCCTGTGCCTTTGGTTTACAACCTGATGTTTCACCTAAAGAACCCTAGGTCCCAAGCGCACCATTTTCAACAATATTTGTAATGAGCCAATGTGGCAATCTTTCTGCTAAATCAATGGGCAGCCTACCCTTAATCTAATAATGAAAAATAGAAAAAAATCAGCCAGGTGAAAAGAGAAGATAGTGAGTAAGAAATCAGATGGGAAAATAAATAAATTACTGGAAACAGAGTAAATGTGTCCTTACAGTTTTACAGAGGAAAATTAGAAAAAATCTTCAAAACAAGGTACTTTATGGGACTCAGTTTTCTATGTGAGGAACAGCCAAAGAGCAAGATTTAAATTGAGGCCAATGCATGCCCAATATTTAGCACATCTAGGTGGTGCAAGGGATGTATTAGAGGTAGGAAGACTGGAGGGCTTCAGAATTTATAGGCTGTGTGACTCTGGGCACATCACTTAGCCTCTGGAAATTTCCCTGTCCTTTTCTGTAAAATGGAGATAATGACAGCAATTACCTTATGGAGTTGTCGTGGGGTTCAGGTGGGATAACATATATAAGTTCCTTTGCAAACGTCAAAGGGCTAAATAAATGCTAGTTGTTGTTACAGCTACAAAGTCCGTTCCTTCTTCTGTTGTCACTAGGCAACATTAATTTGCCTACTAGCTTAAACAGAAAACGATCAGTCAGTAAAAATGTGTTAAGTGTCTACAATGTCCCAGGTACAGTGCTAAGTACAGGTAGAGAGGCAAAACAAAAAGAGGTAAACCAGGGTCCCTGCCCTCAAGAAACTCATAATCTTAATGAGGATCAAGAAAATCTAAAGATATACAAACTATATACAAGTAAATAGGAAATACAGAGGAAAAGGCAGGTGCTAGAATTAAGAGGGATTGGTAATTTAGAGTTCCTGTAGAAGAAGAAGGGAAACTGAGGGGGTCAATTGTCAGGGTGAGAGAATACTCCAGGAATGAAAATGTAGTCAGGAGATAGGGTGGCTTGTTTGTGGAATAGCCAGGAGGCCAGTGTCACCAGATGGTATTAGGAAGATCAATTCCCTGCTTGGAAAAATAATCATGATGCATTGCAAGGGCAAGGATGGATGTCTTTTACTATCTGTTTTTTGATTTTCTATGCTGTGACAGATTAGCACGGATAATTGAGAACTGATATGGTTGAAAATCATCACCAATGGAATGACATGTTTTGTTTTACAGCCAGACTGTGGAGCTCTATGGGAGTCGGGGTGGTATGGTCCTAAGTCAACAACACTGGTATGACTGCCATTGTTAAGTATCATACCATTACCACAATCCCATCTCCAGTCACACCAGTACAAAAGAGTAGAAGGATGTTATCTTTGACAACAAGCAGTTCATCTGTGGTAAGGACAGGTCCACATGGATCCTGAGATTGTCCAGGGCTTGGAGACAGGACAGGTAGAGGATGTAGACCTTACTATCCTCTTCTACCAGAAGAAGATCGTGCAATTGATCACTCAACATCAGATGTCTGTAAGAATAAATATCTATCTTGTGCTGTTAAGATGCTCAGGCCAAAACTAATAAAGAAAAAAAATGCTTTTCTTGCAAGTGACAAGCAGTTCTCCAGAAGGCTATTGCTTCTTACAGAACTCCCTGCTCTGTTGAGAATTTCTTTCCTTCCCAACAAAGCTCCTGACACCTATTGGCCTTGGGTTATCCAAAGTGGAGCTGGACAGAAAGGGACAAGTAGACATTTTAAAAAGGAGGCTATCTGAAATAGAACCTAATTTTTTTTAAGGTTCATGGGATTTATGCATGTTTTCCCTTGACAATTTCCAAAGTGTTCTCAACATTGATTATCTCATGTTTTCTTCCTAGAAATCTTGGAAAATGGGGGGTAGGGAGGAGACAAAACACTATTATTCCCATTTTATAGATCAGAAGACTGAGATTCAGAAAGACTTAAGTAATTTCCCCAATTATTTTCCACTATAAAAACAAATTGGAGTCTCTTTCTGGGGGACTGGGGGTATGAGGCAATTGGGATTAAGTGATTTGCCCAGTATCACACAGCTACACACGTAGGAAGTATTAAGTGTTAACGGTTTGAGGCCAGATTTGAACAACTCCAAGACCTTTGCACCATCTAGTTGCCCTCAGAGCCTCTCAATTTCCTCATTTGTAAGTGAACTAAATGGGACTAACTGATCTCTTAGGTTGCCTTCAACTCTAATTCTATAATTTATAAATCATACATACTCTAGGCTTTGGGACTTTGGGACTTTCTCACCCCATGGAATATTCCTCTGCTGCCATTCTGCCCTCTTTCTCTTTCCTTGGTGAGTTCTTCCTAATCCAGATGGACTACACATCATTCCTTTCTTAGCTTTGCTTCCGACTTTCTGGACTTTGTTATCATTCCCCCATTGAAATACCTTCTGTCTTCATTTTTAACTTTTCTCTCACTAGAATGTTTAGATCTTTGAGAGAAGGAACTGTCTTTTTCTTGCATCTGTATCCTCATCTTTATCACAGCACCTAGCATATGGTGAGCACTTAATAACTCCTTGCTAGCATGCCATGCCCTACCATCCATCACAAAATAGCATCCTAACTAATCTGCCTACTTTTCCACACTCTCCTATCACACAGGTTAATTTTCTCAATGTTCAACAAGCATGTACTCTTCCACTGCTCAAGCAAGTTCAACAACTCCTTACTGGTACAAGGTCAAATCCAAATTCCTTGGTCTACTTTTCAGGGATATTCATCATTTGACCATTCCAATCCTGTATACCTAACAGGAACCGGAATATATTAGACTAAAGAAAGGATCCGAGAAGTTCATGTTCCCCAAAGTGTTCATTTCCTCCTGATTCTTTTTTTTTTTTTTTTTTCAGTCAACTGAGATATGGTTTTTAGGAGACCTTTCAATGTGCTCGGCATGTGGTATAAAAAATGCTTGCTAACTGATTGGCCCAAGCAAAATGGCAGATGTGAGTGTGAAACACTGGCTCCTGCTCTCAAGGGGCTTACAGTCAGAATGATAGGTTTTTGGATATCTAGTCTGTCAATGTGCAAGAGACAATGGATTTAGTCTGCTTGAGCCTAGAGGGTAGAAGAAATAGAAGAAATGGATTGACATTTCAAAGAAGAAAATTTAATTTAAATATGAAGAAAAAACATCCAAATTTAAATGATGTAAAGAAAAATCTTCCTAATTATAAGAATAATCCCAAAGCAGAATGCTGCTTTGGAAGGTAATGGGCTGCACCCTCACTAGAAGTCTTCAAGCAAAGGCTTGGATGATTAATGCAGAGGGGCTTGAGTCTGGATTGGAATACAAGATAGCAGAGAGACATTTCAACTCTGAAGCACTGATTCTGTGACTGATTCTGCAATTGATTCCACAACTGTGTTTTCTGGTTGTTGTTTTGTTTTTTGTTTTCGATCTCCAACCCACCCCAAGCCCCATAGCCAGGCTTTCAGATTAAGGAAAAAATTGGAGGGTGGTAAATAAAGATCAACTTGACACGATGACCACATCTGACCATAATAAGCCCCTCTCTGTACACATTACCCCTCACCACCCCTATTAAGTCTGATAGTTACTTGTGGGTCTGAGAATTGAGGAAACCTCTACCTTTCTCTCTAAGTCCAGGGGATCCAAGCATTTACCAAGCAATTAACTTCCAGGCACCCAAGCAGAAGGTCATTCAGACAGTGCTGGGGCCATGGGCTTACAGGAAGCTGGGCCGGGGGTTATTTTTAGCATCCTATTTCAAAGGAGAAGAGGCATTAATTCCAACCAGGTAAATGTCAGCAGCCATCAGTAAACATTGGCCAATTAAAAAACGCTGCTAGAGCACAGCAAGGAAAGAAAATGACTCCTCATTTCCCTCAGCTTTCATCCTTCTCTTTCCCAAAGTTGTCTCCTTTATACTTCCTCCTCATCTTTTTCTTCCTATGTCTGGGAAGAACCAGGAATTTTACCTACTTCCTGTCATCAGAGAGCTAATAGCCAATATATATATGTAGTGCTTTAAAGTTTGCAAAATGCTTCCCATCCATTATCTCATCTGATCCTTATTTAAAAAGCTTAGCGGCATGTGCTAATGTCTCCTTTTTATAGATGAGGAAAGTGACCTGCCTTATTGGTTTCCCCACAAACTCTTGGGGGGGGGGGGAAGCAGTCATGAGAGTGGCGCAGGGGATAAAGCACCAGCCCTGAAGTCAGGAGGACCTGAGTTCAAGTCTAGTCTCAGACACTTAATACTTCCTAGCTGTATGACCCTGGGCAAGTCACTTAATCCCAATTGCCTCAGCACAAACAAACAAAAAAAGCCAATAAAGTCTTTGAGGATAATGTCTACTGAGTCTTTGAAAAAGTCTTTGAGAACAATGACTATTGTTATTTAATTCTATCTCTAGTCCTTAGCACAGTACCTGGTACATAGTAGGTGCTTACTAAAACGTGACCTGGATTGAATTTGAAGTGATTAAAGCAATTATTTGAATTTCCCGATTCCAAGACCAACCCTTGGTCTACTTCCACCTAGAGGTTGAAACGAAATACAAGTGATTGTCTATGCCCAAGACCCTTCACAAGACTGCTCTATCCTAACAGCAAGGTATTCCTGGGAAGGTTTTCTGAGACAAGTCAGAGAAATAGAACAGAACCAGGAGCTCCCTACCTTTGCAAATATCAAAAGAGGGGGAGGGAGATGTTTACTTAATCCCCAGTACACAAAGTACAGGACCTGAGCTACACTGATAGGCAAGAGAACACACTGAAAGGCGAGTGCCTTGCCAGGGAACTTTCAACAAATATGTACTTAAGCAGGGCCTAAAAACTCACACTCCAACTTCCTCCTTCTGCCATCCTCTGAAGCCCCAGCTTACCTTTACCTCTGGGTAAAAACTGGGGTATCTCAAGAGAGAAACCAAGGGACAAAATGGTACCCATGTCTCAACATCGTTCCCAGAGGAACCAAAACGTTTTTGAACACAAAATACAAGCATCCTGGCCAAGGATGGCTTTCAAGCACATAGCACACCTAATTGGCAAATTGATCAACATTTTAAAAGTTGAAAATGATGAAGAAAGACCAAAATACCAAGACCCAAACTAAGAAGGTTCTTCAATGGGGAAAGAGCAAGCTAAGTAAGACTTGTCCCAGCTCTGAGGCCGAAATTCAGGCTCCTGATTCTAGAGGAAGATGGTGTAGGCAGTAGAAGGCTGCTGGGATTTGGAGTGAGCAAAGACCGCAGGTTAAGTCCTGGTTTTGCCACCATTACTTCTATCGTCTTGGGGAAATCATGTAAAATTTTGCCATCTTACTTTTCTTACCTATAGAAATGAGGAGAGTGGACGAGATCATCTCTGAGGTCTGTTTAAAGCTCTAGCTTCTGTGACTGAACAGAAGGAATTGTGCCATTCTTGCTTTTCGAATATTTTGCACAAGGTTTAGAAATGGCCCACAAGAGCCAAAATAAATAAACAAATCCCCCCAACTCAGAAACAAAGTTAACACCCATCAAGACTGGATGAATAAAGAGGGCCGCCTTAATGTAAAGGAGGATTAGTACACCACAAGAAAAAAAGGAACAGAAGGAATTCAGAGAAGTATGGGAAGACTTAAACAAAATGAGGCAGACTGCAAAAACATACAATGACCACAACCACCTCAGGGAAGAAAAATGATCTGAACATTGTATACCTACAATGGTCAAGCTCAACTCTGAAGGAAAGTTAAGAAAATATGGGCAATGGGTGGTACAGTGCCTCGAGTTGTCTACCTTCAGTCAGGGAGGACTGAGTTCAGATCTAGTCTCAGACACTAGCTAGCTGTGTGACGCTGGACAATGTATCACTTGAACTCTTAGCCTCAGTTTCCTTGAGTGTAAAACTATGAAGATTATAATGAGTAGCATCTATCTTATAGTGTTATTAATAGCATTTGTTTTGAGGCTCAAATGAGATAATGAAGGGCTTTGGAAATTTTAAAGAATATGTAAACATATTTCCCTTCCTCTTTACAGAGGTGGAGGACTTAGGGTATAGAATATTGCATATACTGTTAGATTATACTGGGTCATTTTTTATGAACTGGTATTTATTTTTTTCCTTTCTTTAAAAAGTCTTCATTCCAAGGGATGGCTTACTGGGAAAGGCAGTTAAAGGAACGCATTAGGAAAACAATGTAAGGTAATTTAAAAATAGGAATAAAAAGTTTTTAAATGGTTATTTCAATCCACTGGCTTTGGAGATAGGCAAGACAGGTCGCTACTCCCATCCCCGGGAAGTACAAAGAGAGAAAGAGTCTCATCATTCAGCCTGGCAATAACATGCCAAAGTCCAGGTGTTCCATGGTGTAGTATTTTTAGGAGTCACTGATTTAGGGCTTAGCTATACTTTTTTTTTTTTTTTTTAAACTACATTGATAGATTTCATATCTTTGCCAAGTGCCCTGCCCCTTTCTACGACCTATGCAATTCTGGGTGGCCAACCAACATCAGGAAAATAGCCACAAGATTAAGCCATGGACAAATGCACCAAGATCTCCAAGCTCTGAAAGATTTGGTTGAGTGAGCTCCACATTTCCTCCACCAATCTTCAACAACAAGAAGTGGAATATTCTTCTGGTCATTCCCTGGCTGAACTCCAAAGGGATCACAGTACATCCACCCACATAGTAACTACGTACTCCAATTTTGATCCTCTTGGCTAATCATTCATTCACTTGTTTGACAACTATTTACGTAGCATGTAATGTGCTAGGCATTATGGGTGATACAAAAGAAGCTATGTTCCATGAGCTTGAAAAGCCTACGCAATAGAGAAAGAGCAACTTGGCAGCACAGACCTACAGCCATTTTACCAGGGTCAAACAGCTTTCTAATCTTTATTGTCACAAAGAACATGAAAGTCAAAACACACCCCAGTACCTCAAGGATGAATTGTACCAAGATTCCTTAATATGGGGACCCATGGATCCCCACAGATAATTTCCAGAGATCCGGGAATTTTGATGGGCAAAAGGAAATCACATCTTTTTTTTTCCCTACTAACTTCCAAAGAAAAATTAGCAGTTTCTTCAATTATTTAAAAACATGATTCTGAGAAGGCATCTGTAGGATTGTCCAGATTGCCAAAGAGGGCCATGATGTGCACCAAAAAAGTCAAGAATTCCTAGACCAGGTGACCTCTAAGCTTTGAATTTCTAGTATTCTCAATGATTCTACCATTAATTTTTTTTCCCCTATGTACATTTAGCCAGATTGGTTTACTCTCTGTACCATCCTCTCCCACCTAAGCACTTTTGCTCATACACTCTTTCCTCTGATGGAGGATATTCGCTTTCACTTCAAGTCATGCATATAAATCCTCTCCTAATTTTTCAGTGGCCAGCTGAAATGTTATTTCTCTTTTTAAAAAAGGCTTTCTTGTTCCCCTTTGTAGAAGTTCTCTTTCTTTCCTCTGGACCCTCACAACACCTTGCTTGTACATCTCACTGATGTATTTCTATTTTATTCTGTATCCTTTTTATGCATCTGGACTCAATGGTTAGCTTCTGGAAGAAAGGACTAGATTTTGATTCTCTTTGTACCATCCTCAGGTCCAGTTTAATGGCATAAACACAGCTTGCACTTAATAGATACTTGCTGAATCCTTAATGATGGCCCGCCTTAAAATTTCATCTTCTCCAAACTCCTTCCTGGTGACCAAATTCTATAGGGAATTCTCTTTCTTCTATACTCATGGTACTTATTCTTGTAATAATTCTTGTAACTCAGATGGCAAATGTGATATACCATCTTTTAGCTTTCTGTGTTCTCCCTGAAACAATGTCTCATCTCCTCCATGCTGATATCTTGTGGGGCTTATTGTGAAGCTACAGAAGGATCATCACAGTCTCCTAAGAATTAAAAATGAGCATTACTTCAAGAGGTACATGGTAAGTGGGAGCATGCTACAATCCAGTATGAACAAGGAACAACAAAAGAGGAGATTGGTCTCAAAGAAACAGATGATGGAACAAGAAGATAGACTGGTTAAGTAAAATGAACAAGGGATAACTAATGGGCAGCTCATAGACTTCACTAGTTTCCTCTTGGTGAAATCATAAAAGGCTCTCAGCATGATGGGTGGACTTTGGGTGAAATTATAGGAAGACAAGGATAAGATTTTGTACATGTGGGCAGGCATAGATGGGTGGGATTGCAATCAGCCTCACTAGAGGGAGGACTCACATGGATGGACTCCCAGACCCTTTTGAGGATGAGTGTGAATATGTATGTTTCCATCTTGTAATCTCCCTGAGTCCCCATTCCCTCATCTTTAAAATGAATGGTTGGACAATTTGGTCTGTGAGGTAACTAGAGATGAATGATCCCAAGGGATTTATGCTGAAAGAGAAGATCCTGGAGGAATGTACTAAGTCTTCTCTCTCTCTCTCTCTCTCTCTCTCTCTCTCTCTCTCACACACACACACACACACACACACACACACACACACACACAGAGTTCCTAATACGCAGATTCTCAATAAATGTTTGCAGGAAGAATTCACAAAACAACAGGCTCAAATCAGGTTGTTTTTCATTGTCCTAGGTCACCAGATTCATCTGAATCTATTTAACACCTATTCCAACTCTTTCCTGAACATCAATCTGTCAGCTTTCAGACATTTTCCCCTTTCTAAATATTTTCTTCCCTCCTCCTCTCCCTCCCACCAATGCCTAGCCCTCCTTTGCTCAGCATCCCTCTTCCATGGCGCCCATAATCCACCAGTGAACAGATTGCTGACAGCATTATCGCGGGCAAACAGGACGGCGCTAATGGTAGCAGGCCCTCCTTGCTAGGCAATTATTATAGGCAGAATAATGCAAATGAATCTTAATCTGCCTTGCACAATGGCAAAGGTCTGAGGTCTGCATGAAACCTTTTGCAGCGCTCAGTCTAGATAGGAGACTTCCAGATTACAACCTATCTCCAAAACACACCCAAGAGCTTCCTCCTGCTCTTCCCTGTTTATTAAACTCTGCCCCCGGCAGGTACCCGAGGAGCTCTAGATTTCACTGTGCTATTTTGGCTCTCCCCACTCTTGGCACGGCTGCGACCTGCCCCCAGCCCCTCCTTTCCCTCCTCTCAGAGAAGCAACCTAACAGGCATGGATCCTGACTTCACTGTTCCCCAGCTACAGACAGACCGTGGCTAACAAAGGAGCTGGGACTGCTGGGAGTCAACCACCACCGCCTCACTCGGGGGCTGCCCAGAACCAACTGAGGCCTTGGGAACGGCCGAGAGAGAATGGGAATCAAGTCATTTCTGGTCATCTTCAAAACCAAACCTGGAGGAAGGACCAGGCTTCAGTCCAGTTAACTGAAATGCCAAAGCAGAAACAATGAGTAATCTTAGATGGCCTCGTTTGTGCAAATCAAAGCAGCAACCTTGGGGTGACCCATGGTATATACACTCAGAGCAGTGCCCCCCCCCCATTCTCTCTCTCTCTTTCTCTCTCCATATGTGTGTGTGTATGTATATGTCTCTCTTTCTCTGTCTCTTTACATCTTTCTCTGTCTCTGTATTTGTCTCTCTATGTCTCTGTGTGTATGTTTCTCTTTGTCTCTCTCTGCATGTGTGTATGTATGTGTGTGTATATATATATATATATATATATATATATATATATGTCCCTCTCTATCTTTTTCTCTTCATCTTTCACTCTTTATGTCTCTCACTCTCTCTCTCTCTCTCTCTCTCTGTGTGTACGTGTGTGTGTGTGTCTCTCTCTCTCTGTCTGTCTTTCACTCTGTCTTTGTCTCACTCTCTGTCTGTCTGTCTCTGACTCTGTCTCTCTCTCCATCTATCTATATCCATATGCCCTTCTCTATCTTACTCTATCCACAAACACCTCTGTAAATCCCAGGTTCAGATACCCTGCCCCCAAGGTAAATCCTGGCAATAAGTCATGAGATTTATGGAGATGAGGCTGAAGATAGCATCTTGTTCACTTGTTTTTGGCTCGGAAATTTATTTTGATTTTTTTTTCCCCTTTCAGATTTTCCTTCCTTTTTATGCTTCAGGTGATATCAAAATGATCCTGGGTTCCCCAAGCAGGCACAGAGTGACAGAGGAGAAGCCGGGAGGCATTTGGTGGTTTGGGGGAAAGCCAGGTTGGAATTTTAAGTTGACCACAAAGTAGATAATCTATGCATGGGCAATCAAGAGCTGGCTAGCCATGCCCAGATGTGATTATCCCTCTCCCATGTAGCTGTAACCATTCTATACCCCCAGGGGTAGTGATGGCTTTAGTCTAGAAAGGAAACCATTACAGTAGAAAGATACACATACATATACAGAGTCATCCCTATGATTCTTTGGCCCATACATATACTCTGGTGTTGAATGAATCTCGGAAGCCAGTGCCACATTTTCTCAATCACCGAAAGTCATGAGAGGTCTGGGTTCAGCTGCCAGTTCATTCAACTATCAAGGTCCCTTCTTCCCAGAAAAGCATTGTTACCATGGCCCAGCAGGATGGCCAGCTCCTCTCAGATGACACAGAAATGTTCCAATGATTTGGTCGAGACAATAAGGCACATAAGTAAGATTTTCTTCCTTCTGAGTTAGTCTTTACTTTTACAAGATCATAGAATCAGAGATTAAAAGCTGGGAAGGGATCTCCGAGTTCCTCTGGAATGATCCCCTATTTCTGAGGAAGGTCAGGAGAGCTTCTGTTTTGCCTGAGGTCACACAGGTAGTAAATGGTAAAACTAGAAGATCTTGTTCCATTCAAATGCTTCCCCAGGAGCAATAAGGACAGATGCTACACTACCAGAGCAGTGCCAAGTGGAAGGCAGGTTCATCTTTGGTTTGTTCCAGGAGTTATCCATCACTACCAAAAAGATGTCTCTTACTTTCCATTGCCTTTAAACCATAGGAAACATGCTCCCAGAGTGGAGCCCTTAGACCTCTCAGCCCCAGGGCTAACCTGGTTAATAAGAATATATCCATTATCCATAATTTGCAAATGGTAGCTGGGCCCATTATCTTCTGTTAGGCTGGGAGGACCTTTCTCCTAATCCAAAGCTGGCTTTCCCCAAGGTCTTAGTGCACCAATTTCTAAAGACTCAGGGTAAGAAATATATCTAGAGGAACTTCCTGAGTAAACACTGAGGCTTCCAGTATTTTATAAACTCACTTGCCCCCAAATCTTCAATAGCTCCCCAGTGATTCCATGATAAAATCCTAACTCCTCATTCTGGGTCTATATAATCTTCTATAATCTGGTCCCAAACTACTTATTAATATTCATTTCTCACTAATCCTCAATACAGATCTTATGTTAAACCTCCCTGCTACCCTTCAAACAGGTCTTGCTCATGCTAATAGAATCAGGATATTGTTTCAAAAATCTTGGAAGTAATTTATCTAAACCCACACCTGAGCAGAAATTCCCTCTATAGCAGTACTTCTTCACCATTTTTGAATGTCATGGACTCCTTTGATAGTCTGGGAAAGGCTAGAGATCCTTGCTCAGAATCCTTGCTTGTCAAAGGAAATGCTATTTCACTTAGAGTTTACTTTAAAAAAAAAAAAAAAAAAAAAAAAAAAAAGGATGCAATTTTTTTTTTTTCATCCAAATTCCCAGACCTCTTGAAATCTTCTCTGGCTCTTCGTGGGGCTGAGCACTCTCAAATCAAAGTCACCCAGTTTTCTACTTTATTATTCATTACTTCCCAAAGTACCCTTTGAACTACAAACAGCAAAGAGCTTTCCTCATATATTGAGTTGAAATATACCTGCATATAATTTCCAACCACTGGCACCAAGAAGGACAAGAACAATCCATTGAACTCATCACATTCCACCTCACCGCCCCTAGCTCCTTGAACTCCTTGATGGCTATGCTCTGATGTGCTCTAGCTTGTTAGAAATGCATCTTTGCTCATACTATTCTTAAGGGCTACAAAGCCCTATCCTCTACTTTGTGACTATTCAAATTTTTCAAGGTCCAGTTCAAGTTCAGTCTGCTCTATGAAGCTTCTGGGACAATAGCTTCATCTCAGACTTTTTGGTTACCTCTCCTTCCTCCACTAATTATAAAGCTTGGGGACTCAGCAAGCATCTGTTGGGCTGACTGACAGGCACGTTAAAGAAACAGGGATTCAGCATAGAGAAATGCAAATTAATCACACCTTTCTTTCCTATAATCAGCATCAGAGGATAGAACAGATATGAATGAAATTTGAAAAATAAAGAATAACTATTCAACAATGGAGAATTATTACCAACAATAATCTTAACACACTAAATCCTCCTGTAATGTCTCTTTGTGTTATGAATGTGATCCTGGTTTCTCAAATGCTTTGCTAATCCAACCTGCACTCAAGGAGGATCCAAACAAGGAGGAAGGGCTTCTAGTATAGATCCAGCAATGGATTGTATCTATTGTCTATCAATTGGCCTCAATAAATTTACAGAGGCTCTGTTATAGAAATCTGTCTACCAATTGAGGAATCTTTCTGGCCACTGGAACTTGAGAAATTTGTCTAAGAAACCATGGAGAGACTGGGCTATGTATGGCAGTGCAAGGAGTCATACTGATAAAATCATGGCCTATTTGAAGTTGAAAAGAAAAGGAATTTATGGGGCAGCTAGGTGGCACAGTGGATAGAGTACCAGTCCTGAAGTCAGGAGGACCTAAGTCTAAATCTGGCCCCAGACACCTTAACACTTCCTAGCTGTGTGACCCTGGGCAAGTCACTAACCCCAATAGCCTCAGGGGAAAAAAAAAGAAAAGAAAGGAAGAGAAGAGAAGAGAAGAGAAGAGAAGAGAAGAGAAGAGAAGAGAAGAGAAGAGAAGAGAAGAAAAGAGGAATTTATAAAATTAATAGAAATGTAGAATAGTCCAGCAAAGAGAATACTGGTTCTGAAATCAGATGTTGTTGTTTTTCAGTCATTTCCTACTTTTTGTGACCCTATTTGGGAGTTTTTTGATGGAGACTTTGGATTGGTTTATCATTTCCTTCTTCAGCTCATTTTACAGATGAGAAAACTGAGGTGAGCAGAGTTAAGTGACTAGCTCCAGGGAGAGGAATGGGAGGGAAGGAGAAAAAAATTTGAAACTCAAAATCTTACAAACCCAGCTCACATAGCTAGGTAGTATTTGAGGTCAGTTTTGAACTCAGGAAGTTAAATCTTCTTGACTCCAGGACTAGCACTCTAACAAAATCAGTTCAAATGGCACTCTGAACACTTTGTATGATCTTAGGCAAGTGACTTAACCACTCTGAGCCTAAATATCTTTATCTTTAATATGAAGGAGTTGGATTATATGGCCTAGTGGGTTCCTTTCAGTTTTGCATCTGTGATTCTCTGACCTACAAGAAAAACCATGACATTGAGTATAAAGAGAGGATTGCGTTAATGTCTTGCCTGTAACTTAAACTGGCTATACTGTAATCCTGATCAAGTCACTGAATATCTCAATGAACCAAGACACCCCCAGAGAACAGAAGTTACAGAATGGTTGTTGATCTAGGGGAAGCAGCATGGCGCAGTGGAAAAACTTCCAAATCCTTACATAAATATCATCTATGTGTCTCTGGGTAAGTCCTCAGTTTACTCATCTATAAAATAAGAGATGGGCAAAAGGATTCATGTCCCTCCCAAAATAGGGAAACATTTCTAGGTGAGTGCTAGTTTACCCCCAATCCACTAAGACTATTTCCACCTCTAGATCTAGGATCTTCAATGGGATTTGCATTTCCTCTTAGGAGTTCCCCACAATAATGAAACCACAGTCTTTGACCAAAAACAAACTAACAAAAAATCTCCAACACAAACAAAAAAATTAAAATTTAAAAAGTCCTAGTAATCATTCTTACTAATATTATCCTGAAGAGTAACATAAGTAAGAAAAATCTGTCTTGCAAAAAGAGAGTTACAGAACTAACACCTATAAGATTGTGTTTTAAGATAATATTCAATTCATTAAAAAGTTTAAAAAAAAAAAACTGTTCAATTATTTCGACCCACTGGGATACATGAGAGCTATGATTTAGGGGAAGGAAGAAGCCAACCAAAATGAATGGACCTGGCTCAGTCTTCCTATTGCCCTCAAATGCTTCTCTCTGACTCATCGTGTCCAAAACAAAACTATTCTTTTTCCCAAGACCCACCCGCCTCTTCCAAAATCCCTATTTCTGTCACCACCAGCACCTTCCTTCCAGGCACAAAAGTTCTCAACTTTTGCACTATCCGGCCCTCTCATTTTCTTTCACCACACACATTTGATCAGTTGCTAAAACTTGTTTTTACTTTTCAGTATTCCTCTTCTTCATCCTTTTCTTTCTAGTCACAAAATCTCCATCTTGGGTCAGTACCCCATTTCCTTCTCTCCCAGATTATTCAATAAACTCCTAATTAGCCTACTTGCTGCAACTCTTAGCCCACTTTATCTTGCATTCACCTCCTAAAGTCATTTTCCTGTAAAGTCTTTTCTGGTCCTAAAGCTGTGATTTTATGAGGTTAAAGGGAGTGAGACAATAGAAAGAATGCTGGATGTGGAACAGAACTGGATTTAAATAAAGGCTGTGAGCCAGGGCAAGTTACTTCCCTAAACCTCAGTTTCCTCACTTATGGATAAAGATATACTTCCTGATAATCTCACTGGATTGTTGGGAGGACAATGCTTGGAAACCCCTAATTAGCTATCAATATGAATTGTTGGTTATTAACATTACATATGCCATGCTGACTCAGTGGTTTCCTGCTTTGGGAAAGTAGCAGCAGTGGGGAGCTGTCCACAGCTGAAGCTCACCAAATATTGGGTCATGGTCTCTGTCCTACAAGGTGGGATTAAAAAGATGTCAACATGCTCACTGAGCTGAACATGTGAAATTATGACACAGGAGCTCATCAAACGTGCTTCAATTCCCCATTCCTTGAGCTCTTCCCTGACCTTAGACTAAATCTGCCTGCTCCGTCCTTGGATCTCACTGCTGCTGTACTGCCAGGAAGGTCATGCTTCTCTGCTTTATCCTCTGGACACTGATATCCCCATACCACTAACTCTAAGCGCCTCTGATTAAAACCCTGTATTAAAGTGTTGGGGATCTGTAGACCCTGAAAGAGAGGTTCAAGTCCCAGCTTTGTCCACTTATGTAGTTAGCTCTGTGACCTAGAGTAAAAAGAGACAACAGGATTGATAGAGCAGAAAGAAAACGAGTCTTGGGAGTGATAACACCCAGTTCAAATCCCAGTTCTGTCAACCAACCTGTCTCTATGACTTTGAATGAATTACTGTACTTCTGTGCAAAATCAAGGTGCTTTTTTAGGGCCATTCAATCTGGGTCATTCTAATATTTTTATTTTTTTGTACAATTCATTTTTAAAATGCATATGGACTTTTTTTTTAAACCAGAGCAGAATTGATCTTCACCCTCAATCCCCAGCCCAGTTGTTTCAATCACAGAAATATTACATTCTCATATTTTAAAAATGAGAACAAGAAATCTGTGGAAAAGAAAATTTCCTCAGCACTATTTTCTTTTAAGTGAGCTAAAGGCAGCAAGGAAGCTCTCAACAATCTGGCCCCACCCTAACCTTTCCAGTCTTATCTCAGACTGAGAAAGTTTCCCTCCCCCCAGGTTAATCTTTTCAGTGCACTTTGAACCTCTGTGTCTCACTACCTGTAACTCCTCTTCCATTTCTTAGTCTGGAACTGGCTTCTTTTCTAAACCCTAAACCATCTTTCAAGTTCCAACTAACACCCTACCTTCTGTCGATGACCACTCCCAGCCTCAAGTGACTGTTCACCTCTCAGTCTGACAGCACTGCCTGCCATCTGTGCCTCTCATTGGGAACTAATCACATACTGCCTGGTATTATTAGCTATATTTTTACATTTCTGTTCCATTTCCCCAGGTCAATTATAAGCTCCTGCAGGGCTAGAGCTATGTCTCATCACCTCCTTGTCTCCCCAACATTGCCTGATACACAGTTGATATTCAATCAACAGTCATGACTGATTGATTAATATATGTACGCCAACTTCTCCAGACTTAAAAACAAAGCACAGGAGAGATACCAGGAGAGGAAAACTGGTCTTCAAATCCCAAGCATAAGCATGGAGAGCTATTAAGAGCAGTTGGCAAACTTTTACATCCTTGGGACCAATTTCAATTAAAAGAGAAATCATACTAAAGCCCTATTTGAGAATTTTTTAAATGGGGGGGGGGGGAGGAGAAGGAGAAGAACCAATAGGGAGAATAGCATCGCTTTTGGTGGTACCCCAATTGTAAAAAGATTGTAAATTATGAATCAGGCCAGAAAGAACATTCTATACACTAATACAGGAGGCTAAACTGCAGACAAATTGTTGACATCTGAGGACAACCCTGAGTAAGAAAGAGAATGTTGGGGAAATGTTTCCTAACACCATCTTTATGGTGCCTCCTAAATCTAAGGGTTTTTTAAAAAATATTTTTAATAATTATATTTCAATATAATTGGTTTGCTTTAGAATCCTTGTATTTTATTTTACATATTCTAAAACATTATTCTGAGGAACCCACTAACTCTACCAGATTGCCAAAAGGATTCATGTCCATCCCCCCCCCCTCCCCCAAAGGGAAAAACTTCTCTTTGAAATGGAAGTTGGTTACTTCCCACCCCGCTAACTAAGTATTGAGATGCTACTGTCTGAAAATCTCATCATATCTCATTATAATGTGTCCCCCTCACCTTTCCAGCCCACTACCCCTATCCCAAGGTCCCCCTACCTACCCAGTAAGTCAGTGATTTCGGTCTATAGCGATTACTTCTAGAAAAAGGCCCTCAATTTCCAACCTCCAAGCATTCTCAGTGACTCTCTCTCTTCATTTCTTCCTCCTGACTTCCTTCAAGTAACAGTTACAAGCTTACCCTCCTCAGAAAGGAGCTTCCCAGTATATCCTCCCCACCCTTTAATTCTAATGCTGATAATTTACAACTTATTGTGTATAGTTTGTTTAGGAATGCTAGATATGAAATCAAGATAAATGGGTTTAAATGTGGGCTGTGACCCTAGGCAAATCACGTCTCAAAGTATCAGTTTCCTCATCTGTGAAAGGGATTATGTACAAATAAAACCTGTCAGGCCTGTCTCACTGGGTTGTTGGGACAACGGTGCTTCAAGGTGGATCTTTACCTTGATAACTCAGTTTCCTTTTCTGTAAAATGAAAGGGCTGGAATAGATGAATGAATGAAAATGAATTTACTAAGCAGTAAGTGCAAAGTCCTGGGGATATACATAATTGAAAATAAACCAGTCCCTTCTCTCAATATGAGCTCCTTCTCATTGGCTGACAATTCTTGTAGTACCCAAGAGGTCTTCCAATGGGCTATTAAGTCCCAGAGGAGGCTTCTCAAGGGGAATGATGGAGAAAGCAGGCAAGAGGCTAACCAGTCATAGCCTCTCAGCCAACCCAATGTCAGTTCCTCTAGAGACCATTCTAAAAGGATGGGAAGGGAAAGAGCAATGCTTAAGGAGGAAAGGGAATGGAATGGAACTGGGAAGGGAACCCAAGACAGGTTTCATCCAGCCCAGATCTTCCTTGATCATATACACCTTGGGGAGCAGACCTCATCAGGGTTTTGATTTTCAGTGAAGATAATAATAATGAGAAACTCCAAGTCTTCTTTGTTATCATATATTTTAAACCACCATCTGAAGGGTGTTTTGAAAAAGAGAGGGGAGGAAATAACTGGATTACATGGATTAACAGCAGGATATACTGTAGAATAAGGTTTTTTTTCTCTCTTTAGAAAGGAAAACTTTTCTATTCTTTATAAGAATGTTAGGGTTCATCTGGCTGAGGAATGGGGAATAAGGCCAAGACAGGTAGGGGGAGTGGAGGAACTTGTCTCTAGCATTTCCCCTCAAATATAAAGCAGCCCAGACAAAGGTAAATCTGATTTGCCCCTCACTTTAAATCTCAACTAAGGAAAAGCCTACAATAATTCTAATACAAAGAATCACAACATATTCATTCTGGAAGAGACTTTAGGGATCAGCTAGTCAAGTCTACTCCTTTGACAGGTGGGAAAACAGATTCAGAGAAGTAAGAATACACTGTAGAAAGCATACTCTGGACTCTGAGGAAAGTTAGAACAGCCATACATTATGTAATCAACTGAGTGTCTTTATAAAAGCACATTTTAATTATAAGGGAGGTCAAAATGGTACCATCCTGTTCTGTTTCATCCCCAGAGATCAGATGCTACTTACATCATTACTCCTCTCAATCTACATAAAGCAGATTTTGAGACCTTGGGATTTCATGACTTAGCTCATCTTCCCCAGAAAGTCAAGCACAGGCTATTGTTGTTCAGTCATGTCCGACTCCTCTTCATGACCCCAGTTAGAGTTTTCTTGGCAGAGATATTGGAGTGGTTTGCCATTTCCTTCTCATTTTAAAGGTGAGAAACTGAGTTGACCAGGGTTGAGAGACTTGCTTAGAGGCACACAGCTAGTATATGTCCATGACCGGATTTGAATTCAGCTCTTCCTGACTCTAGATGCAACTCTATCCACTCTGCCACCCAGCTGTGCATTCATCTCCATTTTACAGAAGGATGGAATGAGATATGGAAAGCTAAAAAGATTTATACAAACTACAGATCCCTCCAATACAATGCTCTTCTTACTGATTCTGCCCAAGTAGATATTTCCTCATTCTCTTTCCTGGCACCTGCTTGTACTCTGGGGAAATACTGCCCTTAAGAGCTAGCAACAAGGTATCACGGACCAGCCCCCACAAACTTAGTCTCCACGGTGCTTTGCAATTTTAAAGCATTTTTTTGTTTGTTGTTGCATTTGGTGAAAAACATGCTAATAGCATTTCCAAATAAATAAAAAGAAAATTTAAATAACCCAATTTCACAAAATGAAATTTAACAAGCAATAAAAGAACTCCAAAGAGGGGGAAAAAACCATTACTGGATCAATTTACAAGTGAACTCTATCAAATATTCAAAGAATAATTCATTTCAATAACAATAATAATAGCTGGCATTGATACAGCACTTTAAGTTTTGCAAAGTGCTTTATATATAATATTTCATCTGATTTTCACAATTCTGTAAGGTAGCTCTTATTTTTTTACATTTTACCATTGAAGAAACTAAGACACTGGTATTGTCAAGTATGATTAAGTTACTTGTCCAGGGTCACACAACTAGTAAATGTCTAAGACAGGATTTAAACTCAGATCTTCCTGATGCTAAATACAGAGATCTATTCACTCCCCGACTCAAGCTTCACTAAACTCCCCCTCTGGTATCTAATTGACATCCTGGCTTCTTGGAGGCTATGCCTTCAGATCCAGAGCTCTTAACAGTTCTGCCAAGGTGGAAAGGCTTTAAGCACAAGTCTGCTAAGCACAACTTACATGATCCCAGCCTAATTAAATTTAGAGAGGCTTGAATTGATTAAATTTGGGTGGTTAGGGGTGCAATTTTGAAAAAAAAAATCTGCTAAGAGGCAGCTTCCTTATCAGATAGAATCCTGAACACAGTCAGAAAAACATGAATTCAAATCCTGCCTTGGATACTTACAAACTTTGTGATTTGGGGCATGTAATTTGATTTCTCTGGGCCTCAGTTATCTCATCTGTAAAATGAGGATAACAGCATCCTCAGTGAGTGTTAAATGAAAGTAAGTATGAAAAGTATTTTGTAAATCTTATTAATGCTAACTATTCTATTGTTATTATCAAATAAGGTATTACCTTATTTGAGGTCAATTTATATGCCCAAAGTCACACAGATGGGAACAAAACCAGGACTACAGAAACAGAATGTCAGTCTTAGAAGGGGATCTTAGATATCATTCAATCCAACCCCCTCAATTTATACATGAGGAAACTGATGACTGAGTAAGGGGCAAAATCCAGATTCCAAACTAAGTTTCCAGGTCCCTGATTCAGTGTTCTTTCCAGAACATATTTGCTCTTTACAAGTTTTTCCTTCCCCTGAGAGGGTGCATGTCCATCATGCAGACAACCCCAAACAACTGACACTAGGATGTGCTACTAAGCCAAAAATGCCCGTCCCCCACCCCCTCCAGTCTACCCAATAGCTCTTCACTGGTTTCCCAATAAAACGGTCTCCCTGTCCCTTCCATCACTTTTTAGTTAATGTAAATTACTAATAATCTGGCTTCCTCCCAGAATGGCCTATGAAACAGGTTAGCTCAGAACTGCTTTTGTAAGCACTGCACTGGAAAGCCCAAGTCTGAAAATCTTTCACAGAGGCCTCTGGGAACAATAAGGGGGGTGGGGTTGGGGGAGAGAACCAGCATTAGCCAAATCACTTGTTGAAATGCTGCTCCAGTCTTGGGTGCTGTGAACTTGATTTATGTATGAAAAGCGAAATACAAACAGCCCCGGCTTTACCAATGACAGATAAGTTATTACAGACACTATTTAACAAACCACAATGTCACCCCTTGAAACATCTTCGCTAGAAGCAGGCTCACCTTTCCCTTGAAAACCCATCAGAATGGGATATGGTACAAACACTACAGAAAACTCCCTTCTCATCTTGAAAGCATTCTTTGTTTCTGTGTGTGTGTGTGTGTGTGTGTGTGTGTGTATTTTCCACTTAAAGGCTCATGTGCCACACTGAGATTTCTGAGTTCATGCCCAACCCCCCAATCCTGCGGGAAACCAACCCCAAGCCTCCAGGGAAAGGCCACAGTCAACCAAGTCTTACCCTTACCCAATTAATCTCTGAGGAGTCAGTGAAGTGACCCAGAGTTATAATCATGGAAGCTGATTGTAAGAAGGTTCAGCTACAGGCACTGGGCTATACTATAGGTAAACTGAGGCATCTACTTAAACTATATGATCTTAGAAGCTAAGAAACTTATATATCTATCTACCCTCCCCCCATCTTCCTCTATCTACTGGTTAGGACTAGAAATTCAATTAAATAGAGAAGAGAAATTTTCATTATATACCCTTAAAGAAAGCTAGATAGATGTGCAAACTCATTCTGGAGAGGGAGTGTGGTGATTTAAATCTGAAATAACACATAGAAAAGTCTTTCCAAAGAACCATTTTGGATACAAGGAAGGTGTCAAAGATTACAGAATACATGGGGCCACAAGGGAAAGAAAAAGCCCAGAAAAGGAAATCAGGGGCACTGAAGACAAATGATTCACTTTATAATTTTACCATGGTCTGTCCCCCATCAACACCCGATACACACCTTGGTAGCACTTTCATTACTCTCATACTTTAGCAGCCTGACTTAGTCCCCTAAATGTACATTATTCAGCCATACATCCTAAAGAACTTTCCAATCTGCTTCTGATTTTAGCCTTTTACTCAGTCATTTAGATGTAGAGAGACCCAAATCAGGAGCAGCTGAATTGGATGTGTATATATATATATATATTGATGTTACACTGAAGGCACCACTCTGTATCCTGGTCCACCTCTTTCCACTAAAGAGTTTCTGATCATAAGAGTGACTTGGAAATAAGCAACTGAAGGATCTTCCATCCAATAATCCTACCCACTCACCAGAATAAATAGCAAGAAGTAATGTTTTTTCACAAGAAATCAGCAAAGGAGGATGTTTGGATTTCACTAAATCTCCTAAGTAGACTGTCCAAAAGCAGCGAGGACATTGTCTCAATGTAATGGCACCAGGAGTACGTATTTGTCCATTGCCTTATACTTTGAGACTTTTTTGTACGGCACAGTGAGAACACTGATCACCCCAAGGTTGGAAGGGACCTGAGTACAAATCTCAGTCTCTGAGAAGTAGGAATTGTTTTGACCCTGGGCAGCCCTACACCTCAGGCAACTTGAAGTTAAGTTACAATCCCCATCCACTAAAGGCTACCCATGTTGACAAAAATCACACATTCTTGATATCTTGATATTACATTGTTTAAAACCTTCAAATCCATTGTGTTGTTTGATCAATCACTTCCTAAGTATTTCTTAAACATCTACTGTTTATGTGAGGCATTATGCTACTTTCTGGAAATATACAGACAAAAAAAAAATCAGACCCTGCCCTCAGGATGCTTAAACTTCACAATTACCATGTGAGGTAGGTATAGAAGGTTATATTATTTCCATTTCATGGATGTGGAAACTGAGGTCCACCAAGGTGAAGTGGGCTTATCTAAGGTCAAACAAGGATGGAGGAATCAGGACAAGAACCCAATTGTTAAGACTCACCATTCTCATTTGAAAATTCATTATCTTAAGGCATATTTTATATCATTTATCTATCATTTCTTGGGTATTATTCTAGAGTATAAACTTGAAGAAGATAAGTATCATATCTTCTCTTCATTCTACATCCCTCCAAAGCACTTAATATAGTGGCTTATGGACATAAGGAATGTATATTGGTTAACCGATTTAACAGTACCTGGGCAGTTGAGACTTGATGTCCAAGGTCAGGTGAACAAAGGATCAGGACTTGATCAAAGGTTCTACAGGGCTCAGAAATAAACCATTCTGTCCAAGAGCAGGCAGCTTAATCCTACATAGTGCGCTGTCTTTCTTTTTCTCTAATATTTACCAATCCTACCTTTACCCCAAAGTGATGATCCTAATGGGCTTAGGAAGAAGCAGACATTTGGGCAACTAGGAGAAAGGGAGGAGATGGGGCCAGGGGAGAAAATGTGCAAAGGAAGGAATACTGAAAAAAAACCAAACTCAATTATTTTGGTCTGTTCCCCTGGGGAGATACAGCTATTTATCATTTGTTCAGGTACTTTGATTCATTCCTACTGCCCTACTATATTATCTCTAAAAGCATTTCTGAAATTCCCAAGTGATAGTGGGGTGGGGTTGTACTTTATAGATTCATAGACCATAAGCCAAAAAAGATTAAAAAAAAAACCATAGCTTCTTTAAGAGAATTCTAAGAGATTAGTTGGGGACAAATGTGCCTTCTTACCTGCCCAAGGCTGCCACCAATTAATATGTTCCCAGAGCTTCAGGACAGGACACAAATGGAGGCAGGTATAGGAGGTGCTGCAGAAAGGGAGCTGGACAGGCTTCTATGTCCCCAAACCTTGGATTTCCTAGGAGAAGGAGAAAAAAGAAGCAAATGAGCTCCAGAGTCCTCCAGCCCAGCCAGGCATAGCTAAATATGGTATAACTCCACCTTCTTGGGCACCGTTTATGCCCATATTGGACACCCGCTTGTAGCTAGTTACGGCCGGACAGGAGAAGTGGCCTGAGCAATTGGGAGTGAAAAATACCTCCAAAGCCCAGGAGGGAAGCTTGGGCGCTTGGGTTGTGCTAGGCAGAGGACTGTATCGGGATTCTGGCGTGGATCTATGGGAGGGAACAAGAACACGACCTTGAAACGGGCATTCTCCAAGTTATTAGTAGCCCAAAGAGATGCTCATTCTCCTCTCTGTTGTCCTGCCCTCATTCCCTCATCTCTATTTCTGGATGATGGGATAGAGGTGAATGATAGGGAATGGGGAGAGATGGTACAAAGACCAGGAAAAGATGACATGGAGCTTTCTGGAGTCTCAAGATCCTCATTCACCCAATATATATATATATATATATTTACTGAGTCACGGCTAAGTGCGAGGCCATGAGAGAGAGAAAGGAGAACAAAAGCACAATTTCTGTTCATCAAAAGCTTACTTGGTGAAGAAAGGCAAGACACAATGAGTCATTCTGAGAAGCAGGCTGGCAAAGGACACAAAACTGGTCTTGGAACCAGCAAGACTGCAGGTCAATTTCAGCCTCTCACAGGTCGATCAATAATTGCCTAAAATGGACCAATTACTGTGACGGTTGAGTGACCTTATCATGTAACTTCTGGGTGCCCTAGGCCAGAGGGGTCCAACACCCTCCCCTCCCCCAACACTCCCATGTAGAGTGAAATAATAAAATGTAAATGGGAAATCTTTAACAAAATATGTAAAACATAACAAACCACAATATTATATTTTAAAACTAAGCCAATACGTAGCCCTCAGGGATTCTTCTATACTTCTTCTCTCCTCCTTTTTATTTAAGTTTGACACTACTGCCTTAAGCAATTCTCTAAGACTATAACTTGCTGAGAAAGTGGCAACCTGTATTGCTAAAGGGGATATCCTCCTCTAGGAGTTCCCTACATCTGTATCAGTCTACTCCCTGATGTCTAATGAATGGCAGAATGTTGTTGTTGCAGTTGCATGTGCTTCATTCTCAAAAAGGACCATGACATCAGGGAGGTGATTCCATGACATGCAATTAAACTGGATTTAAGGGAGGGAGGGCTGTGCAAGGTCAGCAGCCTCACTTTCTCCTCCAGAGCCACCTGAGTCCAGTGGCAAGATATAAATCAAGCTGACTGGAGATACAGCCCAGGATGAAATGGGAGACCTTGGTTTTTTTAAGCAAAGGTTCCATAGGTCTCAGTTTGACTGAAGCAATGTCCAATGTCTAAGGCTATTTAAGACATGAATTAGAGAATGGTCTCACATATACACACACACAACCTGGGTGGAGAAGACCCTCAGAGTTTCTGGCCCAAGCAGCAACAATCTGGGACAATCAGGGCCCAAACAGTCACCAAGTGGGGCTAAGGCTGGTCAATCAGAGAGTCAGCCTGATTTGGGTGCAAGGCATGGGCCTAGTGCAAACCCATGGAAGAATATGTTGATCTAAGATGTGTACCAAAAAAGTGTGGGAATACAGAGGGAGGGGCTACTTCTAGTATGGATTAGAAAAAGGTAGGATAGAATCAGAGGAAGTTTCACAGAAGAGATGTGAGCTAGTCCTTGAAGGACAGGTAGGATTTCAATGAGCCAATATGAGGAGAGAGCTTTCCAACTGAAGGACAGCTCACTAAAAAAAACTGGAGGGAAGAAAGCACATGACATGTTTAGGGAAGTGCCTTTCAATTTGCAAAGGGGAGAAGGAGGAGGAGATGGAGCTGGAAAAGCAGATTTGGGCCAGATGATCCAGGAGTCAGAAGTTTTTACAATTATGGGCTAGCACAGACACCAATGACACTGATTTTTAAACATCTAACCTGGAACACGACAAAAGCCAATTTTTACAATTTCCAAGTGCTGGGGCTGCCACTATTCAAGTTCTCTTTCTCTTCTCACCTGACAGAAAGGGCCAGTGTAACTCAGCAACAGAAAGAACTAGGGAGGGAAGGATGGGAACATAAGAGAGCAACTAGAAATGCACATCAGCAACTATCACAATGAAGAGTGACCACTCAGCAGAGCCCAGGCCTTCAGGGGACTTTCCAAGAGGCAACACTGAGTCACAGTGTCCCACACATTTGACACATAGGGTGACTGGAGGAGATGGTCATCCACGCGACTTCGGACCCCTCACTTAACCTATTAATCCTTCAGGAGGCCAAGAAGCCCATAGTCAAACCTGATAATATTTCAAGGTAGGGTTCGGTTCCCTGTCCTGCCTCTCCTTCCTCTCTCCTCACACCAAAAGAACACAAAACTGGAAAACATAAACTGGGAAATGGATGAATAGAAAAGTATATGGATATAATGGAATGCTATTGTGCTTTTTAAAAAATGAATAGAGCACAAGTTCTGGAATCAGGAAGACCTGAGTTCAAAATCAGTCAGATACTTGAGGCTTGCTAGCTGTCTGACCCTGACTTAAACCCTGATTACCTCAAAAACAAACAAACAAACAAAAAACAAGCAGAAAAAAAAATTATGAAAGGGATGGATTTAGAAAAACCTGGGAAGACCTGTATTAACTGATGCAGAGTGAAGTGAATAGAATCAGAAGAACAACTGATACAATAACAACAATACAATAACAATATAATAAAAATAGCAACAATAGAGACAAACAACTTTGAAAGACCTGGGAATTCTGCTAAATGTAATACTCAACCAGCATTCCAGGGGATCCATAATGAAGTGTGCTACTCATGTCCTGATAGAAAAGTGATAGACTCAAGTAGACAGATTCAAGAAACATGCATCTGGAGTCCTGAACAATGCAGGAATTAATTTTGTTTGTCTGTGCATATTAGTTATGAGGATGTTGTTTTCTTCCTTTTTCATTTTTTGGGGAGAGGGAGAAAAAGGCTTATTAATTGAAAAAAAAGTCTTTTTTTTTTTAGAACATACATGTGAATATGTCCTCAGAGTTACTTTAAATACACTCCATCTTTTATAAACAGGGTTAATATAGAAGAGAAGGCAACATATATGGGCATAAAAAACCTTCCATTACAGGCTTGAACAATGTTGTGCAAAGGAGCAAATCACTTCATCTCCTTTCTGCCTCAGTTTCCTCTTTTATCAAAGAGGGAGCTTAATAACACTGCTGTGAAATAGATAAATCAATTATGAGAATCAAAGGAGAAAATAAAATATGAAAGCATTTTTTCACAAGTTCATTTCTTTACTGTGTCTAGTGACCCAAATTAATAAAAACTGGTATTTGTATAAATGCAAAGCCTTTTTTCATTAAGTTATTTGAGACTCATGACACTTTTTGAGGTAAATTCTGAAAGTATTATTATCCTCATTTTACAGACAAGGAAACTGAGACTCTACGTTTGTAGGATTATTTGTTCATGTTTGTACAATTATCAGAGGGGGTACCTGAAACCATGTATGAAAGCACTTTTCAAAGCAATCTAGTATCTAATCTACAAACAAATGTCTACCATGTCCAATCCTCTGCTAAGTCTGCTGAGGGAAGATAAAATTTAAGAACAAGTCTCTGATCTTAAACTTGCAGTCTAGATCTAGAGATATGGCACATAGTACCAGGCCCAATGTTTAGTGCCCAATGAATAGTACCCATAAAGTGTTGGAAGAATTCAGAGCAGGGAGATACTACTATGGGTTGAAATGGACTGTGAATCTTGTTTTCATAAATGGGATGGAAATGATAGTAAGAGAGGCTGCTATTTGGCCAAATGACATGAATACTTCTATAAAGGAAGGGAGGGAAAATGGAGAGCATCAATGACTCTCCAAAGCCATCATGTGCATTTTTGATACCCATAATCCCTGAGGCCATGGCACTGACCTGTGGCTCCCAACATACCTGGTACAGGCCAGGAAGTGGGGAGGAAGGGCCTAGGAAAGAAGGAGGAGGATGCTTCACAGCAAATGACTGGGAGGAGGGGGGAAAGGAGGGAAGGACTCATTTTTCAGCAGGGGCGACGACATCAGTGAAATGTGTACTGCTCCTTCCTTCTTAATTATCTATTAAAATATAATATCAAGGGCGCCTGACAGTCTTACAATGGAAAGTCTCTCCCGAAACAAACCAAACTGCCAGCCGGAGCAAATTAAGAATTGTAATGCCAGACAGATGAATGCATTTGATCTGCTAAAAATCCCTCAATGTATTGACTGTGCTAAGGCTGAACAGAGAGGGGAGGAGGCAGTCCTTGACTTTCAGAGGCCAGATGCCCTCAGGTACCTGGGTTTAGAAAACAGAGAAGATGTTAAGTCATAGGAATTTATTAGGTGCCTACTGTGTACTAAGTGTGTTCTTAGGACTAGGGATACAAAAGCAAAACAGTCCTTACCTTCTTAAGTTGGAAATTTATCTGAGCCAGGTAAACTGGGATATATATGGATATACACAAAAGAGAGAGAGGGGAAACATACACAAGGTGATTTGGGATGATCACACTGTAACTGAAGGGATGAGGTGAGTTGGGAATCAAGAAAAGCCTCATCTAAAAGACGGTGCTTGAATCAAGGCATGGAGGATGTTAGTGATCCTAAGAGATGGATGTGAAGAAGAGGAACGTTCTCGAGCATGAACAAACAGCCAGTGGAAAGGCACAGAGATGGAAAATGGAGAGTTAAGTGTGAGGAACAACAAAGAAACAGGATTCCAGATCTATTAACTCTCACATAGCCAAATGCATACTTCAGTCCTAGGATGCCCATAACCTCCCATTCCCCAATATCTAAAGTTCTTCTTGGCCACTTTTAGACTGATGATCAGGAAGTCCTCCCCAGCATGGACACTACATCAGGGCTGACAAAGAGCCTTCATAAATACTCAATAACTGATAATGATACTGCCTTGCATAAACTAAGAAGTCTTGGAAACCCAAGTTCAAGACCTAGTTCAACTGCCATCTAAGTCATTGTGCTATCTTTTCATCTCTGATCTCAATCTCCTTACATGGGGGCTGACAGTGAATTAAATGTTTCATAAGCCCCTTTCTAGTTCCAGTAGCCTGTGGTTAAATTGTCAGATTCCACTCTGGGTGAACTCCAGATTCCAATACAGTATTCATTTGCTCCTGATTTTCCTGATTCTTTACAATGTTCTTTTAGTCTTTTCACATGCAGGGACTTATATATCCCTATTAGGCTGACAGCTTCCCCAAAACAGAGACAGATCTTCTCCCTTCCTCTCTATTTCTTCAGTGTGCCCAGGACTATGCTCATAATGTGGACACTCAGCCAGACATCAAGGTCAACAACAGTCACTGCTACTGAATCTGAAAGAAAAACATAAATGGCCTTCGAAATACACAGAAGTTTCCTGTTATTGTTACTGTCACCCGGCCTGTCCAGCAGAGGACCTTTGAATATCACCTATCACCCAAGAGGGAACTAAGGAGCAGAGGAGAGAAACAAGTAAAAGAGAGAAATAAAATGGATTCTCATCTACCCAGGAATGCTGAGATCTGGGAATGAGGAAGGGAATAGAAGGGGAGGGAAAGAGAGGGAGAAGGGAAAGGAAGAAGGATAGAGGGAAAAAAGAAGGGAGAGAAAGGAAAAAGAAAAAAAAGATGGAGAAAGGAAAAAAAAGAGGGAGGAAGGGAGAAGGGAAGAGAGATGGAAGGGAGGAGAGAGAGAGAAGAAAGAAGGAAGGAGAAGGGGAAGAGGGAGAAAGAAGAGAGGGAGAAGAAGGAAGAAAGAACAAAGAAGGGGAAGAGGGAGAAAGAAGAGAGGAAGAAGAAAGAACAAAGGAGAAGGGGGAAGAGGGAGAGAGAAGAGAAAGAAGGAAGAAAGAACAAGTGAGGAGGGAGAGGGAAAGTAAGAAAGGGAGAAAGGAAAAGGAAAAGAAAGGAAATAAGGGAAGAGGAGGTGGAGAAGATACAAAGAGAAAAAGAAAAAATGAAGGAAGGAAAAGGAAAAATCCTTGGAGATGGGTTAACAGGTACCTCTACCTCAACACCCTATCTCCACACCCCCCCCCCCCTTTTGGTAAGCAAGGGAAAATGTAATTGAGTCTCCCTCATGTCACCCTGGAGTGTTTTGCATCACTGGCTCTGGGTGGGCTAAGCTGACAGCAGATGTCCATTCCTGTGCTGCTCAGCAACTGCTCTCTGAGACCCAAAAAAGCAATTACCTTTCTCTGAGCTGAACTGACTTCAACAAATCCCCTCCCACCACACCTCCCTGCGCTCCCTTCCCATCCCCCACAAAAAGCAATTGGGGTGAGGGGAAGAAAAGCTATCAAGATGTTGGTTTAGTAGAAAAATGTCTCTCCTTGCATCCTCGATTTCTTTGAAGTGTGGAATATGTTTCTTTGAGGATGTAGGTTTAGATATTCAATCATTTAGCCTGCTAAACTGAAGACTGTAAAAGGAGGCTATTTCTTAAAAATATACGAAGTTGTATTAAATTATTGATAGCCATTAAACAGGGAAAAAAAATTAAACAGCCCTCAGCTTTTATCAATCATTCATGCAGTTTCCACTGGGGTGTTTTCCTGGGTAGATATCACATAGCAGAGTGCAAAGAGTCCAGGTCCTACAGGCATGAATTCATTTGCTATGGATGGAAAAAGGGTGGGATTTCATCCCCCAGCAATTAAGAAGGCACCCGGAGAAGGAGCGGGGAGCCACAGGCTAGGAGGGAACCCGAGAGGTCATGTATTTACTTCCATGCCTCTACATTTATTCCCCAAACAGAAAATCCCCGACATAAATACCTTCCCCACCTCAGCCTTCCACACACAGAAGAAGCTCTCCATGTCCCATTCTTCAAAATTCTCTAACATTCAGAATGCCAATTCAGCAACTCATTTCTGGTTCCAACAACCAAACCATTCGACTATTTGGAAGTGCTTTCGTATGGATTACCTAAATCTCAAGCTTCAAGTGAAAAGAGAGGGCATCGAGGGGGTGATAATAGGGGACTGACTGCTAGATGGATTCAGGGTGTATCTCAAGGGTTGGGGTCAACGTCAATTATTCAAATCCAGCTCAGGACTAATAAGATGGAAATGGGTGGTACGGTAGGTACCAACCCAACTCATGGCTACAAAAACACAGCCATACTGGTAAAGACCTTAGAAATCAACTCAGTGCTCCCTCATTGTACAAAGAGGGCAACTGAGAATAGTTGGGCAACTGTAACCTAAGGTCACATAGTTTCTGGAAGTACCTAGACTAGCGCACAGGTTCCTGACACTCGGTCAAATGCAACAGCAGGATGTCTGACCTTGGATTCTCCTTCATTAAATAATTGGCACAAAATATTCTACTACCCTCAAAGTGCTATATAAATGTTGGTGATTATTATTAGCAGCATCTTCATTGTTATTTCCTAGGCCATCCCAATCCGCACTCTATGTTGCCTCTTTTCCTGAAAACTCTCAGTCCTGTACCAACGTGAGCCTTCATGGCAGAATATCATATTCCATATTTATGGCAAACCCAGCTACCTTATAATTTCAACTTTTCTCCTCAGGGGCCAGTAAAATTTAGACAAATACCAATTTCCTATCACCTTGCACCAAAATCCCAGGCAGTGACTTCATAAACAATGACACAAAATTGGGCTTCTCTTCCCCTCAACCCCCCAGGGCCCCACAGAACTCTCCCTCCCCAGGACACCTGATCCACCAGCTCCTAGGCTCTTCCTGGCTTCTCTACCACCCCCACCCCCACTTCTCCATTGGATTTTAAAAGGGAAGTCTCCCCCCAACCAGCAAGTCCCAATAGGGGCTGTGAAGGGGGAAGACAGCATTCACTGCAGCTGGAAACAAAGGGGTTCAAGGCCCCTCTCTCCCTCTCCTCCCTCAGCCAGCCTGCTCTGCATTCTTGAATCCCTTTCAAAAAAGCTAGAGTCAGGGAGGAGGCGTGCCAAATGTTGATAGCACCCTAGCCAGGAAAAGCTGCTGTCATAGGAAAACATTTTGAAGAGAGTGTTTGTTTACAGTCAAAACCTGTTTTCTAAAATAATAATAATAACAATAATAATTTAGGAAACTTTAACTTCAATCCAGGATTGGACAACCCAAATGTCTTAGAATATCAATTTTACATTAGGAGGAGGGAAGGGGGGAGGAGGGGAGCTCTATTCTGAACTAACTGGGTGAACTTGGGCAGGTCATTTAATATCCAGCTGCCTCATGGCTGATCGCTACCCTTCTAGCTCAAAGGTTCTATAATTCTCCATTCATTCACAGGCTAATTCAGAAGGAAGTCCAGTAGTAGTTCCTAACCACATCACAATCCCCTTAAAAACACCCCAGAGGGAAAAGTTCAAAGCTGCATTTGGGCAAGACAGAAAAATCCTATTTAGGACTATATATAGGACACCAAGTGATGAGAAGAATCTATCAAGCCCATCAAAACACTGACTAAGTGAATATAATGTTGGAAGTCTCTATTCCAGTTGCCAGGGATACAAAGACATTGATGGCATTAACTCCTACCCACAAGGAGCTTACAACCTACTAGGAGAGGGAAATACACAAGTAACAATGGCATAGAGGGGACCAGAGAAAGTGCTTATCTGAGACATTTTAGGAGACTTCACTTTCACTTGGAGAGGAGGAAGGGGAGATTTCAGGGACCACTCCAGGGGACAAGAGTTGGACAATTAAGGAAGATTAGATATCCAGTGGATGGGAAGAACATGGGGGCCGGTGTGTACAAAGGAGTACAAATGAGATAGAACAGGAATGAGTAGCTGGATTACAGTGCTAAAGAGAGGTCATGAGAAGATTACAATGGCATGCAGTGGGCAAATTGGAGAGGGCCTTGAATGCCAGGATGTTTAGATTTTATTTGGTAAGCAAGGGAAAACCATGAAAGATTTCTGAATAGATCAGAACGATGAGAAATTAAAATGTGAGTCATTAAGGAAACTTTTTTTTTTAAGTCAATGACATTTTCCTGATTTTTTGGATGTAAGAAAGAGAAGTGAAACTGGACTCCAAGGTTATGAGTGTAACTTGGAAAGACAAAACAGAAAAAAAGATTTGGTAGGAGGGGCAGGTCTGTTGGAGTTTGAGCTGGAACATGTTGAATGTAGAGGTGTGGAAGAAAATTCAGTTGTTGCCACCAAATAGGCAGCTGGAAGCAAGGCTCAGAACCAATCCAAAATGGCATCCTATTCTCTACTACAGCAAATTTCAGTCAGCAACTTCCAACATTTATTTGTAAGTTCTTTCTCATAGCTAACTAAAGTCATTATCGGCCCAACTTAAATTCAAAGACATTTTTCTTGGCCAAAAATGAAAATATATTTTGGGAGCATTCAATCCGATGGGAAGAATAGGCTAAGGAATTTCCAGACAAAGGCCAGGAGAAACTGACCACAAATGAAACCTTTATCATTAATTCTCCCACCTCAGTGTTAATGATGCTAAAATCTTGGGTTTAAGCCACCTGTGAGCTTGGCTTCTCTCTTTTGGGTAGTTTCATCAAGAAGACCTGTATTCAAATTCCACCTCAGGTACTTACTACCAGTGTGATGCTAGACATGCCCCTTAATAGAACTTCTTAATCGTTTTTAAAATTTTTTTAAGTTTTATTTAAAATTTCGAGTTACAAATTCTACCCCTCCTCCCACCTAGAGACAATAAGCAATCAGATATAGGTTACAAATGTGCAATTATGTAAAACATTTCCACATTCGTCATTTTGAATAAAAAGACTTGAATAAAAGAAAAACATGGAAGAAAGGAAGTGAAAAAATAGCATGCTTTAGTCTGTATTCAATCAATATCAGTTCTTTCTCTAGAGGCAGATAGCATACTGCATCATTAGTCCTTTGGGATTGTCTTAGATCATTGAATTGCTAGAAATAGCTAAGTCATTCACAATTCTTCATCGAATAATATTGCTGTTATTGTGTACAATATTTTCCTGGTTCTGTTCACTTCACTCAGTATCAGTTCATATAAGTGTTTTCAGGTTTTTCTGAAAGCATCCTGCTTGTCATTTCTTACAGCACATTAATATTCCAATGTGGTATACCACAGTTTGTTCAGCCACTCTCCAATTAATGCGTATCCTTTTGATTTCCAATTCTTAAATACCACAAAAAGAGCTGCCATAAATATTTTTGTACAGATGAATCCTTTTCCCCCTTTTCTGTATGTCTTTCACAGTGGTATTTCTGAATCAAAAGGTATGCACAGTTTTATAGCCCTTTAGGCATAGTTTCAAATTGCTGAAGTCAGATTTGAATTCAGGTTTTTCTGACTAGTCCCAGTTCTCTTACCTATGTCACTTAGCTGCCTTTAAATCTTAAATATGAGCTAAAATAAAATAATTATTTTTACAAATGAAGAAAACAGACATTAAGAGATAAAATTACTTACCCAAGATCACTCAGGCTTTACTCCTAGCCAGGGCTCTTTCTCACATAGGCTATATACAGTAGGCATAATAAATGTTATTAAAGGAATGCTCTAATACTGTGGTGTCCCAAGAACCCAAGATTAGCTGAACAAAACGCATCTCTTCCGATGGTAATCTACAATTCTCCTGACTGAGGAATCCAGGGAAAATGGGAAGGCACTAGAGAAATCTATAGATTAGGGCAAACTGAGGTCTTCACTCAGTCTAGAGATCCTGGGACTCAGAGTGGTCTTCTAATGAGGTGTCAGAACCATCACTTTGACCTAATTCTAACCACACACACTAATGGGTCTTTATTAAGGAAGAGTGAAAAAAAGAGTGGCATTTTTCACAGCTTAATGGACCAATTCCCTGGGTCAAGGAGCCCTGTCCTGGCTATTATAGGAAGGGGAGGCTGGTTTGAGATGATTGGATGATCAATCCAAATGGTTAATTAATCTCTGGGTCAATAGCAATGGATATCAATGAACAGCACTGTATCCTTCCTTGCACAGGGACAAGCTGGCCAAAAGCCTCTCAGATCTTTCCTAAGACTGATGGAATTTGGGGGAGAGAAGGAAGTTCTATCAGCCCCAGAAAGTTTATCTGAGGACCTTAGGAGAAAAGGTCTCTTTTTCTATAATGAAGATTGGGTTTTATTTATGGTAATTTCTTAAAATAGCATTTATTTATTTATAGTAGTAGTAACAATTCCCATGGGTCTAGGTCTTTGATGTAGAGCATTTCCTTCAAGAAGATCCTGTGAAGATTAGGTTAAGTCTGATTAGTCCTGCTACACAGTTAAGAAATTCTAGTCTCAAACGTAAGTGATTTGTCCATGGTCATACAGGGCCAGGACCAAAATCTGGACTTGTATCATCTGATTCCAAGGTCAATACTATTTTCCTAGTACACTACAGTGCCCTTTGTAGCTCTTCCTGGCCCACCTACCCCCTCATCACCCAGGAAAGCACTTTTATATTAAGATATTTTTGAATGAGTGAATGAGTGTGAATGAAAGCATGAAGGGGCTGCAAACACCTGGATACTCAGTAACTCCTCCTTCCCTGCTTGTGTCCCCTCCCCTCCCCAAAATCATCCTGATCACAAGAGAGTGATAAGAATTTTTTTCTCAGAGAGAAAGGGCACAGACAGAAAATAAGGGCTTACAGGTGTCTAACCATAGATGTATTACAAAGAATATGCATCAGAAAACAATACTGTTGGGGCAGCCAGGTGGTACAGTGGAAAGAGCACAAGCTCTAGAGTTAAGAGAACCCAAGTTCAAATCTGACCATAGACACTGTGTGACTTTGGGCAAGTTTTAAACCACAATTGCCTTGCCAAAAAAAAAGTAAATCGATAAAGTGATATTCTTATCATTGTAGGTAGAGAATAATAATGTCTGCAAAGAATAACTCAGCTATCCCTAACACCTCCCAAGCTATAAGAGAGAAAACATAGCGGAGGTAAGATCACTGCACTTGGAACTCTTGGCTCCGCTGTTACCTACATGTGTAACACAAGGTATTTATTTCATCTCCCCAAACCTCAGTTCCTTCCATCATAAAACACGGAGCTTACACTAACATTCCACGTGAGTAAGAAAATCCTTTTGAACCCCATCGAGTGCCATCTACCTATATGGGAATTATTCTCACGACTATTATTTCTCAAGGACGGTAGATCAGAAATAAACTAAGAGCCTTGATCTGGAAGGGCAAAATCGCAAAGAGTAATTATCATGATAAAACTCACGCCGAGATTTCACATGCAAGAAGGCTCTGGGCGTCCTTAGCCACACAGGGTCTTTTGTTAGCATGCATGAAAGGGGTATGTTTCCTGTGCAACCAAAATGGGGCTTGTGCATCTCCAAGTCTGCTGTGGGCGCTCGATAAATATTAATTTACATTATCACGATGAATAATATTGCCCCTCTAAATGGCTCAAGACTTGAGGTACCCTTATAGGCTTACAGATTCTCTTGGCATCCAGCATATATATACATCAACCTGATTCAATTGAAACACACACACATACACACACACACATAAGCTATGGAGAAGCAGGGCTTGCCATCTGCAGAACCCTCAGCTCTGAGGAGCCGCTAATGTAGTCAGGCCCTTCCAAAACAACCCAATAAATCAGTAGGCGCTTGCCGCAAACGTTTAAATCACTGTCCTAAAGTCGACAGGCGTTTTGCACTAAAATACGAGAATCACCAAGCAGGCTGGGCTTGTTACCCAGCCTGAGCAGCCTGGTATCATTTATTTCCCCCAACCCAGTCCGCCTTAGTCAGTCAGCTGAATTTCCTTGAATCCAGCTTTACTCAATGGCTTCTAGCTTGCAGAAACCCACCGAGGATTTTTCTTCCTTCTTCTCTCCTCCTCCTCACCCCAACTCCCTGCATTACCCCCATTTTCCCAGACCCGCTGGAAGTGGAATGAACATTAATGGAATTCAGTACCCAGGCCTTCAACCCCCATCTCTGTCATTGTAGGCAAACGCCTCACTCACACCAGACCTCGGTTTCCCCATGCATTAAATACAGAGATTAGACTGGACCAAGACTTCTTTGCTCTGTGTGTGTGTGTGTGTGTGTGTGTGTGTCCAGGCAGGCCCCACGGACAGAATCCCATGAAAGCCCTTTCAGAATCACATTTATTGCCTATATTCATGACTGAAAGAATACAAAGTTGCAGTTAAAGACTAGTAAAATGCTATCTTTTTTTCCATCTAAATTCATGGATCCCCTGAAATCTATTCATGGTTCTCAAGGGGTTAAATACCCCTGGACTTGATGATCTCAAAGATTCCTTCTAGTTCCCATTGCCCAAAGTTTTAAGGATCATCAGCCCCTACATGATTGGGAGGAAGGATAGAAGAATCGATATCAAGAAATAAATTAGAGAATATTTTAGGCAAAAAAAGCCAATTCCTCCCACCAAAGGGCAGAAGTTGGCAGAAATGGTCGGGCCTAATATCTTCCTATGTTCTCTGACTGCTGAGTTTAAAGAGAAGGCCTGTGTTTGAGCCGGCCTTCAGGAAACCCAAGCTAGCTAAAGCAAGGGAAACCTATAGATTCAACAAGGAGGGAGGAGAAAAGCCCCTCAGGTCAGGAGCAAAGTGAGGTTCACCTCTCTTACCCTTCCAGCCGAGGCCTCATGGCAACCTTAGAGGGTTTCCAGTCTGACCCATCACTTGACATTTGAGGACACTGAGACCCAGACCACTGAGTAACAAGCCCAGGGCCACACAGCCAGTCTTTGATTCTTCTGACTCTAGAGTCCAAAGCACCAGGATGAGTTCCTGAAGCAGTGCCTTTGGCCAGACCACCACTGTAGCCTCTGCCTCCCAGCTTCAGTGGTTCAGGAATGGAAGTGTCTCTGCCTTGTGGCCAGTTCCCCCGCCCCCTCCCCAGCATCATCCCCCTCCCCAGTCCCCCTCCCTAATGTCTGCAGGATTTTCTACATGTATCTGGCCAGCTCCAGGCTGGTCTGTTCTGCCCCAGGCCGCCTGATAGGGAGGGCCAGCCAAGCCAGCCAGTGGAAACATTCAGGGTTGGGAATCACTGCAGAAATACACTCCCCTGGGGGAAAGACTGTTTACCTCAACAGAAGGGGAGAGGAAGCAAAGCTACACACCGCAGAACAGATTAGGGATTGATGAACAATAGGCAATTACCCAAAATATCATCAAACACAACTCCAGAAGAATTTAAATGCACTCTGACAAAGAGGCCTTCTAGAAAACAGACTTCCACCTACTCTGCTGCCATCATTCCGGGGCTGGGGGGTGAGGGTGGGGAAGAGTGACAAGTGTCACTTCCCCCTTCGGGAAAATTAAACTGGGGGAGGAGGGACAAACAGAGGAAGAGCAGAATGAGCCACAATTAAATCCTGCTCTGGCCCGGCCCAAGGGAAAGGAATTTAAAATACACCGGGAGGATCAAACTCCCCACCCATGAAATTCTGTGGTTCCTGAGTTATAATTGAAGCAGACAGCAGAGGCCTGGGAGCTGGAGAAATCCAGGCCATCAATCAATAAGCATTTACTGAATGTCTACTACGAGTGGGATGCTACCCGCCAATCAATCAACAAGTGTTCCCTGCGTGCCTACTGTGTGTCAGGGGCTAGAGATCCAAGCACAAAAGAAAGAATTCCAAAGAGTTTACATTCGAATGGAGGAGACAAGAAATCTCTTTAAAAAAAAAAAAAATACAACATAAATGGAAGGCAGTGTAGAAAACAAAAATGAATTAGACCTGGACAACAAAAAGTTCATGTCCTTGGCAAGATCAGACACTCCTATAGGAAGAGAAGGAAGAACACTGAGCCGGGTGGATGAAATCAACAGGAGCAATCATAAATGAGGCAAGAGTTCAGAGAGGGAGAAAGATCACCCTGGCAAAGCATCAAAGAAATGATAGTGAAACTGGACCTAGAGGAACCTGTGGGATTCAGGTCGGTGGAAAGGAAGGGAAAGCCTCCGTTCCCCCAGCTTAAAAAAAATAACAAAAAAAATCTTACACATAATTTTTAAAAATCCAACTCTTGGTCTCCCCCCTTTTTGGATTCCCCCTGTATTATTTCTCAGAGAAATATAGCCAGCCCAGTCCCCACCCCACCACTGGCTCCTGGAGAGCCTCCTACAGATTTCTTTCAGGCTGTCTGATATCCTCCTCCTTCTCAGGATTGTTCAGAGAGGGGGCAGAGCCTGTTTATTCTGTATCTGGTCTTCCCAGAAGGTCTTCCATCATGGAGCTAAGTGGTTGATATCTTGCAGGGGCTATTTATCTAGTAACCAGGACTCTGGTCGGGCCCGGGCTCATGTGTCTACATTTGGCAGCCACTCTCAACAACCACAGGCACCTCTGGGTTGCCTGACTAGGGGGCTGGGGTGGGTGGGGAAAGGACAGCTTGGAGAGGATGCTCACTTATTCTCTGGAACCAAGACTGCACTGGTTCTACTGTGCTGGGGATTTCAGTGGCATGTACAAGGCAAACAATTGGCCAAAATTTCTAATTGTGCTTGCTCTTCCTCCCAGAAACTGTAACCACCTCCAGCCCCACCCCTTCGAAGAAACTAAAATCATTTAAAGTTTAGGAAAACTGGCCACACTCGGGGGCAAATTTGGAAGAACAAAACAGCAAACGGAACTCTTTTCAAAGAAAGAAAAACTACTCCGAAACACAGCTGACCTGTGTCAGCCATTTCTGTACCTGAGGTTAACAACAACAACACGAAAGATTGTCTTAATTTCCAGAATAAACTTTCTTGGTGAAGAGATAACAAACATATCCTGCCCTTGGAGCTAGTCTTTTTACAAAATATTTATAGCTTTTCAAGACAGTTTGGTAGCAATTGGATACAGCATCTGCTTTTTTTCTTGCTTTCCACAACAATTCTGAAACCCAAAGCAGTTAAAAAAAAATACACCCATCAATTCTGACATGAAATACGGAGCCTATAGCTTCTTTGAGAAATAAAATGCAGAGCTGGCTTTGACAGCTTGATAATTTCAGAAAGCTCATTAACTGTTTTCTATTTTAAATCCCAATAAGTATTTACTATCAATACCGAAAGTTTGGGTTAACAAAATTCACTGCCCGTGGTTGATTTTCAATGTGCAAACAAACAGTAGTTGACAGTCTCTCAGAGGGACTTTGACCTTCAAGTTTGACCTCCAAAAATATTTTTTCAGTCAGCTCACTGGGTGTCACTCTTCTAGCTGAAACCTCCTTCTGGGATATACTCTGGGAACTTTCCTCCTGCAGAAATCTGAATTATGATCTTGTGAAGTGTGCTGGAGGTCTCCTGCGCTTCCTTCCACAGACTCAAATGACTGACCCTCCCCCAAAATAACAAGACCACCACCATCAAATCCCTTATCTTACTGAAGCAGAGGTGAATGGGAAATTTGTTTTCCTTCTGGTAGGTCCAATCTTTTTGAGGACATGGGCTTTTTCATGTTTGTCACTGTATTCCCAGCGCTAGCCCAGTGCCCAGTGGTACAATGGCAGCCACACAATGGATAAGTCAAAAGGACATGTTCAAACCCCCTATCTGGTGTTTACCAGCTGTGGGATTTGGGGCACATCAAAAGGTCTCTGTTTCCTCCTCTACAAAATGAAGTGGTTGCCCTATATAATAACCTCTCAGACGTCTTCCATTTCTAAATTTCCAACACTGATCCTCTGTAAAAGGAAGCAGCGTGGAAAGGTTGGTCATGGAGTCAGGAAAGTCCCGAATTAGAGCATCACCTCTGACACTTGCTGGTTGTGTGAGCTTGGGCAAGTCACTTGAGGATCATAGTTCTATAGCTCACCCTTAGTTTCCCAAACTATAAAACAGAGGAAACAATAACTATAACACTTAAACCTCACAGGGTAGTTGTGGGATGATCAAAGGAGATAATCTATGGTACTAGGGACACCTTTGCTAAAGTGCTAAGGGTTAGCTCTTAAAAGGAAGGGATTGATTGGACCAAGGCCATTTGTTTTTATATGGCCAGTGAGTTCAGAATGATTTCAACATTTTGAAATAAAATAAAACTTTATTTTAAAATTATAAATATCATTCGAAGCTCCCTGGACCCAAACCAGTGGCGGGCTGGATCTGGCCCACAGTCGATGGTTTCTTGACCCCTTGGACTAGATGATTTTATGAGAGAAACAAAATGTACAGAATCTCCCAGACTCCAAATCCTGTAAGCTCAATCACATCCCCAAAGTCAGGAAATTAGGAAGTCCCAGACCAGAGTATATTTGGCTCCCTGTGGGAGTGTGCAAACTAAGAGGGAAGTCTGACTGCCCAACAATGACAGAGTGATGTTCAAGAGAACTGGAGACCTGAGCAATTATCTGGTGAATCTGATTAGTGTAGATAGCCAAAGAGAATCATTCAGGGCTATAATTAAAGTCTTAGATTACCCACCTTGACTGTATACGTGGACTGAATTCTCTGCCAACCCAACAGTAAGCTTCCTTAAGGGATTGTGATGGGGAGGGTCCTGGTCAACACTGATAAGGTCACAGGAAGAAACCTACATCAAAGATGCATATACATACATATGTAAGGAGTACAGACAATCCTACTGACACAATGTGGGGATTCTGATGATCTCTTTGATAGTATGTGAACCTACTAACTCCACATTGAGACTGACTGAGTCATAGAACTTTGGGATGACCTGTATAGCTCGAAGACACACCCTTGGGCTCGGCCTTTAAAAGAGAGAGCAGCTCTGATCTCTCTGAGCTCTGATCTCTGTCCAATATCCCATGCAATACCCTCGCTCTTTTGTTCCTCCTTTTTCCTTCTCCCTATTACCATGAAAACATTTCTGCGTTCACTGATAACTTTAGCAGAGAGTGGGAAAAAGGAGAGAACTAAATTCTGTCACTATTGACCCCCTTGAGAAAATAACTGGTAAGTGAAAATTGAGATGTGAGGGATTATCTGGGGCTTTTACTTAACCTGGGCTTTCTCCAGCCCTTTTTATCTTTGGTCCATTGTATGGGGAAATATTAATTAACCAGGAACCAAAAATAAGGAAGTAGAGAAGGCTGGAGCTAGACATTTGTGATTGGTTGGATATGAAGCAAATGGAATGAGTTCCAATCATCTCCCTTCTGCAGCCACAGTTTCCCCTGGGCCTCCCCAGCCCCCGGCCCCCAATCAGAACAAAACATACACTTCTACACTGAGTCCCTAAGAGGTATAAATATTAGCAACATTCAAGGCCAAATGATGGTGGATCAGAAAATGAAAGTGGCCACGGGTATAGTGCCTCTTTGGGGGCGGGGGGGGGGGTGTCTCAAAGTCTAGTTGAGGGGGCAAAACTAACCTATATGTCAATTATAGAACAAGAATTCTAAAATTCTAGTCTACCAATCTCTTTTCATTTTTTTTTTTTTACCACTCATAAAGTCAGATCTCTGAAAACCACATCCTTCCCCCTCTTTGTGTTGTTTTAGCTCTAAGCTTCCCCATCCCATAGAAACTCTCACCCACTTCCCCCACCCCCACCCCAAACCCCACTGTTTGCTGCCAGGCCAGGCCAAATACAAACATGGAATGCAAGACGTTGAGAAGCTGATTCCATCTCTTAATTAGCCCTAGACCTTCGTGGCCCCCATCCTCTCCAAGAAACTATGGGGATGAGAGAAGCAAGGACGAGGTAAATGAACTGTCTTTTCCTGGAGAAGAATATAAATAGGGGAGTTATGCCAAGTGAGTGTCAGACCGGCTCACCCCAGCACTCTATGTGGCTAAAAATAACAGTGTTTACACATCTCCACAGCTATGATTTCTGCCTCCTCCTAAAAAAGAGATTTTTATGCTTAACTATATACTCATTTTGCCCCTCCAAACCTTTTGCTCTGTGTTGGGTGAGAGTCTGTTCAAATACAGGTGAGAGAATATCAGCTTCTTCACATGGGTGCTGGAGGAATGGTCAGTCCAAGACACATCTGACACATAGAAAAAATCTCACTCTGATAAAGAGTTTTTAAAAATCCAGCCCTCTCAGGATAAATGAAAACCCAAAGGAAGGATCTAGTGTTTGCAGTTAATCACAGAAAGGAAAAGAGAAAATATCTTTAAAATCCCAAAAAGGGAAACTATGGAAAAGGTTTTCTAGGAAGGAGTGAACTGGTATCATGGGAAATAATTTCTGAGGGAGGTACCCTTTGATGAACTCCCCCTTCCTCCTCACCCTACCCTCTCCTACCCCCTGCAAGAGGAAGGCCAGCCTCCAAACCACCCTGTAGTTCTGTAATATTCATAACCACCTGGCAGTGCCAGAGTGCCTTTCTCTGCCGACAGCCTTAAAGTCTTTTGATGTCTGTGATCTGATAGAGCAGTTCTTTACCTGGAATTGGTGAACTTATCTTTTTTTTAAGCTACTTTGATAATTGTATTTCAATATGATTGGTTTCCTTTGAAATCCCATGTATTTTATGTACTCAAAATCATGATTCTGAGAAAGGCTCACGGGATTCGCCAATCTACCAAAGGAGTCTAGAAACACACAAAAAAGGTTAAAAACCTCATCCTGGAAGCCAGGGAAGAAGGGTTATATTCAATAAACATTTTATTAGGCACTTGCTCTGAATCAGACCCTGGGATATACAAAGACAAAATGAAATACAGTCACTGTCCTCAAGGAGTTTACATTCTACTAGAGGAGTAGGAAAAATGGATAAAGAAACTGAATATCATTTGAGAAGGAAGAACGCAATCAGCTCCCACAAGGAGTGACACCCAAATTGAGCCTTGAAGAAAATTAGGGATTGTAAGAGACTAAAAAGTGAGGAGGAAGGGGATGATGTTGGGCCCAGGTGAAGAGGCTGGAGATCAGAGGGTAAGTTATGGGAACAGCAAAGAAGCCGATCTGGCTCTGAGACAGAGTATGTGAGAGGGGAGAAAGGTGAAATCTGTCTGGGGAGTTCCGGTGGCATCAGATTGGGAAGGCTTTAAATGCCAGCCTGGGGAGTTGATAGGATATAATGTTATCAGGGCTACATATAAAGCCCACAGAGTTTACATGCCTCATGCAAGGTCATTCTGCACAGCCCTGCCAGCTCAAGGTCTCCCTACTGGACCGCAAGCCTTTCTGTTAGACTGCTAACCTTTAAAGTATTAGGTCTAATGCTTTCCTCCGTTTGAGACCAATGACGGTCTCTCCTCCCCAGCCTTTGTCACTTTTCCACAGAGTTAGAGGATGGAGGAATGGGAAAGAGACTCCAATGCTGCCTTCAGCATCAGCCAACAGCAGGAGGATACCATCGTTCCCTAGAAGGTTTTTGATCCAAGTTTTTGAATTGAATTGGGCCCCAGATTGCTTCAGATGAGAAAGGAGGAAAGATCCTGCCTCAGACTGTTCTTTTCACAGACAGGGCCATTATCTAAGGTTAAGTAAAACCAAACTTGATGGCCCCTCACTAGAGGGGGTCAGATGGCCCTTAAAGAGTGGACATCAGAAGCAAAAGGCCTCCAAAAGAAGAGGGACATAAATCCTCTCTCTCTCTTTTTTAAACACATCTCCATGGCTGTGATTTCTGCCTCCATGCACATGCATTCATACTCAACAATCAAATACCAAACCCTTACAATGGTTTAAAACCCTCATTCCCCATAACTGTGCAAAGACAAGCAATCAACTTAGCCCTGACCAAAATCAAAGAATAGCTCCAAAGGAAGCAGTGCACACACTCTCCCTTTTCTACTTCCTTTCAATCTTATCAAAGAAGGAAGAGAATGAATTCTGCAGCCCCCAGGCTTATGCAATTTTATTCCTGGCCAAATTCCAAGGCATATTATTCAAAGGAGGCCTACTGGCCATGTAGAAAAGGAAGCAGTGATCACAAGGAACCAGCATGGCTTCATTAGGAATAACTTGTGCCAGACTAACTCATTTCCCACTTTCATACGGTCATGAGACTGCAAATAAATGTTTTGCTTAATGTCTGGTACATAGTAAGATGCTTTTTGACTAAAGGGGGATGCTGCAGACATAGTTCACGTGGATATTCGAAAAATAACTTGTTATCTTTGCAGACAAGATGAAAAGATATGAGATAGTAGTAGGTGGATTTACATTTGCATAGTTAGAGGCAAAAAAAAAAAAAAGTCCTTAACAGTTTGATGGGAACAAGAGGTATCTAGTGGAGGGCCTAGGGGATCTGTCCTTGGCTTGTGATATAGCTTTTTAATCAGTACCTAAGATAAAGTGTATTAATGATGTTTATCAAATTTATGAAAAATGATGATTCAAAGGTGGAAGGATTAGCTAATGCTGTAGATAGTAGAGTTAGGATCCTAACACATCAAAGCACTGACTTAATAGCAGATAAAAGTGGTAATAAGTGTAAATGTGAATGTGGTGCAAGAAATCAACTTCATGAATTAGGAAGGACATTAAGAACTTGAAATATCAGCTAGATTTCAACCAGGATAGCAAAAGATTTCAAGAGCATGTTATCTTAAACTCTATTGAAGTAAATGAAATGTAAGATGTAGAGGGAACACGACAGCTGTCTTCAGCTCTTTGAGGGGCTGTCAAATGGAAGGAGGGAAAAACTCTTGTCCCCAGAGGGAAAAACTAAAAACAGTGGGTGGAATGAGAAATTAGAAGAAATTGGATTTAATGTAAGGAAGAACGTGCTATTAAGTAAAGCTGCTCTAAGGTAGTCGGTAAGTTCTTCAAGGGAAGACTAGGTGAGCATTTGTTGGATCTGTTGAAGGATTTGTCTGTGAGATATGAATCAGATTCACTGGCCTCTGAAGCCTCATGGGAATTAGAGCAGAGCTCCTTTCTCTATCAAACAAGAAGACACTGAGGGTCAAGATGGCTGGAAAGACAAAAGGAAAGGCTATTATTGAAATCATGTTGATTTAGAGACAGAGAAAAGGGGTGCTCAAATAATATGGAACCATGGGAAAATCACTAGCAAGATACAATCCCAAAAAACCAGGTTCAAGGTCCAGCTGTGCCAGTGATTTCCTGGCAAATCTCTTAACCTGTTTGTGCCTCGATGTCTTTTCCTATAAAATAAAGATAAGCAGCCCTATCCTTTCACAAAACTCTTTTAAGAATCAAATAATGGATTAAAAATGTTCAGAAAAATATTAAGCACCACACAAATGCAGTTAGTAAGTATTACCAAGGATAGATGGAAATATTTGGAGAGAACTAAGATATTCACATTTATAACACCTTAAGGGCTTACAAAGACTTTCGCCCAACAGTCCTGAGAATTCCCAAGGAGTGCATGAGTTATTATTTTCATTGTACAAATAAGGAAACTGAGGCGTGTCCTTCATAATAACCCTGTTTTTCTCAGTTTCCCCATCTGTAAAATGAGCTGGAGAAGAAAATGACAAGCTTCTTCACCATCTTTGCCAAGAAAACCCCAGATGGGATCAAAAAGAGTCAGACATGACTGAAAATTACTGAACAATACCCCCACTATACCAAGCACTGCGCTAGGTTCTGAGATCCAAAGACAAAGGGAAGCCCCTGCCTTGTCTACTTTTGGTTGCTCCAGGGTCGGGGGAATTAAAAGGGATGGGGTTGGATATTTGCCCTATTAGTGTGAACAAGGGGAGGCGAGGATGGAGGAGTGGAGGAAGCAGGGCTCTGGCCTGAGAAATTCTGAGCTGGATTTCCTCTCCCCGCAGCTGTGGCTTCAGGGCCTGCCTTCTTCCTGCCAGGAGCACCTGGAGCCAGACACCTGCCTCTCTGGAGCCAGTCATACAAGGCAGAGCTCCTGGGCTGGACTTTAACACTTGTCCCTTGAGTGGAGGAGGGAGGCAAGAAGGGTACCAGTCACCACGCTGGCAGCCCCGCCCACTGGGGCTCGCTCAGACCCAGACGCTGGAGCCCAGGGAGGCACCTGTCCTTTCTCTCCTTCCTCACAATTATCTGTGAACCATCACTCCACAGGGAATGGTTTGGACCATTTCTGTTAAAGTTACATCGGAAAATGAAGAGAGCTGTCAAATGCACTGGCATATTAGTTTGTCACCCGGAACAGACAAAGCTGGGGGAGCAGATTAGACAATGCTACATAATTTCATAATTTTTTGGTCCATTCAAACAGACACCTCCTGAAGTCTCCACTGCCGGCTGGAGTTACCTCTGCCGGCTCAGAGTTAAACAAACACGCCCTGAAAGACCAGTGGGTTCCTGGCCTGCCTCAGCCTCCTTGCCAGCTAATGAGTCATAGGTGATTGCACACACCACAGGGATCTGATCTCGGCAGCATTGCAGAGACCAAGCCCACCTCAACAATGACTGTTCTTTCCTAAGGACAGGATTCTCTGGAGAGCAGAGGCGTTGCCCCTGACATACAGGAATATTACCCATCACTGGGCAAAGCCCCTTTACCTTAATTCTGTATGATTTACATATTCATTGAATATTGGATCTGAAAAGGACTTTAGAAACTGTGTGATCTTAGCCAAGTCCCTTAACCTCACTGAGTCTCCATTTCCTGAGTTTTGAAATTAAGGGACTGGACTCAGTTTCTTGCCTCTAAACTCCCTTTTACCTCTAAACCTATGGTTCTATAACCTAAAGGCATCTGACAGATGAAGAAACTGAGGTCCAGGGATTAAAGAGACTTGACCAAAATCACACAGCTCAAAAGCTCAAATCTCTGCATTTCCAAAGCTGATGTGTTTTCTATGATAACATGAAGAGCAGACTACTGAAAATCTTAGCCCAACAAGGTGGTCTCATCTTCTTCCCAGGGATCCTGGGCATCCTCACAACATAGAAAGTAAATATCAAGGAATTTACATCTAATTTTTAATTTTTAAATCATATAGTGTATATAAAAATGTTCACGTATGTCTATACATATGTATGTATATACAAACATATACATACATGTGTATGTATGTGTGTGTTTGTGTATATGTAAATATATATATTTGAATTTAAAAAGCAACAGCCTGATGGAAAAGCAGCATGGATATGTGGTAGATGTGGTAGGTAGACCCTGAAATTGGGCCAAATCCTACTTATAAGTACCTCTTAAATATGTGACCATGGGCAAGCCATTCAATGTCTATCCTCAGTTTCCTTATCTGTAAAAGGGTTCACTCTGGCAGTGGCAGCTCCCACCTCAAGTGAGAATGCATAAAAACTATACTGCAAGCTTTAAAATGATATTATTTAAATATGTATATATATTTTATATATTATGTGTGTGTGTGTGTGTGTGTGTATGAGAGAGAGAGAGAGAGTTGCTTAAGAATAATGATAGGCAACTCTCTTTCTCTCTACCTAGTTGGCCTGAGAACCCAGGAGGTAAGAAAGAGCTTGGTCTTCCTTCTGCAAAGCTAGGACAATAAAGCTGGCATCCCAGTTAGCCTCCTCGAGGACAAGGACAAAGGATTCCTCCCCATCCCTGCCTCCTGACCTTCTGATCCCAGGGCCCGGGAGCAGAGAATAGGAGACACGACCTCTCCAGGGGCTCTCTGTCTCAGCTCGGCCCGGCCTGAAACTCAGCAACTCTGGAGAGGGCATGCCCGGGTGTGCAAACTCCAGCCTGACTTGGCGAGCCGCCACCACCACTATAATAAGCAAACAGTTCCAGGAGTTGCCACCACCATGGCAGACCTCCCGCTTTTGTTTATGGAGAGAGTTATTTGTCAGGCAGCCTCTGGGGAGGGCTGAGGCAGGAGTCAATGACAAAGTGGCCGGAGCTCTCAGGGTCACCTGGAAGGGTACAGACCCACAGAAGCGACTCCCTCCCCCCTCTCTCCTCCTGCCCTCTCCAGTGGAATCAATCTCCAGGAGCACTCAGGCCAGAGCCCGCATCTCAGGGAGCAAATTGCGTCTGTTGGCTCTGCCTTAGAGTCCCTGGCTCCAGTCGTGCTGCTCATAGCAGCGGCTAACAAGCTTCTGACTGTGCAACTTCATTTGCAAGATATAGAATGAGCTGCTTTATCAGAAAGAACAGCCCCAGACTCTAGGGAACTGAACACTTACTTCCAGCCAAGGCCCAGACCTTGGATGACCCTCAGCCCCAACCAAAGCTTCCCATTACCATAATACCTTGGGGTTTATTGACAGTACAGTAAAAAGAACCAAATAATCAACAAGCATCTATTATGTTTCAGACACAAGAACTAGAAAGAAGCAGAACCTGCCTTCAAGTAGTTTACATTTTATAGGCCATTGTTGTTTGTCCTTAGTTCTCAAAGAGGGCCAAGGCCCTAAGAAGTGATACCATGATTTGCAGATGAATTGAATTTGTGCAAGGTCACCAGCCTCACTTTTTCCTTCAGAGCCATCTGAGTACAGTGGCCAGACATAGATCGGGAGGACTGGAGAAGGCCCTGGATAGAGGGGGAGACTTGGGCCTTTTTAAGCTAAGGTCTTAGTTTGACAGAGGCAACAATCATTCAGTGATTAAGGCTGGGTAAGAAATGAGACAGGGAATGGCCTCTTTTACCTAATCAAAAAAAAAAAAAAAAAATTCAATCTGGGAGGGGAAGATTTGCTCAGTTTCTGGCAAAAACAGAAACAACTGCTCTTTTCATTTACTCTGAGTTATCCAGGCTCCAAATAATAACCAAGTAGGGCTTGGTCTGGGATCTATTGTTGGCCAATCAATGAAAGCCAGAGTGATTTGGGTTTGAGGAATGCTACCTAAGAAAGAAATCTAGCCCATGAACCCCAAGATATATTGTGAGGTTTCAGTGATCAAAATTTACATTACTTTGGGCAGAATACTCAAGGTATGATACACTATGTAGATAGACAGAAGGTAAAGAATAAAGAAAAGAAAGAAGGAAAGAGAGAAAGGAAGATAGGAAAGGGAGAAAGGGAGGGAAGAAGGAAGAAAGGAGGGAGGAAGGAAGGAAGGAACGAACGAATGAAAGAAGGAAGGAAGAAAGAAGAGAAGGAAGGAAGGAGGAAAGGGAGAGAAGGAGAGAGAGAGAAAGGAAGGAAGGAGAGGAAGATATGGATGTGTAGAGGGAAAAGTAGAAGGAACAAGGAAGGCCTGGAGGGAGGGAGAGAAGGAGAGGAGAAGAAAGGGAGAAAGGGAAAGAGCCTCAATTTTCTCACCTGTAAAAATGCCACTTGGAGTCATATCCCCTTCAAGCCTTCTAAGTCAAAATCCAAAGGAATGTAAGCTCCTTGAAGGCAGGAACTTTTAAAATTTCCTCTAGCACAGTGCCTGGAATTTAGGAGATCTGTAAGAAATGCTTGTTGACCAAATGGTCTAATTCAATCTCCACATTTCACAGTTGAAAAAACTAAACCACAGAGAAAGAAAAAAACCTTTCCAAGGTAATTGCAAAGCTAGAACTAGAATCCAAGATTGCTGACCGCCAGACCAGTTGGCTTCCTACTTCCTGCTTTGTAACAATTGATGCTTTGCTGATTCTCAGAGAGGGGGCATTAAATTAACACAGGAGACTTTCCAGATAAAATGGAAATGGGTTGGATCTAGGAAGGCCTGATCCTCCTCGACAGATATTTTATTATTGGGGGGAGGAACGGGATTGGGGGGGGGCTGGCAAGGAGGAACAGTTAGCATTTCAGCAACCCACAGAGATTTGCCGTGAAGACCACATATGGAGTGAGCACAAAAGATAGAAGTGACAGAAATTGATAAAAACTTCATCACACGGCTGACACCCCATATATCAAAGCCCTAAATCTCATTCTCTGCTTGCCTCCAATTTCTATCAAAGCCTGCCAGCTGCACATTTATTGAGAAGTTTGTGATCTGACAGGCACTGTATTACCAACATTAATGATGCATCAGTCTCGAGGATTACTGGGGAAACAGTCCAATTGATTTTATTATTATACCGAGTTCTGCACATTTCATTTTTTTGGGCAGCGCCTACCCACCGTTCATAGCAATAACTAAAAATAAATAAATAAAAAAAAGTAAGCAAAACAAGCAAACAAACAAATGTTGACCTGCTAGAAAGCCAAGACCATCAACACCCAGGCAGACCTCTTCCTCTCGGTGCCTCCAGGCAGGAGGAGAGTCACTGAAACACTCTGGCAAACTACTCATCCACAACCCTTTCACTGTTTATCTATTGTGAAGTGATAAACAGCTTTCATTCATTTAGCAAAGAGGCAGACAAGATTCCATTGGCTCAAAGGCTGGGGGAGGAAAAGAGCTGATGACATCATCTGTTCTCTGGCCCTTGGAAGGCAGAAGGAAAGCTGACCTTTCAGGAAACCCAAGGCAGCCCCATATCTATCTACACCCAGTTTCAACAGGAAGAAAAGCAATCATGCTCACACATTTAGCATTAGAGTCTTTAACTTGACAAGTTAAAGACTTGTGGCCTTATCACTTGCAATCAGCAATCTCATTTCCCAGCTCAGGACAGGGGGCCATGAAAGACCACTACTGTGGAGAAGGAGAGGCTAGAGCAGGGGTCTTTTCTCTCCCCTATGAGACTAAAGAGCAGCTAGACCTAAACTCAGGAGGATCTGAGTTCAAATCCAAGCTCAGATATTTATTAGCTGGGTGATCAGCTTCTTCTTCTGTTTGATAAAAGGGAACAATACAGGACCTATTTTACGGGAATGTTGTAAAACTCAAATGCGATATGTGCAAGGTGTTTCATAAGTCTTAAGCACTATATAAATGTTAGTTGTAATTATTATTATTATTTTGGGGGGTCTCCATCAGTGAAATGAAGGTATAAGTCTAATAACCCCCAAGATTCCTTTCAGTTCTAAATGGCTAATCCTATGCTCCTAGGAACCATTTCAATTCTGAAACTATAGAACAAACCAAATGATTTCTCCGTCAAGCTAATTTATTGGATACCGCTATATGTCTAGCCCTCTGCTAGATGCCATGCGGGACACAAGAGAAAAATACACTTCCTTCTTACCCTTGAGGACCTAATGGTTTGTGGGAGGACAGGACACGTGAAAATATGACTAGCAAATGCCAACCCTGACTGATGATCAGACCTATGTCAGAGCTAGGGGAAAAAAAAACAACCACAATCCAGAACTGAAATACCACCATCCATGACGGGAAAAATACACACGACAAAATCCAATAAAGAGGAGGTGACAAGTGAGTGTCAAACCACAAGATAGAAAGAGCAGCAAACATGGAAAGGTTAAGAGGATGGGAGCCATTTCCTAGGCAGAGACAAGGGGAGACTTGGCTACTGTCTTTCAGCGCAGGAGGTGCTGCTTTGAAGGAGGGACAGGCATCCTCTATGTCAGCAGGGGAGCAAATAAGAGAAAGATGAGACAGAAGCAGAGATCAGAATCATATCTAATGAAAAACTCCCCAAGACAGAGTGTATCTAACACTACAATGGAAAACAGAAAGGGTCAGTGAGTCTCTGTCTCTGAAGATGAGATTTCTAATTATCCCAGAGGGGTCAGATATAAAACTCACTTGGATGGAAGGTAAGAATTATATCAAGTGACTCTATCAAGTCCCTTCCCCGTAGATGTACAAATGAAGTAATTGTGCTCACTTTTAGGAAATACTCTCACTTCTGAAATCACTCTCCTATCAACTCTTGATCTAAATAACGGATTAAAAACATCACATTATTAGTCCGCTGGGAAGTGAGCTATCCAACAAATTGGCATTTTCGAATTAAACTCTTACTAAGTGGTCTTACTAAGTAGGTATGTGCTAGACATTGTGAAGAATTGAAAAAGAAGACATAATCTCCCCTTCAAACCTCTGGAGTTTACATAATCTAATACAGGAAACAAAATCTAGGTGTATAAAATTAAAGCATGTGTGCAGATAAGAAAAGATACATTTTATACAAAGTAAATACATGATGTCCCCAAAGTCTTACTACAGTTTAAAGCTCTTTAAAGACTTGGATTGTTCTGTACAAACCAGGAAAGGAAAGATCTAGTAAGTATCAATCAATAATAAACATTTATTAAACACCTACACTGTGCTAAGTATGAGGGAGATCAAAAAAGGACTCATTAAAGATCTAGCAATCAAGTTGAACTACAGAAGAGCTAGGGATTCTAAGGAAGATGAGATATCCTGTAAAGGGAAGTGCAAGTAAACCAATTTAGCTAGGACATGGAGTACATTCAGAGGAACAATGTAAAATCAGTTAGGAAAAAGAAGCTAACAACAACGAAAGTTTGTGGCTAATCATAGAAGTAATAGAGACCCATCCAAGTTCCTAAAGCAGGGAAATGACATGGTCAAGTCTGCATTTTTTATAATATCAATTTGGCAGATCTATGGATGCCATATTAGAAAGAGAAGACATTGAGGGTGGAAGAAATTAGGATGCTATTGTAACAGTCCAGACAAGAGGAAATGAGGGCCTGAATCAGAGAAGTGAGCAGTGTGACTGAAGAGAAGGAGACAGATTCGAGAGATACTGTAAAGATGAAATCAGGGCAAATAATGTCAAGAACCAGCTGTAAAGACAGAAATTTGGAACAAGGAGCAAACCTAGTGGGCAGGGGAGACTCTATTACTCACACTTTTGAAGTTTCCCGCAGTTTTGAATGAATTGTTCCTAAAGATTGTAAACAGAAGGGTCAAATGAGCAAAAACTGAGCTACTGACCTTGAATCAGCCTAATCTTTTGCCAGAGCATGCTGGGAAAATGAGGCAAGAGGGATCTCTCTATCCAGGATATGATTTCATCTCTCAGGGATAGAATGGGTTCATTCTAAATTGCATCACAAATCAATCTTCCTATACAGAGAAGAAAAAGGAAGAAAACAAAACAGTAAAAAGGAAAAAAGAGATTAAATTACTAAATGTCTAGTGGAATAAATAGAGGAAGACAGGAAGGGAAGTAGATGTGCCCTTTCCTATTAGAGATGGCTCTGAGTCAAGAAAATACTTGTTAAATCTACTATCACGCTCAAATGCTGACCTAGCTTCTTCCTCCCATCCAAATTTTGTCCTTCCTTCAAGGTCAAGCTTCAGACCTACTCTCTTTCCAGAAGCCTCTCTAGTTCTAGAACAACTGATTTAGAGGAGACTGTCCAATTCTCTCAGCATAGTCATGAGGAAACTGAGATCAGGAGTTTAATCAATTATCCTAAGTCATACATACAGTAAGTAGAAGATGCAGAATTTGAATCCAGGTCCTATTTCATTCCCCAAACTACAGCTTTTTTACTAGAGTATTACTTGGAGTCAAGACACTTAGGAACTCATATAGGTTCTGCTACTAGGTAGTTATGTGACCTTGGACAAACACATAATCTTAATCAAGGAAGGAGATTGGACAAAATGATCTTTAAATCCATCTCAGCTCTCAAATTCTATGACTAGGATTCAAAATCATAAGATACTTTAAAGATGCTTAACTTAGACAAAGTATCCACTAAGCAATATAGACAATGCTTCTCGTCTCTCTGGGGTGCTTACCAAGGAGTTATATAGTAAACACATTAAAGAAAGACCAATAAGACATAGGGAAGAAACTCCAATGAGCAAAAGGAATACATGACTAAATTCTGGCATGATAGAATGAAATAAATATGGCACCTGCCATCAAGAGACATCCAAGCTCCATCCAACAACAGCTATGTGACTGTGACTAGGTCACAATCTTTTAGTGTCATCTGTGAAAGAGGGATGATGAAATCTGCCCTAACCACAGTTCACAGAATTATTATAGAGACAAAAGAGATAATAATAAATATGAAGCGTAAAAAATGCAAAATGTCACATAACTGTGAGCTTTCATAATCAATATTACTAAAATTATCCAATGAGCATTTATGAAGCACCCACTATGTGCCAGACACTGTTTAAGGTAATGAGGAAACAAAAAACATAAAAAAAAATAATAGCTAGAATTAAATTAGTGCATTAAGGTTTGTAAAATGCTTTACAAATATTATCTCATTTGATAAATAGAGAGGAAATAATTGGGATAGGGGTAGTAGTCAAGAGGTATAGGAAAGGCTTCTTGAAGGAAGGAATGTTTCAGATGAGCTTTGAAAGAAAATAAGGATTCTAAGAGGTGGAGATGAAGAGAAGTACATTTCAGGCACGCTTGGGGGATAGCCTGCACAAAGATACTTAAGTTTTGTGAAGCAGACCTTCTCTGCCTCAATGGCAATTATTTTTTCTCAACATGGATGATCCTAAAGTCTGGAGAAAAAAGGTTATAAATCCCCAGTGGCCTACTGAAGCAAATGGAAAACAGCCAGGTCTCACTGAATAGACCCTGTGTCCAAGGGAGCAGCAAGCGTCACTCATACTTAGAAGCTCTGTGATAACTCTGGGCGCCACTAGTTAATGGGTTACCAGGTAAACCTGTCACTGGCTAGATCTGGAATAACCAAGCTCTCCTTTAGGATCTGGGAAGACAGACCACAAGGACAAGGAGTGTGGCATTTCAATCATAAAGATCTCTTACTCAATTGGACCCTTTATGCCAAAAGGGCAGCTTTGATGAGGGCATAGCCCCAGCACCAAGTGTCAATATTAGTCCAGCATTGTGTGACTGGGAAAATACAATGATACCCTAGGTACACTATTTATTTATGAATCCACTCAACTCTTAAGGGTGGCATTTAGACTCAGCTGCTTTCCAAAATGCAAATTGACTTCTTCCTGTAGGTCAAACCTAGCTTGCATAAGCTGATAGAAATCACTCTAAACTGGTTCGTTTATCTTCCCAATACAGCTGTGCTGATGCTGGAAATAGAGCAAGCTCACTAGCCTACACCTCTCAGAGTTGGAAGGCCAAGCTCTGCCCTCACCCAAAAGAGAGGCTCTTCATTCTCTTCCAAGTATTTTCTCATCTAACTGTACATCCATTCCAGTCACGAAGGAGCTTTTTGTGATACTCTTTCCTGTGACAGAAAAGGTCATTCAATCTAATCCACCTGTTTTACAGATAGGGAAAATGAGCTGGTGAGATTAAGAGACTTGTCCAAAGTCATACCATTAGTAAACTGCAGTCAAAATTTGAACCCAAATTCTGACTCCAAATCTGGTATCCTTTCTACCATACCAAGTGCCTTTCATAATGAACCTGGTCATTTTTCAAGCAGGCAAAAAGAAGACAAGATAGCATTACTGCTCTACAGTGACAATAGGGCCACATATTTCATTTGGGATGGTCATGGATCAAAAAATTCCTCCAATGGCAGCATACTCTGGGCCAAGTTCCTTGTCCCAGGGAAAGAAAAAAATCATTTAAAACAGAACTAAGAAAATACCAGACCTGGTCTCCTTGCCAACCATGCAAAAACATGTATTTGGATATCTAAATAAACCATGGAGCATCACTTGAAACTAATATACATTAAGGAAAGTTTGCATGGGGAGAATAGGAATCTGATAAGACTTTATTACAGATTAGAATAATAATGAGTCTTCTGGGATTGGACAGGAAGTATATGAATGCAAAATGAGCCCTAGGAGACACCATAAACCAAGGAGCTGTAGTCTACTGGCTCACATCCTGAAAGTTATAAGTAGGTGTTCAGATGGTGTCATGGCAACCAAGTTTGGACCACGTAAGTGGTGTTGTCATCCCTCCCACCTTCAGGCACACACAGCAAAGAAGCAGCAGGCAAACAGATATGGAATAAGGATAATAATGATGATGATGATGATGACAGCAACAACATCGCCAACACCTCTCAGCATCCTTCCTGGAGAACCTGAAAGTCTATGAGTCAGGAAAATGTCTAAGTCATTCTGAATCGAGTAGGGATTCGGCTCCCCCATTTTAGAAATGGGGAAAATTGAGGCAGAAGTAGAGTTAGCTTTCCTTAGGATTACATAAATTGTTGATTTCTGTGATTTACTAGCTATGTGCCACTTTACCTTGGTGAGCTTCAGTTTCCCCCTGTAATGGAATGGACAAAATCATTTGCAAAGTTCCTCCCAGGTATAAATTTGACTCCATTAGAAACAGGTTAATGGGCTAATTTCTTTTGGTTATATGTAAATGCTCTATTAATACTAATAATTGACACTTACCCAATGCTTCCCATAGAGCGTCTCCCTTGAACCCACCATAGTCCTCCTAGGACAGGTATTAAAATTATCCTTATTTTATAAATGAGATAACTAGTCTCAGATTTGACTACAGTTCTATAGCTAGTATAGGGGTTGGGATTTAAATCAAATCTTCTGGACTTCTAGATCTAGTCTCCACCTACTAGGCCAGTGGTGTCAAACTCAACTGGAAAGAAAGGCCACTAATACATACATAAAAATCCCTACTGGCCCCAACAGTGACTCAGAAAGCCACAAATTAATGTTATCTATGTTTTATTGCATTTTTGTGTTTTTTTATTACATCTTTCCCAATTATATTTTAATCTGGCTCAAGCTTCACTCAGCAATGTCGTGGATAAGGCTGCATGTTTGAAACTTCTTGCTAATACCCGGTCTCTCTTTTTAGCAAGTGGGGCCCACTGCACATACCAAACTAAAAATGACAGTATGGATGAATCGTTGAAAGGATCCATCTGAAATATAGATAACACTCTTCAATAGAAAGGGCTTTGAAATACTTCAAGTTCTACAGAAATGTGAACTCTTAGTAAGTAGTTCATAGATCTTGGGAGCTCCTCATGCCTGGATATGTTCAAGAAGTATCTGGTTGATCACTTGTCAAGGATGTAGAAAGAAGGGATTTGTGCTTAATACTGAGGGGGCTGAAGGTATACCAGTAGATGACCTCCAAAGTTTGATCTCACTCTATGGGGGGAAAGGATGCTATGATTCCCTTAAACCATGCAAATAATATCCCAGCCAATCCCTACAGTCCACAGGCCAGTTTGGCTTACACCATGTGAAGATACTGAAAGAACACCAGTGCCCTCCCTTCCCTAGATTAAATTTTTTAAAAAACTAAATATAATTCAATTTTCAGATGAACAAGTATTTATTTTATTTTATGAATTTTCTTTACCCACTTCCCAATTCGAAAAAAAAACCATTTGCAATATAAAATACTGAAAGACAAGAAAAACAAATTCTTACACCATTTATGTCCTAGGTTACATGTATAAGATGGTCCAAAGGAAGAAGAAACTAAGCATCTAGCAAAAAAAGAAAAAGGAAACCACAAAAAAGAAATAAGAACAATAAAAATAAATAAAATAAAGACAGAACAGACAGACAACAACCAAGTTTCCCTTGGGTGTAATTCATGGATATCAACTCAAGTGTATTCTGATTATTTCAAGGGTCTGTCATTTCATGGTGTGGATGCTCTTGCCTCAAATTCCACTCAAAACCGGGACCACAAGCTGGCACAGAAGAGGAAAGTATGGAACCTGGAGTCAGAAAGAACTGATTTCAAATCCTCATGAGCTCTTTCCTGAGGACCTTCAGCTATCAGCACCTTCTCTTTCTTTTAAATAAAGAGGCTGAATTCTAGAATTCAATACAGACAGTTGGGAGGCTTTGGGGCTGGGGGAGGTGGGCAGATAAAACACCTGGCCTGGAGGCAGCAGAACAGAACTCAAATTTGGCCTCAGACACTTTTTTAGTTATTCGCCTTGCCCTTAACCTCTGCCTACCAGAGTTTCCTCATTTGTAAATTGGGTATAATATTAGCACCAACCTTCAAGGGATGATAGTACTTAGCACAGTGCCGGCTATATAGTAAGCACCATATAAATGTTAGTTGTTGTACTTGTTACTATTCTCTGCTCTAAATCTATAATCCTGCAAAGATGTAAGCAGGTATGAATATTCTCCCATGGCCTATTCGAGGGAATAATGTAATCCTAGCCACAGTTTCTTTTAATGGACCTATCCAGATGGAGCAGGAATGGGAAATGCACCATTTCATTCTACTAGCTTTTATTTGTGTGTTCATTGCCTCTGTCCATTGATTTAAATATTTTAGGGAATGATTTCACTCTGCTTGCATCCTAACGCCTCTTTCTGGGATTTTAAAATTGTCCTAAATAAATGGAAACATGCATGTGTGTATATATATTTTAGGGCCAAATGACACAGTTTTCCCTCTCAGCAATTCTCCATCCCCCCATGAAAGGAGGTTGAAGGCAGGCCAAGGAATAAGAGCTATTACCCAAACTAAGTCCCTCTTGACCACTATTTGTTCCCCACCAAAACCTCTCTTTAAAGATGGAGACCCTGTCTGTTGCTGTTGTTAGGGGAGGGCAGTTTCATTCCTCTTTTAGGGACAAGGAGAGGAAACCGTTTCCAACCTGGATGGCGTTCTCTAGCAGGGATACACATAAGGCCCTGGGAGTGTTGGCCAATCTAACCACAGTGCTGGGAGCTCTTCCAAGACTCCCATGACAATAGGAAAAACACTCAAACTCCAACACTCCATGTTATTTAACTTTTAAAGTCTCAGCAGTTTAAAAGAGACCAAGGCCTTCTCTATTACACCCCCTTTGGAAAATAGTGTCAAGAAAAGTGAAAGAAACGCTTTCCTTTTGACCATATGACATCAAAATTATCTGAAAGTAAAGAAAAGGAAATACTGAGAGACGAATTTAGAAGGAGGATGAGAAGGGGGTCAGGGGTTCTTAGTAAAAAAAGATTACAAAAGTCTTAATGCTTTATAAAATGACAAGCAAAATAAATTTATTGTGACAAGCTTGAAAGGAGAACAACAGAAGTCAAATCCTGTTTATGTTTAACCCTTTTTCTCCAGTTTCTCCCTGACTGCCCTTTTCTATGGCTAAGAGGACTCAGGATAAGAAAGGAGCAGAAGATTTAGGAGACCAGATAGAGAGAGGGAAGGAGTCGATGCTCTGATGCTCTGTCTACATGGTGACTCTGGAGGTTGAATGCTCAAAGGTAAAGAAGTTGTTAGCCATTCATCACTCGGGAGCTGGGCCCAGAAAACAATAATGGAGCTCAGCATCCATATTCCTCCACTCAGTAGAGGTCACGATTGTGTGACACAGCAGAGAAGGAGCCCTGACCTTGGCCCCCAGACTGCCTATGGAACTCAAGCTGTTCCTCCCTTCTGAGTCAGATATGCCCCAAATGTAAAACACTAGCCGGGAGTCCAGATATTTCTATAGCATCCTCTCCTAACCCCTGAATGTGTAGTGGAGATTCATTACTACTCTAAGCAGGAGGGAAATATAGATAGATAGATAGGTAGATCGATAGATATAGATATGAACAAAGTAAACCAACAAGGAAGAGAATATTAAATGATTTTATTTGGGGGGGGGAAATATATATATAAAATAAGCTATCACCAGTATTTCTAGAATGAGGCATTTGATTCTCAAATTAACTCTTAGCTTTGTCTATCCTCCCCTTGTTTGCTGACCTGCTAAAGGGTAGGTTTTCTTCCACTGAACCAGGCTCACTCAGCATCCAGCTGTGAGACCCCCAAAGAAAAAAGCATCCTATACCAGACATTTAGAGGCAATGGCTAAAGACCAGCTGCTCCTCCTTGCTTGCCCTGAATTTCTGTCATCTGCCCTGTGCTTTACTACTGCCTCCTGCCCAACCATAATCCAGGCCCCAAGCTAAACCCCTGCCTACTAAATCCCTCAGCCCACAGAATGGGAGCTCTTGGCCATCCCCTGACCCCACAGGCCCTTTCTTCCCTGCCACCAACAATGGATGCATTCTCTCCATCCTTTCCAAGCTCTTTGAAAACGTTTTCTCCCAACTAAAGCCACCCACTCCCTTTTCCCCTTCCTTCCTTTGCTCCCACTTTACAGGGCTCCCCTCTACTAAGGCAGGAAACCAGAAGATGCTAATGATGTTTCCATCAGGAATCCTAATCCTTCCATCTCTGCATTTCTGCCTTTTCCCCACCCCAACTTCCCTAACAGACTCCTTCATTCATCTATCCAGCCCAAGTGAGCTCCCTTTTCCCTCCTCCTGCCACCTCATGCTACCATACTACCACCAAACAACAAACCACAGCAAGTCGGCCGGAAATAAGGACTTCTTCTTTTTCTTGGGGGAAAGAGGGTGGGCAGCAGGACGGTGGCAGTGGAAAAAATGAAAAGGATTTCTCTGTTGAAATCTCCTCTTTTTCAGACTCAGGTACCATTGGAAAGAAGGCTCTCATTTCAGAGCCCTCAAGATCCTTTTTAATACCCCCTTTTCTATATCCTCCCCCCAACTTAACAAGAGATGACTGCTGCTTGCCAACAGAGCAATAACACCTATGAATGCCATCCTTATGAGTCAGGTTCACGAACACCAAGGGAATAAAATCCATAGGGTTAAAGGTTTACCTCTCTCCTCTCCCTCAAATGGCAAACCCCACAGGGCTCAGCCCCATCTTCTCCTGGTAACCTGGATAATTTTAGGTAAGACATTGAATTCTCTTGGGCTCAGTTTCCTCAACTCTAAAACAAGTGGTTTGGAATGGAGCTAACCTCTGAAGTTCCCTTTTAGCTCCAGGCCTGTTAGTCTGTGATTCTCTGAAGTGAGCTAACAAAGAAGTAGTTCTTTTTTTTTTTTTTTTCCTTCAAAATCAGATTTTGTTGACAGCATGGCACAATGGAAAAGACTTAATCAAGAAGAGTTGGGGCAGCTATCACCAGATGGTGCAGTGGATAGCTCTGGAATCAGGAGGATTGGAGTTCAAGTGTAGTTTCAGATACTTAACACTTCCTGTTGTGTGATCCTGGGCAAGTCACTTAAACCCAATTTCCAGGAGAAAGGGAGGAGAAAAGTGGATTCTAGCTCTGTCATTGCTGCCGTGTGACTGTGAACAAAATACTGTGCCTCAATATTATTGTATGTAAAATTAGGGAATGACAATGTCTGACCTGCAGAGGTCTCTTCTTCCAGATTCTATGATGTGAAAATGAGAAATTATAAGCCCTGTCCCAGAAGCCTTTGTACCAAGGTGTGAGGATCAAATAAGATTGTAACTGCAAAAATACATGGTAAACTATAAAATCTGTTACACATTAATATCAAAATGAAATGATTCCTCACCCTCCAGCTTCCCCTAATTAAGGTAGATTTAAAGTCCTTTGTGGTAAGAGAAGTGCTAAAGGAAGCTAATTCTTTGTCTCTCTTCCCTCTGTGTGTGCATCTCTGTCTCTTCCCATCTCCCTCTCTCTCCTCCTTCTCCTCTTCATCATAACTTCTCTGTGTCTGTCTCTGTGTGTTTGTGTGTCTCTCTCTGTCTCTCTCAGTGTATGTATCTCTCTGTCTCCTTCCTAAGCCTCTGTCTCTCCTCCTACCTCACCCAAATTTAGGGCTACAAGGGAACTCGAGGTGCCTTGTACAACCCCCTCATTTTACAAAGAAGGAAACTAAGACCCAGAAAGGTTATTTGGCCAAGGTCACACAGGGGCAGGAGAAGCTCTGCGCTGGCAGGTAAAGAAAACAGAGACCTCAAGAAACCCAGTAAGAGGCCTCTTCTTGAGCCAGAAGCAAAGCAACTCTGTTGAATGACAGCCCTGGCACTCCTTCCCGCTGCCTTTGGCCTTTGTTTATATTTTTAAAAGCACACTTTCAAAATGCAAGCAGAGGCAGGGAAAAGCCTTCTCCATCCAAGAAGGCCAAACGCACAGCCCTCAGACTGACATCTTGAAACTCACACACCAGTTGAGCACCAACGTAATGCTCTCTCCTTAAATTATATTGTGTGGGATGAGTCTCCCAAGATTGAGAACGCCCATGTTTACTCAACAGGATTCTTGCAGTCCCCCTGCTGCATATTAGATTATATCTCTCCATCTGAGCCTTAACCACCGTTTGTCCAAGGACTTGTAAAGTACATAACTCAGTGAGGTCTAATGAGCTGCCGGATCCAGCTCCCCAGTCCCGCCTGCTCCCATACCCCACTGCCCCCTGGGAGCAGCTGTCGGCTGCCAAAGGCTGCCCAGTCTCCCGGCACCCAATTCCCCCCTGAGCTCCCTCGGTTGATGCCATCCTCTTCCTGCCAATTCTCCAGGGAAGCATAAACAGAATCAGACCAACATGGGCACACGGCTGACTCACACATGTTCTCAGATTCTAGCAGCTTTCTCCAAAACAACTCGGCCCACTGGCGGGGGCTGGAACGGCTTCCCAATGCCGCCCTGTCATCCAACCAGGAGAAAAGACCAAAGGACCAGGAGGGAAAAGGCAGCACAGATTGGGGGGAGGGGGACACAAAGGAATTTGGGGCTCCTGCCCCAGAGACCTTTAAATTCCCTCCTTAGGCCATTCTGTGAGTCCTGGAGTTGCAATCCTATTACGTCAATTATTATTTTCTTTTTGAACAACCAAACCACAAGGAACAGGGCATTAAAGGGCCAGGCATAAAGTTTGAGGGACAGCATAGTCTAGCTGATCTGCAAACCAACTGAGAAAATAAAATACAGGTACAAACATTTTCTCAAAATCATGGCGGCTGGGACTGGAAGTAGGGGAGCATGGGGGGAGGGCTTTCCCATTTGCTTTTAACTTTTCTTATGTTCCCATAAGAAAGCTACAGAAAAAGGAAACTTTGAGCTATTTTAGTAGTTGATAGCAATGAGAATGCTTCATCCTCTTACTGAATGAGAGGAGACAACATAAAGTGTATTTAGAAAGCATGAGTCCAGAAAGTTAACAGATGGGAAGTATAAAGGGCAAAAGCTAAGACCCCCAGCAGGCACTTGTAAAAAGGAAACAGTTTAGGGATATAGGTTGGTTGCTGGGATTTTTTTTTTTTCTTTTCTTTTTCTTTAAAAAAAAAAGCAAAACCCTTAAGTTTAGAATTTATAAGACAAGTTTAAGTCCTATTTGAATTAATTACCAGTTATAGGCCTAGAAAAAAATCAGTTCCTTTATCTAAGCCTTAGTTTGCTCATCTGTAAAATGGGAATAGAGAAGTCTACACTACCTTACAAAGTAGTAGGGAAGAGCTTTGAAACCACAAAAGCCACAATCCCAGAAGCTTCCTGAAGACAGAGGTAGTATTGTTTTTGTCACTGTATCCCCAAGATCTAGCCTGGTTCTTTGTCCAAATAAGGCACTTCATAAGTGAATTGAGGGGAACTATGAATTATTAGATACAAGAATTCATATATATAGATATATACATATATATCTATATATATACTTGTTTATACTATATATATACTTGAGTTTGAGAATACGATTACTTTTTAGCTTGATCAGTCACTCAACAAACAGTGCTTATTGTGTACCAGACATTATGCTAAGTAGCAGGGATACAAAGAAGGGCAAAAAATGCTCTCTGCCCCCAAAGAGTTTACAATCTAATGGAGGAGACTACATGCCCCAAAAACCCCAAACGAAAAACCTATGTTCCAATAAGATACACACAGGAAAAATTAGAGACAATCAAAAGAGGGAACACCCTCACATTAAAGGGGTATCCAGAAAGGCTTCTCAGAAAAGAGGGGATTTTAGCAGGGACTTGAAGGGAACCAGGGATTTAGAGATTCGGAGGAGGGAGGGAGAATATTCCAGGCATGAGGGCAATCAGTGAAATCGCCTGGAGGCTGGAGATGGAATTTCTTCTTGGAGGAACAGGAGGCCAGGGTCACAATGGGTCACAGAATATGTGGGGGTGAGTAAGGTGTAAAAAGAGTGGGACGGAGTGTGTGTGTGTGTGTGTGTGTGTGTGTGTGTAAGTTTGGGCAAGATTTTTACCTCTCTTGTATACATATACATTGTAACATAAAGCCTGATCAAGAAAAAATCATGGAAACACACTAAAGTCAATGCTATCCTAGATGGTATGAGTTTTTCTAAACAGTTAATGATTTACTCTTTTACTCACCAACACTGGGTGGTTTTTTTTATTGTCTCCAAATAGCATACATTTATTAAGCACCTAGGGTATGCTGGGCATTGTGTCAACTGCTAATGCTACAAAGACACAAATGTAACAGTCTTTGTTTTCAAACAGGACATAATCACAAAAGTAAATAGAAAATTATTACAAAATAATCTTTTGGAGGTGGAGGAGGAACTAGGAGCTGCGGGGTTAGGAATAGCCTCTCGCAGAAGTATAATCCTTGAGTTTAAAAAAAAAAAACCCACTTTGACTAGAAATCTTTCTCAAAAGCATTTCATAATTCCCTGATGTCTTAAATAGATGTGGCAGAACATAATTTCACCCTTCCTTGAGGAATCACGGCACGGTTATGATTCATTATTATACTGTGCTCTGATAAAGGAATACCCCCAGAGACCAGTTAGGTGTGCAGAGGGTTTGCACCTGCAACAAACAGCCCCAGACTTGGGTATTTCTGTTCATGTGATATTTGTAGGATTTGGTTCTAAAAGGAACTAACTAGAAGTTACTATTTAAAATCCAAACCCTTCATTTTTACATTTGAGGAAACTGAATCATGGAGAGGAAAGGGGAGGAGTAGCTTATCTAAGGTCACTCACATAAAGTAAATAAAGACCAGAATTCAGCCCTCTAATTTAAATCTTGGGGCAGCTAGTCGTAGATAAATAGTTTCCTGAGACTAGAATCAAGAATTGAATTCAAATTTGACCTCAAACATTTACTAACCTATGTGACCATAGTCAAGTCATATAACCTCAGTTTCCTCAAATGTAACATGGGAATGATAATATCTCCTATTCAGGGTGTTGTGTGGATCAAATAAAATAATATTTGTAAAGCACTTAACCCAATGTTAGATACATAATGGGAGCTTAATAAATGCTTATTGTTGTTGTGTTTTTTCTTTTTCTTACTTCATGCTGAGTTTGGGAGCCTGTTTTTTTATATAGTTCCTGCCTCCTAACATGCTTCTATTCATTTTTTGCTTCTGCCAATATGCATCAGAGTCTTATAGAATGTTGGTGCTGGAAGGATCCTTAGACATCATTTAGTCTTTTCATTTGAGGAAAATGAGGCTCGAACAGGACTGGGGAAACAGGTCCCAAATCAACCAACCAAGACCTACCAGAGTCCAAATCTCCAGATGAAACTCATGAAATATTTCTTCAGTTAGATCCCCTTTTCCCCCTTTCCATCTAAACTATGCCAGACTTAGCTACCAGAGAAATAGGCAAGTTTGCATTGTGTGTAAAACAAAAGTATTTCTGCTTTCATTAAAGGCCTGAAGGTCAAGATGGAGGTAGAATTGTTTTCCCACTAATAAAGGGAGAGAGCCGAACTGGACTTTGTGACATCCAGCCTAGTCTAGAGGCTTTTTTTTTTTTTTTTTTTTTTTTTAATTGTTGGCTTCCTCATTCTCAGCTGTGTTCACAATAGGTAAGGTGTTACTATCCAGTGAATCTATGCTTTAATGGGCCAAATAAAAAATGCTTAATTACTGCTGATTTAATGTAAGTCTCCCAGAAGTGCTATAACTGCGCAGGGGTGTCAATTTCACATAGAAAAATTGTACATAAGTTTCTCTGACTGTCCTAACTTGACTTAGAAAATCACATATTAGCATTATCTATGTTTGAATGTATTTTTATTTCATATGTTATATATTTCCCGATTCTATTTTAATCTGGCTCAGATTCATTTTCATGGTCAGAGTTTGACTCCCCTCATGTAGCATTTAGCATCATCCAGACGTTGAATGAAAATCAGAAAGGTTCTGGGTGAGGAGGGATAGTGTTAAGAGCTAGACTTGTGGTTTAACTGGTATGGGAAATTCCCAGATGAGGAAATCCCTCTACCATGAAGGTTGGTATCTTCTCTACAATCTGTAGTTCAGAGTTACCTGAAACACTGAAAGTTTTAAAAAATTGTACCGACTCACACAGCGGATGTGTGTCAGAAGTGGAATTTGAACTCAGAGTAGCTCTTTACCACAAAGGCCCATGGAAGGCATGGCCAGATTTAGGGAGAACAGAAATAAGGGAGCACAGTTTTGAAAATGCCTAAGTATAGCAGCTTCTATTCTCAACAATCCTAAGAAAGAAACATCATCCAGCTCGTTTCGATTCTGAGGGACTTGAGACCCTCCAGTACAAACACTTAGGAGAGATGAGTGACAGATTTCTGGAATTGTCCCTCCCAGATCCAGGAAACCAAGTACTTCAGAGACAAGAACTCTGGCCTTATACCCTTAGTCTTATTGCACAATGTGACTTTTCTCTCCCAGACATTATAACAAACATTCATTAAGTATCTGTTGTATGCAGACCACTAAAATGTTCAAGTCTTTTAAAATGCTCGTTCTGGCTCTCCTAAAGCTTTAAATTCATGTGCTCCCATATCATGTGTGTTTGTGTGCACATACAAAGGCCATCAGAAGGTTCTGTGGATGGAACACTGGCTCTGTAGTTAGAAAGAACTGAGTTAAAATTCAGTCTCACTCACTAGCTAGCTATGTGATTCTGGGCAGATCATTTAATCTCTATCTGAAAATGGAGAAATTGGGCTTCCGAGCATGTATTTTGTGTACATTTCTGCATATATAATTATGTGTGTATATACATTTATGATATAACTGTATGTGTATACACATACATGGAGGAAGAGGATGAGGAAAAAGATCGACAAGTGGTGACTGCCTGGCTAGTTGTCTGAACAGGATCAGTTTCTAAGAAAGGAAAACTGCTCCTAATAGGCCAAGTGATCACAGAATCAAAGATTTCGAGCAGGGAAAGCCCTTAGAGATCATATGGACCCCCTTTCTAACTTAAGAAACAAGGAAGCTGAGGCCCACGGAAGTTAAGCACGAGAAGGGCACAAATTCCTCCTTTGCCTCCGCACAAAACTGCCTTTTAAAAGAAGGTCCATTGGAATGACACCACTGGACTGCAATGGGCCCAGAAATGACAATCTTGGGTCAATTATCATACCATTTATTTTTCATTTGCCACAATCCCACAAGCAAGACCTTTTCAAGGTATTTCTTTAGTGTCTCTAACAGGGCCTAGCACAGTTTTTGGGCCCACATTAAGCATTCAGTAAATGTCTGTTCAATTCAAAAAGTATTTATTGAATGCTATGCACTTAGAGCTAAGAGAAAAAACAGGGGTACTCTCTGAGAAGACCACCATGGCAGACACTCTGTGGTTTCAGAAGCCTGGCCCTCTAACAATGAATGCAGAGACAGGAGAGGTCCATCTGACCACCCACAATATTGCCTCCTGCAGCTATTCCCAACCTTCCCACCCAGGACACTCTGGTTTAAGTCCAGTTCAGAGTCCAATCACTTCAGAGATCCAAAGGGATGATCAGAGGTGGAATGACTTTAGGCACTAAGCTGTGGGGAAACTTCTTCTTGTCCATAGCCATCCCCTACCCTCAATTTAAAAAAAAGGGGGGGAGGAAAAAAACCCTAACAACAACTCACTCTGTCCATGATCAAAAAAGGTAAACTAAATCAGACCAGAATAACTCAAACTTACTGTTGAAATAAGACATTAGTCCTTGGTCTACACCCCATCATCCTCCAGATGAACAGACAGACAAACAACAGACAGACAGACATACAGACACACATATTCTCTCTCTGTCTCTCTCTGTGTGTCTCTGTCTCTCTCTCTCTGAATTGGCCTGGATAGATTTTATTTCCACATCTGTATGTCTGGAAACAAAACAAAAATCCTTATGTTTACAATAAGGATCAGATTGGCACCAATCAGGGCCAAAGCATTATTGGTACAGTCTCACTTAAGCTGGAGAAAACCAGGAATAGGCTCTAAGAAGACAGTGAGTTCTCCAGCTGTTTTACAAAACTCTCTCTCTCTCTCTCTCTCTCTCTCTCTCTCTCTCTCTCTCTCTCTCTCTCTCTGTGTGTGTGTGTGTGTGTTGGGAGTGGGGGAAATACCACATTCTTAAATAATCATCATTACCTCAAATCCACATAACATTTTACAATCTGGAAAGCCTTTTACAAACATCTCATCTAGTCTATTTAATAAGCCTTGAGATAGATGCCATTAGTATTCCTATTTTACAGATAAAGAAATTGAGGCTTAGAGACATGATTTTATCTAGAATAGCATATTTAGTTAGTGTCTTAATTAGTGAATGTCTGAAATGACATTTGAACCCAGTCTTTTCTGACTCCTAGTCCAGTGTTCTATAAATTCCAATAAGTCCAAATCAATAAGGATATCAGATTTGACACAATGGTTCATCCACTCAAAGACTCTTGGAGTTTCCTTCCTGACATAAACTTTAATGATTGGATACCCCTGAAAATCCTAGTTTTCTTTTAAAATACCTTTACAAATCTATAATTTGTTAATTATAATTAAAAAAAAAACTATTTCCTTATTGCTTCTTACTTGGGTAGGTAGAGGAAGAAGACACAGAGAAGAAACATCCTTTTCTCAAGGAAAAAAAAAACAAGCAATATTAGTATATTTGAATTTTTCTCCTCTTCTACAATCCCACTAGACTGACAGAGTTTATAAAAAGACCTTTAAGCTAGAATTCAATATTTCCTTAGTCTAATTCTGCTGTTGGCTATCTGTGGGTACTTGGATAAGTTAATATATTAAGTATCTCAATTTCTCCACCTATAAATTGCAAGTGGTATCTATTATGTTCCCTATAAAAATCTCTATCCTATTTCTCATAGTACCATGGAGGTGGGCATGGATCCTTAAAGTCTATGCTAGGGAAAATCCAATCCTGCTGGGTGCTATCCAGTCCTCTGTTGGGTGCTATTAAGTCACAAAGGCTGTAAGGAGTGTCCCAGTAACAGATTCTGAATCCTACCCATGGACTAGCCTAGCTTAGTGAAGAAAGATAGCATTGTGTTATGGGATACTGGATGATAAATCCATGAACTGGTCATTTCCCCCCCTTGAAAGCAATGAACAAAATGGTCCTCATATCTGTGTACCCCTTTTCTTTTCCTTAATGATAATGACAAAATGGCTTAAAAAGGTGGGGAGGGGAGAGTTAATGAGTGTAACACAGTTTTTGGAACATCTGCAAGCATTAATTTATTTCTATAAGACCTTTGCCCTATGATCAAAGTTGATATCCTATCAGAAGACCCAATCACCTTCCCACATACCAAAATTCCCACTATAACTGAAACCAGGATCTGTAAGTATGTTTTGTCATAAGATAGTTCTTATGAAGCATCTCTGAATTGTATTCTCATTCATCTCACCTTGCAATGCTCTTGGCGAGCCTGAACAGTCTACCATAAAGATAAGTTCAGCTTATGGCACCAACATCTGTTACTGATGTCCAAGGACAAAGCAGAAGAATTTTATTCAGAATCTATTATGATGTTCCATCAAGGCTCTTAGTCTGGGGTCTGTGAAATTGTGTGTTTTTTTTTAAGTGGTAAAAATACTTAAGATAATGAACTGTATTTCAATAATAACCACACTTTCCTTTGTAATTCTGTGTATTTTATTTTAGGCATTGACAAACATGATTCTGGGAAGGGGAGTCAGGAGTCCACTGGGCTGCTAAGAGAAGTCCGTGACACTTGGGTGCCAAATAAAGTCAACATAGATCTTGATAATTGGTAACTTCAATATGAGGACAGGAAAAACCATCCCCCAAATCCTGGCACATGTGGTTCATGTTTCAAAGAGGCCAAAGAATTACAGAACGCTCAGAAGTTTTACACACCTGTATATCTTGAATGAAACATTCACAGGAGAGGCAGAAGGCACTGGATGTAGCCCCCATCAAACAACATCACAAAAAATTAAATTGTTTCTATCTTAACAGACAGGAAATGACTGGTTACCATTGAGGGAGACATTTCCAAATCAGCTGTCTGTGTGCAGTCAGATCATGGACTGGTTGGAGCAAAGGTCAACAATCAATACCAGATTAAAAGAAAGGGTAAAAGTTAAGAAGACAACGCTGGAAGCAATTACAATAGCGCCAACCCAAACTATTTAAAACAAGATGTAGACTGACTAGTGGAAATGGATGAAAGTAAAGACACTAAGCTTATTACTATTTCGCAGAAAAGTTTAACTGTTCTAAATAACTGCCATAACAAGGAAACCAAGAGTCCAGACACCACCTCATCCAGTACACATTTGATTTCCTTGCCAAGAGGTAAAACATGGCACCTAAAGTAACACTAGTTTGGAGGAGATGCTTTATTTAGAAAATTTTACAGGGGAAATGACAAAGAGCCCAAATAATATCACCTCATTAAAAGCTCAGAAAAGGGTAGAAATGTCAAAAGTCGGAAAGCTTAACAAGACACTTGGTTTAGCCAAATTATCTGAAAACTACATATAAATAAAAAAGGGGGGCAACCAATAAATTAGTATGAAATGGAACAGATATCCTGGCATTTCTACAGTCATCCATTCTCCCAGTCAAGACAGTAGAGCTATTACTTTTGGATTTTGCCACCTCAGTACCTGAAGTATAATGGTAAGTAGTCATAGTGCTCAAAAAGATGAAGTGAGGAAGAGCATTTATTCCTGAACAAATACATACAGAATAAATCCATGGAAGGAAAACACTTTAGAAAGCACACAGGGGATGGATTTTCAAGAGATCCCAAAGTAGGAAAAAGTGGATAAGACCAAAGATATCAGCGACTGACCTATTTCATTCTAATCAACAGAAAACCTTTATGGTAATGGTCCACACATACATAATGGGTATCCTTGATGAAAATATGAGCAAGAAACAGACAGGCTTTCTTAAGTGATTTTCTAGAGCAAATCATATCTTTGTGGTCACACAACTGACTGAAAAGCATTAAGAATACATAATCCCTCTATGTTTATTGCTTACTAAAAACATTTGACTTGGCTAAGTCTAATAGTTTTAAAGATTCTCAGCAAACAAGCTGTCAAATATACATATTTTAAGACCCAAGATTTCAAGACAAATGCAAAGAGACAGCTTTAATGATGCTCTTCTGGGCATCAATGTCAAATAAAATATAAAGCATACACTCCCCCAAACTGTTCATTAGTGGCATGGTGAAAGTCCTGAAAAAGTCTAAACAGATGAGAGATTCCCTATTGATCAGTGGTTCTCAATCTGTCTGACATAACACAGTGCTGCAATGGATAAAGAACTGGGCTTAGAGGCAGGAAGACTGAGTTCAAAGCCAACTTCACTTATTAGCTGTGTGACCCTGGACAGCTGCCTTAACTGTGTTTGCCTCAATTTCTTTACCTGTAAAATGAACTAGAGAAGGAAATGACAAACCACTCCAGTATTTTGCCAAGAAAACTCCACATGGGATCACAAAGAGTCAGACATAACCACAAAAGCCAAAACTCAATGTGTGCTCTGTAGACCCCCAAGAGGCTGTGGAGTTACTGAAAGTAAGGGATCCAGAAAGTCATATGTACACCATGTATCATCACTTTGGTCTTTCCTTAGTTCCAAACTTAGTTCCAACAAAATATGCAGCATGACTCAGTATAATAAATAAGCAAACACAACTTCTGTTCCCTGAATCATGTCTCACACATATGTATTACTATTTTCCCAATATACATAAGTGCTGTTATGATTAATAAAATACAAATTCATTTAAAAGTATTATTTAATTCCTACTAGGTTTTTGTCATCAGGTAGGCAATCAATCCACAGAAGCTAATAGTAGAAGCACTACCATGTAGAGATCAATACAATTTGATATGAAAGGGGGGTGGTGGTGTCGTTATATTCCAAAACAATATATTTCATATATTATAAACCACTGTTTTAGACTGTGAGACTCTCAAGATAGTCCAATTTGCAGATGATATTGTCCTGATCACATTCACTCATGGAACCCAACAGTTTCTTCAATGATAACTCAAAAACTCAAAAAATTGCCTTAGCAATCCATCCAGGAACAAAATCTAGTGGCTAAAGAATATACATTGCCTATATTAAGACAATCGGTTGAATGGGCAACCCAGTCCATCATATCCTGGATACACATTGCAGATAGATAATGAACTAGAACAAAAATTCAATAGGCACTAGGATAGCAACTGGAAAATTGTATAATGTTTTCAATGATGTTAGGCTATTCCCTGGTGTAAAAGCCCCCCTTTTAATACCAATATTTTCCCATCCTGAGTAATTTCTTTTTGTGAAGAAAACAAAAATGAGAAATGTGGCCGAACTAAATATAGACACACACACACACACACACACACACACACACAGACATCTCTATACTAGAGATGACAATTGTTAAGGCACTGAGGGAATGAATCTCAAAGTAGCCAAAGAAAGAAAAGATAACAAAAGGCATGGAAAAACCCTCAGATCTCAAACTTAAAAATAAATAAATAAAGACAACCCAGAGAACATCAATCACTATCGACCCATATGCCGACTTTCCCATCTATATAAAATTTTTATGAGAATAATCTACACATGCATCAAGGGCATCCTTGATGAGGGTATTAGAAGGGAACAAATAGGCTTTCACAAGTGATATTTCCACAGCAGACATCTTTGCCATCACACAACTGATGGAAAGATGTCAAAAATACCAGCTCCTGTAGCAGTTGGTTTTTGCCTGCAAAAAACACTTGGTTCTTATTCTTTGTTACAACACAGGGCTTCCTGGGAAGGGATGGGAGGAGGTTCAGCTTCAAAAACGAAGGTGATATAAAAACAAAAGACAGCAATAATGCTTTTTTTTTTTTTGCTCAGCATCTGATTCAATAGAGTAAAATGTCACCTTAAAGGTCCTCCTCTAACACTGTGTCAGTCTTTCCCAAGTCAAAAATACTCCCAAATTCTTGAAACATCTAACAGAGATAATGTTTGACCACCCTCTACACAGTGCCATCGAGTGAGACTGAAAGCAAGAGACAGATGCACACCAAAGGCCATGCATTGTTCTTGTGACGGAAATTCATCACTGAGCCCAGGTCAAACACAAACTTCCTCTAGTTGGTGAGATACTCTTCCAAATGCTCTTATTTGCAAATGATACTACATTTAGCTCCAGAATATTACCACATGAGATAGAAATGCATTTAAGACAGCTTGGCCTAACTATCTGTACAGGAAAAAACAAGAAATGAGGACTTCCTATTGTCTAAAGGATAAAGCTGGCCCACCAGAGTGTGTTTGCAACCATGTGTGCATGTATGTATTATTTACACACACATAACTATGTTACTATATATTATATACAGTCATTATAGATTGTATATATTTTACATAGTACTATAGGTTATATAGTTACTACATATTGTAGATATACTATACATGCTACTATATATTATATAGTTACTACAGATAACATATATATCCACTATACATAGTACTATGTTATATAGTTACTATGTATTTTATATAGACACTATACATAGTTTCTTATATATAATTACTATATAGTGTATACATGCTATATACAGTAGTGTATATATACATACACACATGCCATATGTAAATATACTATGTATAACTACTCTATAGAGTATGTATAGAGTATATAGAGTAGTATGTTATATACTATATATATAGCATATTATACTATATGTACTATATATGGCACCATAGTGCTATACATAGTAACTACAATCAGTATGTCATACATATACACTGTAATATAGTATGCTATATATATATGTGTGTGTATATGTATATATACAGGTATATATACATGTATTGATATATAGATGGGGGGGGGGGAGATGGCAGCTAGGTGCCATAATGGATAGAGTGCTGTGTCTGTAGTCAGGAAAATCTAAATTCAAATCTAAAATCTAAGTTCAAAAATAGCCTCAGACACTTAGTACCTGGGGCTAATCACTTTGCCCCTAGTTACCTCAGTTCCTCAACTGTAAAATAGGGACACATTGGAGAAGGAAGTGGCAAGTCATTTTCAATATCTTTTCCAAGAAAATTTCAAATGAAGTCATAAAAAGCTGGAAATGGATGAAATTACTGAATAATATAACATATGTGTGTATGTGTATATATATATATATATATATATATATATATATATATACACATACACACATCTGTATAGGCAGTGAAAAAGAACTGCAAGAACTGATTAGGAGGCTCAAAAATGTAGGAAGATAATGGGCTGGATTGCCTTTGAGAAAATTTATTTTTAAAAATCATTTTGAACTTTTTATTGAAAGACTCTTCCTGTTTTATATCAATATCCCTCAAGTAGTATACAGTTAGGATGCACAGAATAGGACAGTGTCCAAAGAACTTCAGTTAAGGATGCATGGGAGGCAAGAGCAGACTGAAATACAATAATATAAGGAGCAATCATGTAGGAGAAATGATGGAAAGAACACTGTCTAAGGAAGGTATAACTGAAAAAAAAAAAAAGATGGAGTGGTTGTGAACCAAGAATGTGGGATAGTGAATGGCTGTGGATCCCAATGGTCTTCTATAAGTGTTCAAGAGAAATCAAGGAAGACTTCCAGAACATTAAGTGGACCCTCAATTACCAACTTCTTTGATGAGAGTCACACAAGATGGGTAATAATAATAACACCACCTAGCATTTATATAATGCTTTAAGGTTTGCAAAGTGCTTTTAAAATATCGCTTCATTTAATAATAGTACAATGAGTTGGAATTCTGCCTCATTGAAGAGAATATTCACATAGATGAGATTACAGTATCGGTAAAGTAGTTACAGAGTATTATCCCGATCTTTCTCTATGGCTATGAATCACAGGACACTCCAATACCCAAAGAATTGCAAATGAACCAAAAGGCCATGAAAAGACTCATGGGGATTTTAAATAGACTCCAGTATAAGAAATGATAAAGAAGATAACATCAGATCAAAAAGAAAGATGGATCAGTGGATAGTTTGAGCAAAAGACAGTAGATGCCCAAACTAAGTAATACACTAGGGCCCATGAAATATGGCAAAGAATTCGAAGGTCTTCTGCATGTTGGATAGATTCTCTATAGGTAATCTATGGAAAGTCAAGAATTACAAAGAATTCGTACCCATGGTTAAGGCATGTCTCCCCATCTTTTAAAAACCCTCACTTGTCCAACCATTCTTAAGAGCTATGATTTCTTACCTCCCTTTCAAGGCTCAACTCCTTGAGAAATCAGCCTCCATTCCTGGAATGCTCTTGCAACTTCCCCCCACCCCTTTAGTCTTACTTTAATGCTCAATTAAAATCCACCTTCTGCAAAAGCCTTATTTTCTAGTCTTCCAGTTGCAAATGACTACAGCCCTTTCATATAATATTCATCTTCTCAGTATGGGTTTTCTATGTATTACACCTAATTATTTACATCTTGTCTCTCCCATTAGACTGTATGCTCCTTGAAGGCAGGTTTTGCTTTTTACATTTCTCTGTAACTCCAGGCTATATAACTGTAACTCTGGGCTATATAAAATGCCCAACACATAGAAATCTCTAAATAAATATTTCTTGACCATCTGACCATATCGGCATTCATGGGAGCAATCCAGCAAAAATCAAAGATAGCCTCTCCAGCAAGAACGCCTCCTAGCCTACACCCCAGAGATTCTGTAAGGATCAAAGCACATAATGAAATGAAAATGGACTGAAGAGAAATACAAGATATATAATATTATAAAATATTGATAGCTCTCCAAATATTATGCCTCTTCCCCACCCCCACCCTCCAACAGCCTGCTTCTATTGAAAACAAAATACTAAGATCTAGGCTCCTCCCAACAGATCAATCCTGTGTATTTCACTCTTCCTGTAGAGCACAAATAGAAATATGTGAGGTTTTCTCCCCCTTTTTAGACGGGGCGATATTCATGATGGAGAGGGAAGGAGGTATAAATGATGGCGAAAGAGGGGTACTATATCCCAGTCCATGTGCTCCCTCCCACTCTCAGGAGGTATTCAGTTTGTTAGGTCATGTGGCTTTTTGGTTATTTTTTAATCTAAGCAATGAACCTTGGGAGCTATAGTTGAGCCAAGAAACCTCATTAATCAGTGCGATTAAAAGGTTCCTGTTTAGAAGGCACATCTGCTCCCAACCCAGCTTTGCTCTGCTCTGCTACAGTTGGAGAAGGAAGAGGAGATATTCACAAAAGGGACTCTGGGCTCCTGACAGAAGAGAGCCAGTTGGGATAAGCAGTGTTCGTTCCAAGAACAGGCATTTCAGCACCATGCTAGACATTAGGCCCCAGAGAGCAAGCTGACCCATCTGCCATCCAGGGTGAGCAAAATGCTGCTTTCCCAAGGGTATTATTAATGTTGAGCTGTTTTGGCCCTGCACTAGGCTCTTCAAGAACCCAAAACAAGAAGAGAGGAAGCCACACAGTGTGTCTTAGTTAGCACTAAACCATCTGGATCATTGACTTTGACTGGCAACATAAAGAAAGAAAATATTTTGGGTAACAATAGAAATAATTATAAGATGATTTTATATGAGGGTTTTAAGATTCAAAGAGTTTTACAGAGGCAATTCTCCCCTCTTTCTACCTTTGATGCATGGAATGGTAGAAAAACCAGAAAACTCAAATGAAATTAAAAGAGAGATCCTGGAATTGAATTCCTGTTTCTAACCAGCCATGTTACTTGAATCACCTCTCTGAATCTCCTTTTTTTTATCCACAAAATAAATGGGTTGAGAATTAGATAGTCTCTGGGATCTCCTTTGGATTCCAACATTATCCAGCACAAGCTTTCTGATCTATAAAATACAATTTGGGGGGAGAGGGATTATTAGTTTATTTTTCTTCATTACCTTCAAAACATCACTCATTTATATAGCAATGAAATATTTACAGAGTGCTTTCTTTATGATATATCTGTGTGAGGTAAGTAGCCCAAGTATTAACATTCCCATTTTATAACTGAGGAAACAGAGAAGGTAAGTAATTTTCCCCATAATCCTATAGTTAATAGATTTCAGAGCTGGGATTTGAATCCAGGGTTCTTGCCTACTAAACTGATATTCTGTCTACAATATGTTGCCCACCATCTGTATCAGATTCCAAGTTCTTTTTTAAACAGTGACTGACTCTTTCTATAACTCTCTATCTTTGTACCAGCTAGGCCTACGTCCAGTGTGATTGGGTGTTTTTAAAATGACACCCTATGACAAGAGGTCTGGGTCAAACTTTAAGCTTCTGAAGCAGCTGAGAGATATGTGGCATTGAGGCTTTAAGTTAGGACAGTTAGGTTTCCTGATCCGGGTTGTGCCACTAACTCAAGGTGGAATCTGGGACAAATCACTTCAACTCCCTTCCAGAGGTTCCTTATCCATAAAACAGAGATTTTCCTGCCCACTTCATAGGATTATCATGAAACTCAAAAGGGAGAATGGGTCAGAACGTGTTCTGGAGAGTAAAAAGCTCCATAAAGAAAGGCAGCAGCTTGAAAATAATCAGAGATTTGATCATCCACCAGAAGTAGATGCTGATGTCCTTGCAATCAGAATGAAAAGAAGAAAGCAAGTTCTGAAAGCTCAGAGGGCAGACAGGCTGACTTTTTTGTACACAGCTGCATCTTGTCCAACTGTGCCTGAGGCTCTACACACCCACACCTTGAAAAAATACCAAAGGGAGCCAACAGGGCACCCTGCAAGTGGGCAAAGTGCATGTGCTTCTGCTGAGGATCCCAGGAAATCAAGGGAGTTGTCTCCCAGGCCAGCAGGCAGACAAAGCTCAGAAAGCAAGTGCTTGAACCCACCTCTGCTTCCAGGACAGCAGTGACAGTGTGGGTGTCCCTGCTATACCCAGAAGTCCTGTGGCTTTAGGACAAGGATGGAAAGAAGCCAAGACCCCTCACTCCCTAAAGGACTCATAGATCAGGAATATTGGAGGCCGAAGAAAACAAACAATGTTTTATCTGGTGCGGGGACTTTAGTGTTGGGCAGGGCGCTATTATAGGAGGCTGGTCTATAGCATAATTCAGAATTGGTTTTTGTTTCAAGATTAATCATAGAATTGGGCATGGTAGTGTGACAAACACTCCACTATAGCTTCCGATTTAGATGGAGATGACCCTGAGTTCTTAAAGGTTATACTAGCAGAAAAAATACCTTGTATGTATCACTTTGCCTCTCTTGGTCTCAGTTTACCCACCTGTAAAATGAGCAGATGGTACTAGATGATCTCTAAGCTCTTCACTGGCCCTGTGGTCCAATGAACTCCTTTTACCTCTACAATCTGTCAATCAATAAATAGTTTATTAAACCATTTCCACTCATCTTGTACCTTGCCACTGGATCCAGATGGCTCTGGAGGGGAAAGTGAGGCAGATGACCTTGCACAGCCCTCTCTCACTCAAATCCAATTCACTTGCATGTCATGGCATTGCCTCCCTAATGTCATGGCCCTCTTCGAGAACAAAGGACAAATAACAACAACAACAATTTATTAAGCACCTACTATGTACCAGGCACTAGGAATATACTAAGTTCCATATCTATTCACACTTCCTTTTACTTTTCAAGTAAAAGTAGGAATCACAGGGAAGCCAAATCCTTGTCTTGGATCTGCCACTAACTTCTTGTGGGCAAAGCCATTTCTCCGGTCTCAATATCTCTTTCGGTAAAAGAACGGGGGTCAGACTAAATGATCTCCCACATGCCTTCCAGCTTTAAAAGTCTATGCTTTCTCCCCAACTTGTCTATTAACTTCTTTTATGATGGGAGCACTCTTCTTTGGTATCCCTAGACCCAAATGCTCTTTCTCCATAATAGAGCTCATTGAAGACAGGATTTGGAACTAGCAAGGTCAATCAATCCCTATTCTTGTGTTTTCCTCTAATGAATCACACCTTAACTCCTCCAAAAGAAAATGGCAAAGAATTACCCAAATATGGAACCTCAGAAACTAATCTTTTGCAACTTGGCAGGTTTATTTCCAGAAAGTTGGTAGGAAGTACATTTTGGATTTTAAAAAATCCACCTCAATTAAAATAGACAAATAAAAGAAAACAGGGGCTTCTGTTGTGATGCATCAAATAATACACCTGATTTGGGAATCATAAGACTCAAATTCTTTACCTGACTCTGTCACTGACTCCTCAGAAGGGCTTAAGCAAGTCACTTTAGATGATAAAACAATTCCACTTTGAAGGGATTTCAGAGATACAATCTTTCAGTTTCATCACTGAGATTGAAGGAGAGTAACTTGTCCTGTAGGGAAGTGACTCACCCAAGGTCTTCGATCTATTAATCAAGAAAGAGCTCCTGATTCAAGAGAGTTTACTACATTAAAAAAATTTTTTTTTTCTCTGGATCTCATTTTCCTCATCTATAAAATGGTGATGGGCTAGTCTTGATGATCTTATCCAATTCTAAATCTATATTCTATGGTCTGAAACTACTCTTCCACCCAGGCTCCTAGTTTCTACTTACCCACAATTCTCTCATATGGAAAACTTCCCATTACTTACTTACTGGGGTTTTGAGCTCACCAAATAGGATAATGTATATAAATGGGTTGTATGTTGATTATCATTATAGGTCAAAGGAAGCTAGTATTTTTCTTCACCCTCCTCATTCTAAGTTTTCCATCACCAATAAATGACGGTTCCTGTCCAGTGACAAACAGGACCTTCCCTTTGACGATGCTGGAACCAGATCAGAGTGAAGAATCCACTGACTGCAAGATATAGGGGAAAAGGGACTCCACCTATCCGGAGCCCTCTTGCAAGATCCTAAGCAACTGTCAGTCATCTCCTTTCCTTCCTTCTTCAAAGGCTCCCTTCCTTTGGCAAAAGCTGCCAGAGCTTTCAGACTCCGTTCTCTTAAAGGCATATTTGAGCCAGCTATTTAAAACACAATCTCCTTATATTATCTTAATTGCTAGAGTGACACCCTTTTATAATCACCAAGAACCTACTTAACTCTTTTAATTCTGTATAATACGTGCTATACAATACGTGCTATATGAAATGGATCTTGGGAACTGGAAATAGTTCTAGATTTTGTTTTTAAGAAATAAGTTTTGTAAACATATCACATGTCAAATGTTTTCTCCTCTGCTGGGGTTACTAGGGGTGAAAAGGGATAAACGTGACTGAAGCAGGAAGTAAAAAGAACAACTAGTGACCCTAAAAGGATATAGTGCTATGAAAAAGGGCCCACAAAGGCTGAAGAAAGTGGCCATGAGAGTCATTTTTGAGTATTTGGAAGAGTCATTGAAGAAGGGTTGATATGTGCTATTTTCCCCAGAACTGGAAGTAGTGGGGGTGAAAGCATCAGAGACAAGTCTAGGCCTGATGTCAGGAAAAACTTCCTAATAATTATCTTGGAATCAAAGACTAAGAGTTGGGGCATCTAGTCCAAACTTCTCTTGGTACAGAGGAGAAGACTGAGACTAAGCAAAAGTAAAGGGACTCTACTGGATCACAAAGGTAGAAAGCAATCAGAGGTGAGATTTGAATCCAAGTCTGTTGATTCCAAAGCCAGTGCTCTACTGTCTCATTCTCCAGAAAGGGCCATGGGTCTAGAATTGAAGCATCTCTCCCCTTCCCCCCCACCATGGTAGCTGTGATAAAGAAAGGAAGAGTTCTGTATTTGGAGTAACGAAAACCTCAGTTCAGATCTGGCCTTGGACATTTACTGACTGTGCAGATCTGGGCAAATCATAGAACCTGTCTCAGAATCAAGTTTCCTCATCTGTAAAATGAGAATAATACTTCTACCTTCACAGAGTTGTGGAGAGTATCAAAGGAGATGATACATATAAAGTGCTATTGCTGCATAAATGGATGATGATGATGATGATGACGATGAAAGTCTTTAAGCAAAAATTAGATGATTTGTCAAAGAAAGGATTCTTGTAGTATTCGTTGGGGATGGCCATTGACATCCCTATCAACTCTTCAGTTGAGCCTTTAGTTTAAAGGAGGGGCTTGTGACAAAGAGAAAGACTGACAGAAAGACAGACAGAGATAGACAGACACAGAGACAGAGCTACAAAAAGACAAGAGACAGAGAAAAAAAGGTAATGAAAAAGAGAAAAGCAAGAAGAAGAGAGAAAGGCAGAGAGAATGGCCTTGGAATTCAGAAGAACTAGCTTAATTTCCTCCTAAATGATCATGATCAAGTTCTTTTCTCTCTCTGAGACTTATTTTTATCACCTCTAAAATGGGAATAAAGATATATAAATTCATTGCACATAGAGATGTCCTGAGAAGGCATGTTAACTTTTTAGTATTGATACAAGTAGGAGCTTTTCTGATTCCTGCATAGTCTGTTCAATGAAAATTATCATAATGTGTCCTTACATTTAAGTACATAACACAAATTAAAAGGAAAATCCAAAGGCAGGAATAGCTAAAGGGAGTACGATACACACACAACACGTGTATCCTTTAAAAGAAAATGCCCGTGTACAACATTGCAGACCAAGCGATGCTTAATCATTTCCTAATCTAATTGCAGTAATATTGCAAAGGCACCAAACTAGAAATCATATTATCCATGTTTGTTCCCCTTTATGAAGAGGAAAATGAGAGGAATTTAGGCCTTTGTTATAGCAGGAGCTGGAAAATAACTTAAAGAGACTAGCTATGGTTGGCTAAACCAAATCCAGACCCAAGTGAGGAAAAAGGAGAAAGTTTAAGACCTACTAACTGGTAGAACTGAGTAATTGGAAAACCATTAGTTGTCCTGGAAAACCCATAACATTTTCAGCAGAAAGATGTGGGGCTACTAGGGCAAAATGTCATCCACATCGTAAGCAACTACCAGAAATAATCATGATATAAAAACAAAAGGTTTTAAAAAAAAATGCTACTGAGATAAGTGAACATTCAAAGCAAGGGGATTATAAAACCAAGGCCAGCCACAAGAGTTCATCTTTATTGAACACTGGAGCCAGAAAAAAAAAACTCCAGTACCCTTTGGTGGTTTGGTAAAAGAGGGCTAAGTTCAGGCCCCTGGGCCAGAAGTATTCCCAAGTCATCAGTGTGGCTCACCTTGATCCTGCAGTTCAGATTTCTATTGTAGTCAGAAAAATGTTTGGAGTTAGGAGGCTTAGCTCTGCCACCAGCTGTATGTGATTTTGGACAACTTAGCTCTATCGTTCTGTTTATTCATCAAAGGTCAAGACTGGGCAAAATGACCTTTTGGGACCCTTCCACTTCTCCATTCTATAACTACCTACAATTTAAGTCCAGTCTCCTGACTCCGGATATGTGATTCAACCTCTTGCCAAGTATGCCTTTCAAATGGCTTGTGTACCTAGCCACAAACGAATTTGTGGTCATAATACCAAAAAAAAAAAAAAAAAAAAAAAAAAAAAAAAAAAAAAAAAAAAAAAAAAAAAAAAGAAGAAGAAGAAAGAAAGAAAGAAAGAAAAAGACCATACAAATAAACACTGGTCTATAGGCCCCTGTGACTAGATGAAGTTAGGTCTTTCAAGAAGTTTAGTTAGAGAAAACATTTTCACTCTAAGTTTCCTTCTCTTCATCCAACTACTATGGGAATCGTGATCAGAAGTCTTCCTGCTAGAGAGAAGATCACAGCTTTAAAGAAAAGATCACAGCTTTAAAGAATGAAGACACATTAGAGGTCTTGTTTTCTAACCCCCTTATTTTACAGATAAGTAAAATGAAGCTCAGAAGTTTGTTATTTGTCCAAGACTCATAGATAGAAAGTTGTGAAGCTGTCTAGTGCTCTCCCTCCTAATCCTGGATTCTTTACATTGTAACACACTATTGTAACAGCTACACTGTATCCCAGAATTGGAAAAGGCATTGGGTTTGGAACGTTAGGGCTGGGTTCAAATTCCAGGCTTGTCACTTCCTACCTGGATGACTTCAAGCAATAATAAAAACAACAGCCAAGAGAGGCAGAGTAAGGAACCAGCCTTGGAATTTGGAAGTCCAGAGTTTAAGCCTTCTCTAAACTAATGACGTTGTCCTTCAAAAGCCATTCAACCTCTCAGAATACCTAGATAGGAGTTCTTAACCTGGGGTCTAAACTTAGCTTTTTCTTTTCTTTTTTTTTAAATTTTGATAACTAGATATCATTGTAATTTTTTTCTTCTGAAATTTTTAATGGCCTTCATAATTAAATTGGTCTCTGTGTTTTAGTGAAAGCTTTTGTTTTGCATCAGAGTAAAATAAATTCATTTGGAACACACACCAAAAAAGAAATTATATGTATTTAAATTAACTGATTAATTGTGTTTTGTTTATTTGATTAAGAGATGGTACCATAGGTTTCACCAGACTGAAAACATGGGTCCAAGATAAAAAAAAAAAAAAAAAGTTAAGAATCTCTGCTCTAAGAACTTAAGATACAGCAGTAACAACAAGATTATGTGATGATCAACTGTGATGGATGTGGTTCTTTTCAACAATGAGGTTATTCAAAGCAATTCTAACAGATTTGTGATGGAAAGTGCCATCCTCATCCAGAGAGTACTATGGAGAAGAATGTGGATCAAAGCATAATATTTTGACCTTTTGTAGCTGTTGTTTGTTTGCTTGTTTTTTTTCTCTCTCATTTTCCCCCTTTTGATTTGATTTTTCTTGCACAACCTGACAAATATGGAAATATGTTTAGAAGAATTGCACATGTGTAACCTATGTAGGATTGTTTGCTGCCTTGGGGAGGAGAGAGGGGAAAAAATTTGGAACACAGGGTTTGGTAAAAATGAATGTTGAAAACTATTTTTGCATGTATTTGGAAAAATAAAATACTTTTTAAAAAAGAATTGAAGATTCAAATAAACTGCAGCAAGGAATTAAGTTTTAACACCAGAAGTTCTTTACAAAGAGAATTCACAGATGTAGACCAAGGGAAAAAAAAATTGAAAAGGCAATAAATCATGATCACACAGCTAATTAGTATCTGAATCAGGATTTGAATCCAGGTCTCTCCCAGCTCCAAGTCAAGAGCTCTTTCTATTATATTACAACCTTGTTCTGGGCCAGTGACCACTTCTCAAGGCCTCAGTTTCCACATCTGCCTAGTGATAGTTTTTAAGGTCTCTTTTAGTTCTCAGTCCTATGATTCTAAGAATAGAAAAACACTAAGAGACATTTAAGTCACTAGGGGAAATGCTTGCCTGATAGAATCACAAAGCTCAAAAAGTTCATCTAGACCACTCCTCCTCATTCCAAAGATGGGACTCTAAACTGGGACCTGAAGAGCTTAAATAATTTTTACAAGTGCTACATCAAAGCAGTGGCAGAGATCCCTAGAATCTAGACCTGAGGTCTCCTGATTCTTAGTTCAAGACCTTTATACTCTAGCTCATCGCCTCTCCCTGAGGACACCAGCTTTGTACCACTGGATCGTCTGGTGATTTGAAACTGGCATTAGCCCTTCCTTTGTTGGAGGAGGAGAGAGAAGGAGTCTAACCATTGGGAACCAGAGCTGGTTTCTGAGGGAACTCCTGTGGCTACATACCTCTTCTGCCTCCCTGGCCACATTCTTGCCATGCCTACCATTTAGGGGAAGCCAGTGTGGATAGGTGGACTGGAATTTCAGCTACTCTGGGAAGTATTTGCTCCTGATAGAGCTGCTTCCAGGCTACTTATAAAGCTTCTAAAATCGCCATTGCCAGCATTAAACTAGGATCTTTCCACCACTTGGGACACAAGGGTCAGTGTCATCCTGATTTCTCCCTGAAACACCTGGAAGACCCTCTACATTCTGGCACTTAGTTCCTAGGTTTTTGGTTTTTGTTTGTTTGTTTGTTTTTTAAGAAATCTTGAGACTCCCAGTTTCAGAAAACAGCAAAAAGAAATCCCAGCTCTACCACTTACTACTGCTGTGTGGCCTTGGGAAATTCTCTGGGTCTCACTTTCCTCATTTTACAAAAGAGAAAGTTTCATTAAAAGTTCTTCCAGCTCTGGATCTATGATCCTAAAAAGTTATCCTGCTTTTTAAAAAAGAAGTTCATATATCTTTTTTTAAATCATTAATGACAATAATAACTAGCATTAATATCAGGCTTTAACGTTGAAAAGCAGTATATATTTTTTCTCTTTCACTTTTCATAACACTTTCTGAGATATCCCCTTTTTACATCACCTTCATTTCCCAATATACCCTTCTTCTCCATCCCAAAGCATTAGGGATACTGCATGGAATGTCAACAAATCAACAAGTATTCATCAACAGTTTATTATGTGTCCGGTACTATCTAAAGACTAAAGATACAAAGAAAAACAAATAATTCCTAGCCTCAAAAAACATACATTCTAACAAAGAAGAAAAGCTGGAAATCCCTCTGTACATAAAAGAGATAGAGAATAAATGGAAGATGGTCTTAAAGAAAAGGCATTAACAGTGTAGAATCACTGGGAAAGGCCTCTTGCAGAAGGTGGAGGCCTTAAAGGAGGCCAGAAAAAGCAGGACATGGGGTCAAGGAGGGAGAACATATATCAGTACAGGACAACAGCCAATTAAAAGGCAATGGAGTATCAGGCACTCATTGGACAGAAGGCAAGGAGGATGGTGTCACAGGATTGTGAAGTCCACCAAAGGGAACCAAAGACTGGAAGTTGGAGGGAGACAGGTTATGAAGGGTTTTAAAAGTAGATGATGTCAGATTTTTTAATGTGTGACTGACTTTTTTCCCCACTAGGATTATATAAAGAGGGCTGAGGAGAAAGAGTTGGAGAAGGAAAATCCTAGGCAAAGCTTTCCCATGAGCAAACTGTGTGATCTGGACCTATCTCAACTTCCATTTCTTCATCTGTACAAAGGGTATAATACTATCTATCCCTCATTTCCCAGAGCTGCTATGAGGATCAAGGAAGGCACCTGATAGCAATGTAAGTGAGCTTCCAGGGCCAGATAATTCATCATTTATTTGCCAACCCCTTACAAAGTTAGCATGGTCCCTAGAGAAGAGAATTAGTCCATCACCAGGACTATACTTTCCAAGTACAGCTTGGCATTATCATTAAAACTAAATGTTTGAAATAAAATAAAACAAGTTCTGAATTTAACTTTTTAAAAATGCCATTCTTTTTTTTAATAGAACTATAAAATGTTAGGGTTAGCACATCAGACCAGATATCTCCAAGGTGACATATAGAACTTGATACAAAGTAAAGTAGGACAGCTAAATGACAAAGTAGATAGAGCACCAATTCTGGAATCAGGAAAAACTGAGTTCAAATTCAGTCTCAGACACTTGCTAGCTGGGTGATCAGTTTCCTCATTTGTAAAATAAGCTAGAAAAGTAAATAGCAGAACACTCCAGTATCTCTGCTAAGAAAAGCCCAAAAGGGATCGTGAAGAGTTGGACACAACTGAACTAATAACAATGGAGTAAAATATATTCACTCTAAAATCTGGGGTCCCAAGCTGGAAATCTAATACAGTCACTTATTAGGGGTATGACCCTGAATAAATCTTTCTCCTCTCCTGAGGAATGGTTCCTCAGCTGTAAAAATCTACTTACAAATTTAAGAAACAACAATCACCACCACAAAAAAAAAATCCTAGATGATCTTTAAGGTCACTTCCAACTCTATAACATGATGATTGAAGAATCCCTTCTATTAGTACATCAGGGAAAGAGTGCCTCCCTACATAAATTTAAAGGATTTCTTGAAAAACACAACTTTTACTTCAAGGGATTTTCTCCTCATAACAAGAGGCCTAAACACACAGGGTAGTTTTGAGTTTATTAATTAACAAACATTTACCAAAATAAAGATAAGGACAAATATATAGGTTATAAAAAAAAAGGGGGCGGGGAAGGACAAAGTCAGTCTCAAAAGGGTTTTGATTATAAGAGGAGGAGGGGCAAACCACTCACCAATCCTTTTGCAAAAAGAAAAAAAAAAGTTTAGCTTCCAAACTTCTGTGTGAGAAGAATAGAGAGAGCATGGGGCAAATTCATCAATTCTGGAGATGTTGGCAAAAAACAAAGAAAACTTGCATCTCAATTATGAGATTTTTTTTTCACCCTCCTGAAAATTTGCAACAAAATTGACCCTTTATTGAAATTATATTTAAGTTCCCTCCCTTTGAAAATGTGATGTCAAATAGGAATTCTGTAACTGATTCTAGGGTCTTTTGTTCTTGGAAGAAAACAAGCTTCCCACACAATGTGACAGAATTCCAGATCCACTAGTAAAAAGTTCAGACTTTTGAGAAGTGATTTCTAGGTCAGGAAACCTTCCTGACATTGAAAGCCAAGTGATTAATACGATTCTCCTTGTAGATTTCAGTAGTCAAAAAACAAATGGGATGGGGCATTTGTTATCATTTTTATTTTATTAAGAAATAAAATTTTTTAAAATTTATTCATTCATTTATTTTTTATTGTGTTTTTAAGGTTGTCATTGTTGAGATGGAAAGAATAGTAATGGTGGAGGGAAGGGACTGTCAGACCTCGTTTCTAATTTTCTGGAAATAGGATCTTACATTTGGAGTAGAAGGTATCAATGAGACCAAAGTACAAATTACTCATTTTATAGATGAGCATTGATTTTCAGAAAAGCTGTACAGTGTGTCCAGGTTACACAGCCAGTCTACGCAAGAGGTAGGCTTTAAACTCAGGTCTTCTTTCCTCATTGTGAAGTCAGATCTCTAGTCACTCTGTTACTTCTCTAGCTACATTAGGCAAACTGTTTCACCAATCAAGGTTTCTGTTTCCTCTCTGTAAACTAAAGGGGGTACAGTGATATTCTCTAAAATAGCTTCCATTGCTAACACTCTATCATAAAAAGGGGGCTGGGGGGAATTACCCTGAAAGAACCACATTCTTCGAGAATAAATGAGCCAGAGCTAAGGGACAAGCAGATATTTATATTGCTTTGCCACTAAGTGGCCAACTGGAGCCTATCCTTACAGCACCGGGATTCTAATTCTAATCTAATAAACGCTTCTGAATAGTTATAAGCTGATTCTTGGAGCTCCTTAGGGACTGATAAGGCTCACCTTGTGGGGTGAGCCAATCATTAGGTGACGGTGGTCTCCTGCCTCCCAAGAACTGGCATGCACCAAGTAGTGCTTGTCAAGTCTTTCCACAATAAATGTTTTAATCAGCCAAACAAAAGCCTCTTGGAAAAACGGGGGCCACTCATGTTACAAGCCTTCTCAAAACACAAAAGGCAATGAAACTGGGGCCTGAAGTATAGAGGGGGGAAACATCAAGCCGGCTGCCCTAGGTAAGGATCCTCCAATTAATGTGCTCCTGGCTTCCAAGGACAGCTAGAGTCAGCCCAGACCCACCCGGCTGGTATGCCCTACCCACTGAAGCAGAGGCATATAGCTGCCCAGGCAGGAAAGGCCGGCTAGGGTAAGATCAGCACATCATTACCCCAAGGACCCAGAGTTACACACAAGAGGCTTCTTGTCTGGGCCTCTATTCTCATGCTAATTTTGTAGATCCCTTCACTTCCCAGCTCTGCCCACACCAAGCCCTGGGCTTTCCCAGGAAGGCTATTGGTCCTTAAGAGAGAGGGTTCAAGACAGGGCTACCAAAAGATATCTAGGGAGACCCCCCTCTTAGGTTAAGGGGGTCTCTTTTATCTCCCTTCCTGCTGCAGCACCCCAAACCAGGTTTTCCTTGCAGTAGAAACTCGGGACAAAAACTCCCCAATCTCCCCAAGGAGTACAAAGCCACAGAAATGCAGTCAGGGAGGCAGCGCCATGGTAAAAACAACTTTTAGAGATTAAGCAAGCTGAAGATAAACCAGGCAGCTCTTTGCATCCCCACTGCATAGAGTCACACCCCCAACACTCACTCACTCACTCACTCATACAGGTTGCTCAACCTCTCTCCAACATCCCAATTCCATACGTCCAGTGATCTCAAAAAGGACCCTTGGCCCTGTAACAACACAAGTCAAACTTAACAGGTCTCTACATACTACCTAATATACAGGAAGAGCATCCAGAAAGTCAACCGGCAAGCTCTCTGGAAAAAGGCCAAATAATGCAGATGTGTTATTATAGCACCCTCGATCCTTTGGATTCCCATGGACCTGAAAAAAAAAAAAAAGGTCTAGATTCTGGCTGAACTCCATCCTCTTCCCCACCTTTCCTCACCTGAAACCTTCAAGAGTTGTATCCCCCCTGCTGACTTCAGAAGCTGGGGAAATATGGGTTTCCCTACCTCTTATCCCCAGAGTGGTCTGAGCAACTACAAATCTAAGCAAAGGATAAAAGGATTAGACCACCAGACTAGCTCAGGAATACTGAAATCTAAGAAATCTAATTATCTCAGACACCTTGACCTTCCCTGAGGCCCTATCACATTGCCATTCACCAGTTATAACAATAGCTGTCCTCTGGGATGTGAAAGCTGGGTACTATTATTAGTCGCCCACTCCTCACCCTGGACCCTTTACATCCTTACAGACTTACTGCCTCAGTTTTCTCATCTGTATAATGACAGGGTAAGGCTGGGTGACCTCTGAGTACCGCCTACCTCTTCTCACCCTTTGACCCTCCAATAATCAATAGGACCAGGGCATTTGCTTTTCATGTACAACAGGTAAATGAGGGTTACTATCAGATACATTAGGGAGGATTCTCCTTAATTGTTGACAGAATCATTACCATGGAACCAGTTAGAGGATATTTATCATATTCATACACAAAAGAAGCAGTTAGTCCAGTGGCTGCCTGCTCTTTCCCTGAGGCTGCGCTTGCCATAAGGTATGTCAGCAAACTTGTGGGGGTGCCTTCCTATCCCCCACAGAAACCCGTGGGGTTTGCTACAGGAGACTAGGAGAAGGGAAAGGTCTGAGTCACTTTTTGTAGCTATAGAAACCATCAGAGCTGTGGCAACCAGCTTGGCTCTGTGGACTTCCTTCTCTTCTCTGAGGGGACCAAAGGCTGGCTACAAACACATCTGTTTCTTTCCCCACCTCTTCAAGAACTCCCTTGCCACAGATTCATGCTCCCAAGGATGGAAAACCACAATTGGGAGTTTTAGAGTGCATACAACTCAGCAGACTATTAGAACCAAGAGGATGAGCAGCTGCTGGGGACCTCAGCTGAGTAATACAAAAGGCCTCTGAGTCCTAGCATGAGAGAGCTAGCTCTGTTCCATTAAAATATGGCGGTCACCCCCAGAGACCCAAGAGAGGTACTTAGCCTGAGAGTCCCTGCCTTCTGTCTTCCTCTCCTAACCTTCCTCATCCTACAGGACATGTAGCCAAGTCCTATCTACTCTCCAAAGCCCATGTCATGATCCTATCATTCTCCTCTGAGTCCTCTAGGGACTCCCTCTTTCTTTTCAACTTCATTAATATCATCAACCACATGCAGTACCCTTCATTTGCCCCTTGTATAGAGGATTGTCAGATTTAGAGTTAGCAGGTTCCTTAGAGACCATTTAGTCCAACTTTCTCACTTTACAGATGGGAAAACTGAGGTCCAGTGACATTAAGTGATTTGTCCATAATTACACAGCTACTGAGAGCTAGCTTCTACATTAGGAAGACCTGAGTTCAAGAGTTCCTTCTGACATGTACTGGGTTTGTGCTTCTGAAAAAAAAATCATATACTTCTAGATTCTATAGGTAAGACTAATTTGCAGAGAAAGTGGTAACCTGGAGTTCCAGAGAGAGTTCCCTCATGTGGGAGTTCCCTATATCAACAAAATCATGGGTTCAGTCTTCATCCCACATAGCTAATAACTGCAGAGTTTCAAATGAAATCTGTTTCCTCTACCCTCAAATCTAGTCCTATTTTGACTCATCATATTGTCTCACTATCATATCTTAGTTTGGTTTGTATTATTTAACTTTTTATTCACACACACATATACATATATATATATATAAAACACATCTTTAAAACACGTATATGTTTGTATATATGTATATACATATATGTATGCATGTCTCTGTAGCTAGTTGACTACAGTGGATAGTGAGAGACCTAAATCTAGCTTCAGATACTTCCTAAGCTCTATATTCCTGGGCAAGTCACTTAACCCTATCTGCCTCAGTTTTCTCATCCATAGAATGAGCCAGAGAAGGAAATGTCAAACTAAAATCTTTACCAAGAAAACCCCTAAAGGAGTCAACAAGAGTCAGACACAACTGAAAAACTGACAAAGAACAAAAATATGTATATATCTCTGTCTATATGTATATAAATGTGTGTGTGTGTGTGTGTGTGTGTGTGTGCATGCTCACCCTTCTTAAGTTCCTTGAGGACAGGGATCACCTTAGACTTCTTGTGTTCTCTATGATTCTGGTTGAGAAAGCATTCTCTCCCTCTCTTCAAAAATCACAAATGAAATCATAATGTCCCATGGAAAGTCAGTGGAGCCTAGGCTAGCTACTGTACTCAAAGTAAGATCTCAAGTGCAAAGACAGGAGACCTCCTTCATGGCAGTAAGAAACATGTCTAATTCCTCCTAAATACCATTAGGGGAGTTTGAGCAGCATCACCATGTTTCCTCTGAGTACTGGGAGGAAAGGGACAACCTTTAAATTCTAGTCTTTCCTGCCAGGAGCAGATTGCTAGATGAAGTGACTTACAGACCCCCTGGTATCCTGCCTGTGTGTTGGGGGTGGGGAAGGCCTTCCAGATCCCTAACACATCCTTCACACCAGTGGGGACACTCCCTGGACATGTTTATCACAGCAGCCAGCTGGGAAAACCTCTTGTGCTACTGATCTAGGCAGCAGACCAATTGCACCCCCAAAGTTGTACTCCTATACTCCCAAAAGACAGATTTTCATACTTCTAAAACATTAGCAAACATTGTTTCATTTGACTCTCATGAAATCCATGTGGTGTTAGCTCCATTCAACAGATGGGAAAAGTAAAACTCACTGTGGTTAAGTGAATGACCCACCCCAGAGTTAAGACTCAGATCCATGATTCCTTGTCCAAGATTCTTGCCTCGATTCTCTTCAAGTTTATTATGTCTTCCCGTAATTTGTGTCATTCATTGTCATCTTATGACACTGGGGGCAGTAGTAGGTTGTAGTGGGAAAAGCAATGGATTTAGAGGCAAGTTGGGCAACTAGGTGGTACACAGCATGAGTGGATAGAATCTGGGGCCTGGGGTCAGAAAGATCTGATTTCAGAACTTGTCTCAGATGCCTCAGTTTCCTCATCTGTAAAAATGTGCTGTAAAAGGAAATGGCAAAACACTCCAATATCTCTGCCAAGAAAATCCCTAATAGGATCACAGAGAGCTGGACACAATTCAACAACAACCACCAACTTGGGTACAAATGCTAGCTTCTGCATTTACTAACTTGACTTTGGACAAATCTGTCTCAGCTTTCTCACCTCTAAAAAAGGGGAGGTTAGACAAGATGCCACAAGATGTTCCAGTTCTAAAATCCTGACACTTCATTTTCTCAAAAGCCTTTTGTTTGTTTGTTTATTTAATGCCTTTATGAAAGTTTTCTCACCTCCAGCTCAACAGTAAACCCCCTGAGGGCAGAGCCTGGACGTATGGATTTCTCCAAGAGCACCAAGAAATGGCTCTAGCACACAGTTAAAGGCCAGCAGACCCTAATTAAATACTACTCAATGGCTAAGTCTTTTCCCTTCCCCCTAGCTAAGAAGGGCAGAAGATTCCCAGTGGCTTCCCAGGGAGACAGAGTAGTCGGGAACACTGTGTGCACGGAAGCAAGCCCATCTTGCCAAGAGGTCAAACCTATTAGGCAAGGCCACAGCATCATGGTGGTAATTAGCACACACAGGTTCTGTTGTGGCTTTGCAACCTTGAGAACCTCATAAAGATGGGGGCTGGAAGTGGGGGAGCAGATAGAAGGAAGGGGGAGGGCCTTCACAAAAATAAAAAAAAAAAGTTATGAATGGAAACATAGATGACACATTCCGTCTCTGGGAGGCCCATCTCTGTCATTCTCAAAAGGGTTTTTTGTTTTGTTTTGTTTTGTTTTTTTAAAGAAGTTTCCTGTGATAAACTTCTGGGCTGGTCTCCCTGAGCTGCTTCAGGAACCGACATCTTATTAAGCTGCTAGATGGGGCCATGGCCAGTGTCAGTCAGTCTGGCCATTAAGGCCAAAGGATTTAGGATTTACAATGTCATATTAATCTCATGGAAGATAAGAGGGGAGAATAATGAGTTTCAAATTTCCCTTCTCTTTCTGCCAATTTGGGGGGAAAATTGAAGTTTTTAGTTCTTCTCAGCTGTGAATTGTACTGCTTTCTTTCTCCCTGTTATTATCCTAAATGAGTAAAGGATCCACGGGTCACCAGTAATGTCAACAGTGCACAATCTCTCCACCCTAATGCTTCTTTCCTAGGACAAGCAGGGGAAAGAGATGTTACTAGAGATCATGGCTGTTTTTAGTTTAAAAAGTAAAATGAATTCAGTTTTGTCACCCTGCAGAATGCTTTGGCTTATGCTGACACAATAAATAAAACCATAAGCTCCAATCCTTTTTTTTTCCCCTTAAATTTTACAAACTACCTTTTCTACATGGAAGGGTTCCCCCTAAATCTGAATGAATTTTTTACACTTCAATCTTCTGATCCAATCAACAGCTTCAAAAACCCATCCATATTAAAATGTTTTGGCAGGGAAAAAAATTTAAAAAAAAATTTAAATCCTCTAGAATACTCTGACTCCAATTGAACTGCAGGAATCTCAACTTTGAGATTTGCTCTTGAAACAACTTTCTACAGCCTTGTGACTCCCAGAGCTAAATGCTGTACTCCTTCCTTAGGGGAGGAGGGGAAAAAGCAAAAAATACTCAGAGGCAAACCCTATCTCCAAATGCCTTCCACCAGCCTCAAAGTCACACGTGCTCCGTTGCAGACCTTGCTTTCAATGTGTCTTTTGTTTGATGCTGGTGTTTCAACATCCTCAAGTTAAAGAGAAAAAGGTCAGGCAAGTCTTCTGGCATTCATAAACCTGAATCAGGCCTCACTATGGGGAGATTGATGGCACAGTAAATTTCTCTCAATCAAAAGCCCCAAGAGTGGGGTGGGGTGGGATAGGGTAGGGGGAGCCACTGTGAATCTTACTCTCTGTATCAGTTAAATAAATGCTTGTCTCCTCCCCAGCAAAAAGGCAGCCAAGAATCCCGAAAAGGCTAAAGCTCTGGGGTTTTGTTCCTTCCTCCCAACTTTCCCCACTTATTAGTATGTTAGGGCAAGTTTCGAACTTTCCAAGGGCAAATGCCAAAGAGTAAAAGTTACAATTCATGACCATTAAAACAAACTGATTACTCCTCTCGGCTCCAGCACATTTGAAATATACCTTAACAGGCACATATATAGACACACCTTTTTTTTTTTTTTTTTTTTTTTTTTTTTTTTTTAAATAAACTCTGAGGGCAGCACTGGACTCGACTGACTCCCCCAAACCCAGAGAGGAGAAGGAAAAGGAAGACAGAGACGGCATCATTTAGTCCTGTAGTTTACAAGGCCAGAGTCCCATATTGCAACCAGGAGAAACTGTTGCTCAAGAAAATCCCTTAAAAAGCCCTTGGCAGTGAAAGGCAGGCTGCTCGAGAAGCTCTAGGAGCCAGGCGCCAGGCCATCGCCTTAATGGGCTGCTGCCCTTTTAAATTTTATAAGGCACCATTCCTTCTGATGCAGTTTTTTTTTGAGGGGGGGGTTGTTAGTGGTGGTCTCTAAAATGGCTTTCTTATCTGAAAAGGAAAGAGGCACCCTTCAGTCTCCTCTGGATCATTCTAGTCCAGTCTCTTCCCCCCCGCCCCCCCAACCCCCGCTCCTTTCCAACTCGCTCTCAAGGAACCTTTGAGACAACATTTGTTTAGGTTGCCAACTTAAATCTTCCTCCCTCTCGTCAGTGCATTGAGAAAGCAGTCAGAGGAAAGGAGAGAAAGGGGAGGGGGAAGGAGGAGGAGGGGGAAGGAGAAGGAGGGGGAAGGAGAGGAGGAGGAAGAGGAGGAGGAGGAGGGAAGAAGGGAGGGAAAGAGGGAGGGGACAGCCTGCACCCAGACCTGCTCCAGCAAAAACCCACTCTTCAGGCACTCTAAGCTATCCAAACGTTGGCCGATGGTTGCTCGGAGGTTATTCACACACCATTGGGACACCCGGAGAAGTTGGTCCGGGACCCCGAGAAGGGAGTCCCGAGCCGGGCTCTCCCCTCCACTCCCCGCCTTCAATTCCTTCTCAGGGCTCAGCGGGACTGAACTCTGCGGCCATCCCGCAGGCAACCGCTTGTCCAGCTCATGGACACCCTCCACCTCCGAGGCGCGCCCTCCCGGAGGGGTTCTTGCCACCCACTTGGGGAGCGCTGAGGTGGGGAGGGGGGAGGGGAAAGTGCGGGGCGCAAGGGGAAAGTTTGAAGCTCCCAGCGCGCGGTGCACAACTCTAACTTGCCGGGGCCCGAGCTCGCGAGCTCTCGGTGCCTCTCCCCGGGGAAGGGGGGAAGCCGGGGTGCAGAAGAAGAGGAGCTCTCCGGGCCGCATGCACGCACTCCTTTCTCCAGTTGTTTACATTCTTGGAGTGTCTTTTAAACCCGGGGTCTGAAGCTCTCGCCCTTTTGGGCGGCTGCAGTTCAGCCTCCCGTGAAAACGGTCCCCTCCTCTCCCGCCCCCCACCCCGCCTTCACAATGCCACCACCTACCACCCCCCCTCACAGCACTCCCCCTCCCTAGACACACACACACACACACACACACACACACACACACACACACACTCCCTGATCCCGCTTCTGCCGCTGTTTCTATGTGGTTTTATTTTCCCTCCATCACAGCCCCCCCTTTTACCCCTCCCCTGGCTTCCTGGACAGATGTACACCGGAGAGGGGGAGAGCGCGCTGGCTTAGCCTGCTTTTTTCTCCAGCTGGGGAGAGGAGGGGGAAGGCGAAGGAGAAAGAGAAAACCCCACTTTCCAGTGTTTCCCCCCTTAGCCCCAAACACAAGGAACACCAAAGACCGCTTCCCCCCAACCGTTCCCCAGAGCCCCCCGCGCCCAACCCCTCCAATCTCTGCCACCCACCCTCCACTCCACCAGGGACAGCAAAAGACACAGAGAAAAGAACTGGAGGCGACAGATCACTTTAGCTTCTGGACATATACACACAGAGAAAATGCTCCTTCCGAAGCGGCAGGCTTCTCTCCCGGCTGGGGCAGCCCAGCAGGCAGACGGCGGCGTCCCCCGGTCGAGGTTTAAACCTCCTTTTGTTTTTAAGGAGTTCCCGGCTACCGGCCACGGCGCGCGCACACACTCTCTCTCTCTCACACACACACACACACACACACACACACACACACACACACACACACACACACACTCACACACACACACGCATACACCTTAACCATTGCAACATTGTGTTTTCCTGGCTGACCCTTCCAAAAGCCACAAACATACTAAGTAGCAACAACAATTAACACACACACACACATACACACACAAAAAACTTAACGCCCACCGGAAAGAAGGCTTACGGCGATATCCCCCACATTCTCCAGCCTCCGAGCAATGCCTGCGCTCCCTTGGCCCCTCCACACCACATACAGGGAGCGCGGATAGCCACGCTGGGAGAAAGGCATGGTTTCTTTACACCCAGACAGATACACAGACACACATAAATCGTAACCAGGAGCCCCAGCTCCTTTCAGCTCCCCGCTCCCGAGAGCCTGAACACCAAGGCTGGCTCCCTTTAGCCTCTAGCACTAACTGACCCTCCTGCCCACCTCTATCTCCAGCCCCTTAAGCAAAGGAGGAAAAAACAACACATACACAACACAAAACAAACCCTCAACCTCCACACGTTTCCAGTCCTAAGTCTTTGCAAGAGAGAAGAAAAAGGAAACGCACGATCCTACGAAAACAATCACAATTACGGGGACTAGCACGAGTCTGCCTAATCCACGATTCCACGCTGCTTCGGGGGGTGGGGGGGTTACTCCGAGAGTGGGGGGCCCCGATCCATTGTGTCCGCCCCCGGCTTCCCTCCCTCCGGCTCGGGCTCCGGCTCCAGCCCCAGCCCTAGCACCAGCCCCAGGAGAAGGACGGCAAACTTACCCACCGCTTAGCGAGGAGCCGGGGCCGCACGCAGCGGCGGCGGCGGCGGCGGCAGCGGCAGCAGCGGCAACACCGGCAGCGGCAGCAGCGGCGGCAGCAGCAAGAGAAATCAGGAAAGGAGGAAGGACACACGGGCAAAATCCTTTTCGCTCTCTCTCGCTCGCTCTCTCTCTCCCTCTTTTTCTCCTTTCCTTTTCTCCCCCAATGGATTTTGGGGAGGGGGAGGGCGGGGGAGATCTGTGCGGTTGGTGGTGGAGAGAGGGAGGGAGAGCGGGAGGAAAAAAAAGGGGGGGTAGAGAAATCAGAATTACGACTGGATTCGAGCTTTATTTCTCTGCTCGCTCGCTCTCTCCTTTGCTCTCTCGCTCTCGCTCCCCCCCCCCCCCTTTTTTTTTTAATGTCCACAGACAGTGAAAAGGAACTCGGCGTTAGTGGGTGAGTAAGTGAATCAACTAGCCTGAAGCAGAGCAAGTTGAAGTGTCAAATTACATTGGCTATTCTATTTCCAAAGGGCCCCGCTCACTGCCGGCTGCCGGCAAAAGCTGTCCTAGATTTCTATCTGAAAGGGAGCGCGTCTCCTCCTCCTCCTCTTCCTCCTCTTCTCAACCAGGGATGCCACTTTTCCTCTTCCTTCCCTCTTTTTCTTTCTCTCCCCCTCCCCTTAAGAGGAAAACACATACACCCTAATACATTCACACACCCCAAAACACACACACCTTTTCTCCACCTTGACTTGCTTTTTTTTTTTTTTAAACTCTGCAAGTTTAGGGGGAGAGGAAGAGAAAAATCGTGCAAATTGGAGTGGGAGATAAAGACTTAAAAAAAAAAAAAAAAAGGAAGACAGAAGCTACCTTCCCCTCTTTCTCTTCCCCCCTAATACAAATACGCAGCACCTGGAGTACTATCTGTTCCCCGCCCCTTCGGGGGCTCTCTGTGTGTAGACATATCCATATAGATTACTGTATACATAACCAAAATCCTCTAGGATGAAAACTGAGAATGAGAATTTCCGACCTTTTGAATTGTTATTGCGAGGGAATGAAGGGAGTGTCAAAAGCTCGCTTCTCCGACCCGTCCCGTCTTCACCACACGTCTCCACTTCACCCCCTCCCCGGGTCCCCAGGCTCTGAGTGGACAAAGAGGGCAGGAACTGAGAGAGGGAGCATGGAACACCGGAGGGGGGGGGGGTGCTATAGGGGAGGCTAGAATAGTGTCTTCACTATTCTGGAGCTAAGCATTGAGATAGTGCGGCTCTTTGGAGACAACTGTTTGGGGTAATTCCGCAGCTCCCCCCATTTGCCACCTTCGTGTCATTTCTTCCCATCCCCTTCCCCTTGGGCTGTACCGGAGACGCGGAGGAGAGGACAAGGAGTAAATGCCACTTAGATTTAGGGGACCGTACCCTAAAATTGAGTGGACGGATGGAGTGGAGCAGGGAAGAGTTCAAATATGACCCCAGAATTAGTCTCCTCCAGCCTCCCTCCCCTCCATGTTTATAGGGAGGACAATGTGGGGAGACCCGAGAAGAGACGTGGAATTAAGAACTTGAGCTCCTCAGGACTGGGCGGGTAGAGCCCCAAAGACACCCACACACCCACCCGGTAGGGACGCCCCACTACGCTCATCTCGGCTCCGCCCCTCCATGGGATAATAATCTCTATTTTATGAGTGGTTAATAAGACTAATATATTCATTCCGCTTCCAACTCGGCTCCCGCGATTGGACAATTAAGAGGGCCCTGGGGACGGCTGCGCCCTCCCCCAGAGCGGGCCGAGCTGGGGGGGGGGGGGAGGGAGATGTACTGGGGGGGCGGAGACTCTTGGGATGGGGGCGGTCTCAGACACAGCGGGCTACTGGGACCCCAAACCTACAGATTTCGGGGTCTTTGACTCTGAGGTCACTGGCTGCAGTGTTGGGGGGCCCTCGGAACGACCCCCGATTTCCTCGTTTGTTATTCACTCCCCAAGCCGAAGCAGAGAGGGGAATGAGCAGTGGATCCCCCAAACATTCGTTACAAACACGCACACCTGTATTCCTCTCTCCAGGGGCCCCTATCCCCACAAAACTTTTTCCGGCCAGTCCCACCTGGAAGACACACACGTACACAGCACATATTTCCCCATACACACCTTCCCCTAATTTCTGCCCCCTTCTTAAGGTTTTTATCTCCTTTAGGTATTTACAGCAAGACCCTTCCCCAATCAAAACTGACTGTTTCTAGTCCTGCAGCCGCAACCCGGGCTATTTAGCCAGAATGGGGATGGGGGAGTGGTAAAGGGGTGAGGGGATAATGCAGATTGGGGAGCGGGGGGGGGGGGGGGGATTCTTAAAGGCGGGGACGAGGGGACAGTCCGGTCCAGGTGTGACAGGATGAATCCTCATTCCGGGTTTTGCAGACGGCCGCCGCCGCCGCTGTGTCAGAAGGCAAAGAGAGGAGGGGAGCTCAGAATAACAAAGACAAGTTGGGTAGAGAGGGAGCGGGAGCTCAGCCCTGGGGAGCCCAGCAGAGCCCTGTGCTGGTCAAGGAGGGAGGCGGAGACCTTGGATGCACCGGACTGGGCACCAGGGGCGGGGAGGGGCAGAGGGGCAAAGAAAAAGCCAAAGGAAGGGGCGGAGGAAGGTTGGGGAACAATGACTCTACTAGGGGCAGAGACACAGAAACCGTAGAGAGACCCACAGACCCCAGAAACGCGCCCCGGGAGGGAAATTGCCCCAATGCTGAACGTCCCGAGAGGGCGGCCGCTCTGGGAAGGGGTACATTTGGCTGGGGGGGGGGGGTGCGGGAGCAGTGGTAAGAACCCCGGAAAATTCACTGCCCAGTGACTGATACGATAGCACCTACTGGAGTGAGGTCTCCAGACCCTCCATCCTGATTTTTAAAACAGGGACACAAGTACACTTATGGAAGAAGAGGACAAGTATGTGTGAGCGCACGTACACAGACACCAAAATGAACACCGGGATGCGCTCTCTCTGTGCTGGTCCGAATCAAAAATGGCCAATGTTGATCTGGACAATGATCCAAGCTAGTGGCTTAAGAACCGAAATGATACTAGGAACAGATGTGTTCTGATCTCTAAATTAAACCTTAAGGCAGCCGTAACCCAAACTTTAACCCTACCGTGGACCCATTAAAATGCTGAATTCCTGAACATATGGACGCCGTCCAATGACTGCTATTGAGGCTGGCCAACATCGGGAGGCGGTGTGGTGCAATGAAAAGAGTCTGGGGCCGGGAGTCAGGTAGATCTGAGTTCCAGTCCCAGCTTTGCCACTGAGCCAGAATGGGACTCCAAGGGAGCCATTTAACCTCCTTTTATTTTTTTTTTCACCTACGAAATAGGAATACCTGTCCTTTGTACAACACGAGGCTGTTGGAAGTTATTGTGGAAAGCATGAGCTCTGCAAAATATAAGACATTGTTATGTCTCACCATGAGGGAGAGAGATGGGGAAACTGAGGCAAGAAGAGACAAGTAGAAAGAGTACTTTTCCTCCTGATAGATATAAATTCGCTCCATTGACCGTACTGGAGCAGTCTGGGGATTTTCAAACCCAGAAAGCTACTGATCTTTGAGTTTTTAAATAGATGGAAGTAAGTGCAACATCTGAAAACATGGGGGAAAGATGGTTATTGTGCTTCATATTCCATCGGTCATTTTATTTCTAGTGATCGAGTTTCTTTCTCATCAGCATTACTGAATAGTCATTGAATGTCCATAAGAAGGTTTTCTTTTGAAAGAAAATAGGCTATAATAATAATAGCTCACATTACAGAGCACTTTTAGTTTTTAAAAAGCACTTTACTTTTAAGATCACATTTGCTCTTCCCAATCTCAGAGGGGGCAAAGTGAGAGATTACCCCTAGAATATGAAAAAGAAATAGTCAAAATATTTCCGGGAGTATCTTCATGGTTAGAGAAAGGTTTTACTTGCAAAAATTCAGTTTATTTGAAGACCTTTAAGAACACCTCTCTTGCAAAAAGTGGTCACCTGCCTCACCTCAACACAAGTGGCATTCCGTGACCCAGTTTAGGATTCTGGGTTCTGGCAATTCTTGCTTTTCTCTGTTCCTAAATTAATGGAAGTCCTGAGCTTTGCCCATGACCCAAACTATATCAGCATGAGACAACATGGTATAGTGACTCTTGAATCAGAGGCTCTGGATTCACAACTTACCTTTAACAATTATTTAATATGCCTATGAGAAAATTACTCAGTTTCCTCATCTGTACAGTGGGGAAAATGGAACTAAGGACCTCTGACGGTCCCCATTTTAGCTGTATCTTTATGATCCGAAGAGGCAGCTAGGTGGCAGAGTGAACAGAGTGAACCAAGTTCAGCCTCAAACAGTTGCTGTGTGACCCTTAATTTCTTTGCCCCTCAATTTCTTCCCGGTAAAATGAGGGTCACCTACTCTCAGGGTTATTGTGAGGATCAAATGAGATAATAATTGTAAAGCATTTAACAGTGCTTGACACAGAGTAAGAGCTATATAAATATTAGCTATTATTAATATCTCTTCCTACTAGAGGTAGGATAGGGAGGCATTTCTTTAGGGGCTTAAACTTTACAAAGCACTTCATTTAGATTTTCTCACAAAAAATCCTGGGTGGTATATTAATCTCATTTTTCAGTTTAGGTAACTGTCTCAAAGGGGTTAAATGACAGCTTATGTTACATGTCACCCCACCCTTGCAAGTGATTTGCTTAAGGTCAAATCTTATAAACAGGCACACTAGCTCATATCCCAACCATATCAGTAGTGGAGAGATGGTCATCCATTGCCTTTTTTTTTTTTTTTTTTAAATCTTTTCCTTAAATCCTTGTCAAGTTTACTTGGGGCATCTAGTTGGGTTTTCCACAAAGGCTGTACTTAGACAATTCTTCAGCCTGTGGCCAACTCTATTTTGCACAACCTGGTGCTAGTCAAATGACAGCTTCTTCCCCTTCATCTCCAGCCAGGCTCTAACCTGTGCCATAGTCGACATTTGAAATATCCTCTGCATGATCCTGTTTCCTTTCCTCAGATTTGTCAGTTGTGTTCCTACTTGAGGCATCTGTGTTCTGAAAAAGATGGGCTTGTGGACACTTCTTTCATTTTCCCCAGCCACAGAGGTAGAAGATAGATTCCGTTCAGTCAATGGAGCACCATAAATCACCCCACTCCAGAGCCTGCCTTCAGTGTCCATTATGAAAACGTGGGTTGAATAAGCCCAGCCTTCCAAGTAACTGATGCTGACACGGGTGCCGGGCAGTCCTTTCATTGCCAGAGCCTAGATTCCATGTCATTAGCATCATACCTTAATAGCAGATTTATTTGCAATTAATTTCCCCTTTCTCAGGAGCTATCATCTCAGGGAAAGAGGTAGCTGTACAAAATGGGTGGCTCCCAGGGGGAGACCAGGCAGGGACTGCTTGGAGGAAGGCAGTAACGGGGTCTCCATGACTCCTTTAGAATAAAGGAGGAAAAAGAATTGTATGGATACACTTCTGGTTGAATTATGGAAATAAAGACAAGAAAAGCAATAGCTTCCATGGCACCTGGCACATAGTAGGTGCTTAATAAATGCTGGGGGTTCATTGATTCCCTAGATGGAGGAACAGGGTTCTTTCTGGGGGTGGTGGGGGTGGATTTGGTCTTTGGTTGAGTTCAGTGGAGGAGGAAGGTTAGACATATTGGAATAAGTAATTGTTAAGGCTAGACAGATGTGAAGTTTGTAGTTTACCTCTTCCAGGCAGCCTTCCCTGAACTGTTTACTCTTTTTAATATTCAGTACCCTGATCCCAAACCCCTTCCCTTGTTCCCAAAGCAAAAAAGAATTCAGTCTTGACATTGAATTAGGAATATCAGAGAGGCTAGGTATCTTATTCTGGAAGACTTGACATCTTTCAATATCTATAGGAAACCCAGACAAATTAGAATTGGGATTTATATTTATCTATCCACAATACTAATAGATGGTGGCAGAATAGGAGTGGCAACTATTCCTCTGTCCTTTCCAGAGCCCTCCTGGTACCAATTTACTGTGGTACCCAAGGATAGTCGATTCTCATTGATTTAGAAAAAGGTCATCTACTGCCCTCTCCCACTCAGATGAATGTGGACTTAGTCTCAAAGAGAGGCAAAGAATCACTGAGGAATAAAATATAATGGTGATCTACTTGGAGGCTAAAAAAGCCAAGAGCTGTAAGCATGTTGCCAACTAGCATGTGAAAATAGAAATGTAGGAAAGGCAATAGTTTCTCTGTTCTCTGGAAGGAAAAGGCCTTGAGGAAGATATATGGAGGATAGCCTTGCCCCTAGCTGGAGTTTGGGCTGACTGAACTGGCATGGGGCATAAAGAGGATACAAAAAGAGGCAAAAAGCAAGGAAAAGAATGTGTCAAACAGGGAAATTATAAAATCAAAAATTCAGCTAAAGGATTAAGCAACCTCTAGGACTTCCATCAACTCTCAATTGGACTATTCCAATAGCCCCTTAATTGCCATTGCTTCTTCAAATCTCTCCCCTATCCAATCCAGTATCTACACAGTGAGTGACCAAAATGATTTTTTCTAAATTAGAGTTCTGATCCTGGCCTTCCCGTTCTCAACAAACTCTGGTGGTTCTTTATTACCTCTAGAACAAAATATAGATTTCTCTATTTAGCATTTAAAGACTTTCCTAATTTTTTCCCTATTTTATCTGATCTTCATACAGGAGATTCCTACTAACCATAGATATTCCCAAAGGTTCCATTCTGTGCCCCTTCTTTTTGCTTTCTTTAGTATTTTGTTTGGCGATCTCACTAACTCCCATGAATTATTTCACCACCTTCACCATGCAAATTATTCCCATATGCACATATCCAGCACTAATCCCTCTCCTGAGCTGTATCACCAAATAGTTTTCAGAAATCTTTTTTTTTTTTTTCAATGTCTGGTTAATTTAATTCGCTTTGGAGCAATATTTTTGCTTTTTTTTTTCAGAATCTTTTTTTTTTTTATTAAAGCTTTTTATTTTTCAAAACAAATGCATGGATAATTCTGCAACATTAGCCTTTGCAAAACCTTGTGTTCCAGTTTCCCCCTCTTTCTCCCACCCACTTTCCTAGATGGCAAGTAGTTCAACATATGGTAGAACATGGTAGAAATATATGTTAAATCCAATATATGCATACATATTTATACAATTATCTTGCTGTACATGAATAATCAAATCAAACCTGAAAAAAAAGATGAAGAAAATAAAATGCAAGCAAACAACAACAAAAAGAATGAAAATGCTGTGTTGTGAACCACACTCAGTTCCCACAATCCTCTCTCTGGGTGTAGATGGATCTTTTGATCACAAGACCATTGGAACTGGTTTGAATCATCTCATTGTTGAAGAGAGCCATATCCATCTGAATTGATCTTGCTGTTGCCCTGTCCAATGATCTCCCAGTTCTGCTCATCTCAATTAACATCAGATCATGCAAGTCTCTCCAAATCTCTCTGAAATCATTCTGCTGATCGTTTCTTATAGAACAATAATATTCCATAGGATACATATACCAGTTTTCAGATATCTTGAATTGGATGTCCCATAGTCATCTCAAAGCCAACATGTAGAAAGCCTAAATTGTTATTTTTGCCTCTGTGTCCTTTCTTTTCTTTGAGAGTTGAGAGAATTATGAATCCTCTCACTCATCCAGACTTGCAACTTTGGTGTCATCCTCAGTGTCTCACTCAGACTCATTTCACATATTCAGTCTGATGTCAGATATCATTGTTTTTTTATTTTGCAGCATCTTTCATATTCCATTCTCTCCACTCATATTTTTACTCTCCTTGCATAGGCCCTTATCACTTCTTTTAATTGGCATCCTTGCTTCAAATCTTTCCAGCTCCAATCTATTCTCCCCTTATCTGCCAATATGGTTTTGCTAAAGTTCAAATCTGATAATCTCAATCCCCACACACATACGCCCTTCCCCAATGTCTGAGTTCCTGGGGTACCTTATTACTTCCAGTATCAAATAGAAAATGCTCTGCTTAGCATTTAAAACTTTTTCTAACATAACCCTCCTTTCACAGCTTTGTTCTTACCAGTATTCCTATACTTCATTCCCATCCATGAATTCTCTTTAACTATAACAATTCATTTTCAGCCTCCATGTTTGGGGGACACTGGTTGTCCCCCAGAATACTGCCCTCCTCTCCAACTTTTAGCTTTCCTGGCTCCCTTCAAACCTTAGTAGGAAGTCTTTCCACCACACCCTAAACCCTCCCAGCTTAACATTCTCTTCATTTATTCTGAATAAATATTCAAGGTTATTTACATGTTGACTCAACTCCTTTACAATGTGAGCTTCGTGAGGTTAAGTAATGAGTTTTTGCTTTTCTTTATATTCCTAGACCATCATAAACGCTTAACAAATGCATGTTGATTGACTGACTCCAAGTTAGTTTTCTAGAATTATTATATATTTTTTTTCACATTCTTTCATTCAGTAAAAATGTCCTTATTATAAATGGGGATCCTGGGAGATCGAATCTAGACTGGAAGTTAGGAAGCCCTGAGTTCAAATCAGAAACTTATTAACAAATTAATATTACAATGATTAATATGATAAAAATGAACAATTTTGAACATTTTTCTAAACTAAGGAAGATTGAAATGAACATTTATAATTCTAGAAGACCTATAATGATACATGTCATCAATTACAAAAAAAGAAATCAATTTAGAGTACAGGAAAAAACACATATGCATATATACATATTTGCATATATAATACATAAATATGCATACATATACATTACACATATATAATACACATATAGTTAATGCATATGTATTTGTATAAAGTCATTTGGAGAATTTGATTATGTATATTTGTTATAAGAACATCTGCTATTTTTACTCTGCATGAGTTCAAAGAACCTTTCCATTTTTTTTTTTTTTTTGGAAATCATCTAATTCTTCCTTGAGAGCATGGATGATTTAATTTGTTGTCTTTCTATTCCTAGTACCTAATATAATAGGTTATACTATACACATATACCCAAATCGAGCAGGTTAAAGACTTTACATTTCAATTAAAACGTTCATATCTGTCCTGGGTATTATTCTTCTGATTGGTAAGTCTCTAAGCAGAACCTCTATTTCATGAGATCCCCCAACTATGTTTCCTTTGCTTCCAACTTGATTCACTCTCCAGACTTTTTTACTTCCTTGAGGGCTTCCTCACCCTGCTTCTAATTTTTCTTTATGTTTTGCCTTCTCCTATTAGAATGTAAGCTTTTTTAAGATTAGGGACTATCTTGCTTGGAGACAGGGACTGTCTCCAAAGCTTAGCATAACATCTGATACACAGTAAGTGATTAATAAATGCTCTATGTCTGTCTCCATCTAGCCACCATTCTGACTTTGTCTTTGCCTTTCTCATCTTCCCTAAGTGTCCAAAGTGAATAGATAGGAAACTCACTAACCAAATCAAATTTTTCAAAGATATTTGTTATAGGAGAAAGAAGCAAGACCAGCTAAGACGAGATGAATATGAGGGAGTGCCATGGTCCTGTAAGCATGACATCAGTGAGCCTTATGTTCAAAATGAGCTACGTTAATAATAAATTTCAAAGATAAAACTAAACAACAAAATGAGACTCTTTAACACTATATTGGGAGAATCAAAGGAAAGGACTATGGTAAAAATGGGGAAAGGACGATTTACCCATGGTTTTGACTAAAGCACCAATGGCAGCTTCTCAAATGTGTTGAAGGAGGAGAGATAGATAACTGTTATGCTGCATGACAGTATTCAAAATTATTTTGTGAACCTATCTGATCAGCTAAATATAGGAAAAAATAGAGATAAATGTTGGAGAGGATGTGGAAAAACTGGGACATTAATGCATTATTGGTGGAGTTGTGAATTGAAAACATTCTAGAGGGCAATTTGGAACTATGCCCGAAGGGCTATCAAACCGTGCATATCCTTTGATTGAGTGTCACTAACAGATCTGTATTCCAAAGAGAACATAAAAAGAAAAAAGGATCCACATATTCAAAAATGTTTATAGTAGATCTTTTTGTGGTGGCAAGGATTTGAAAATTGAGTGGATGCCCATCAACTGAGCAATGGCTGAATAAGTTGTAATGGCACATTATTGTTCTATAAGAAATGATGAACAGGCTGCTTTCAGAAAAGTCTGGAAACACTTACATGAACTGATGCTGAGTGAAGGGAATAGGAGAACGTTGTAAATCGTAATAGCAAGTTTATGTGATGATCAGCTATGATAGACTTACCTCTTCTCAGCAACACAATGATTAAACACAATTCCAATAGACTTGGGATAGAAAATACCATTTGCATCTTGAAAGAAAACTATAGATACTGAATATGGATTGAAGCATAGTGTTTTCACTTTTTTGTTTGTTTGTTTGCTTTTTCCTTTCTCATGTTCTTCCCCCTTTTGGTCTTATTTTTCTTGCACAACATAACAAATATGGAAATATGTTTAAAAGTATTGTGCATATATAGGCTATATCAGAGGGGGAAGGTGAGGAAGGGAGAGAGAAAAAAATTTTGAATGCAAAATCTTACAAAAATAAATGTTGAAAAATATCTCTATATTTATTTGGAAAAAATAAAATACTATTGAGAAAAATCTTGGTAGATGAGAAAATTGAATTAAATCTAATAGGATGAAATTTCTTAAGAATACATGTAAATTCTTATGCTAAGTTCAAAAGTTAATTTATAAAAACAAGATGAAGAAATCATAGCAATCAAATTGGTTCATCTAAGAAAGATCTAAAGCTCCTAATAGACTACAAGCTCAAACTGTGTGATATGGCAAGTAAGAAAGTCAATACAAACATAGTTGCATAAGAAAGGCACAGATTCTAGGATTATAGAGTTTTATTCTACTGCATCTTGGCTTAGTTGGATCTCATGCCTCTAAATTTTGTTCAATGATGGGTTGTTCTTGTTGTTTGTCCTTTATTCTTGAAGAAGACCCATATTTTAGAAAAGCCATTGATAAGCCACAAGCATCCAAAGGCAGACAAATAGGATGCTGAAAGATCTTGAATTCATACCATATGAGGGTTAGTTGAAGAATGTAGGGGTGTTTAGTCTGAAGAAGAAAAAAAAAGATTTGAGGTGAATATGTTAACTGCCTTCAAATAGTTGAAGACTTGTCATAGGGAAAAGAGTACCTCCAGAAGATAGAACTAGGAACAAAAAAAGTATGGGAAACTCTCCCATAACAAGAATCATCCAAAATTGGAATGAGCTGCCTCAAAGCAAAGGTTGGATGATTCTTGTTTGGCTTGGTGAAGAGGAGAGGTTTATTCAGGTACAACAATGGCCTCCAAGGCTCTTCTGAGGCTGATTTCAGTGATCAGTGACTGTATCAAATGGTCATTATAAGCAGTGTAGGAGATCATATACCATATGCATAGCTATTCTATATATCTGGAGATGGTGGAACACAGAAAAATGTCTTTGAAAACACTCTTCCTCTTCTTATCCTATTGCAGCTACTCACCAGGTTTGCATTGTTCTACAGCTAGTGATACTAAATTGTGTAATAAATACTTTATTAGCCTTCCTCAAAAAAAAAGAAGAAAGGAAAGAAAAAAAGGAAAAAAAGTAATGGAGGGAGGGAGGAAAGAAGAGAATAAGGCATCCAGGGAGGAAAGGAGCAAAGAAAGAAAGAAGGAAAGGAGGGGAGGGAAGAAATAAAGGAGGGAGAGAAGAAGGGAGGGAGGGAGGCAGGAAGGGAGGGAGAAAAAAAAGAAGGAAGGAAAGAAAAAAGAAAAGAAGAAAGGAAGGAAGGAAGGAAAGAAGAAAGGAAGGAAGGAGGGAAGGAAGGAAAGAAGGAAAGAGGGAAAGAAAGAAGGGAGGAAGAGAGAGAGAGGGAGGGAGAGAGAGAAGGAGGAAAAGAAAAACAATAGAAAGCAAGCATTTTTGCAGCTGACACCAGCTAAAAGCTGAATCAGAAGAACAACTGCCACAGAATTTTCAATCTTTTAATCACTTTACAATGTTTCCCATCACATCTTCCCATTGCCCTGATTTATGAGATTTCATTGTGATGAAGTAAGAAGGCCATTGGGTTTGGAGTCAGAAGACTAGAATTCCAATGCCAATTCTGACTATCTTCCTCTAAGACTTTGCCTGTTCCTTTCCTATTCTCACTTTCCTCAGCTATAAAGAGTATAAGGTGATTTCTAAGGTTCCATTCAGCTTTAAATTCTATGTTCATCTTTTATTCCAAGGATCTATGAACAGTCATGGAGAAATGGCTCATGGGCCTGAAGATTATACATCTGTCTCCTTGGATTTCCAGACACTCTTTTACAAAATATAAATATCATTTTAGGCAGGGAGAGAAGGATAGCAATTCATCTCAATCCCCCACCACTATCCACTCCTACCCAGCTACACAATATCCTCTTTTCATAGATACTTCCATCCAATCTCTGGGGTAGCATTTAAGTTTTCTATAGTTTTGTTTGTAGAAAATCCTCATAGATGTACAGTTTCATACTTGAGTTTTTTTTTGGTGGGGAAGAATGAAAGGTTTACTTGGAGTTTCCAGTTCCCACAGAAATTGCTGGGTGGCATAGTGCACAACAGAAATTAAGGCAATGTGCAGTTGTATAAATTGAATATCTAAAGGAGAAGGTAAACAACTTTGCAGAAAGAGAAAAATTAAAAGAAACTGCAAGAATTAATTAAGGAGTTACCAATTTCCTTTCCTCTTTCTTATGGTTGTGATAGGATGCGGGGGGAATGTGGAAGATGTAGAGAATTATCATGAAATATGTTTTTTTTCCTCATCTTTGCTTCTCATGTTTCATTGTTTTCATCTAGGATCCTGAAATAAAGAGTATAGATCTTTTAAGGCAGAATTCTACTTTCTATTTCACTCCCTTCCAAACTCACTGGGGAGGAAAAATGCTTTGGAAATCTTAAAGGGTTGTAATATAGTCAGAGATATGGGACACATTGGACTTTGCCTTGGGGTACTGAAAAATGGTAAAAACAAAACAAAACAAAACAAAAAAACCCAAAAACGTTCTTCTGCGCTTGGAGGGTGCTCTTCCAGCCTGGGCCCCAGGGCAACTATTGTCCTAAAACCTTATTTTATGTTCTTCTAGAGAATCATTATTAGAGCATAGATATAGAAGTACAAAAGATCTTATAGCATTGAGTCCACTCCCTTCACTTTATAGATAAGGAAACTGAGGCAGAGGGAGATTAAATGACTTATTTACTGTACTCTGATATCTGTAGTAATATGCCATAGAAGAAGCAGCACTCCTTCACTGATAGACCATCCCTTCTCTCTATGTGACTGCATCTGAACTTCCATTGATTATTCTGTATGCTAATGGGCTACCATCCCCTCAGACTATCATCTGAGCTGCTTTACCACCATCTTCACCTCAAAAGTGGGTTACTCATTGATCTAGTGGTAGCAATAATAGTGAGATCATCTTCATCTTCATCTTTTTCATCATCACTTTCTCTACCCTCATTGCTTCTCTTTGGATGCAACTCAAGACCTTAGCCTGAACAATGGCAAGATGCATTAAAACAACAACAACAACAACAACAACAACAACAACAACAACAACAACAACAACAACAACAACAACAAACCAGCAACAATAGCAAAGAGTAGAAGATGGTGAATTGCCAGTCAAAAATGTTGTGGCCTTCTTGGAGCTTTCAAAGGCCCTGTCTTAAAAATTATAAGTAAGGGGGCAACTAGGTGGAGCAGTGGATAGAGCACCAGTCCTAAAGTCAGGAGGACCAGAATTTAGATGTGACCCCAGACACTTAACACTTCTTAGCTGTGTGACCTTGGGCAAGTTACTTCATTCCAATTGCCTCAGGAAAAAAAAATTACAAGTAAGGATAACTATAGCACTTGACCCAAGACTTTCCCATACATTATTTTACGTGAGCTTTAAAACAACCTTTTGGAGGCAAGATGGGAATTATCAATTCTTATAAAGAAAGACATTACATGAGAAGGTTCACACTTTTAAAGCATTGTAAAGTTTTGGAAGCACTTTAACACATTATCTCACTTGGTCTTCAAAGTAACTTTGGGAGGCAGTGGCTGCTGTTATAATTTTACAGGGAAGGTAACTGAAGCTTAAACAGGTATGACAGCTCACTTGTGGTCACACAGGGGTAAGGGTGGCAGTGGGATTCAAGCTGACTTTGACTCTAATATGTTTTCCACAACACCACACTGTTACTATCCCTAAATAAGATCCCTTCTAGTTGTAAGGCTCTAAGATTCATGAATGATTTTTAAAGAGATGTCTCACAGGAAATAATTAGAAGAACTCAGACTTCAGACAGTATTCTAACATTTGATTCAAACTGTTGTTGTTATTATTGCTTTCTTTCCCACTGAACTACATAAATACTAAGAGAAATAGGTTGATTTTAACTCGAGAGGAAGAGGCCTAGGGAAAAAGGGAACTGGGCAACTTGCCCATTCTTTCCCCCCCTTTTCACTTTCATCCTTGCACAGGAATATGGTTGAGAGAGAAATATGCTCATTCACCTAGCCTGAGAGGGGAGTTCCTGGAAAATGTCATCACTGGACAACTAGAGGTGAGAGGGAGGTATTTCCTAGTAAGGGCTAAACTGGGAGATTCCTTCTCAGGTAACCCCAAGTTAGAAACTTTGAGAATCCAGTCTGTTAGCAAGTAAAGTAGAATTTCCTGACCAGTGTTTTGGAGAGATAAAAGGAATGAATATGTAGCTTCCGGTGTAGGGAGGAGTTGTATGTAGCAAGGGACTAAAGACATTCAAAGCCAAAGTCATTGGTTTGAACTGTTACAGTGAGTTATTAGAACAGTGTCTGATGGGAATGAGGTCTCCTATCTAGTAAGTTTGTGTGTTGCCCTTCCAGGAGGGTTCAAGTCCATAACAAATTTCTGTGGCATGGAGGGGCTAACAACAATGAACCTAATAAGGACTTCAGGAGCCTTTGGAAAAGTAGGAGACTCTAGAGAGGGAAGAGAGCTGTACTGATTGTTTATTAGCTTTTAGTAGTCCTTTATGTATGAGTTTTCTTCATGACTTGGGTGCTTCTGGGAGTACTTTACATTTTTTTATACTTGTGAGGTGGAATAAAGGTGGTACTCTATCTGATATCTGATATATACATTGTCATTTTGACTGCTTATAGTGAAAAGTTGAGACCATTTTTATCCATATCTATGGACATAAAAGAAATTCTGGGGAGAGTGCCTAATTAGCCAGAATTTATGATATTTTGGAGATAGTCCCCAAGACAGGACCTGAATTGTATGAGATCAGAGCTTAAAGGCCCTGAACCTGGGACCTTATCCTGCATTTTGGACTCTTCTTGAAAGGGGAGTGAACTTAGGGCTGCTACATTGGCAAACCGATAATTAAAAGTGAGTGATTATGATGGAAAAGTGTTGACTATATTTTTTTTCATCCAGTGATTTCCCTCACCACCACCACCACAGTGATTCATTTCAATAACTCTACTCCACTAATAATCCTCCCCAATTCCAACAGCTTCTTTAAAGGGACTGATCACCTTAAGGGAACACAAAGAAATCACACAACTCTACAACTTAGCTTGGAAAAGATTTTCCCTTTCCCCTCTCTCATCCCAAACACACACACACACACACACACACACACACACACACACATGTCCAAATCCATAAGCCCTATTCAAAGAGAGTTAATCTTTTACTTTCAGGTTCTTCTGTCCAGGTGAATGAAAGGAAGAAACTTTGCAGCAACTGAGATAACTTCTATTAGAGTAGATGCTGGGGGTGGAGAAGAGAGGCGAGACGGTTTGTAAGTTGATGGGGGACACATAGAGGGCTGAGAGTGGAGGTTTGGAGGTAGAGCTTTTGGGAGAGATAGGGTGGAGGATGGGGAGAGGTGAGGGTGCTGTGAGAGACAGAAGGTGAAGGTTGGGAAGTGGCTGGTGGGAGAGAGAGTGTTAATTGGTGGGGCTGGTGAAAGGGAGAAGGGAGAAGTTTGGGGATATTTGTGAGAGAGAAAGTAAAGATGGGGGTGCTAGTAATGGGGAGAGGGAAGAGGATGGGGATGTGCCAGTAGAAGGGGGAAGGTGGAGGTTGGGGGTGACAGTGCTGTTGATGGTAGTAGCAGGGTGTGTATGGCTGTGGCTAGAGAACAGTGATTGACTAACTTGCTTTGGCCTGCCAAGATTTTGCTCAATCTGTACCTAGTTATTTCCCAAGTGTTCCATTCTCTCCTTCTCTGCCAAGGGCTCCATTGATGTGTTGTTTTAAAAACAATTTCACTCCTTGAATTTCTCAGGGGTTGGGAGGTTTAGCAGGGCTGGGTGATTTAGTTTATGTACCAATCCTGTGGGGTGTAGATTGGGGTGGATTATGTGTGTACATATATTCTTTTGATTTTCTTTTTTTTTCTTTTATATATATTATATTTTTTATATTTTCTTTTGATTTTCTTCACTGTATCTCCCCAGTCGTACTACCTATACACTTTTACTTAGTGGTACCTCCACAATAAGAAGGGAAGTCTTAAGCATTTTAGGTTTAAGTTCTGAATTGAACACTCTCTGTTTCCCCAAGACATCATCCCCTTAACTCCACTGTCTCTGCATGGGACTGTGTCTAAATGTTATGTGCTCTTTTTTAATGGCTGGGGAATGAGCAATGAACCATCTAGAATCATAGGCATTTGGAGCTAGAAGTAACTTTGGAGATGATTTACTTTGGAGCACCTTTCTCTTTACTTCTTGACACCAGTCCCCCCAGTAGAGGGGAGAGAAAAGAAGTTTGGGGGCAGTGCTGGTAGAAGGTAAAGGGTGGGGGATGAGGAAGTAGTACTAATAGTAGATAGAGGGGGAAGGTTTGGGGGTACACTGTGGTGGTGGGACAGAGGAGAGATTTGGGGGTATTGGTGGAAGGGAGAGGGGGAGATTGGGGGTTGCTGATGGGAGGAAGAGAGGAGAGGTTTGGGAGTGCTATGGTGAGGACAAGAGAGTGATTGGGGATATGTTGGTGGTGAGAACAGGGGAGAGGTTTGGGGGTAACTGGCAGAAGGGAGAGGGGAAAGTTGGAGGTTGCTGATAGGAGAAAGAGGGGGAGATTGGGGGTTGCTGATGGTAGAAAGAGGGAAGAGGTTTGGGGTTGATGGTGATGGAAATGGGAAAAGTCGTGGGGTGTTGGCAGGAGGGAGAGAGGGAAACTGGAGGACTTTTTGGGGGGGTTAGCCAATTAGGCTTCTTGAATGCTCAAATAGATCTAATGAGATGGGAATCATTATCTCTATTCCTTCGACTGAGAGACAGAAGATCACCAGAGCTCACCAGCTTCCCTTGATAACTGCCTTGCATTGATATTGCCACCACTCTGGAGCAGGCTCTTTTCTTTTCACGTCTGGACTATTGCCATGCCCTGCTGTCGAGTCTGCCTGACACATCTCTCCTTACTAGTGATCTTCCTAAAGCAGAGGTCTCACCATATCACTCTCCTTCTGAATTAACGGCAGCAGTTCCCTATGTTACTTCCAGGATGAAACAGAAAATTCTGTTTGGTGTTCAGAGTCCTTTTATAACCTGCCTCTCCCTTCTCTTTCCAACCTTCATACACCTTACTCCCTATCCCTACCCTCTGTACTCCTCAATCCAGTGATATTGACTTCCTTGTTCCTTAAACAAAACTCACCACCTTCCTATTCCACCATTTCCACTCACTGACCCTGCTGCCTACAATGCTCTCCTTTCACATCTACACCCGGCTTCCTTCAAGTCCCATCTAAAATCCTGTCTGCTACAAGAAGGTTTTCCCAACCCCTCTTTAATCTAGTGCCTTTCCTCTGTTAATTGTTTCTTATTTATCTTGTATGTAGCTAGTTTGTACATAGGTTTTTGGATGTAGCTAGTTTGTACATAATTGTTTGTATGTAGCTAACTTGTTCATAGCTTTTGGTACATTGTTTTCCTTACTAGACTCTGAATTCAGTTTCTTGACTCTTTGACTGGTTTTTTGGTTTTAGAGGGGTTTGCTTTTCTTAGTAGCCCCAGAGTTTAGCACAGTGTCTAGTATACAAGAGGTGAGTAATCATTATTTACTAACTGACTGACCATTGACTCCTTAAGGTCTTCTAGACTTTACCAGGTCTCCTGCTTCTACCCTCTTCAGACCCCTGGCATTGTCTTCTGACCTACTGATGTAATTAATTTGTGGACTCCTGAGCCTTAGCATCCCCCTGCCACCATAGCCTTAGGACTTATGAACTTTTCTATCTGCTCTCAACTGATTTAGGTATTGTCATCCCAAATTAGAGTGTGAACTCCTTAAGAACAATACTTATTTTTTTCTATTTATATCCCTAGCTCATAGTGCTTGGCACATACCAAGTACTTAATAGATATTTTTTAATATTTACCCATCCATCCATCCTTCCATTCTTCCATCCATCCATCCATCCATCCATCTATCCATCCATCAATCCTTCCATACTTCTATCTATCCATTCCTCCATCTATTCCTCCATCTTTCTTCCATCCATCTATCCTTCCATTCATCCATTCATCTGTATGAGGATATAAATAGCCAGACAGGTTTAATGAATATGTAAGAGAGCTGTATACAATTTATGAAAGTCAAGAAGGGGCCTCAAAGATCTGACTTTATCTTAAGAATGGCTATCCCTCTCCTCATTTTACAGATGAGGTATAGCTAGGAAAAGTGACTTGCATGAAGCTATACAGGTAGTAAACAGCAGAGCCAAGATTTGAACCCAGGTCATCTGACTTCAGATGCATTCTGGATGGGACCTGACACCCCAATTAGTGTTTTCAAATGGAATCTGCCACAAGCAACCTTCCTTCTTCCTTCCTAGGGTATAAACATCAAACCCCAAGACATGACTTTCTGTTTGAATTCTCCCCTCTGTGCTTGTCTCGCTTTTAAAAGTACTCAGGCAAATCCCGCTTCATAATTTAAATTTAATTCTCCTGCATACTCTGTGTGTTTTAAATGCTTGAAAAAATAAACCCTCTGTAGGTTACAGTTTTATCTCATTAGTGCTATGTTTTTGCACCAGCCACACTGGAATTTCTTCCTGGACCAAGGCTGTTAATTAATTGCTATACTGGAGCTGACAGGCTTGGGTGATACATACACACAAACACACACATACACACACACACTTTAAATAGGTCCTAAAAAAACATGATGCTGGTCTTTTCTATAGACAAACACTACGCATTAACATACACATATACATATGTATCTATATGCATATATACACATGTGTACACATACATATATACTTACAGGTATACACATATACATATATACATGTTGAATAGGTCTTAGAAAACTATGATACTAGTCTTTCCTATATACATATACACATATACATATATGCACATATATACATACATACATACATCTACACATCTACATACATACATATTGAATAGGTCTTAGAAAACCATGATACTGGTCTTTTCTATATACATACACACATATACACACACACACACACACACACACACATATATACATTCATACCAACCCATATATTGGATAGATTCTAGAAAACCACAATGATGGTCTTTCCTATATATATACACACATATATATGGTTTTCTAGGATCTATATATTATATGTGTATGTATATATGTGTGTGTATGTATGTGTACATGCATATATACACATACAATACACATGGCTTTCTAGGGTTATCCGATATATGTCTATATGTGTGTATGTGTCCATATTCGTGTGTGTGTGTGTGTGTGTGTGTGTGGTCTAGGTCTACATGAAAACCATGATGCTGATCTTTACCTAAATTCTTCTGTGACTAAAGGCTACTACAAGATAAACAGTGATACTTGCCTCTTACCATCAACCTGGGGAGTCAATACTTGTTGGACAGTATCACTAGAGGAAAGCATTTGGGACCTGGAGTCAGGATCAATCTTCATCTTGTCCTGCCAGGCTTCTATTCTTCCTGTTAAGCTCATGGGAAGGTTAATTCTTCCCTTCCCCTTTGACTTCCTCTTTTTTGGTCTGGGTTCCTAACTCTTTACTGCCTTTTCCCAACACTTGCCTGGTCATTTGGGTCTGTGTCTTGGATAGAGGCAGGTTCTGCTTATACGGGAGGATATTTCCTTCTTGCTTCTTTAGGAGACAAGAAGAAATGGTTGAGCACTCGGATATATGTGTACATCTCAATCAACATAGCCTTATCCATGGGATCATAGGATTGAAAGCTTGCAGGGACTTCAACTCTAATGTTCTTTAGATCCAGTCCCCTCATGTTAGGGAGGATTGTAAACCTTAGGAGCAGGCACAGTTGTGGTTTTTGTCTTGCTACCCCCAAGGCCTAGTGCAGTGCTTGGCACACTGGAAGTGCTTAATACATGTCTGAATTGAATCAAATAATAAAACTGAGTCACAGGGACACCAAGTGATTTGCTACAGACCATCCAGGTAGGAGAACCAGGATTCAAATATGCTCATTTTCTATTTATAGAATTTTAACTAGTTGGATCATCTTTGAAATGGATGAGGAACATCCATTATTTTCAAAAATCCATTTTTATTGATATCTTTTGTTTTTGCATCACCCAAATTTCCTCTTGCATCCTTCCAGAGAGCCATCTTCCCTAACAAGAATTTCTTTAAAAAAAAATAAAAAGAGAGAGAAAAAAATCTGGAAATACATACACTGTTGCATACTCAAGGGTCCCTTCCTTCTCTGTCTCAGAGAAGGGAAGGGGATTAGTGTTCTCTGGATTCTTCTTTGAGGTAAAACTTATTTCCTTGTAATTTTGCAACATTGCATTTTACTGTTTTGTGTCTCTTGTTTTGCTTTTCCATTTGCATTGTTGTAGTTGTGCACACAAACCCCTTTAAATCTTAAAGAGCTTTTCTTGAAAAACCTTCCCTTTCCCTCAGAATTATGAAGACACCTGGTGGCCCATTGGCCTTGAGACTAGAAGGAAATAAGGCTATCTTAAAGGAAATCCAGAGATGGCTTCCTGGGAGTTTGCATATTGTGCCCTATTTCTCTTCTCGATTGCCTGCAGGGAAGATTTTTGTGAGTTGTTGGGAATGTGGAAGGCTATTTCTGACAGGAAATAACAGTGCTTTGGAATCCAGAGAGAAGAGAGTCAGGATGGAAAGGTGTGGTTGTGTCTGGGAGGAGCAATTTGTAGCATTATTTCGACTTGGAGTAGATTTTTTCCCCCCTTTCAATCAGATTGCCAGACTGATTTAATCTCTTAGTTCCTTTCTCCCTGCCCCCATGCCTGCCTCATTCACCCTCCTGTGGGTGTGCTAGCATGTGTAAGAGGTAGGGTAGACATGGGCAGGGAGGGCTCAGGGCTGCTTCCTGTTATTGTGAAAGATTCCAGCCTTCCAGGAGCCACTGACAGGATTGAAGGCTCTATTTGCCAAGCTTCCGACTTTTAATGATACTTCTCTGAATTTGAATCCTGGTTCTGGCACTTACTAGCTATCAGATCTCAGACTAAGCACTTAATCTCTAGAAGCCTCAGTAGGTTAAAAAAAAAGGTAAAGAAATCTCTAAGGTTCCTATCAGCTACAAACCTATGCTCCTCTAATCTTTTCTCAAGGATGACTCCAGGGACAGTGACTTAGTTGGCCTTATTATTTAGCCATGTTTGACTCTCCATGACCTCCTTTGGGTTTTTTGTTTTTTGTTTTTTTTTTGGCAAAGCTACCAGAGTGCTTTGCCATTTCCTTCTCTACTTCATTAAGGCAAAAAGCATTAAATGACTTGCCCAAGGTCACAGAGCTGGTTTGCCATTTTCTTCTCCAGCTCATTTTACAGATGAGGAAACTGAGGCAAACAGGGTTAAGTGACTTGCCTAAGGTCAGGCAGATGGTAAGTGTCTGAGGCTGGATTTGAACTCAGGTCTTTCTGATTCCAGATCCAGTCTTCAACACCCTGAATCTTCCCATCAGTAGTTCAACCCTTAGGCTAAAAGTCTAGTTTTCTGTCTTAAGGGAACCTCTCCTTTAAAAGAAGATTTAGATCCCCCATTTTTTCCCTACATTCTCTATCCAGTAGTGGGGAAAGAGGGAAATAATTTAAAGCTCGGGGTTGACTTTCATTTAAAGTCTCCTCCACAGAGAGTAGAAAGGTACTCAATATACAATGTAACCCAGATATAGGGCAACTATTTTCCTCTTTTCAAAAGAAATGCTTAAGGTACAAAGGACTCATAGCAAGCATTAATAAAGTCTTAACACATGAAGCAATAATTTAAAATTCCTCTCATAATGTCCCAGGAAGAAGATACTTATAATATTTCAACCAATCAATCAATAAACATTTATTGAGTAGTTAAGTGCCAGGCAATGTGCTAAGCCTACACTTACAGGCACTTAATGGGACAGGTCAATACGCACTGTCCATTTACCTTGGATCTACACTGAACAACTCCTGTCTGAACAATTCCCTCAAGTTTAATGTCTTTGGAAAACCAGATCAGGATTTGGGCTAATCCTTGGGTCATTTTGTCTTCAGAGAGACATTATAGTGGTCTCAAGGAACATCTCCTATTATGTTGCTAGCATCAGTTGAGATGCTCAGGGAGGGACTCGGGAATTCCTGCATTTCCCCCAAAATCCATGTTCTATGATCACTGGTCGTTTGTGATCAGGAAAAGAACCACAAAGAGAAAGGGGCAGCCAGCCTTGCTTGGAAGAAACATTCAGTAGCTGCCATATTTGATTAGCTTTTATAGGTGTCTGGGAAGAGAAGTTTCTCTCTCTCTCTCTCTCTCTCTCTCTCTCTCTTCCCTTCTTCAATCTCACTCCACCATCTCCCCCCCCCCCCCCCCCCCCCAGCCCCGGCAGAGGTCCAAACATAACCCAGAAAGCATTCTCCTTCCTCTGCTATTGGTCTAGAGACTAAAGCAATGCTAGGTCCTTCCAAAGTTCCAGGTCCTTCAGCACTGAGCCAGAGTACTTGTAAGTTCACTGATCCCCTTAATCAAGGGGCTTGTCTGTTTACCCCATTAGACTTGGTACAGATCAAGTAAAGTGATACCTGCAGAATTCCAAATTGCTTATCAAAATAATTGTATTAATTCCCAGCTCTACTAAAAATGTATTAATGTGTCTCTTTTCCCACAGTCTCCCTAACCATGACAATTTACTTTGCCTATCTGCAAGGTTTAAGGTAAAATCTCAGGGTTATTTGGGTTAGTAATTCTGTTACTAGTCCCTACTCCCCAGGACTATTGTGAGGATCAAATAGTTTTTTTTAAAATATGTATCTTTATATAGATATGTGTAAGAAAATTAATTCATTTCAATTCATTCTGTAAGTTAGAGCTGCAGATTAGTACAACCACTTTGGTAAGCAATTTGGAATTATGCAGTATCATCCCATCAACAATATATGTTGAGGTATACAAATATGTGTATATATATGTATATACATAAAAGATATGTGTGTATGCATAAAATATATAGTATCTACATATATGCATACAATAAATTACACACATTTATCTAAATCATTATATTTATGATTACAATATATTGCATTCATATATATACAACATATACTCAATACATATGTATATTTATATGTGAAATGTAGGGACGGGCTCAAGTTTAGAGACATCTGTCTGTATCAAGGGGGTATTGTGTTTTGAAGGGAGATAGAATAGACATCTCAAGTCTCTTCTCCCCTCATAATTCTTCAAGAAAGACTTTAATTCCTACTAGATGGGGAAACAGAAGGTTGGTGCCAGAAGCTGCTCTGCTTTCCTTAGACAGAGGGGCAAGTGCTTCCTTAAATATTGTTACTCTAGGAGATATTATCAGGTTCCATCCAACTTTTGATTGCTTTGTCATTATTTTTGGGAAAAAGGGACACCCCGGGTTCTATATCCAAGGTTTAACCTCTTTCCCATGAAAAGTCATCTCCATAATGAACACACTTAGTGACTAGTAAGAAATCTATTCATCCAAATCATAGCAAATCAGAAAACATACACATAGGTGAATTATATGCCATTCAGTACAGAATGAAGTTCTGCCACTGGGAAAGAGATAACAACTTAACTGGATCTTACCCAAGTGGAAACTCCCTGAAGTCTTTAAAGTAGTAAACCAGGAATAGGGATGAAATGGAAACTGCCTTCTCTTCTTATAGCTTCTTAGGGACTTTTCCTTCAGCAGCCTGTAATGAGATTAGTTTCTTCTATCTCTCTCTCAGAGCTGGAAATTGGAAGGGTCTTAAGCAACAAGATACTTGAAGAACCGCAAAGAAGACTTGAAACTTGATGAGTTGTAATCAGAAGCTTGAAGATGACTAAGAGTTGTCTGCTTGAGAACTGAAGATCTTTATCCTTTCATCAACTCTGCCCCACTCCTCATGAAGGTATGGCAATCATCTTGACCAATAAGGAAAGAATCCCATACCAATCCAATGGACTTTGTACACACACACACACACACACACACACACATACACATATCAATTTATTTATAATATTTTACAAAACTAAGTACAATAGATGTAGTGATTATTATTTTTATTGTTATTTGACCTAGATCTTATGGGGACCTTAGAAACCATCTAGTTTCTTTCCTTTAATAGATGAGGAAACTTGGGGATTAAGAGACTGTTTTGCCTAGGTAATAAGTATTTGAATACAGATTCTCCAGTGCCAGGAAACAGCAATGGATATTTTAATCAGATAATTAAGTGCAGTACAAATTTAATGTTTTGCCTTTTAAAAAATGGACTGGTGATTTCATTCATTGAGAGAACTCCATAATAAAGGAAATCTTTCTTCCAAGCCAGATCAGCACCTTCTCTGAAGCTTATAGAACCCTATAAAATCAAACTAGAAGAGCTGAAGAATGTGACTTTCTTAGAGTCATAGTTAATATGTGCCAGAAGTAAGATTTGGAGCTGGATGTTCCACCCTCTGAGGCTGGCTATGTCTCCACCATGCCACAGTTGCCTCCCAAGTAGAATGTCTCATTACTCCCTTTTGTATATGCTTCTCTACCTGGTTTCAACTCCAAGGTACTTACTGCCACTTTCTGTATGCTGTCTCTCTTGAGATTGGAACATTCTTTTTATTAATTGAATCCCCAGAGCTTAGCACAATGCCTGGCACATAGTAGGCACTTAATATATGCTTGTTGGATTGAATTCAATTATTATTTTGGGGTCTTTTTCTAACTGTACCTACCATCCAGCCCTTGTGGTAAAGCACAAGCCTGCCTTTTGTTCCTTCTCTTCTTGAGAAAGGGCAGGTGGTTGCCTGTAGTCAATAGACATTCATTAAGTGCCTACTATGTGCCAGGTACTGTGCTAAGCTCAACAGATGCTCCCTTAAGGAGGTCCCAATTCAACGTAGGAGACAACCAGCAAACAAATATGTACAAGTAAGCTATAGACAGGAAATAATATACAGAAAGAAGGCCCTAGAATTATTAATCCATCTATCATCTGCCATTTGATGCAGAAGAAGGAGGCCTCCTTTTTATATCTTTTGAAAGAAGTCGGGCTTTCTTTTAGACATATGCAGGGAAAGAGGAGATGAAGGGGCTAGGGATGGAGGATAGGAAGATGACGCTATCATCCATTCCAATACAGGTCATTAGAGCAAAATATGGCTCTGCTTTGGGACTCTGGACTTTGCCTCCAACCCAAATTTCCTCAGCTCAGCTCAGGTGGAGATTTCAGCTGACTCTAGCAGGCAGATACTCTCCCTTCCATGAGAGAGGACCATTTTGCTCAGTATCCTCCTCCAGAGTCCCTCTATTCTATTTCTCCTCACTTTGGGGAAACAGGCCCTTAAATACAGAAACAAGTCTTGAAATTTTGGAAGTTCAGGATTGGAAGCCAATCTCACTCCAAAAGTAGTACACTGTTAATTCTTCTTTAATTATCTTCCTTCACCTATTAGATGAATCTCTGCTCAAAGAGCTGTGAGGGCAAATATGTACTCAAGAAGCCTGGTATACTCAGGGCCAAGTCCCTTCCCTGCTGCTGATATGCAGCTCAAATTTCTGATTTTAATGATTTCCTGGATTTGTTGTACTTCCTACTTCAGGGATTTTTTTTGGGGGGGTCCCCTTGAAAGTTCACATAATTGCTTTGCTTTACTTTTATTAAAATTCATTCAAATATAATATGATTACTCCTTTATTATATTGTTCAATCTGGGGTTGGAAAATTTACTTTTAGGAGGAAGTAGATAACAACATCAAGGAACTGGCTACTCTAGTTTCATCATGAAGACACCAACTATTAGAATCTCCACTTTCAAAACCCCCTTAGGAGTTGTGATTTATTTCCATATTTTCAACTGAAGGTAATTATATTTTGTTTTTTTTTCCCTCTCTCCTCCCCTCCTTCCATTCAAAAGATTCTAGAAGCAAAGGACCAAGTCTTACATTTCTGTGTCCCCATAGACCTATACTTACCAATTAATCAACAAGTATTTATTTAGTCCCTGCTGTGTGCCAGAAACTACACTAGGCCCTAGGGATACAAGCACAAAACATGAAACAACTCCACATCCAAGAAACTCACATTCTAACAGTTGGTATTAAATAAATGCTTATTGATTGATTCTCTTTATAATAGATAAGCAATACCTGACTGGATACCTTCGAGTGATCCTAAAAATGCAGATTTTCTTAGGGACAAAGACTGCATAGAATATAAACTGTAGGGTACCCCTAGCAAGGATAGGAAATAGGCTAACTTCATCCTAAGTGTTCCTAGTTATATGTACTTCTTTCCTATCTCCTTTACTCCCAACTCTCTTCCCCATTACCTAGTGTAATGCCTTGGAAATAAGGAAATCTCTGATGTGGATGTGGAACTTAATAAACCTAAATACCATCTGGTGTTGAAACTGTAATCAGTCAATCAGTCAATCAACTAATAAGCACTTCAGAAACTGCTTTGGACTCTGACACCATCTCTCTCCACTCTTCCACCTCCAGTTTTTCAACTTCCTTTTGTGGGTTATTAGAATGCAAGTTCTCGGAAGGCAGGAAAGTTTTTTCTTTTTCTCTGGAAAGGAGCTTTAGTGAAAATCTGAGAACTGTAGTTTAAGAAGCAGGAGTCCTAGCTCCGGCATCCCGTTTCTTTGGGTCTCATTTTTCTCATCCATAAAAGGAAAATGCTGGATTGAAAGGGATTAACCTCTCTTATAGCTCTGACATTCTACTACTCTGGGGTGAGTTGGACAGTCTGTCGAGTTGGAGATATGCTAGGCTGCTTGGTAAGCAACATCTAGCCCTTTTATGGTAGGATAATTTCTAGAGACTAAAATGGAATTTATGACCAGGTCTGGGAGGTGGAGATGGGAGAGAGTGAATGCAGGGATCCCTGGGGTGAATAAGAAGGGAAGGAAGTATTTGCCATTGCTGATTCCAATTTCTCTTGGGATGACTTAGATTTCTTTGAAAAAAAAACATCTTTTTAAAAATTTTTTTTTCTCCAGATTAAAATTAAAAACTGCCTTAGGCAATACTTGTTTAATTTTGTATGTGTGTGCTTTATTTTAATGTAAATTGTTTGAAGGCAAAAATAATGTGAGGATTTTAGCAGGGTATTATGGCAGATCAAACTATTAGGCTGTAAGTCCCTTGAGGGTAGGGAAGTTACTTATTTCCCTTATTGAAGTGACTGATGGTGTCCTGAATACACCCAGAATCATCCAACATCTACATCTTTGCTCCAATTGTTTCTAGGGGCTAATTCCCTCCAGATTCTTAATTAATTGGAATTCTTCAAATCCCAGTTCAAGGCCTACTACTTTTAGGAAGCCAACTCCCATTACCTTTGGTGGAAGGATTTTTTTTCCATCTCTTTAGTCTTACAACAATTATATTGCTATTTACTTACATATACACTTTATGTTTACATATATAATTATATTCGTATGTGTTGTCATATACATATATATAATATTCCACATTAAAATATTCATAAGTATAAAAAGTAATATAAATTCCCATGAGTTATGTTATATTGAAGGCTTAAAACTCACTAACTCACAATAGATAACCTTTTTTGAAAGTTTGACCACAAAAAACTGTTTTGTAAGTTCATATATATCTATATATGTGTATGTATACATATAAACACATGTGCTTACAATATATACCTATACATGTGTATACATTATTATGTTCATGTATATATTATATATATATATACCTATAAGACAAGACATTTATATGATATGCATTCATATATATGTATATATCAATGTAAATATGGATGTAACTATTTAGAAAAATATGTGTGTATATTATAGGTGTGTATGTATATATACATATACGTGATGTGGTTTAAGGACCAAAACAATGTAGGTAATGTAGACATCAGATAATGGTGACACTAAAAATCAGGGTCCGGTTATGTGAAGAATTCACAATGGCTATTCTCTTTGGCAAAAGGTAGATTTATTTAGGGGAATAGGTTACAAACAAAATGACATCTGGAATGATAAATATGAAATAGAGTGGGAGAGCATAGAAAGAGGTTTTCCTGAAAGGGACATAACATCCTGAAAGAATTAACTAGCTGTAAGTAGGAGAAGTGGGGTTGAGAAGCATAGTGGAATTAGGGGAGATACCAAAAGGGGGGAGGTAAGGGGAAAGACACCATAAGGTAGAATGCTGTGCTGGACTGATCCAAAGGAAGGCGGCAGCCATGGGATCACAAGTATATTTTATAGGGAAAATTTAACCTCAGGGACATGATTGGGATTTCTGACAGGACATAGCAAGGTGAGACTTCTTGAGACCTCTACAGAGGGTGAGTCTCAGGAGTTTGACATAATTTGATTTCAGACTGGTGGGACCATGGAACTAAACTGAACTCTATCAGTGTCTTCTGCCTGCTTGCCTCAGGGATCAATTTTTCAGTTTCTCTTAGTCCAAAACACTATGCAGGACCTCAGCATACATTTATGCACATACATAAACATGTAAAATAAGACATTTGTGTGGCACAATCAAATTTTGAAAATTGTACCTATTATGGGTTACTATTCATGGAAGTTTTAAGCCTTCAGTATAATCCGTAGGGTTTTATATTACTTTTTAATGAATTTTTTCATGTGAAATCAGGTATAATGCTGAAAAATTCTTCCTTCCATGGGACATAGGTATTCATTTTATGATATTATAACATATCCTCCACTGTCCGAATTTTCTGCCATATTCTTTTTTCCAAGGTTGTTGTTCATCTTTCTTTTTTGAAGAGGATCAATGACATCATGAGGTAATATTTTGTCTTGTGTGTGAATTGGATTTAAGTGAGACAGTCTCACACAAAATCATCCTCCTCATTTTCTCTTTCAGTCATCCAAGTCCATTGGCAAGACAAAAGTCAAGATGATTGGTGATGATCCATGATGTAGTGGATGCCCTTGAAGTTTGATTTCCAATTCTAAAGCTCTAAGTTCTCTACAATATCTATTCCTACTACCTTACTGATTGTTGGAACAAATTGTTCTCATCTGCCCATTTCACTGGGGAAAATCTTCACATGTTTGGGGTAGACACCCTGCTAACTCACCAACAGGCCTGTCAGTTACCCTCAATCTGGTTTAGCTCTTCTGACAACATGGTTTTATTGGGCTCTGGCTTTGGTGCCTGCTGTAGCTTCTTGGAACCACAGGGGAGAGTTGGTAGCAGGTGGACACCAAAGGTAGATGAGCAGCCCTGAGAAGGGCTTGGCAAGCCTTCATGTCAGAAGAGCTAGTCCTCCCTGAACACCCTATATCCCCTTTTCTGTCCTCCTACCTCCTTTCTTGGCCCTTTCTCCTATAAAAGTTTCCTGAAGCCTGAAACTGTTTCACTTTTCTCTTTGAATCCGGAGCCCTTAGATTGGTGCCTTGCACTTAATAAATGTTTGGTTATTAATTGATGGATTTGTGTCCTACATGTCTATCTTGTCTAATCCTAGTTTTGACTCTGATTTGTTGACTAAATGTCAAAATAGACAATTAAGACATGGAATGACTGTTGTCCCCATGAGATCATAAAGTCCTATATTTCAGAGACCTCATCTTTTGTTGTAGAGAGATATATTCCCATCATAGAATTTATTTTTTTAGCACTGGAACAAATGTTAAGATTATCTAGTTCCAGTTTTCCTATTTGACAGATGAGGAAACTGAGGCACGGAGAGGTGAAATGACCTGAATACAGTTTCACGGCCAGTTATTGGCAAAATGGAAATCGTGTCCTGTGCATAATACCTGCTCAAGACATATTTGTTATTGATAGACACTTATTGAAGGGTTGAATGACAACCAGTAGCATACTACAAATCACAGGAGCATAGAGAGTGTAGTGGTGGGACCTCTGAGATCAGTCAGTCCAACTTCTTCATTAATGATGAAGCTGAAACCCAAACATTTGGCTAAGTTCACATAGGTGAGAATTGAGCCCAGGTCCTTTGACTCTACACTCAAAATCCTTTCCACTAAGCTGAATGCATTCCTATTCAGAAACACAGGAAGAAAACCCAAGGGGGTTCATTTAAGACTGCGTAACATACACAACATTATTGGATGATAGAGAGAGTCCTCCCCAAAGAAACTTTGGAGTTTTGGTGGTCTTTGAAGTTAAAGAGTTAGACCCCCTTTATTCTTCCTCCTTTTTTCTAATTTCTTCAAATCAACAAATTTGTCGGACTTGGGGATGGATGAGCCAGGTCTCTGTGAGGGCCAGAAGATAGAAATTAAGAAGTTTATATTTTTTTTCCTAGAGGCAATAAACTAAGGAGTCACAGAGGCATCTTGAATTCAGGAGTAAGATGGCCAGGCTTATGCTTTAGGAAAATTATTTTGACATCTTGGTAAAGAATGGATTGGAGAGAGAGAGAGAATAGAAACAAGGATTGGGTTGTGGGGGGTCTGGTGAAATACAAGAATAGGAATTTAGATTATTCAACCAGCAAGAAAATTAGTAAGAAGAGCCATTAATTTGGAATCAGAAAGCCTGTGATCCTTGATTCTCTCAGTTATCACCTGTGCGACACTAGGAAAATGGTTTAATATCTAGGGCTTTTGGATTCCTTTTCTGGAAAATCACATTGTTGAACTAGGTCATGAAGCCTCTACTTTATCTCTTCTCTAGTAGTCTGGAGAAAACTATGGATAATATATGTATATATTTATAATAATAGCTTTTTGTTTTTCACAATACATCAAAGAGAGTTTTTAACATTTATCCTTGCAATACCTTGTATTCCAAATTTTTCTTCCTCTCTCCCCAACTCTCTTCCCCTGGACAGCAAATAATCCATTATAGGTCAAATATGTATAATTCTTCTAATCCTATTTCCATCAGGGTAATATTTTTAAATATTACTGGAAGTGGATAGAGTGGTTCAGGAAGATCTGAACTCAAATTTTATTTCATTCACTTATTAGTATATAATCATAACCAAGTCTCAGTTTCCTCATCTGTAAAATGAGGATAATAATAGCACTTACAGAGTTGTTATGAGAACCAAATGGACTAGTAGACGATATGTAAATACTCATGCCCTTTCCTTTAAATACAGAAAATAAAATATACAGGATTACAAAAGAAACAGTCTAATGAAAAATAAAAAATGTATTTTTTTTCTCCATTCAAATTTACTGTCTCTGAAATCTATCCACAGATCCTTTAGAGCTGGTCTGTAGACCACCAAGTAAAGAATCTCTGCTTTGATCCCTCTGGCTCAAAAATTCTTTAATGCCTTAATCTAGAAAGTGACCAAATTGGTAACATCTAAAAAGTCCCAATTTTTTATATGGTCTTGGGCAAATCATTTAATCTGTGGACATTTCAGAGATCATCTAGTCCAAGGCCATCATTTTATACATGAATCTAAGGTCTCTTTTAGTTTCAATTTTCAATAATGCTAACCTCAGCTAGACTTCAGTTGCTACTCAGTAGTACTCTCCTATTTCTGTCTCCAACCCAAAATAAATAGGCAATGTCTTATCATATACCCAAACCTCCTTACTTAGATGCCCTTCATGTTTTGAAATGGACCTATTGTTTCCTGTCAGATAATGTGCATAGGTGTGTTTTGAGGGATGGGAGGTGGGAATTGGTGTTTTAGAGTTTTTGTTTTTAGTGTTTTCATAGCCTCTCACTGCTAAAGGAAAGCATCGTTCTGTTTGGTGGGGGGCCATAGAAACTTAGCCCTGGAAGGAGCTTTGGAGATGCTCTAGCCCAATTACCTCATTTTACAGATAAAGATACTGAGGTCTAGGGAAACTTCCCCCTAGATCATACAGCTAGTAAATGGAAAAGTTGGGACTTTAAGACGCATCTGATTTCAAGTCCAACACACTTGCCACCATATTGTGTCCTCCTTCTCAGGATAATATAAAATTTTTTTTATAACAATAGCTTTTTATCTGTCAAAATACATGTAAAGATAGTTTTCAACATTCATGTTTGCAAAATCTTGTGTTCCAAATTTTTCTCCCTCCCTCCCCAACTCCCCTTTTCTGGACAACAAGTAATCCAATATAGGTTAAACATGTACAATTCTTCTGAATGTATTTCCATCAGGATAATATTTTTAAATATTATCAAATTATTAAAACCTTGCCTTATTTTATAGTGTCTTGGATTCTTCTGAGTCTTTATTTCTGAACTCTGCATGTTTCCTTCATTGAGATAAGAGGGCAATATCTTCTGTCTAATCACTCATAGGTCCTAACACAAGGCTCTGTAGATGCTCAAGATATTCTTGCAAGTTGATTCATTTTGTCTCTCTAACTAGTTCAGCAAGTCACTTTAATCCTCTAGACTTCAATTGTTTCACTTTGTCAAATGCAGACAATCCAGCTCCTTAACCTCCAGGAAGATTGTAAGGACTCATTAGCTGTCAGAGCTGGAAAGGACTTTATTTTCCTCATGGAAGAGGAGATTTATAAGACCTTTAGATGAAGGGACTTGTCCAAGGCCTCCTAGGAAGATAGTGATAAAGGAGCAACCAGAAGGCTGATATCTTGAATCTCAGCCCAATATTCTTCTCTAATCCACCACCTTGAAGCAGAGATCATTAGACTTTTTTTCCATTTGCATAATGCTTCAAAGTGCTTTCCCATCCATTATTACCTATCAGCAAGCATTTATTAAGTATCTAACACATGCTGGGCACTGTAGTAGTTTCTGGGGATACAAGGACAGATGTAACACCTTCTCTGGGTTTCTTTCCCTGCCTACCATTTGCACTGGCAGAATGGGTTCCCAGAAAATAACTAACTACTTCTATTCTCATAGTTTTATCACTGAGACACTCTGAGGGACTGAGAGAGGGAGGTTTCTTCTACTGTCATTTATGAACCTCCTTTCAATATGCTCCATAACATTAATTTAACCACTTGATATCAATGAAATAGTTTTATAAAGTATTTACTGAGAAAGTATAGCAAGAACAGTAGTTAAAAAATGATCCTTCTCCCAATTGCCTCAGAAATAATAATAATAATAATCCTTCCTAAACCAGGGATAAGGGATTGTGTAGGTGTGTTTTCCCATTGCATGTATACAACTTCCTTGAAGAATGAGTTGAAATTTAAATAACTAAGGTAGTCAAGCCCAAATGTAGGAACCGCTTGGGCTGGAGAGGTAGCTTGTGACTCCAGATCCCAAGAGTTCTTTTCTCCCTTTGTAGAGTCATTGTGATAAGCACTGGGATATGAGGAAAGGAAAAAAATAATCTTTACTCTCAAGGAGCATACTTGTGGGAGAGACAATTTATAAATAGCTAGATGCATATAAACTATCTGGAGTAGATGAAGGTATCTGAAAAAAAGGCATTAACAATTAGGGTGACTGAGAAAGATCTCTACTGAAAGTGGGAGTTGAGCTATGTCTTGAAAGAAGTCAGGGAAACAGATGAAGGTGAGGAGGTGAAGCATTTTAAACATGGGGTACAATCAATGAGTTTTTGGTTAGATTTATGGCCCTGGAATCAATAATGTAGATATAACTGAACCCATGGGAATAGGCAAGATCCCTGAGATAGCATTGAATGAAAAGAAGAGAAATAAGATAGAACTTAGGGATCCTGGTTAATGGACATAAACTGGATCTAAATCCAGCAAAGGAGATAGTCAAATAGATAAGAGTTTGAAAAGGAGGAGAGGAAAGATCCCTCAGACGATCAACTATGTTAAAAACTGCAGAAATGGAGATGGATAAAGAAGGAATTTTTAAATTTGTCTACAAAAGATCATTGGTCAATTTGAAACCTGTTTCACTTTTAATCTACTTATAAGATATGTGCCATCAAGAAATCTAGATGGATATGTCTTTATCAGTAGAATGAAGGGGAGGGACCATCTCTAAGTTCTCTTCCAATTCTAATGATCTATGACTTTATGATACTGGGCTAGTAATGAGGGAAATCCTGGTTCTAACTTTATCTTCTGGGTGATCTTTCCTTCTCTGGATCTCAGTTTCCTCATCCAAAATGTAGAAGAGTTGTACTAAATTACTTCCAAAGCATCTTCCAATTTCAACATTCCACAACTCTTAATGGATAGAATAAAATAATAATAATCTATCTCTAATATTTGTATATTTCCTTACTCATAATATATACACACATATACATATGTGCATATGTATATCTAACTGCCCTAAAAATAATGGATATTATAAAATTTAAACAAAATGAAAATTAAGAGATGGAATAATATTTTGAAAGTATTTTATTTATTGATGGTACAAAAACCCTAGCTCTCACCAAAATATTATTAGCAAAGATATTTTTAGTGAGATCAATGTGATTGAATGGACTTCATTATTTTTTAAAATCTTGGTTAAACACTTTCTGATTTAGTGATCTGCTTCTAATTCAGTTTATTTCAAGACTCAGTTTTAATGGCTGGCATAGATCAAGAATAAACCCTACAAAGTTATGTAGAACCAAATGGAAGAAATGCCTCATTGGTTACACTTTGGCTATACTTATTAAATCCTGATACTCTTTTTTTCCAACTAGCAAAGGTTTTTGTTAAAATTAGATCAGTAAATTTCGATCTCTGACATCTAACAATTATTCTTACAAACTGATCAGAAGGTGTTAGCTTTTAATATATTTGACAGATGTTAAAATTCCATAGACATTTTTACTTTGGAAGACTTTAAATGACTTTGAAAATTCTGTTTCTAAAGTTTTTTTTTTTTTTTAAGTGGGGTGATTTGAAAATTTTCTCCAAGTGGAGAAAGTAAGCATTTAGAAGGGCTGGATGGTCAAAAGACTGTCAAATGTTACAAAGAGGTCAAGGACTATGAGGATTTATAAAAGGCCATTGTATGGACAATTAAGAGATCATTGGTAACACTTTGGAAACAGATTCAGTTGAGTGAGAAGTCAAGGATAATGAGGAGGCTGAGAACCTAGAAGACTGAAAAGATGGTGCTATTTTTAATAGGGAAGTTATGAAGGGAGATATTGTAATGAAGTCTACACTGCATATAAATCCTACCCATCTCTTCCCATCCTATACTTCTCACTCCCAACAACAACAACAACAAAAAGTACTGAGAGGTCCTTGATTATGACATCCTCTCCAAAGTCACTCCCTAATTCTCACTAACTGTGGTTGACTGGGTCTCTAAAGAACAATTACTACTATTAATTTCAGAGTTCTAACTGTAACCCTGAGAGACCTGTTTTTTTTTTTTTTTTTTTTTTTTAGTGCTGTTGCTTACTAGCCCTCATCAGTATATTTATCACTGGTTATTAGAGAATAGTTTCAATTAATTAGCTTTTGGCAAAGATATTTACTAAGGTGACATAGTAATGACAATAAGGCACAAAACATTGCCTCTAAACTATGAGCCTTTGCTAGCAACAAGGTAGTGCAATGTTTAGAGTGCTGGACTTGGAGTCAGGAAGGACTGAGCTCAAATCCAGTCTTATATACTTCCTTAACTGTGTGATCCTGGATAAAGGTGATTTACCTTGATATGCTTCAGCATTCTCATCTCTCAGATGGGGATGATAATAATACTTACTTCCCAATAATCAGGATAAACTATGTATGATCAGGGAATGAGAAGATGAGTCCCATCTTCTCATTCTCTGATCATACATCCTCTCTCTCTCCCCCAATCAAGCCTCCTCTTTGAGGGAGAAAGGCAACCTAGAAGCGTGAAGTAAAGGAGAAAAAAAACAAACAGGAGAATTGAGCAGAGGAGGAAAATTGGATGATCTCAGAGGAGATTTTGTAACCATTTGGATAATCTCAGATAATGTATGCAAAGGAAAAGTCCCTATGATTGGATTAAGGTATGCAGGGAAAAAAAGGTAAAATACCCTATTGTTCCAATAAATCCGTGAAAGTGGTAGGTCACACTGTCTTTTGAGGGTTAAGCCATTGTTTTCCATTTCAGAAACTACTACACTAGATGAACCTCCCATAATTGAAGATCAGTGCTCAGAAGCCATTCCTGGGTTTGTTATAGGGTAAGAACAGTATAGACTGAGTCAAATTAAACTGGCTATACCTGGTGTTGTAACTGGACAAAATGAGATTATAATAAATAGGGCAAATTGTTCTGGGGTGGGGGTGGGGGATGGTGACTATTAAGATTTTGCCTTGGTTGGGGCAGAATAAGTGAATGGTGGTCTGATTGTATGTTTATTCTTATTGAACTAGGGAACTACCTCCTTGTGGTTCTAAAACCCAGCCCCAATTTCCTTTATTCTAAAATTATAAAGATAGACCTAAAAGGAATCCTAAAGACCCAGCCCAATGCCTTCATTTTATAGATGGGGAAACTGAGGCCCAGGGAATTTAAGTGATTTCAAGGTCACATAACTAATAAATGGTATAGCTAAGATCGAAGATCTCTGAGTGCCCTAAACATTGGATCATCAGGATCCTTCTAGGTAAATCAGGGGAGATAATGCCAGGCTCTGGTCTGATTTGTATTAAGTATCAGAAGTCAGTAGAGTTGTTTAAATTAAGTTTTCTCTGAGGAGAAGGAGCTAGTAACCCATCTATGAGCCAGGTCCTACCATAGATCAGCAGTGTCATATTAGCAACAAATATAGAGCAAAGAAACTCATTTGGCCTGGATCCCAGATGTGAACATTATAGGGCTCTCTCCATAGCCAGCAGAGAAGGAGCAAGCATTTAAACCAATTTTGTATTACTTTAAACACTGCTGTACCCCTGTCAAATGAGCATAGTCTTTGTATTAGCTATATTGTGTGTATAAAGAAACATGGGGCAGTGGAGATAGTACTGAATTTGAAGTTATAGGACTTGGGTTCAAATTCTAGTTCTGATATTTCCTTACCTGTGTGAATCACTTGGGTGAATCAGTTGATTTCTCTTTGCCTCAAGCTTCTCATATATAAAATGAGGGAGTTGGATTAGATGATCATTGACAATGGAACAGTGGATAAATTGATGTCAGGAAGACTTGACTTCCAATCTAGTTTCAGCTCTTTACTGACTGTATGACCCTGGGCAAGTTACCTTTTTCTGTTTGTCTCAATTTTTTAAACTGTAAAATGGGGATAATAATATTATCTACCTCCCAGGATCATTGTGAGGATCAAATGAGAATCTCTCGTTTCTTTCAAAGTTCAGCTCAAAGACCTCCTTCTATCTGTTGCTTTTCCTGATCCTTCCGTATTCCCCACAATTATTTTTTCTATTAATTTATATTTATTTCTATATATTTTTTACATACTTACAGGTATATATGTTGACTTCTCTGGTAGATTCTAGACTCTTTGACAGAAATTTTTGGTTTTGCAGTCCCTGAACCTAGCACAATGCCTGCTTATATTATAGGAATTTAGTAAAGACTTATTGACTGATCATTATTTTGTGGAGCCTCCTTTAATCTTCATATATTAACAGATTTCCCCTTTATTAGAGAGGAGCAAATAAGAAACTATTACTTCTCTGTGTCCCAAAATATATAGCCTATTGACTAGTGCTATTTAGATAAGTCATAGTCATAATCCCATATGTATTACCTCCCTCCTACTCTTCCCTCTCTCTTTCCCTAACAAAAAGCTCAGAAGTGCTCCAGAAAAAAGGAGTCTCCTATGATGACTGGAATTCTAATAGTTTAGGGAAGGAGCAAACTGCCCATGTGATCAACTGAGAAAGCAAAATAATCTTCACATTAGTTCCAGTTTTCACCTGTGTCACCTATGAGAACAGGAACTCACTTGTGTAAATCGGATAGATTTATTTTAAAGGGAAAAGTTTGGGAGGGGATGATTATGGAGGTGTTTTCAAAGGCCATGGGTCACATACCTAATAAGTGTTCAAGGTCTGTAGGACTTAAAGGATTGTTTTGATGTTCAAATGAGATAACATATAAAAAGTGTTTAGAAAACACAAGGTCTCAAATCAATTCTGGGTATTAGACTTGTTCTAATCTTCTGAGGTCGGAACTAGAAGCAGATAGATTATAAGAATTGTTTAATGATTGATTCACTGATATTTGTATCCTGCACAGTGGCTGGCACATAGTAAGTACTTAATAAGTGCTTGTTGATTGATGTCAGAAGCCAAAAAAATTGGAGCCATCCATAAGTGAAAGGGGTGCTTCAATTACAGATCTTTGAGTAAAGGATGGTTGGCTACTTGTTGGAAGTGTTATTGAAGAGGCTCCTGTTCATATATGAGTTGAATTCAGTGGCCTCTAAGGTTTTTATTCATTTCTTTGATTGTGTGGTTGGTTCTCAGACCAACTGTAGGACAGCTAGCTAGGAGACTCATACATAGAAGAGAGATTTAGATCTGGCAGAAGTTCTGGTTCCGATGTTTTCATTTTCCTGCCTCTTTTCCCACTCCTGCCCCCCAGGTTTTAGCCAGTCAAAGAAGAGTTAACTAAATGGTAGCACACTTCCTGTTCTATTTCCTTACCTACCCAGGACTCCCTCAAACAGATTTTTTGGTAATTGTTGTTTATTCTCCAAGATGTTTTGGAAGGAACAGTTCCCCTTTTGTGGATGGATTGAATTCCCTGCGATTATTAACACTGAAGAATCACTCCTCCCGGCCTTCGTGGAAGCCCCCAATACCCAACCCATCTTTTAGCTTCTGTACCTTGCAATAGAGGAAGTGGGGAGCGAGGGGGAGACCATCCGCTTTTTCTCTAAGATTGGGAGACTCAGTGGTTTTCACCAGGTGTGAACACTTCAATAGCGTGTCCAGTGAGGACAATTACCAGCGCTTTTCATTAGCTCTCAGCAGCCTGGGCGGCTGCTGCTAAGGAGTGAACACCTGACATAATTAAACATATTTAAATCATCAAGGCAATAATGTCACATTACAGGCTCCAAGCTTCCCAAAGCAGAGGAAGTCCCTGGCCCTCCGAGTCAACAGACTGGCCTCCTGATTAGAGTATCTTTCCTGATATTCTTTTTGGATCAAGTTTTTTTTTTGGGGGGGGAGCTCTTGCACCTCAAAGCTGCCACAATATGGGGTTCCACTTCTCCTTGGGTGTTTGTATTTGAGACATTCTCACAGCACTAAGAGAAGTCATTAAGACTGCTTTCTCGCCCCCTCTTAACAATTCCCCTTTCATTCACGGGGCAGGGAATCCCAGCTCAGTGTAAGGAATCAGAATTGGATTTCACAACTTGTTCTGCCAGTGAATAAACTTGGTGACCCTGGGCCAGCCACTAAAATTGTTAGGTCTCAGTTTCCACTATGACCCTAAGATGCTGTGCTTTTTTCTCTTGTTGTTGGTGTGAGTACGTCTTCCAACATCCCAGATTATATTTCTATAACCTAGTCCCTAGTCTTTGAATATCTCTGTGGTCAGAAAAGTTAATTGGTTGATTCGGTCTCTGATCTTGCCTCAGTGGACAGTGATGAGCCAAGGGGATAGTCTTTAAAAACCTAATCACTTCATACTATGGACCAGAGGAGCTCTTCAGTATAAACTTAAGATCTATAAACATAGAAAATGCTATTATCTGGAGATAATAATGATAATGAAAACAGCAACAATAAAAGGTAGCATTTATTTAGAGCTTAAAGGTTTGCAAAGGTCTTTATGAATAATATCTCCTATGATTCTCACAACACCTCTGGAAAGTAGGTGCTACTATTATTCCCATTTTACAAATAAGGTAACTGAGGCAGATAGAATTTAAGTCATTTTCCCAGGGTCACATTGTTAGTACGTGTCTAGGGTCCCATTTGAACTCAGATTTTCTTGATTCTAAGTTCAGTGCTAATAATACGCAAGATTTGGAATTAGAAAACTTTGTTTGGCTGGTTGCCACCAGTCTTAATATAGATGGAAGAATATTGGATTTTTAGTCAAAAAATGTAGACTCAAATGCCCCTCTGCCAAGTGGTGTTGGGTCAGTCATTTTCCTCTTTTAGCCTTAGTTTTCTCAACTGTAAAATGGGAGTTACACACAATCTAGCTCTGTGCTTGATGCGGTGGAAGATGTGAATGGAGTCTCTGCCCAGGAGTGTAAGGAATCTGAGATGGTGCATAGAGAAGTGGTGGATGCCGTGGTTCCTCCTGGAAGTCCTGGAGTTGTGAAAAGGGAAAGACCATCCTTGACTGGTGTCTCCCTAGTTGAGTGGGAACTGAAGCTGGGCCTGGAGGGTCGGACCACCATGTACCGAACACCCACAGTGTACAGTTCCAAGTACCATTAGAAGGATGTAGAGGAAGTAGGGAACGCGGCCCTTGACCTCTGGCAGCTTACTTTCCTGTTATTTCTCAAAGATCCCAAAATAGGAAACTACATCCTCCTGAGGCCTTCAGCAAAACAACTCTTTCCATTTCTGTCTGAGCTTCACCAAATGCAGCCCCATGAGCCCACTTTCAAAAAAAGTTCATAATATAATGTGCTTCGGGGTCTTTGGCCAGAGCTCAGGCCTTTACTTTCCTGGTTTTATTCTTTTGCTGTGTGTGGCTAAAAGTTCCCTGAGGAAGGTGTAGGAAGGCAGAAAAAGGTCCAGATTGACCATATTAGTTTTAAATTTCCTCCCACTGCTTAAAATTATTGATGCTCCAGGCCCATTTTGAAGCTGAAAATTGACTGCAAGAAAGCACTTTGGACCTGGGGTTCTTCGAGAGGACATTGTCAAATGCTTCCGCCAAACCTTTTTGGGTCCCTAAATTAGGGGAGCTCTTGAATAAGACCAGCCTTAGGTGACTACACATAAGGTTTCTCCCCTCCACAGTTTGGTTTCAGGCCATATATTAAAATACCATTTCTATTCTCTTGACACATTGCCTAATTGGAATTTTCCCATTGGAAATACAACCCCCTTATTACAATGAACTCTCCTAGGTCAGAGTAATGCATAACCATTAAGCCATAGTTTGAAGAGCTTCACCCATGCTTTATGTTATGATAGAGAATCTGAAACTGGGTTTAGGGCAGAAAAGGGAAAGGAGAAAAGGGAAACTAGGGGAGAACATAAGAAAATAAATGTAGAGTTATAAGGAGAAAGTGACGAGGGCAAATGGGAGGTGAGAGGCTCTGGAAGTCAACTTTTGCTTCATAGTTTTGCCCTGAGTGCAAGGTTGTGTTTTAAATCAGAGGTGTCAAACATGCAGCCTGCAACACTCCCCAGTGCAGCTGAATCAGATTAAAATGCCATTGTGAAATATCAAATAAAATAAATAAAAATGCAATAGAATGTAGATAATGTTAAAACGTGATTTTTTTTTTTTTTTTTTTTTGAGGCAGCATGTAGCCCTCAGGTATATTTATCTACAGATTAAGAGCCCACTTCCTATTTGAGTTGGCCATTCATATTTTAAATTGTATCCACCCCCAGAGCTTTTTCTTATAAAAGCATTCCAGCAAGAGCAGTCAGGACTCTGGAGGACCACAAGACAGGGGAATATTCTGTAGGGGAAAGTAAAGGCAGGTTCCAAGGGTCTTCTAGTTAGGACTGCAAAGGGCTTCTGGGAAATGAGAGAAAACATATCCCAAAGGCAGATAATCAAAACTCTCTGATGAAAAGCAAGCCTGGCCTTGACTTTTAAGGTAAATAGAAAGAAAGAAAGAAAAAAAGCTGGTGGCAAATCCCATTCTTCTATTTTCTCTGTAAGCCACTAGGATGAATGAAAACAGTCCCCTAAAATGCTGGCTCTCTGCCACTGTGAGGGTCCTTCCAGGAGAGAGAAGTAAACTTCAAACCAGCAGCAGACATAGAAATGCAGCCCAAGATCCTTCACCTGTAGAAAACTCTGTTAGCGGTCTTTTGTCCCCAGGACTAAGGGGCTCTCTTTAAGAAGACAACCCTTATTCCTGATGGACAAGGCAGCTAACCTTTCGGTGTGATGTCAGGGACAGCAAAAGGACTCCCTTAAGCCAACTTTCCTCCCTAATTCCCTGGTCCTGACCTTGGCCCCATCCACTGAGACCCTAGTGAAGTGAAAGTCTTTGTCTCTTGGTGAAGAAGAGGTTTAGAACACAGATTCTCCTGGTAGGAGGCTTACAATGACAATATGTGCATTAAAACTGAAGTGTCAATTACTTTATATATATATTTTTTCTATCAGGCTGCTTCTAGATTATTCACTTGGGATTCCATCCCTCCACACTGGTGGGCCACAAGACCTTTGCACTGCATGCTATCAACTTCAACTATTTCTTCTTGGTTCCAGAGCAGAAGTTCTTAACCTTCTTTAATGTCATGGATCCTTTTGCAGCAGTCATTATAGACCCCTACTCAGAATAATCCTTTTTAATGCACAAAATTAAAAAAAAAACAATAATACAGAATTATGGAGGAAGACAAAATAGTTTTATGTGGAAGGAACACAAACAGAAGAGGTGGTGTGAGCAATCTTATCTTAGAGATGGTACCAGAGGCAGCTGAGTGCTACAGTGAATAGAGTATCAGTCCTGGAATCAGGAGGACCTGAGTTCCAATCCAGCTTTGGATAATTGGCACATTAGCTGTGTGACTTTGGGCAAGTCACAATCTCTATTGCCTTGAAAAAGAAGAGAGAGAGAGAGAGAGACAGACAGACAGACAGACAGAGACAGAGAGAGAGAGACAGAGACAGAGACAGACAGAGACAGACAGACAGACAGAGAGAGAGAGAGACAGAGAGAGAGAGAGAGAGAGAGAGAGAGAGAGAGAGAGAGAGAGAGAGAGAGAGAGAGAGAGATGGTATCCAAGGTATTCCTTGAATGCTTCCAAGGATTCTAAGATGAATATTGTCTGAATATTGCCCATGGCAGAGACTATCAAGCAATTAAAAAAGAGATGGGCACAGTTATACTGGTTACCTTAAAAAAAAATACAAACAAACCAAACAACAACATGATTTCTTAGAACACTACCTTACAGAATGGAGCCACTTTTAATACTCATTGTATTTTATATTTCAGGGAACAGGCTCAGAGGGGCTGATGACATCCAATGTCACAACACAAGTTAATGGAAAAGCTGAGCCTACAGATTGTCTACTTTCTCTCATAAAGAACTTCATGCCACATTTTGTGAATGCAAAATGGGATTATTTATTGGTATTTAGATAGCCCTGGCTGATAATAATAACCATAACTCGCATTTATTATATACTTTAAGGTTTGCGAAGTGCTTTACAAAGTACTTATCTTATACTTACATCAACCCTGGGAAGTAGATGCAATTATTATTTCCATCTCTCAAATGAGGAAACTGAGGTTAATGACTCATTCAGGTTTACATAATCAGTAAGTGTTTGAGGTCACATTTGAACTCAGGACTTCCTGATTCCAGACCTAACACTTTGTCCACACACAGCCCTCCCTACCTGCTAGTGGACCTGGGTAACTTTGGGTCACTCTGAAATGAGAACAAAAAATACACCACACACTTTACAGTGTGTGTACAGTGTAAGGAAAGCATTTTGTAAACTTTAAATTATTCATTTAAAAATTTTAACATGAATTAAAAACTTAACTTTACAAACACAATAGGAAGATAGCATAATTATAGAGTATTTCCCCTGGGATAGGGGCAGAGAAAATCTGGGGGGTTTGGAGGACTGCAAACTCAAGGATGTGCTATTGGGCTGATAGAACAACCTGGGCTAAATCTTGGATTGTCTTCGGAGAGACAGGGTCATTTTTAGGCTCTGTATGCCAGTCTTGATGCACTCTGCCCTGGGTCTTCTAAGTCTGTTACATTGTGCTTGGTTCTGAATGCAACATTTCAGGAAGGGCACTGATAAGTGGGACAGTGTCCTGAGGCACTCAGGCAGCCCAGATGACCATAGAACCTTGAGACCTATCCTGTTTGTGTTATTGAAGGAAATGAGAATGTTTACTCTCCACAAGTGAAGACTTAGGAGTGATTCAATAGCTGCCTTCAAGTATCTGAAGGGCTGTTACCTGGAAGAAAGATTAGATTTGTTCTGTGTGGCCCCAGAGGGCAGAGCTTGAGCAGTGGGGATAAGTTATAAAGAGGCAGGTTTTGACTTGAAGTAAGAAGAAAAAAACACAACCCAACAACAACATTCTACCAATTAAAGCCAACTAAAAATAATGAGCTTTCTTGGGAGGAACGGGGTTCTCTCTTACCTCAAGCAAAGGATGAATGACCACCCCTGAGGTATGTTGTAGAGTGGACTTTTCCTCACATTACACCCTGGCTCCCTATTCCCAATTTCTAGGATAATAAGCACTTTCCATTTACTTCTGTCTCTTGAAATTCCTAGTTGCCTTCAAGACTTGGTTTAAATGTCACCTTCCTCTAATTTCTATTATTTTTATTTTTAATTTAATAACTGGGTCTCCCTATCTTACCCAGATTGGAATAATATGGAGGCTACTCATGGGCCAATTGCAAATCATATCACAATCTGAATGAGAGCTTTGATTTGCTTTCTTTCCAATCTGGGTCAGTTCACCCATCCTTAGTTAACTTAGTGGCCACCATCTTAATACTGACTGACTTAGCCCACCACAGTTAGATATCCCAAGCTCAGGAGAGCTATTAATCTCAGCCTCCTCAGCAGTGGATCACAAACCGTCTGACAAATATTACCTTTGACAGGAGGCCTTTCCTGATGCTCTTTGCTGCTACCCCTTCCCAATCATTTTGATTTCATATATTGATTTGATATATTTTGTATATCAAATGTATATATATATGTCATATATGTGTATATATACATATGATCTATGTATATAAACACACATGCTCAAGCTATTAAAACTGTAGTAAATCTTTTTCAGATAATAAACACATACCTATATACCTATATACATATACATATTGTCTCCTCTGATAGAATATATCAATTATTATTTATTAGTTGAGGGCATTTAGAACAGACATACCTAGTTTTATCGCTCTTCACTTTTTTGTGCTTTGCAGATATTGCAGGATATTTTTTTCTGTTTGTTTTGTTTTACAAATTGTGGTACCTCTGGGTGGAGTCAGTCTAATGGCACCATTTTCCAACAGTATCGTGTCTCTGTGTCACATTTGAATAATTCTCACAATATTTCACATTTGCTCATTATTATTTTATCTGTTATGATGATCTGTGATCAGTGATCTTTAATGTTATTCTTGTAATTGTTTTGGGGTGCCACAAACCATGGCAATATAAGATGATGAACTTAATTGGTGAATGTTGTGTGAGCTTTGACTGCTCCACCAAATGGCTCTTGGCTCTTTCCAGGCTCTCTCCCTCTCTCTCAGACCTCCCAATTCCTGGAGATTCAACAATTTTGAAATTAGGTCATTTAAAAACTCTACAATGGCCTCTGCCATATTCAAGTGAAAGGAGGAGTCAATTGATGTGACAATTTCATTGTCTTATTTTAAGAAATTGTCTTATTCACCCAACCTTCAGCAACCACAGCCCTGATCAGGCAGCAGCCAATAATGTCAAGGCAAGAGCCTCCACTAACAAAAAAAAATATGACTCAAAGATAGCTCAAATGATGGTTAGCATTATGATTATTATTATTATTTTACTGAGGCAATTGGAGTTAAATGACTTGCCCAGGGTCACACAATTAGGAAGTTTTAAGTGTTTGAGACCATAATTGAACTCAGGTTCTCCTGACTTCAGGGCTGGTGCTCTATCCACTGCACCACCTAGCTGTTCCAGCATTTTAAATAATAAAGTATTTTTAAGTTCAGATCTGAACTTTTTCTTAGACATGATGCTATTGTATACTTAACAGACTGCAGCATAATATGAACATGACTTTTACATGTACTAGGAAACCAAAAAATTCATGGGACTCACTTTATTGAGATATTTTGCTTTATTGCAGTGGTCTGGAACTGAACCTGCAATATCTCTGAAGTATGCTTGTATGTTTTCCCGCAGTACCTATAACAGTTCCTAGAACTCAAGTAGTTCCTTAATAAATACTGTCCATTGATTCCTGTTCTCCTTTCTCTTTTTTCTTTAAATTTGTAATTTTTCTTTTTCTTTCTTTTCTCTTTCCCTTTTTTCTTTTCTTTTCCTTTTTCTCTTCTGTCTGCTGCCAGTTCTTTTTCCAGTACTGAGTGTTCCTGAACTATGGTGTTCCCTGACATCATCAGATGGTCCCAGAGGAAGGGGTCAGAAGCAGATTTAGGCATTACTTTTTGAGGAACTTTAATTGACCCCAACTTGCTTGACCTAAGAAAAGAGGAACCATGACCTAAAGGTACAATGGCACAATAAGATTTTAACCATTGACATAAAGTGAGGGTTTTAGGCAAGACAAAAGGCACTCATTTGGGAAGGGAGCTTAAGGTCTAGTTGCAGAGAGCATTCCAAGTCTTTACTGGGTGTTTATCTTTTTATAGGATAAGGTTCCTTGAACAACTTTTAATTCTATTTAACAATTATTGAGAGAAAGCCAACAAGTAACCAATTTGCTTATCCTTAGGTAGGCCACCTTCCAAATTACACATTTAGTTGGAAATAGAAATGGGATTGGGAGAGGGAAGAAGGAATATCAGCAAGATTAGACAATCAAATGAGATTTTTTTTTATGTTGCTCACCAATTTTGGGGGAATTATTCCTATAATCTCTGTTCCCATGAAACAACTTATTACCTTTTTAAAGTACCCATTTAAAGTTCTTCAGGGATAATAGTGACAAAAAGTGACCCTTTCTTGTGCTTTTTCTCTGACAGTGTTACGTATTAACTCACTGCTATCCAAACAAATTAAAATGTAATTGGGAAATAAATAAAAATAAGAAATAATGCAGATAATGTTAAATTGCATTTTTCTCAGTTAAGGCATCCATAGGAATCTATTTCACCATTATTCTAATGTATACCCTTCTATATTCTACCCAGACCTCTTTCCTAATCCTCTTTCATATATTGAATAAATATATGTTCTGTGTGAGGTAGTGTATGAAATTTCTTCTCCCCCTTCCCAATAACAACAACAAAATTAAGAAAAGTTCCAATTATCCTGTTTTTTCCATCCTTTCTCCTGCCCAGTCTTTCTCAACATGAGACCTTCTAAGGAAGGTTCATTTAATATGAGTCTTTAGGAATTTTGAGACTGGGAGAAAAGCCAGCTCCAGTTCTCTACATTAAGATGCCTCTAAAAATCCAGCTTGATATAAAAACATTCTCCTTTTCAGTGGAACCCTAAACATCAGAAGAATGAAAAGAAAAGTTTAGAACATGGATTTAATGATAGATAACAGAGGCACAGCCTAAACAACTGTCTAACTAAGTTTGTAAAGACATCTTTACATTTTTGAAAAGACAAAATTACCCACTGAGGGAAGACTTTCTCAACCATAGTAAAAGGGTCACATTGGATAGAGTGCCAGACCTGGAGTCAGGAAGACTCCTCTCTTGAGTTCAAATCTGGCCTGAGACACTTACTAGCTGTGAAATCCTGGCTAAGTCACTTAATTATCTGTCTCAGTTTCCTCATCTGTAAAATGAGCTGGAGAAGAAAATGGCAAACCATTCTAGTTTCTCTGCCTAGAAAACCCCAAATTGGGTCAGAAAGAGTCAACCACCACCGCAACAACTCTCAAAGATTCTCATCTATATTTTGGAGGGGTTTCAATATGAGCTGGTTTAGGTAATATCATTTTCAACCCATCCTCATGAAATTACAGATCCTAATTATCATCCCTCAGTAATATAAGGGAAAGCTTCTCAACAATAGCAGGGAGAATGAGCTTTTCTTTTCCCTAGAGGTCTTCTGTTGAAGGCTGGATGACCCCTTGTCTGGGATATTATACATCCAAATTTCTGCTAAGGGCCAAATGGACTTAGATCGACAATGTAAAATAAAAACAGATTCCCGTAAGTTGCTTGTTCATTTAGAGGACCATAAATTAACATTATCTATGTCATTTTCTATTTTTATTTGTTTTGTTAAACACTTCCCAATTACATTTTACTCTGGTTCAGGATACAGCGGGAGCTTCACATCTCTGGTCTAGATGAACTTTGAGGTCTTTTTTCTTCCAAGGTTATTTGGTTCTGTGGATAAGCTGAACGGAGGAGGAGGACATGCTAGGAGAGGTACTTCAGCATGAAGTACCAATTTCAGGATATGTGGGGAAAGGAAACTTAAGTGTGAAATTGAAAAGAAGCCTTCAACTCAATTCAACAAATATTTATTAAGTGCTTAGGATGTTCAAGGCTCTGGGGACGCAGATGAAACAAGATCTAGCTCCTTCTTTCCAAGAATTTACTACTTAGTATGAGAGATAAGAAACATACATAATTAACTATGATACTTCTTCAAAAAAAGCCTTCATTTCACTGGTGCAGATGTTCTCTCTCCTAACAGATTTCAACCATTCTATGTTTTCATAGATAGCCTTCATTAACTTCTGCCAAAATTTTGTTACTTGATGGCTGATGCTCTAGTAATAAGCATCTTTTATTGGAGCTAAGTTGGATAACAGACCTTTACTCAAAACCTTCCAGGTCTAATGAAACTGGCCAGAACTTAAACTTTGCTGCCAAAGAGTGGGTCACCACCATGGGTGTTTAGAATTTGATCAGATGCCAGAAGGGTCGATAAGGGCAGAATCTAGTAAATAAGTCCACAACTATTATTTTGAAGACATATTCATGAATTATGTGGACTCATAGATACTTAGAACTGAAAAGTGCCATAGAAGGTAGGGGCTGTTTTTTGCCATTTTGTGTGCCCCTCAGAGCTTAGTATAATTAGTAAAGAAGAGCTTAGAATCTTGTAGGAGAAAGTGTTAGACTCAAGAGGCAGGTGTGACATGGACAAACCATTCAGTTTCTCTGAGCCTCAATTCCTCATATGTAAAACTGGGATGATAATGCTAATACCTGATGGGGTTGCTTTGAGACTCAAATGAGAATAATCATATAAATTGATAAAAGCCTTAAACTAGGGCTTCTTTTTCCACTCATGACCCTTATTACCTGAGAAATTTTTATGTGACCTTGGGTATAGAGGTATATAAAATAGGTATACAAATCAAACATTTACTGGTAATAAATCATAATTTTGCAATTCTCTCAATTATATGATCCCCGGGGTTACAATCCACAGTTTAAGAAGTTTTGCCTTAAAACCACCATTGGTTAGTTGGTTGTTGTCCTTCATACTTGAAGAGGACCAAGATGACATCACTAAGTTAGAGTCGAATTGGTGGGTCTGATTGTGGCTGATCAGACCAAATACAAGTTTGGGATGCTCTGCCACAGGTCAGACATAAATAGTCCCTATGAGCATTTGGTGTAGCTTCTCTAATTTTATATTGATAGTGGTCCCAAAAGTTGCTACTCTGCTACTATTTTATTTTATTAATTTACTTTTTGGCAAGGCATTTGGGGTTAAGTGACTTACCCAGGGTCACACAGCTAGTAAGTGTTCATTGAAGTTGGATTTGAACTCAGGTCTTCCTGACTCCAGGGTCAGTGCTCTATCCATTGTGTCATCTAGCTGTCCCCAACTATTTTAAAGACATATTCGTGAATTATGTGAACTCATGGATACTTAGAACTGAAAAGTACCACAGAAGGTAGGGGCTGTCTCTTGCCATTTTGTACATCCGCCAGTGCTTAGCATAATGCCTGATATATAGTAGGCATTTAATGAATAATTGATTTTGTGATCAGTAGAGATAGTCTAGTCCAAATATTCCCTGATTCTGAAACCCTACAGTATTTTCTACCTATGTGCATTTATAGGGAGGTAGAAAGACATTATGTTAGACAGAATACAATGAAAAATCCATATTTTTTTAAAACCACTGTTGATAAATATACATCATTAAAGCAAGACTTTTTCTGGGACCTTTTCTGCTTTGTTCCTGTTCTTGCTTAGCTTCATCTACATGCCTATCTGGAGAGGTCTTTGGTACTATAAATTAAATAGAAAGGTACTTGAGACAGAATACCAAATAAATCACACAGTAGGATCTCTCCAAATATACTGTGAGTATGCTCTCCCAGATTGGGGGAAAAAGGAGCAAATCCCCGAAAGTATCACTCATCAAAGTAAGGAGGAGTTTCATTTTCTGTGTTTTCTGCCTTATGCTATAGCTGAACAAACCTCTTCTAACCAAAGTCTAAAAGTTCTATCTCCCAGGAATTATCTCTTGTGTTTTCCTGCTATCTGTTGGTTTTGCCTTCCATAGTACTCTGGTTCATTCTCCGAACTCCCTGGTCTCCTTAGCTTTAATGTATTAAGGTTCTACTCTCTATTTCTTCCTTGTCTGTCTCTGAAGTCGCTGGGTTTTTCTTCTTATCCGGAATATTGGGGCTCTCTAGTCTCTTAGTTGCTATTCTCTGAAGCTCTATCCCCAAAGAAGAGGTATTATTGCTCTCTTAGGTTGAGATTACCTAGTTTACATGCCTTAGAACCAATTAAAACATTTTTCATTCTTTTAAACTGCCTCAATTTTTTTTGCCTTCAGGGGCATAAAGACCTCTCCAACTAACCTCAAATCCTGAGAGCTTTCTTTTTCATTTACATTTTGCCTCAGTAGAAGGTCCACAACCTTTATTAATATCTGAGTTATGTCAAGATGATTCCTTTTACGTCTTCCCTGCATTAGGTGTTCGCAGTATCCCCTACTCCTCCATGGTTAGCCCTTCCAGACGATTTTTCTGGAAATAAATATGTGACCCTTTTTTCACTTCCCCGTTTAATTACCAATAAATTCCCCACTCACTCTGGAAATGAATGTAAAGCCATGTACATTGCCTTTTTTTTTTTTTTTTTTGAGGCAATGCCATCTTTTATATTGATTTAATTTATTTTTAAAATTAAATAAAATTAAATTATTAATAAATAAATAATAAAAATAAATATAATGTATATTTATTAAAATGCAATTAAAATTGCATTCAGCAAAGAATTAAAATATTAGCCCAATTAAAAACTAGAATGCCATGCTTAGTGACTTGAAGTTTTGGTAGACCTCAAAAGCTATTAGAAACTTGGGAGGGGAGAGGCACAAGCTGGTAGCCTTGAACTCTCCCCTCTCCCTCCACACCATCCCAGAGAAATATAACTATTTTTGTGTATGTTGAATCCCTTTTATTCAATTGTAACCTCTTGGAGAAAAGAGTCTGTGTCAGCTTTCATCTTTGGAACCCTGACCCATCAGCACAAGACCTTGCCTATAATCTGAACACATTTTGGTTGATTAGAAATTGAATGTATATTTATTAGTTTCACAGAAGCAGAGTATTATGGGAAGAGAACCAAATGGAGGATAAGAGTCCTGGGCTCCAGTCCCACTTGTGGCATTTCTTACTAGCTGAGTGATTAGTTGAATGTAAGACCTTCCTAACACACACATATAATACACACACCTAAAATATACATACACATATAAAATTGAAATTTAAAAAATATACATTTGTAATATATGTATGAGTATTATTTGTAAATATCTTCACAGCAAAGGGACAACTTCCCTGTACACATACACATATATGTATATATTATATCTATACATACACATACTTATGTAAATACATACATATATATATATATATATATATATATATATACACACATCCCTACACAAATAAATATGCATGTTAGCATTATCTGAGAGAGGAGCTAGTCTGGTGATGGGAAAATACTGCTCATGAAACTTATTTGGAATCCACTCTCACTGAAGTGCTAAAATGTTTTCTAAAACAGAGGCCATCATGATCATAATGATGATGAAAGTCATCTTCCCGATTCACCCTTTACCAGCTTAATGTTTTCCTGGAAAAGCAATAGAAAACAGCCAGCCCAACAGTTTGAATATGAAGAGGGCAGCTGGCCACCTGACAGCTTTGTCTTCTAACAACTTACAAAAATACACACGGCAACCCAAGGTTAATCCCGTTTTTTCCTCTCCCTGCTCATGCAGCTTTCTTAACCAGGCATGTGCCCTCCCAGGAAGGAACAAGGATCCCAGTGATTGTTACTTGGATTTCTGCAGGACACCAAGGAGGACAGTTACTTTCTCTGGGTAGATGGGGAGCTGAGAAAGCAGCAATGGGTCCATTCCAATTTCTAATTAACTGTGTATCCCCATTTTCTCAATCACAGAAGGGAAACTGATCCTTAGAGAGGGATAGTGCTTTCGTTGATAGAACCAGACTTGGAAAGCCAGGTCCCCTAATGGCCAGGGCTGGGTTTTTCATACTTCTTGCTTACAGAATTCTATTTCCTTGTTTTTGGTTTTTTTTCTCCCAGCAAAGCAATAATAATTGCCCTGCCCATTTCACTGGATTATTGTAAGGGCTGAATGAGATAATGGCTGTGAAAGTACTTTGGATTGCACTCCACAGATGGAAAGTGGATTGATGAGGATGATTTTATGCCAGGTTACCTCTCTTGCTCTGGGTCTGAGAGTCTTTAGGAGAGCGGTGACATCATGGAAAGAGCAGTCCTAGGGGCTGGAGACTCTGTGGCTGCTAGTTCTGACTTATCTGCTAACCTCCTCAGCGAGGTAGCTAAAGCAAGTCTTTACCCTTCAAGACCTGTTTGCTCATGCATAAAACAGAGATTAGAGGAAGGAAATGAATAATAAGGGCCTTCCTGACTTTCTGAGCTTTAGTGACTTTCTAGATAGATATGTAGGTTTCTCCTGGATTCAAGCTTCAAGAGTTCTTCATGATTATCTAGTTCAATGTTACAGATGAGGAAACTGAGGCTAAGAGAAGTGACTCCCTTCATTGAGCTGAAATCAAACTATTTGCAAAATGGGAGCAAGAGTGGACTTCTAATTCACCGGGGTCTTGTCCTTCTGTCCCCATCTCTTTCTTGTCACTTTGTATTCACAAGGTATCAGAGACTTAAGTATCAATTTGGAGGATATTTGAGTGATCTGAATGCATCTCAGTTCAATGGATTTTTTAAAAAGAAAAATTTAGGTTCACTTCATTAAATTTTATTCTAGTAAATATATTTTTAAGTCAATATTTGGGTTGGGTCCATTTGGAATTCAGCAAATTAAAGGCTTTGCTCTGACTTTTGCTTTGTAAGGTTTTATATTACCCACCTCACAGAATTTCTCTAAAGATCCAATAAGATGATGGATGTGAAATACTTTGTCAATATTATTCCCACTTTATAGATGGGGAAACTGAGACTGAGAGGATGTGACTTGATCTAAGTTTGCCAACTGTCCTTAAGTGACTGAACTATTAGAACTCAGGTAATCTACTAAATGATATTCTTTCAGGGTAAATTGTTGGTGGATGTTTCGGACATAATACTCTCTAATGTCATATAGTGAGAAAAGTCTGGGATAAGGCTGGAGACCCAAATCTTATTTCTTATTCTGCCATAGACCTGATATTTGTGACTGGAAAGTCATTGACTTTTGTACCTTAATGTCCAGACTTGTAGAGTGGGATGACAAATGCAACAAGCACCTACTATCTGGGGGACTGGGCAGTGCAATGGAGAGAATGCTGGGTCTGGAATGGAAAGCCTTATCTTCCTGAGTTCAAACCTGGCTTCAGCCACTTAGCTGTGTGATTCTGAGCAACTCACTTAACTCTGGTTGCCTCAGTTTCCTCATCTGTAAAATAAGCTGGAAAAAGAAATGGCAAACCATTCCAAAATCTCTGCCAAGAAAAACCCACACAATGGGGTCCAGTAACTCATCCATCATCTGCTGCTGCCTTCATCTGCAACTATTCCTGATTCCTGTATGCTGACCTAGATGGGGCCATGTGCTTGCTTTTCTTCTGGGAAGTCTTATTGGGAAGGTAACATAAAATCACAGGCTTCTCTCTAAAGTACTATTCTATAACCATTTTTGATCATGCCTTTCCTGGTTTGTTCATTTGTTTTGAAGGAAAGGAAGAAAGAAAGAAAGGGAGGGAGGGAGGGAGGGAGGAAGAAAGAAAGAAGAGAGGGAAAAACGAAAGAAAGAAGGAAAGAAAGAAAGAAGGAAAGAAAGGAAGGAGGAAAGAAAAAAGAAAGGGAAACAAGGAAACAAGGAAGGAAAGAAAGAAAGAAAGAAAGAAAGAGAAAGAAAGAAAGTTCTTTAATGGTAATATTTTTAGTTTGAGTTACATGCAGAAATCTTCCAGACCACAAACAAGAATTCTGAAGCAGTGACTTTTTTTTTTTTAATCATCTATATAGTTATTTGTGTTGCTGCCTCAACAGACTTTTTTCTCTGTCAGATGACCCTGAGATTCCAGAGATTGGCAGCAATTATTATCCCTACTTATAAGACTTTGACCTCAAGTGGGCTTTACAGATCATATAATTCAGATCCTTCATTTTTTATGTATCCAGAACCAAAATTGTCAAGTTTTCACAGCCTGGATCCAAGTCTTTGCTTCTCCATAATCCCTGGGCTTCAGCATGCGCCTCCACCCAAAGGTTCCCTTTGGAATGTCAGGATTCTGACTCTCTTCAGGATATCCATAACAAGAGGAAAGGCCCCTCCCTTAACATGCAAACATTGAGAAGAGCTAGCCCTCCAAAGGCCTCCAGAAGAAAGGATTCCTGGTTATTAGAAGCTGGTTCTACTCCCTGATCTGGCACGGTACCAATGTTGGGGAACAGCCAGAATCTGCTCCTTCAAGTTGTTGCTCTGTTCTTGTAGTTTCTTGAGTCTCCTTCCATTTTGGTCCAATACTTTGTCATGGGCTAGGAACTCCTCAATTGTCCCAAGAGTTCAGCATAGACCAGGAACTTCTCCAGGCCCAAGAGTTTTGGCCCTGGAACGCTTTCATTGATTTCTGACTGCCAGTACAGTACTCTTTACTCACATTCCCGGCTTGGTTCAGTAACTAATCACAATCAGATACTGCTTTCATCTACCTCCATGTCTATTTGCTGGCCTAGGGGGCCCATGTGCTTGCTCTTCTCCTGGGAAGCCATGCTGGAGAGATAATATAAAGTCACAGGTCTCTCTCTAAGGTACTGGTCACAAATATTTTTGAACATAACTTGCCTAGGTAATTTTTGCGTTTGTTTTTGTTCTGTTTTTAACATTAAATCACAGAAATGTAGCTCAGGTGTTGGAACTAGCAGTGAATCATCATCATGGTAAAATTGGGGCAACCTATACCCAGAGTCTGATGCAGAGAAGTCATCAACACCAGAATAAAATGAGAGATGTGATAAGAACTTTGATGCCTTTCTCAGGAATATTAAAAGATAGCAAAAAACCTACACCAGTAGTTAATTATTATATACAGAAGAAGAAACTTTCTTTCTTTTTCTCTCTCCCTCCCTCCTTCCCTTTCTTCCTTCCTTCCTTCCTTCCTTTCCTCCTTCCTTCCTCCCTCCCTCTCTTCCTTCCTTCCTTCCTTCCTTCCTTCCTTCCTTCCTTCCTTCCTTCCTTCCTTCCTTCCTTCCTTCCTTCTCTTTCTCTCTTTCCCTCTTCCTTTTTTCCTTCCTTCTTTATTTCTTCTTTCTGTTTCTTTCTCTTCTCCTCCCTTTCTCCTTTATTTTCTTTCTCTTTTTTTCTCCTTCTTTTCCTTTCTAGCCTTTAGTATTTAGAATGTGAGCTTTTGAGGGTAGGGACAATTTTTTTTCCCTTTCTTTGTATCAAGTAAAGCACAGTGCCTGGAATATTGTAAGCATTTAATATCAAGTGCTTGTTGACCAGCTGCTGACTATCTTTAAATCACAATCATTTTCCCATACCCAAACTGACCTCCCCATCAAATTCTTTCTTGTAATAAAGAAAAAAAAAATTAAAGCAAGGTCACCTTGTAAAATGACTGTGTTTGACTGTGCTTCTTATTTCAGAATTGTAATGCTTGCTTCTCTACTGAGAGAAACATGGTATATTTCCTCATCAGTGTTCCAGAACTGAAACTGTTCATTAGAATTCAACAGAGTTTGATTTTTTGCTGTTGTTATTGTTTATATTATCATAGTCAGAATATGCATTACTTTCTTGATTCTGCTTTCTTCCTACTCTGTACCATTTCCTACAAATCCTCCCCCATTTTTTCCCCCTGAATCTCTCATCTTTCTAAAATAAAAATACAGAACATTTCATAACTTTTCCTGTTATCCTTGATCTGGGGCCACGTTCATCTTCCTTGAGTGAAGACTGTTCCAATCTCTGTATCCTTCCAAAGAGATCATGGCATATTATCTTTCATTCTGTTTTTATCCAGATTTTAAGAATTGCCATCTGCCTCTTTCACCGTCCCAAAGTGAACTCAGCTGAGTCCAGTAATGTTGGATAATTACCTTGCCATTACTTTTTGGTAATGAGGGACAGATAGAACAAGAATAATTATCAGTACACAGAAAACCTCTAAAACTCATTTTAGCTCTGTTTCAATCTCTTCCCTTTACAATTCTCCCCTTTTATCAGAGTTTATAGAATTAGAAGGAAGTACTTAGATTTAGAACTATTCAGCTGTGGAAGCAGCTTCTTCATGAAGCACTGAGTCTCCTTTCACTGGAAGAGTTGAGGTAAAAACTGAATGAGCCTCTGTCAAAGGTATAGTAGATGGGACTTCTGTGTTGGGAGGGGGATTTGATTGGATGACCTCAAAGAATCAGAATCTCAGAGCTGAGAAGGCTCTTGAGTTCCAAAATAGAGCACACATTGAAATTCTGTCTTTTTAAAACTAGGAGGGTAGATATCATTGTAGAAATCCTGTTGGTTTATTGGGGGTCACCTGCACATGGAGAGGTCTCACAGTAGAGAAGCCAGGTCTAAGAGGAAGAGAAATTAGAATTCAGGTATGGTGTGATAAGAAGCCAGATGCCTGAAAAATGTTCAGAATGGCCAGCAGCTTCTGATGAATCGAGAGCTGAGGATATGACTAACCAAGCCTGCTGAAGAGTTCAAAGAGGGACAGATCAATGGGAAATGTCCTTGAAATAATCCTGGACAAACTGATTGAACAGAGTCCCATTCACAAGGATGTAGGCACTTATGGGATGTCAATGGTAGGAGAAAATATATAGAATGGTCATTTTCTCTTTCAATAGTCTCTCTTTTTCTCTTTCATTTTCTCTTCTCTCTCCTTCCTTTCTTAGAAATACAGAAAAAGACAGATAAGTGAGCATTAATGACCAGTTCCCTAATATGAGAACAATCAAGTTCACTTTTAAGCCTACTTTTATAATGGAGCCATAGATTCTGAGTGTGAACCACAGGCTCTTGGAAATCCCTCAGGACTTCAGGATTAGATAATCTGTAGATTATTTAGACCAGTTCATTTATTTGAAGTTTCTTTCCAGCTCTGATCCAACTGAGAATGGTTAGAGTTGTCTAAAGATGGAATGTGTTGCCTCATGAGATAGTGAACTTCCCATTACATGAGTTTTGTGGAAAAAGAATGGATGTTATTGTTATTGTTCAGTTATTGTTGTTCAGTCATTTTTCAGTCATGTCCAGCTCTTCATGTTTGGAGTTTTCCGGACAAATATAGTGGAGTGATTTGTTATTTCCTTCTTCAGCTCATTTTATAATGAGGCAAACGGGGTGAAAGTCATGCAGCTAGAAAGTATCTGAAGCCAGATTTGAACTCAGGAAGATGAGTTGTCCTGACTCTAGGTCCAGCCTTCTCTCCCCCTCCTAATTACTCCAGCCAGTTATTGGGGGTGCTATAAATGAGATTAATGCAAAGAGCAAGGGATTAGATTGGATGAATTTCTAAAAATGCTTGATTTAAAGTCATGCTTTGAAGTATACTACTTTTAAATTTCAACTTTTATCAGACATATGCATATTTCTCTCATTATGTATGTATATTAATCTTTATATATAATCTCATATCACATAACATTATCTATCATAAATCATATTGATTATATAAATATAATATTTATATATTCATCTTTAAATATAATTAATTTGGATTTGTAGTTTGTTTCAATGATAAAACAAATCAATGAAAAAATTTAAATTATTTTGCTTATTGAAAAAATTTTATGTATTTTAATATGTGTGTATTTTTCATATATTTCAGCTTTGAAGTGCTATGTTTTTACACTTAAGATAGAAGTAGATAAAGACAGGGGGCCTGAGCAATCAATATTTATTTGGGAAGCTGAGAGTAGCTATGAGTGTGAAGGAAATACTGTCAGTATTAATACCTGCCTCTGCAATATTGTTCATTGCAATCAACAAAGACAAGATCCTTAAAGGCAACTCACTGAGATCAAACCCTACCTGAACATGAATCACCTCTCTAACCTTCTTGATGTGTTGTTATCAAATCCTTTAGTGATCTTAAACCCACAACTTCCAAACTTCTCATAGCGCTTTTGAATAACTTTAAGTATTTTCTTACACTGAATGGAAATCTGTGTCTCTACCACTTCCATTCTTTGCTCTTTTACTACTCCCTTCCTTTTCCCCAACCAAATAGAGGAAGGCTAAATCTTTCACAAATACCTAAAGAAGATGCTCAAATCCTATTTACACTTTCTCTTCCCCAGTCCAAACACCCTCATTGATCTATCTTCACATGGAATATGTCAGGAGTCAATAAGAATTTTTTAAGTACTATATGGCCAGCCCTTTAGTAAGTGTATAAAGTATTTATATACTATATATATGCAAAAACTTGTCCTTAGTCTTATACAATTATACTAGGTGGCTTTTATATTTGCTGCTGGAGATTATGGGGAACCACTGGAAGTTCCTGAACAGGGGGTGATATAGTCAAGCTACCTTTTATGAAAATCACCTTGGCAGAAGAATGGGAGATAGATTGGAGTGGGAAGAAGCTTCAGGCAGGGGGACTAGTTTGAAGGCTATTATAATGGTGCAGGCAAGAGATGACGAGGTTAGACCATTCAATCCATCCTGTTACGTTTTTCTAGACAGGTATCAGTTTGTCAATTTCCTTTAAAAATATTTTTTCTTTAAATTCAAATACTAAAAAATATTTCCATATATGTGACAGAATACAAATTGTATATGAAACTGCATTTCTATTCCATGCACTTCCTTTAAAAAAAATATAATAATAGCTAGCATTTATTTAGTGCTTACTATTATATGCTAGACACTAAGCTAAGTGATTGAAAATATTATTTAATTTGATCCTGACAATAACCTTAAGAGTAGGTATTGTTATTATTCTCATTTTACAGGTAAGGCAAACAGAGGTTAATTGACTTGTTTAGGATCACATGTTACAAATTATTTTCAGAATTGTCTCGATTGTTTGAATTTCCTTCTAAACTTCTTTTTGTTTTCTTTTGTATATTTGTTTTCTTTTCTTTCTTTTTTTTTTTTTTTTAAAGAAATGATTCAAAGGCCCTCTATTTTTTGGTAATTACTATTTCTCCTTATTTCCCTCACTTCCATTTAAAATCCCTCCCCAAATTGAAAACTAAAAAAAGAAAGAAAACTTGTATAGTAAAACTACCAACAGTTTATATATATGTGTATGTATATGTGTGTGTGCCTGTGTGCATGTGTATCATGAGGCAGCTAGGTGATGCAAGTGGTTAGAGCCCTGTACTCAGAGTGAAGAAGATCTTAGTTCAAATCTTATCTCAGTTACTTAAAAATGGAATGACTTTTAACAAGTCATTTAATCTCTGTCTGCCTCAGTTTCCTCATCTGTAAAATGAAGATATAATACCACCTACCTTTCAAAGTAATTGTAAGGATAAAATGAAAAAAAAAATTAAGTTTTTTCCAACTTTAAATTTCTACATCAAATGCTAATTATTATTATTAACTTTATTTCATATTGTTAAATTTTAGTCTTGTGGTGGGTCAAAGATGAAATGACTAAGGAAACAGATTCAATCTTTCAAGAGTATTTATTTATTATGCAATGCATGCCAATTATCCAAGAAATTGGGATCACACCTACCTCAGCTAGTGCTAGAATATAAATACAGAGGGAGACAGAATTTTATATATTAAAAACAATCAAATAAAGACATTTAATTAAAAAGAAACAATACAACATTAGATAATCTAATTGATAATTGGATGAAAGATTAGAGATTTTCAAGGTGGGAGAGGAAGAATGAATATGTGCAATTCCCTGAAATCAGAGAAGGTGTCCCACTCTCCAAATATCATAAACAATTAAAAGAACATGGAAACAATAACTGATTGATCATTTGGGGCTAGTTTTCAGATAAGACATGAGTTGCTTGAGATATACCATGAGAGAAATCTCCTTGCATCAGTTTTTGGATTTGACCAAGTTTCTGGTTAGCATAATCTGATTAAGGTTAGTGAAGGGTCTCTAAATAGCAGGTAGAAGTGGTCCAACTTCCCAGCCATGCAGGGCTAGGTTCAAAAAATACAATAAGATTTTCTCCCAATTCCCAAAATCAAATAAAATTTTCTTATAGGGCAGAAGTTAGACTAGACCCATAATTGAATGGAAAGGGAACTAACTGAACTAGTTCAAGAATTGAGGTTCCAAATGGAATAAGTGTGATTCACTGAATTCTCACAATTAACCAACTTGTCCTAATTCCCTTAATTCTCTCAGTTTATAATTTCAGTTTAGGCACAAAGTTTATGTCTTTTATAATATTTTAACAATTCCTTTTAGATTTGGGTCATCTACATCCTTGATAAATATGATATCTATGTTTTCATTCAAGAAGACTGGGTCAAGGACAGATTCTGAGGGCATTCCCTTGGAGATATCTCTTAAGGTTGATATTGATCCTTTAATCATTGCCGTTTGGGTATGCTTTCACCAATTCCAAATCCAATTTAATGTGCGATCAATTTTAGCCCATACCTCTTTATCTTGCCTATAAGATATCATCACAGAGTTTGTCAAATGTCTTGTGGAAGTCCAGGTACCATGTATCTAAAGCAGCATCCTGATCTTCCAGTCTTGTTATCCTGTCACAAAAGAAAATGTGGCTAGTTCAACATGATTTTCTTGATGAACCCCTCTAGCCCTTATTGCTCACTGCTCCCCTTTCCAAATAGTCAATAACAAGCCCCCCAATAACATGCTATAGAATTTTTACAAGAATAAAATTCAAGTCACAAGTCATAGTATGCAAACCCTATCCTCCTCCCTCTTTTTGAAAATCTAGACAACATTTGCATCTCTCCAGTTCAGTGGTATCTTTCACCATTATTTTTCAAAGAAGTCTGACAGTGGCTCATCAGTTATACCTACTGGTTCTTTCAGTACCCTGATGACTCAAACTCAAAGAGAACAGCTAGTTCAACTTTTGCGATCTCCTCACCTATATTCATTCAGCTATTTTTGTTCCATCCTCCACAATAGAAAGATCATTAAGTGAAGAGAGAGGGTATAATTCTGCAAAACAAGCAAAGTAAGAGTTGAATACTTTTACCTCTTTTTTGTCCTCTATTATCCTTAACCCATCTATTCCCTAGGCAATAGTGCCATGTCATCTTTGATATCCTCCTCATCCTTTATGTACCTAAAAAAAACTTTTTTTTTTTTTTGTCTCTAGCATTCATTGCTATCTCATTTGCACTGAATTTTTGTATTTCTGACATTGTTCTTTTGAGACTATGTCAATTACACATTCATCCTCAGTATTTGCCTTTACTTTTATTTTTCATCTTATTTCTTCAAAGTCTAAATTTATCAGTGATTTCATTTTCCATTCTTCTTAATAATTTAAAGACTGGTATCTAAATGATGGCTCTTCCTTTCCTCATCAGAGTTGTTTTTGTCATTAGAATGTTGTTCTTGAGAAAGTACCATTCTTCTTGGGCAACTTCTCCTTTAGCATTTTTGGCCAGGATTTCTTATGTATTCTTTTTTCTTTTATTTCTGTCCTTCATGCCCGCTATTTCAGAAACTAGAGAGTACCATTATTAAATCTATCTTTCCCTTCCTCCTCTATCATCAACTTGAAAATCATAGTCACTTCCTCTCAAGATTCTCATTATTCCTTCTCTGGCAACAACTTCTTTCTTATTGGCCAAATCAGGCTCAGGATAGAAGATTTTCTTGGCACTTCCTTTGCCTTTTGAAGAACAGAATCATCATTAAGTCAAGGCAGACATTTATTAGCTACTCTGCTTTAAACAGAGAGAAAGAACTCCATCAAATGTCTGCGTAGCAGAATATTCTGTTAAACCTTTTCACCAAGTTTATGATCCCTTTTTTCCAGCTCATTTATTTATTTTTTCTTTATGGTCATGTGTTCTGTTGTCACTTATTATAATATTTCTTTTTCTTATTTTTATTTCTATTTCTTATACTGACTCTCACTCAAATGCTCTCCACCATACCTCTCCATTCATGGCTTTCCTCACACGAGTAAATCATGATAGATGTGTTATTGCATCATTCTTGTTGATTAATATGTTCCCTTTGGAATAAAAACTATATCCTTTCATAGACATATTCCACTTGAGTCATCTCTCTCCATGTTATGGTAGTATCTAGGAGGCTCTCTTTCCTTTCCGGCTGTATTCAAGACTCCCTCTATCATGGCCCCATTCCAAGCACTTTTGTGTCCCTCCCACCTTATTTTCTGCTCCCTTTTATGTGTTGTTATTCCTGAATATAATCTGTCTTTTCTTCTACTTATATTTCCCCTTCCCTATAAACTGTATTTCCCTCTATGTATATTTATATCACCAGTGCCTGCCACATACTGAGTTCTCTATAAATGCTTTTTGAAACTTCAATGGTGATAATTTTCCTTTTGTCATTTGTTGTTGGTCAGTCATATTTGACTCTTCATAAATCATCCTATTTGGGGCTTTCTTGGCAGAGATACTGGAGTGGTTCACTATTTCCTTCCCCAGCTCATTTTACAGATGAAGAAACTGAGGCAAAGAGGGTGACATGAGCTAGAGATGGAAATGGCAAGCCACCTTAGTACCTCTGCCAAGAAAACACCAAATAGGATCATGAAAAGTCAGATATGACTGACCAACAATATGCTAGGCAAGGAGGGAAAAAAGAAAACTCCTGCCCATCTGGAGTTTCCAAACTAGTAAAGGGGACACCATGCAAACAAATATATACAAAGCAAGCTAAATACAGGATAAATAGGAAATAATTAAAAAAGGGAAAGCACTGGAATTAAAAGGGGTTGGGAAAGACTTATTGTAGAAGGTGAAGTTTTAGTTAGGACTTAAAGGAGGCCAGAAGATTAGTAGTGAAAGTAGAAGAGGGAGAGTGTTTCAGGCATGGGGGACAGCTGGAGAGAATACAGGAAGCTGAGAGACAAAGAATTTTGTCTGTGAAACAACAGCCAGGAGGCCCAAGGCATTGATTGAAGAGAACATGTCAGGAAGTAAGGTGTAAAAAGACTGGGAAGATGTGTGTGTGTGTGTGTGTGTGTGTGTGTGTGTGTGTGTGTGTGTGTATGTGTGACTAGGCTGTGAAGGAGTTTGAATGCCAAATAGCATTTTGGTATTTGCTTCTGGAGACAATAGGGAGCCACTGAAGTTTATTGAGCAGTGGGGTGATATGGCTGGACCTGAGCTTTAGGAAAATTGCTTTAGTGATTTTTTCCCCCAGCTATTTATTTCCCAAATCTGCTTTTATTTTCCTAAATGTCTGCCTTTAAGGAGCAAGTAGTATCACCAGTGCTTCAGAAAATCTACTTTTCTCAGTTTCTTTATCAGTTCACAATCCCTTGCAATTCTATTGCCTATCTCTGTATAAATCACAAGTGAACATTGGTTATCAGGTTTTACATGTCTTCAGAAGTTATCTATTATATTCTCTTCCTCCTCGTTCCTTTTCCTTCTCCACCCTCCTCTTCCCTCTTCCTCCTCCCACCTTCTTTTCCTCCTCTTCTTTCCTCCTTTTCCTTCTCCCTCCTCCTCTTCTTCCTTCCCCCTCCTCTTCTTTCTCTTCCTCCTCCCTTCTTCTCATCCTCCCTCCTTCTTCTCTTCTTCCCTCCTCCTGTTCCCTCCCCCTTCTCCTCCTTTTCCTTTTCCTTCCTCCTCCTTTTCTTTCTCCTCCCTCTTCCTTCTCTCTCCCCCTCCTTATCCTCCTCCTCCCCATTCTCCTCTTTCTTCTTCTCCTTCTTTAAAGCACTTTTCCCATTTTTTCAGGGAAGGATAAATTTTCTCTTTGATAACTTAGAGAGTAGAGAGCCATTTCTCCTCTCCACTCTTCTTTTCTAACTAGGAAGCCAAACCTGTGTTTTGTTTAAATGTACCTTTTCTTTGGCATTGACAACAAGTAGTAGTTGTGGTAAGACTGAAAGAATCTACAGAAAAGGGACACTAAAATTATTTGAGGACACACAGGAGTGTGGTACAGATTGCTTTATTTGGCAAATTTAAAGACAAAGAAACAAATCTAGAACTCCTGAACCTGGAATGGTAAAGACTGGGATGTTAAGATGATAGATCAAAAATTGAGGTTGGAGGGTGTCAAGGAAGAACTTAGGCTTGTTCACCAACAACCCAGATATTAGTGTGGTAGGGATGCCCTTAAGCTATAAAGAAGCATTTAAAAAATTATCTCTTTTTTTATTATAGCTTTTTATATATAAAACATATGCATGGGTAATTTTTCAACATTGACCTTTGCAAAAACTTTTGTTTCAACTTTTCCCCTCCTTCCCTCTATCCCCTCCCCTAGATGGCAGGTAATCCCATACATGTTAATATGTTAAAGTATATGTTAAATATAATTTATGTATATATATATATATATTTATACAGTTATCTTGTTGTACAAGAAAGATCGGATTTAGAGAGAAGGTAAAAATAACCTGAGAAGAAAAAACAAAAATGCAAGCAAACAATAACAGAGAGAGTGGAAATGTTGTGTTGTGGTCCACACTCATTTCCCAGAGTTCTTTTTCTGGGTATAACTGGTTCTGTTCATTACAGATAATTGGAATTGATTTGGAGCTTCTCATTGCCAAAGTTAGCCATTCCATCAGAATTGATCATCATATAGTATTGTTGTTGAAGTGTACAATGATCTCCTGGTTCTGTTCATTTCACTCAGCATCAGTTCATGTAAGTCTCTCCAAACCTTTCTGTATTCATATTGCTGGTTATTTCTTATGGAACAATAATATTCCATAACATTCATTATATCTCTATTTTTATAGTATTTTTTCCAATTACATAGAAAGATAGTTTTCAACATTCACTTTTGTAAGATTTTAATTTCTTTTCTCCTTCCTTTATTTCCCTCCTCCAGATAGTCAAGCAATCTGATATAGGTCATACATATACAATCATTTGAAACATATCACAATATTAATCATGTTGCAAAAGGAAAATTAGAACAAAAGGGAAAAACACAAGAAAGAAAAAAACAATAAAAAAGTGAAAATAATATGCTTTCATCTATATTCATTCTTCATAGTTCTTTCTCTGGATGTGGATAGCATTTTCCATCAAGAATCTTTTGGATTCCGTCTTAGATAACTGTATTGCTGAGAAGAGCAAAGTTTATTCAAGTTGAACATCTGCTCAATGTATTGTTACTGTATACAATGTTCTCCTGGTTCTGCTCTTTACTCAGCATCCGTTCATGTAAATCTTTCTAGGCTTTTCTGAAACCAGCCTGCTCATCATTTCTTATAGAACAATGGTATTCCATTACTTTCAAATACCGTATCTTATTCAACCATTCCCCAGTTAACGGGCATCCACTCAATTTCCATTTCCTTGCCATTTCCAAAAAGAGCTGCTACAAACATTTTTGCACATGTGGGTCCTTTCCCCTCTTTTAGGATCTCTTTGGGACTATATGGCACTATTTTTAAGATAGATAAAAAGGAAGTGATATTTCATCTTGTGAAATATATTATTCATAAAGGTCACGATAGTTGAAAAAATCTAGATAAGTTGAGAAGGATATTAGTCAATTTGTGGATAAAAATCCAAAATGAGTAAGACAATGGTTAAAAAAAATCTAGATAGGTTTGAGAAAGATGTTAGTCAATTTGTGAATAAAAATCCAAAATGAGTAAGAATAAAATTCAAATAAGTTAGAGAGGGTTGTGTGTTGGGAGTGAGGAATAGGACATTCTTAACCTTTTGAAGCTGACATCAGAAAGGCCAAGTATGACTTCTCCTTGTGTCTTCCTTTAAGATAGCTTGCCCCATGGGCCTTGCTAATATTGTTTGGAAAATAGTAATAGTTATTTTTAGTAAACTCCCGTGAAGGGTTAATTAAACATTCAGACCACATCAGATCCCAATAAACAGACCTCTTTCCTTCTAAGGACTGGAGCATTAGGATTTCTGCTCAAGATTTGGCTGGTTCTTTTCTTTATTTTCTTCTCCAAGCAGCAGGGTGGGTGGAGTCCAGACCACAAGCCGGAACTCCCTGCCCACCCCGGGGGAAAAAGGAGGTGATTCAAGCAGCCAAATGTTTTTTTCATCCCAGGGGAAATTGGGTGGAAGGTTGAGGAGGGAGAGGGATTTTCTCTGAAGGATGGAAGAACAGTTCATCACCTTTTGCAGTTTGCACCCTGCGAGTTCAGTTGTCCCTGGAAGACTGAGAGGTCTGAGCCATCTTTCTCCCCAGAAGCTTTCTCTGTAGTTAATTGATCTGGGGGCAAGGTGAAAGAGTAGGTGGCTGAGGGTTAGAACAGCAATGCAGCATATGGAACATCAACTCGCAGCCTGTGGTCAGAGAGAATCCAGAGGCGGGTGCTCTGACTCACTTTAGCTGAGCCTGGACAGTCAGCAATGACCTTTTGTGGTTGACATAGGTAATGGAGAGAATGAACTCTAGGAGTGAAGTTGGGGTCACGTTAGGAGGGATAGAATGAGAGAGAGGAAGAAGGGCAGGGATGACCAATAAAGTGCCAATAAGTTATACAAGGGAAATTTCCCAGGAACAAGTATCTGAAGCTTGAATCCAGGCTTGATCCTATGGAAAAAACAGAGGCAGATTGGAATAATGAATAGTGCTGAATTTAGAGCCAGGGAGAATTGGGATACATATTCCATCTCAGCCACTGACTAGCTATGGGATCATCTGCAAATCAACTAGCATCTTTGAGCCTCGGTTTCCCCATCTAAAAATTGGGGATGATAATACCTGTAGGACCTACCCAAGGGTTGTTCTAAAGCTGCAAATGGGATAATAAACATAAAAAAAAAAAACCTTTGTGAACTATCAAATATAATCGAACTTCAATTAATTGAGATCCTACTATTTGGGGATTTACAAATATTTCAATGAAAAAAAAAAAGAAGCTGAGGTAAAGTTCTGAACTATTTGTGAAGAGTAAGTTTGCTAAGCAAGTTAATAAGATTGCAAACTACCCAAGAAGAAAATGAGTCATTTCAAATGCTGCTGTACATCAATTGTTAACTGATATGCAATCACTACATTTCATAATTTTCAGGTGTGCAGAAGGTGAAGTCAAGGACTCCTTTGGGTACAAAAAAAGTTTTAAAAATATGTTCCCACTATCACCCTACAGACTATACTATTATTAAAGGGGAGATGAGATGGTAGTGTCATTTTATGTTCTAACCTTGGAAACAAAATGATCTGGTTAATACTGTGGTTGTTTCAAATCATTCTTAGCTATTCACAAAAGGAAATGCTTCAGTGTCCCTGCATAGCCAATACTTTGTTGAGCCTAGTTGGAATTACTCAGTTTACTTGAATGTTGGAAACTGAATTTTCCTGATGGGTATCTATTACATAGAACGGATCTCTCACTAACTCACAAGGGCAACAAGAACTCTTCCCTTGGAAAAATGGGGAGGGATGACACAGAGATTCTTAGAATGTTACTTGTGAAAAGGACCTTGGAGACCATCTTGTTGGACCATTTCATTTTACAGATGATGTAATATTTCCTTGAGGAGACCGGGAGATTACAATTATGAGTTAGTGTAGTTTTCTTCCTCTCTCCATTAGTCATTTTGGGTAACATCCATGAAAGCAGACAGAGCTTGAGAGAGATGCCTCTCTTGGTGCACTGACTGCCAGAAGTGTGGTCTCTAGAGAAGCTCATAAAATTAGAGCATTTTAGAATTGCAAAGGATTTAGAGATCACATGGTATAATTTATATTTCATAAAATATATGAACATACAATATATTTAACATATGTAATAATATATAATATAATATAAAATAACATAAATATAAAACAAATTCTATAATTTATAATATAATAGCATAGTCCACATTTTATGGAGGAGACAAGTGAGGTACATAGAGATGAAGTGATTTGCTCAAAGTCACACAGTGAGGAACAATTGGAATCTGAATTCAGATCTTAAGCCACTGAATGGAGAGATAGTGTCTTCTCATCTGATACCTCCCTGATAAACATGTTGAAACTTGTCAAAATCAGAATGAGAAGGAGGAAATCAGAAACGGAAGGAGGAGGAAGTCTGTTTTGGGGATAGCTAAGAGAAATTGAACTAGGAAGGGAAGAATCTTGGCATTTTGTCCCATGGAGAACTAGCTTTTGAAGTCATGTACCTGGTGCCCTAGGTATTGCTTCTTCTGAGTACTGATGTCAGCCTCTCATCCTTTGCTGCTTGTCTGGGCAGGTATGAACTATACCAGAAGCATTGTCTGGTGGGTGGCAAAATAATCATAACTTACCCAGTGCTTTAAGATGAACAAAGCATATTCTTCACAACCCTGCGAAGTGTTATTGTTGTCCCCATGTTACAGCGAGGAAACTGAAGCTTAGAAAGGACCAGTTGTGATTTTCCCAGTGTGACATAGCTAGTGAGTATCAGAATTAAAAGCCAGGCTTTCTCACTCCCAAGATCAGTGTTCTTACCTTCTCTCCTCATACAACAATAACTCATTAGGAAAAGTTCTCCAATGGTACAACTTGTATTAGTGGTGATACAGCCTACATTCTGAAGTTCCTTCAACCATCGTAGTATCATAGACTTGGGGCTAAAAAAAAGGATCCTTCAAGGTCATCTAGTCTAATTTTTTTTTTTTTATTTTGCAGTTGAGCCAACTGAAAGCTCAGGGAAGTTACCATATGATTTGCCTAGAGTCCCACAGGTAGCAAGAGGTTTGACTTCTGCCTTCAAATTTATCACTTTTCTCAGGGCACTAAGGATTTAAGTACTGGACTGTTGGGAGTCCAGTTAACTGGACTGGGATGTGGGGGAAAAGTGGGTGGGTCATAGGATAAGATGAGGGAGATTGCTTAGAAATTGGAGCAGAGGGAGTAAAGTCATTATCACAGCATGGTGCTGAGGTTTAAATAGAGGAGTTATGAAGAGGACCCGTATTATAAGAATCAGAAGTGGGGATGTGTGATTCAGTGTGGGTCCAATACACTGGAGTTGGCCCCCAAGAACAGGCAAGGAAAAAGCATCATCGGGAGTAAAGTGAGGAAACAGAACAGGAAAGGCAAGTCACTCTGGGAGCAGAAGTAAACACTGAACAATAGTTTGCCATGCTCAGCCAGTGCTCTAATCCAGCAATCTTTTGATTATTGGTCACATGAGCTAGTCATTTTTCTATCTTTATAAAAGGGGCCTGGCTGTCAGCCCCCAACTCCAGCAAAAAGGAATATCCTATGAATAGCATCATTTTTAATTTACTTCAAGGAAGAGGTAAGGTCTCTCAGAAAACCATATAGAAAAATTATAATATAGATCTTTCTCTAAATCACTCTTTAAGTACTTTACAAAAGGTCTATGGCTCTGGCTCCTAATCGCAATTTGGCCTCTATGGTCCATTTACACCTGCTGGGAAGCTCTTAGTAGGTACCTGAATTCAGTTCTATTGGACAGGATTTGCTGAAGTCCTATACTAACAGATGACTAATAAAGCAAGAGAAAAAAGGGAATGATAGAGAAATAAAACTGGGTTGGGGAACAGGAACCTCCCTGTCTAGTTCATTAATTCCCAAGAAACTGCTTTTTTTTCTTTTTCTTGTGTTTTCTGGAGAAAAAAAGGAGGAAAAATGTCCTCATAGAAATATTATTTGGATTTTTTTATATGAATATATACATGTATATTCATATATATTATTATCTAGCTCAGGCATCATCTTAGTTGAATGATGTATTGATGGTGGCACAAATTTATAGCTAAAGGTTTACATCACAGACAGTTGAGAATAAATGACAATAAATTAATTTAAAGTGCTACAAAAGTGTTCCCTAAAGTATATGATGTTTATGAGCTCTGGGCTAATAATTTATACATGTGCATCTTTTATAATCCTGATCTTGTTTTGAAAGCATCTAGTTAAAAAGCAGTCACATGACATAAATTCTTTTTTTATTGATATCACAAATGAATAAGTAGGATGGCGAGGTCCGTAATCATTAGCATCTCAGATTTTCCAAAATCCACATCGTGGATATTTCCATTCCCCATTCTCACCCCCAATTCCTCGAGGATTCAGAGGTCATGGCGGTCCTTGTATTTTACTGTGTCTAACCTCCAAGGACAGGATGACTGGCTACTGGGTGACACTGCTTCTGTGTAATCTCTTTTTATTGGCTTCCTTTTGCGTTTTGTTTCAAATTCTATGGTTTGGTCTTAAATGGAGGAATTAGAGAATGTCAGAATAAGATGAGACTTTAGGGCAGTGGTTCTCAAAGTATGGTCTAGAGAATCCTGGGGATCTCTGAAACCCTTTTAGAGGGTCTACAAATTCAAAAATAGTTTTTATTTCCAATATGGTAAATGTCTATAAATATAATCCAGATAAACAAAAACGCTTTGGAGAGATCCTCAATAATTTTTCATAGGATAAAGATACTGAAAACTAAAGTTTGAGAACCACTGCTTTAGGGTTTTCCTCCACCTTCCACGTTTGCAGATGAGAAAACTAATGCTCAGGCTGACTTCAGGAACAAAACTAAAATTTTAGATATGGTATCAACAACTTAGAGAGAGGCTGGGGGTTATTTTTGAAAGGGTTGATTGTTTGTGATAAGTATCCACACATGTGTACAAACACACACAATGGCTTGGTGGTGGAAGATCATTTGAAAGCACTTTTGATCCCTGGCTTTAGGAGGGCAGAGCCGCTGAGTTGCAGGAATGAGAAGGAGCAGCATGGATGGTAGCCGGACCTGACCAGCCTAAAGCTCTCTGATGGTAGCAGATAAAAGCAGACAGAAAACAAAATCTCTGGGGCTGGAGTAATAAGGTGACTCTGGTAATTGCTGCCCAGTCACTGATAAGCTGGAAAGCATCCAGAGAGGGGCCATCAGCATGGTCAGAGAGCTTGAGTTCTTGCAACATGGGGATGGGGTGAAGTGATACTTGGTTGGAAAATGGGAGATGTGGATAGCCGCTGTCAGCATCTGAAGCATTGACATGTGAAAAAGTGATTTGTACTACTTGGATTCAGAGGACAAAACTCAGAGCAATGAATGGAATTTGCAGAGGATGATTTCATCTCAGTATAAGGGAAAATATCCTAACAATTAGTTCAGTCATTTCAGATTCTTTGTGACCCCATTTGGGGTTTTCTTAGGAGAGATATAGGAGCAGTTTGCCATTTCCTTCTCCAGCTCATTTTACAGATGAGGAAACTGAGGCAATCAGAGATCAGCGACTTACCCAGGTTTATACAGTTAGGAAATACATGAGGCTGGATTTAAACTTTAGGTAAAATATGTTCTCAATCACTGGTTTTCTACTGTTTTTCCGTGGTCCTCTGGGCTTTGTGTATTACATAAGGAAGCTTTGGATTTCAGGCTGAGTCAGGGTACCAGCAATCTTAGGCTCAAGGAATACTGAATGTATTGGCACTGTGACTCCATGTGACAAGTCATTGTTCTTGATAACACTTTACAAAATCTTCCCTGTTGCCTTATTTGTGAATAGGGTAGAAGTTTCAGAGCCTTTGCCATTAGAAGTTGAGGTTGCCTTGATAATTACAGAAATGGGAGGAATTAGAAGAATAGAGAGATGGGATAGTTCTTTGTTTCAGAGAGAAATAAAAACACAGCATCATTAACTTAATTTTATTTGCAGAAAAATTCAACAAACTTGGTTTAGCCATAATCAATACTTGTCTACCAGCAAGGAGTAGAATGATCAAGGCATCTACTAGAGTTGATCTTTTGTTTTTATTTTTAATAAATATTTTTAAATTTTATTTTAATTTATTTTTTATTTTAAATTTAAATTTTAATTAATTAAATTAAATTAATAATATTTTAAATATTTTATTTTAAATAAATATTTATCATTTGATTGACAGGTGTCTTCCCAGAAAGAAACAGAAATTCATAGAAAGCAGTTCTCTGCCTTCTTCCTAACCTTGGTGAGAATTCTTTGCTTATTCTGAGTTGTCCTCCCCGCTCCATTTTCTCGTTGAGTTCTCACTTGTCCTTTAAGGCACAACAAATGCTGCCTCTTCCATGAAGCCGGCCCTAATCCTTTTGGTCATTTCCAGTGTTCAAATTCAGACCTTGATCTGCACCTTTTGCACTTGTTATGCATTATTATTTACCTCTGTGCATCTGGACATGTGTTTGTGCCTTTTCCCCTTCTAGTTTGTAAGTTCCATGACTGCAAGGACAGCCATCATCCAAGGCTTGTACAATTTGGAGTATCTAGTTCAGTACTCTGCACAAAATAAATGCTTAATAATTATTGGATAAATTAATGTCATCCTTCTTTGTCCAGTCCCCTCCAAGGCCTTCTTTTTTCTCATTTGGGAAAAAAAATGACCATTTCTGAAGCTGTGAAGACACAGAGATGGGGGAAACGGGTATTGTTTAAGATAGTAAGTGGTGAACAGAACATTTCTCTAATCTGGTAGTCTATAGGCTAGAGTTTGGAGAATATTACATTAGTCAATGCCTGGACCCCAGCTGGAAGTTCCTTCCTTCACTTGTTTATATAATTTTATATGCCTTTTAACTATTTCTTAGAACTCATTAAGATAATAACAATAATCCATTTGCATATATATTTATATTTATATGAAGCATTCACAGCATGCATTTGTAAAAAAGCCCATAAATACCTGCATGAAAAAAATATATGTTCTCAGTTCCAAAAGGGAATGCTAGGGGTGGACCAGGGGTGCAAAGAGCAACTTATTATTGATTTGGTGATCAATCTGCTTGATGGTATAGTCACATTTATACCACTGTTGCTGATTTTCACAAAACCTTTGACTCAGTTCTGAATTCATGACATTCGTATGTTGAAAATATATCGAGATAGATTAAAATATAAAAACATTAAAACCGAAATGCTCAGTATACTGAGAATGCTGGACTATTTGATATCCATATAAATACTATATTCTAAAATACCATGTTTGTACAATGATGTTCAGAACAGACAAAATAAAAATTTCAAGGGAAACAATTTAAGACCATTAAGTCTTTTCTCAAATCCATTATTAGTTTTCCTAAAATGAATTTACATGGCTTCCAAATTAAAGAGGAGAGTTGAACTAAAACAACTTATTAATCAATCGATATATAGGTGAAGCTATAGAGCATTCACCAAAATGCACATTAAGCATCTCTGTCATCCCAGAGAATCTTTCTTTAATGGTATTGAAATGACATTTGAACTCGATAAGTGTAAAATTCTTAACATATGCCAAGAAAAGATAGAGACCACAAGACTTTGAACTTCAATCAGGAATTCCCAATGGAACAATGGATGTAGGCACAAATACCTTGGTTAACTTCAAGCAAGACATATTGGACATAAAGATATCAAAGAGAAAACATTGCTAAGAGATTTACTAGCATCTCGAAATCAAAGCTGAATGGGAAAATATATTTAAGGCAATTGTTGTTCATCCTTCAGACTTGAAGAGGATCAACTTAATTAAGTCAATTAATATCTCTGCAATACTAGTCTTCATGTGTACCTTCATCACTATAGAATGGCTTGCAACAGATCTGGAAGGACCCTGACAAAAAGCTACACAGTAATAAAATACAGACCAATCAGCCTAAGGCAGCTCTAGAAAGATAAATACTTTCTCACTAAAAAAAGGAAAGAGAATTGATAGAAATTCTTGGAGTGGGTGTTAAACAGGTAAAAAAAATGCACAGAAATATTTTTTTTTTGGAACAAACAGACCACTTTACTGATCAACAATCCAGGCTGACAGCCATTGGAATATTAAATATAACCCAAGGTAATTTACCTCCAGATGGACCTTATGGAATAGGGAAGGTACAAGAAGAGAATTCAAAAAATCTCTATAGGCAAGATCTGAACTCAGCCAATACTATGTTGACAAAGAAACACTGAATGGATGACTGCCTAATTGGAGCTTGTTTGTGGAAACCAGGGGAGGGGTGTTATGATGGCCACTCAGGGCTCAGTCATCATCACTATAAATTACAGAATGATTATTGTTAGGGAGCCCAGACTTAGTGATCAATCTAGATTATATAAGGAAACAGAGGAGCTTGTGTAGGTCATCACTGAAGATGGTAAAAAGTTAGTACCTGCTAAATATCTAGCAAAATACAGCTTGGTGGCTAGAATTATAGATTAGTACCTTACTCTCTTTTAAGAATTGCCAGATGATAAATCCGCATTCTACAAACAGAGACTGCAAAACATCCTGGAGAATTCAACTAATAGACTCTATTGGAATTAGACCATGATCACTGACTGAACCATTGCCCACTGTCCCCCCAGACGTATAATGCTGATACATAAAAATTTAAGAACATTTAAAATACATGTCTCTCTATCAAGTATCCATAATCTCCTAGCAACCTGGATCAAAAAGCCTTCCCAAAATAAAGACAGCATAGGAGGTCAGCTCCATGTGGGAAAAGGAAGAGGTGCATTTTATCTCTGCTGTTAGTTTGCCCCCAGAAGATGAGTTTGTAGTCTAATACAATCATAACTACCAATTCAACTACAAAACAGTTAAGTTATTCACTTCTGCAATAATTTGTAAAACATTAATTATAGAAGAATATCAAGCAGGACAACTTCTGTCTGAATCATATGCAAAAAGATAGGAAGCAATGTAACAATAATAATGAGCCAGGTGGTCTAGTGGGTAAGAGTGCTAGTCAATGTTTTCTGAGTTCAAATCCCACCTCAGACATTTACTAACTGTGTGACCCTGAACAAGTCACTCAACTATTACTTTTCTCAGTTTTCTCATCTATAAAACGGGGATAATAATAGTACTCACAAGATTGTTTTAAGGATCAAATGAGCATTTGTAAAGCATTTGCAAGTCTTAAAGGACTATATAAATCACAGAATTATAAAGATAATGATGATGATAATAATAGCTTTAAGGTTTACAAAGAGCTTTACATATATCATTTCATGTGAATCTTAAAATTCTGTGAAGTAGCTACTCTAAGTATGATTATTTTCATTCTATAAAGAAAGAAGAAAGCTTGACATTTTTACTGTCTGCTCAAGGATCACACAGAATGTTGAGAGTGGGATTCATACTCATTTCTCTCCTGAGGCCCAAATATGATCTAAGCAGCCCCAATGGGGACTCTGTGCTGAGAGCCCCCACTTCCCAGTGGAAAGGTTGACTTTCACTTTGCAGAGCAAACCTCATTATGAGAGAAATTCTTCTACTGGTCTGAGCATAGGGATGAGCTCCTCAACTAAGTTTCCATTCAATGCTTGAGAATTGATATTTATTTCCAGAAAAGAAAATGCCTTCTCTCCCTTGAAGCCCTCCCTGTCCATATAACTGGTCCCCTAGTTATGCGAGTGTGGCGGCTTCTCTTATCTCCTGTCAGGGCTCACAGAACAGAGTACAATATATATTAATCAATTTGCTTCTGCTGGCTCACAGACAATGGATGCTTGGTTGGATAAAAGTGCCAATTAATAGGGAATGAAGAAAGAGAAAAGAAACAGAGAGAAGCAGAGATGTGCTCTCACAGCCCTTCAGTCTTGACTGATGAATACACAGACACACAGACAGAGACAGACAGACAGACACATACACTTTGGACTTAATGGTTACTAAGAGTAGATTATTTGGGAGTTTTGGTGGTGCAGGGAGTAGATGGGTTGTTACTGATGGATTGTCTTGAGGTAGAGAACCCTTCTGGACTCTCTCCACATGATTTGCAAACTTTGTGGGAAGTGACTGGCCTGGGGTAAAATAGAGCTGGGAGGGATGGGGATGTGGGAAGGGGTGGGAGTGGGGGTGTGGAATGGGGGGAAAACCAGACAAATATAGCTCAGGTCTAGAAATTTGGGCCAGAGCCCAGGGCTTTCAGAAGGACTGGGTTCTTAAATTTGGGTGTTCTTGTCCCAATGCAATAAACATTGATCCTAAGCCATTGCCAGTCACCTTGACCTTTGTCTTGACTAGTGATTGGAGGAGACAGGAAAGCTGATGACTATGCACAGCTCTGCTTCACTCAAATCCAATGCACTTGCAAGTCAAGACATCAAGTTCTTGAGGTCATTAGCTCTCTGTGAGAATGAAGGATGAACAAGAACAATAAATATTTAATACCTACTGTATACAGAGTACTGGGTCCCATACAGGGAGGGAAGTAAAATCTAGGTAAGACATGGTCTCTACCCAAAGACAGTTTACAATCTAGTGTAGGTAGAAGACACAGATTTAATTCAATTCAATTTTGAAGCGCTATAGTGTGCAAAGCAAAAGACAAAAAAAAAAACCAATAAAGTCATTGCTTTCAAGGACTATACCTTCTTTTTATTGAAGGGGTCCAGGGGAAATATACAATGCATAAACAAGTCTGTACAGACAAAATAATTTGAGGAAGCAGAGAGTTAGGGCAAAGTGCTGGAGGGTTCATGAAATACTCATCCCAGAAGATGACTCTTGAGTCCAGTCTAGGAGGGACTAGTGGAAATAAGTAAAAAAATACATTCTAGATATGGGGGAAGAGTTAGTGAAAATCCAGAGTCAGACGATTGAATGCTATCTGAGGAATAGTAAGCAGGCTAGTTTGACTGGAACCTACAGTGTGTGAAGGGAATTCACGAGAAATAAGACTAGAAAGGTTGGATGGAAGAAGATTAGGGAGCACTTTATTTATTTTTTAATTAAAGCTTTTTATCTTCAAAATATATGCATGATTAATTTTTAACGCATACTCCAAATTTCCCCCCTCCCTTCCCTCCACTCCCTTGCTTAGATGGGAAGTGCTCCAATATATGTTAAACAAATGCAATTCTTCTAAACATATTTTCACAAATATCGTGTTGCACAAGAAAAATCAGGTCAAAAAGAAAAAAATGAGAAAGAAAACAAAATGCAAGCAAATAAAACAAAGAGTGAAAATACTATGTTGTGATCCACACTCAGTAGGGAGCACGCGTATAGAAGATTCTTAATAAAAACCCACTCCCACCCCTTCCCACATCCCCATCCCTCCCAGCTCTATTTTACCCCAGGCCAGTCACTTCCCACAAAGTTTGCAAATCATGTGAAGAGAGTCCAGAAGGGTTCTCTACCTCAAGACAGTCCATCAGTAACAACCCATCTACTCCCTGCACCACCCAAACTCCCAAATAATCTACTCTTAGTAACCATTAAGTCCAAAGTGTATGTGTCTGTCTGTCTGTCTCTGTGTGTCTGTGTATTCATCAGTCAAGACTGAAGGGCTGTGATTCTTAATACACAGCCCCAGCTTTAAGCAGCTGTGTAGAGCATGGCTGCAAAATTGCATAGCAAATGCTTTAGAACAGTGGTTCTCAAACTTTTGTTCTCAGTATCTTTATACTTTTAAAAATCATTGAGGATCAGTCAAAAAAAATTTTATGTGGGTTATATTTGTAGATATTTACAATATTAGAAATAAAAATAAAATTTTGAATTGGTAAACCCTCTGCAAGGGTTTCAGACTCCCAGGATTCTTTGGGCCACACTCTGAGAGCCTCTGTTTTAGAAACTAGAGTTATGTGAAGCCTGGGTGGGGAGATCCCAAGAACAGAGCACAAGAAGGCTTTATGGAGAAAGAGGCATTTGAGATGGGCACTACCAAATAGTTTAGTCACCTTCTTGGTCATCTCTGCTCCTGCTGGAAACCAACAGTGATGATAAAATAGGAAACACCTGCAGATGCACTGTTGGTTAGGAGTGGAGAACCTTTTTTTTTATTTTAATTTTTTTAAAGCATGACCCTATTCCTAAATCAATTGTTGTGCAGCAATGTCAGGAAACATTAGCACTTCATCATTAACCACAGTCCTGGAAGAAATCCTTTGATAAACAGATGTTTTGCTAACAGATCATCTGGGCAATGAAATTTAAAAGAAGGGAAGAGGTTGAAAGGGAGCAGGGCTGTGTATTTGAGAGAATCTGTGTGCAAGGGGGTAAGGGCAGAGGAAGAAAAAAAGATCATGTGCAGTTAAAAAAAAAAAGACTCCCTTGCATTGTGTGGGACAGAGGTTATGCAAGGATAAAGAATATATAAGAAATGTGGTCCAAGGTGTTTGGTCCAGAGTTTGCGTGTATGTGTGTAATTGAGAGAGCAGGCTTTGAAGAAAAGGCCGAGTGAGTTGAAGAAGCTGAAGAAGGATCATCAGCTAATAGGAAGCCTGGCACGAGACTGGTGAAACATAAGAAAAGTGGGCATCAGGGAAATCAGTTAAAGCCCTATCGATTCCCTTTAGAGGTAAGAAAAAGCAGACACATGGAGCTGTCCAAGGATTTCTGCAGGAACTCCCCCCAATCCCTCACCCCAGCTCTCTAGTTTAATGACTTTATTTCAAGGAGAAAAAAACCCAGGGTGTGAAGGATAAAAATCCCAGAATGCTTCCTGGACCCTTCCCCAATGTGGGGAAATATCCTTCTAACTGCCTGCAGGAGGGGAGGCACCCCAAACCTGTCTAGCCCATGGAAGGGCCATTCCGAGGCTCCTGGGGCTTCTGCAAAGAAAGAAAATAAGAGGGAGGAGTGCATCTGGAGCTTGGGAGGAGGGGACACTGTGTGTGAACCTCAAGCCTCTGGTCTCCCCCCTCTCTCTCTATCTCCCCTAATGAGCTGCCTAGCTGAGGGGTGGAGGGGGGTGAACTCCTCCAGCAAGCAGGGATAGCAGCTTCTCGGCAATGTCTGGCAGCCCGTTAATAATAAACACTTTCCCAGCATCTCCCTGCATGTCATGTTATTAATTCTAACAGGGCCAGTTGGAGGCCAAGGCCCGGGCTTGAATATCTCTGATGTTTTCTGCAGCTTCCCCGGCCTGGGTTTTATGCTAGGGTACCTTAAGCCAAGGACCTGGAATCCAACATCCCCTTTGCTACTTGTTACCTGCGTGATGCTGGGCAGGTCACTCACATTCACTGAGAATGAGGTTCCCCATCTGTTCAAATGGGGCTGGATTAGTTCGGTCAAACAACAAGGATTTGTTAAGGGAGCCCCGTGTGCCAGGGACTGTGTTAAGCACCAGGGATATAGTCTCTGCTCTCAAGAAACTCACACTTAAATGAAGTGACCTGTAGGGACACTGTGAGCTCCAAACATGGGATCCTTTGACCCTGCCAGCAAAAGCCTCTTCCTCTGCATTTTGCTCCTATTTTCTGAACTGCTGAAGTAATTAAACTAAATAGGTCAGAATTTCCTTAAGTCAAATATACCAACTTTGCCACTAACAGCCTTTGTGAGCTTGACAGTAAGTCACTTGAATGATCTCGGGTAGTGAAAAAGGTAGGGACTTGAAATCTGAGCACCTGAGTCTGAATGTAGACTCTGTTATTTATTGCCTGTGTAATGTTGAGTAAATTATTTTATCTTACCTGGCTTCAGTTTCCTTACCTGTAAAAGGCAGGATTTATAATGGACAATCTTCAAGTTCTAACATTCAAGTCCCCTGTTTATCACAATAGTCAAATTGAAACAATATATATTTACTGGCCACCAACTGTCTGGAATAATGGGTAGAGTGCTGGGTTTAGAATCTGGAAGACCTGAGTTCATATCTTATTTCTTATACTTTCTGATTGTGTGATCCTGATTTACAACTTTATTTTTAAAATTGTTTTAATTTATTTTGCTAAATATTTCCCAATTATGTGTAAAAAATTTAAGAATCATTTAAAATTTTTTTAAGTTCTAAATTCTCTTTCTCCCTTGACTTCCCTTCTCCTCCATAAGAAGGCAAGCAATTTGATTTCAATTATACATGTGAGGTCATGCAAAATAAATGTCCATATTAGCTATGTTGCAAAAGAAAACACAAACAAAATAAATTAATACAAATAAAGAATGTAAAAAATAAGTATGCTTCAAAAACGTATTTAGAGTTTATCAATTCTCTCTGTAGAAGTGGATAGCATTTTTCATCATGGGTCTTTTGGAATTGTCTTGGATTGTGTTTATGTATGTGTGTATGTGTGTGTAAATTTTAAAAGATAGTTTTCAACATTCACCTTTGCAAAACCTTGTGTTCCAAATTTTTCTCCCTCCTTCTCCCCACCCCCCTAGACAGCAAGTAATCCAATATAGATTAAACATATGCAATTTTTCTAAACATATTTTGGAACATTGTCTTAATCAGAGTAGCTAAGTATTTCATAATTGACTATCCTCACAAAATTGCTGTTACTGTGTACAATGTTCTCTTAATTCTGTTTATTTCACTTTGCATCATTTCATATATGTCTTCCTAGGTTTTTCTGAAACCATCTTACTCATCATTTCAATAGTTCTCCATCAATCATATGCCACAACTTGCTGAGTCATTCCCCAATTGATAAGTATTATTGTAAAGTCCAATTTTTTGATCCCATGATAAGAGATATTATGAATTTTTTCTTTTTGTACAAATAGAACCTGTTTCCTCTTCTTGGATCTCTTTGGGATGTAGACCTATTATTGATATAGTTGGGTATTCACAGTTTTATATAGTCCTTTGAACATAGTTACAAATTGCTCTCCAGAATGGTCGGGCTAATTCACAACTCCACTAACAATGCATTAGTGTATCATTTTACCCCAACCCCTCAAGCATTTGTCATTTTCCTTTTCTGTCATATGAGTCAGTCTGAGGTATAAAGTGGTATCTCAGAATTGTTTTAATTTTCATTTTTTCCCCTAAGAAGTAGTGATTTAGAACATTTTAAAATTGTGATTATTGACAACTTTGATTTCTTCTAAAAATTACCTGTTCATATCTGTTGATCATTTATCATCTGAGTAATGAGTCTTATTTTTTTAAAAATCATTTTGGTTCAGTTCTTTCTATATATATCTGAGAAATGAGATCTTTATCAGAGAAGCTTTTTGCAAAATCCTGCCCCCTCCCATTTTTCTTTTAATTTTGGCTGCATTAGTTTTGTTTGTGCAAAAGCTTTTTAATTTTATTTAATTAAAATTATGTATCTTATTTTTCATAATTTCCTCTATAAAACTCTCTCTTTTTTTAAATCAAGTAATGCTTCCCCTTAGAGCTTCCACTCCCCCTTCTTGACCTCTTTGCTTCCTGCCTATGAATTGTTATTTAGAAGTGGGTATCCACTAAGAGTTAACAAACAGTTCTCTCTCAGGATTCCCATTATTGAAAGAGCTCCTCTCTATCCTTTCACTATGACCCAGAAATGGATAGCTGCAATCGAATTGCTAAACTGTGTCTGGTCTTACATCCAGAGTTAGCTCAGGGGATACCCTGTAATCTCTTTCTTACCAGTTGTCTCTGGCTTGAGAGTTTTTGAAGCTGCTGCTGCTTCTCTATCATCCTTTGCTTTTCTTCTATGTGGACTCCAGGTCAGTCTCCTCCCTAATGTCACGGAACTCTCTTTCCATCCTCCTAGGTTGTCTTGAATTGAATGAATATCTTACTCTGACTTTTTGTTAGCTTTCCCATTCTAGAATTCAATTTGAGCCATTCTTTACAGTTGTTTGGAGGGAAATGTTGAGAGAGTTGAGCTGAATGCTTCTCTACTCCACATCTTGGCTCTTGCACCTCCCATGTTGACAGTTAATTTTATTAGGCCTTAGCCAATTCCTGAGTTATGTAAATGTTGACACCTACCTATTCAAAGAAAAAGTTTTAGATGAGGTATTGGGAGGAGAAAATTTGACAGAAGATGAAGAAGTCACAACTTCTGATCCTTAGGGATTATAATCTAATTGGAGAGCTATGGCCTAAGTGCATAAATTATTCTAGTTGTTAAAGATACTAGAAATGATAAAAAAAAATTTAGCTTTTATTTTTAGTTTATCAGTGGATTATGAACTTGAATATCTCTCTTAGATCAATAGAGTTTTTGGATATTGACTCATCATATTGGGTAAATGATATTGGATGGTTTAACCTCTATGAAACATAGTAAAGAAGGGTAAAGAGAAAATGCTTGCACAAAGAAATAATCTTGGACCTGGAATAATCTTGGTTTCATACAATGATGATAAGAAATGATAACTGTGAGATACACAGATTTTTAAGCTTTGCCAACCACTTTGTTTACATTATCTCATTTGAACCCAAACACTGCTAAGTTGGTGCTGTTTTTCTTCTCATTCCACAGATGAGAAAGCTGAATTTCAGAAATGTTTAAAAACATGTCCAGGATTACACAAATTGAAAATTTCTGAAAGGATTTGAATTGAAGTCTTTCTGACCCCAAACCTATTATGCCATCTACAATACCATTCTGCCTTTCTTAGAGATTTATCGTGGGAAGGGACTTTAGAGATTATCTAGGTCAATTCTTTCCATTTCACAGATGAGGAAACTGAAGCCCAAAGATATGAAGTGATTAAGGTCAAACAAAAATGAGATTTTTAAGACAGCTTCTCTGATTTCAAATCTAGGATCTTCCCTTTGATTTTTCCCCCTAGTAAATTTATCAATTTTAAATATACATTGCTTTATGAATCATGTTGGGAGGGAAAAATCAGAGCAAAAGGGAAAAACCATGGGAGAGAGAGAAAAAAAAACACAAATAAACAGAAAAAAGAATGGATGCAGATGGCATTTTCTGTCCAGTTTTTTGGGATTGCTTTGGATCACTGAGCCACTGAGAAGAACCAAGACTTTCATAGTTGATCATTGCACATCCTTGTTACTGTGTACAGTGTTTTCCTGGTTCTGCTTGTTTCACTCAGAATCAATTCATGTAAATCTTTCCAGGTCTTTCTATAATCAGCTTATTCATCATTTTTTATAGAACAATAATATTCTTTCATTTTCACATACCATAATTTATTCAGCAATTCCCCAATTGGTGGGCACCTACTCATTTTCCATTTCTTTGTTACTACAAAAAGAGCTGCTACAAACAACTTTTCCCTCCTTTATGATTTCCTTGGGATACAGACCCAGTAATGGTACTGCTGGGTCAAAGGATATGCACAATTTATAGTTCTAAATTGCTCTCCAGAATGATTGGATCAGATCACAATTCCTAATCTCTTCCCTCTGTGAACAGTGTAGGATATTTTCAACAGAGCAAGAAAGGAGAAAGTTCCTAGTGAATTCTAACAGAGGAAAGAGAGATAAACTGTCTACAAATCCTCTTCTCCATCCCCACAAGCACTAGTCATCCAAAAAACTGGTTAAAGTCTCTAACCTGGAAAAGTAATTAGCAAATTCACAGCTAAGAACTTTGCTTACACTTCTATTGTCAAAGCTAATTGTTTGTTGTTTCCAAGAATCTGGCCTTCATTAAAGCTGTTAAGACCAATTTCTTTCTGCCTTGAATTTTGTAGCAGGAACTCAAACTTAGTTTAAACCATCTGTTTGGGAATATAAGAATGTGTTGGAGAGAAATAAAGAACACCTCGAAGAATAATAATAAAGCTAGCAATTACATAGCACTTTCAGGTTTGCAAAGCTCTTTATATATATTATTTCATTTAGTTTTCCCAGAAACCCCAAGAAGTAGGTGCTCCTATTATCTCCCTTTTCTGGATGAGGAGACTAAGCTAACTCCTTTGCTCAGGATCACATAACTAGTAAGTGTCTAGAGTAGGATTTGAATTGAGGTCCAGGTAGTAAATTATTTATTTTGAAACCTAGCTGCCAGGGATGCTTTTATCCCTATGAATCAAAGCAAAACAGCACATATTTACTGTCTAGAAAAGTGACTAGAGGTCTGACTTGGGAGTCAGGAAAATTTGGATTCAAATCTCTCTGATACTAAGTGTCCCTGGCAAATCCCTTAATTTCTTCAAGTCTCAGTAGAATAAGATACAAATTCCTTAGCCCGACATTCAGGGCCCTTCAAATCTTTTCCCATCCATCCTCTCTAGGCTCATTTAACATTATTCTCCTTCACGTGCAATACTTTTCAGCCAAACTCGATGTCTAAGTGTTTGCTGTTATCTTTCTCTCACTTTGCCTTCCTCGTGCAACAATCTCTTCAATTGTCACATTCAATGGTTTTTCTCAGTCCTCATCTTTCTTGACCTGTTGATAGCCTTTGATAACTACTATACTGTTGGAATCAATATCCTCCTGGGCACCCAAGCTCACAAAGGAATCCTCATTTTCTCACTCTTTTTCCAGCCCCACCATAGCCAATCTGTTGCCAAGTCCTGTTGGTTTTACCACCATAATCTCTCTCATCCATCCCCTACTCTTTCTATACCCTGACACTGCTACCATCCAGAAGCAAACCTTTTCTTTGTTTCTCCAAAACTTAGCACAGTGCCCAAAACACAGTAGGTGCTTAATAAATGCTTATTGGCTGGCTAAAACACACTTCTTATTAATCTTCCTCTTTTGAAATCCCCCTCTTCCATCGAAACTCATCTCAGGACACACTTTCTCTGTAAAATCTTTCTTGACCCCAACTAAATATAAATTTTCTTTCTTAATTTTTTTGAGAATATTTTCTCTGGAGCAGCTAGGTGGCTCAGTGGACCAGCCCTAAAGTCAGGAGGACCTGGATTCAAATTTGGCCTGAGAGAGAGAGAGAGAGAGAGAGAGAGAGAGAGAGAGAGAGAGAGAAAGAAAGAAAGAAAGAAAGAAAGAAAGAAAGAAAGAAAGAAAGAAAGAAAGAAAGAGAGAGAGAGAGAAAGAAAGAGACAGACAGACAGACCTGGACCTTTCCTCTGTCCCTGTGACATTATCACTAGTACCGGGTTTCAGGAAGGGTTGTATTGCAATGGTACAGTGGGTATAGTGCTGGATTTGGGATCAGGAAGACAATACACTCAGATCCTGTCTCAGACACCTTCTAGCCATGTGATCCATTTCTTCCATTGTAAAGTGAGGAAGTTGGGCTCAATGACCCCCAAGGTTCTTTCTATATCTAAATTTATAATCATAAGAAGAGTCTATCATTCTTTCAACTTCAGTGGATCAATGGATGCAAACCATTGCAGAATTAAGCTAGGACCAAGTATCAGTGGATTTCTGGGACTACAGCTCCAGAATGTTACCCCCCCACACACTCTTCCTTCTATTGTACCTGACTGCTACAGTGTCCTACCTTCCCCTCCTCCCCTCTATGAAATTGTAGGCTCCTGAAGGTCAGGGACTAATCTCCATCATCTCACCCCTAGGATCCAGCACAGTATCTTAATATATGCTGACAAACTCAATGGAATTAAGTCAAATTTAGTAGAATTGGGTGGCTCTGATCTTGTATTTTGAGAATGGGAAGCTAATTCAAAAACAGCCTCATAATTATATACCTTGACCTTAAATAGTATTTCCAGATGAGAAGTCAGAGAAGCTGAAATGCCCCAGAGGAGCCGAGCACATGCCTGTGCAAAGAGGCGCTTGCTTGGAGAAAGTGAGATTTGGGGTTCTTAGGATGAAGGAGGCTGGGGGTGGGGCGGAGGAGGGGTCACACTCATGTCAAAGATCTGATGATGACATTGCTTGATTGTTTTTAAACCCATGTTCATATGTGGTCTTTCTTTAGCTGCTGATGATCTAGAATTCTCAGGGGAAGGGGGTGTTTTCATTCCTTTTTTCTAAGTAGAGATAAAAAAAATACTTTGGACAACCTCAGTACACCAGAATCTAGTAGGATTTTAGCAATCATTTGGCCCATCTCCTCTTGTTATAGGGATGACAACAAATCTAGTCTCTTAGAGACGGGGACATGGGGTGGGCAGAGTTTACTCACAGTCAAAAAGCAGGAAGTGCTAGAACCTGGATAAGAATTAGACTCTGGACTAACTGTGATTATTTTTTGAATCATTTAGAAAGTAACTGCAGGAGAAGCCTCCACTGTTAAACCCAGAAAGGAATCTTCTTCACAAGAGCCTTTGTTCCATGTGTTCCATTGGCTTGGAAAGGCAGAGTATTACTGCCTTAGTGCTATAATCAAATCAATACCTCCCAGTGCCATTGGGAAGGGCACATTAATTTATTTCTCTGTGATTCTACTGGCCAATTCTTTCTCCTCCTCCTCCTTCTCCTCTTCCTTTCTTCCTCCTCCTTCTCCTCCTCTTTCTTCATCATCATGATCATGATCCTCTTCTTCTTCTTTCATCTTCTTTTTTTCCTTCTTCCTTCTTTTCTTTCTTCTACAGTGTTTCTTTCCATCATCTCCCACTTCCCTACCCTGATCTTCTCTTTCCATTTCTCCATTTGTCTCAGGCTCTTGGAACTCCAGATACTGTCTGTTATGACAGCAAGATGTAAAGCTGATTTGCTGTCTCTGACCAGTATGGCTGGGAGCCAGAGCACAACTGTCTTGCATAGAGAAGCTGTTAACAAACTAATTGCATGATGAAGGGCAGTTGTGTGGCCTGCCACTGTTTACCTCACCTAATCACATTTACTACCTAACATTCCCTTCCCCTCTTTGGCTGCCTGCCTTTGTCTCTTTTCTTCTCTCCAATTCACCTGGAAAGAGGAAAAGATGTCCTCTCCCCAAGCCCTAAGCATACTGGGCTTCTTCTCAGGCTCCCCATTTTAATTTCCAATTTAATTTCCATTTAAAATTTCAGTTCCTTCATTTGTGGCTGCCTCTACTCCCATCCACCCAATTTTTATTTCTTCTTGTAAGGATTAATATTAATATTGTCCTCAGAGGGCACTTTGGACAGTGGACTAGTCTAATGGACTCAAGTCTTTCTGAGGTCTGCATGGGGTCATTGGATAAATCTCCTTAACTGTTGACTAGCTCGCTTGTAAATCATTGTGAGGCAATGGGGAGCCTTCAGCTCAAGGAAAGGGTGTTTGCCCAAGATTACATAGTGATTCTTTTCATTGTAATAGGAAGAGTGGGTCATTCTCAAAAAATAGATGTTTTTTCTTCTGGGGGGCTTTCAGATGGAGATGGGGAAGTCAATCCAATCCAATCCAAACCCAGTAAGCATTCCTCAAGCCTCTGCACTGACTTAAACTCTGCATTGGCAGGATCTTAGCTTGAAAATGGATAGTTTAGAGGTCATCTAGATCAGCAGTCCCCCTTCCCCCCCCAATCCCAGTGTTACAGAGAAGGAAAATGAGACTTAGAGAGTTCAGATAACTTACCTCGTGTAAGTAGGTGGCCAGGACCAGACTGTCAGGCTCCAAATCCATCCCTTTCCCAGAGTACAGAAAGCCAGCCATTTAAAAAAAAAAAAAAAGAAAAAGAAAAAAGAAAAAATGGAGAACAGTTCATGTCCTTCAGAAGCTCCCATTCTACTAGAAACACAGTCTAGAAGTAGAAAGTTGTGTCACTGGGGAGAAAAAATGTCTATCTTGGGCTGGTCCTGGAGAATCTGCTCATGTGTGGGCTAAATTGTGTGCAGATAGATGGGCAATGTTACTCTCCTAGGCACTGTGTGTGTGTGTGTGTGTGTGTGTGTAGGAATACCTTCCCAAAGAGTCCACGAGCTTCCTAGGAACAAGAGTATAATTGTCTGTGTGTTGTCTCCCCCATTAGAATGGAAACCCCTTGAGGACAAGGACTATGTTTTGTCCTTTGTGGCCCAGCACTTAGCAAGCTGGCTGGCATGTTTTTGTTGTTGTTCAGTATTTTCAGTCATGTCTGACTCTTTGTGACCCCACTGGGCATTTCCTTGGCAGATAATGGAGTAATTTGGAATTTCTTTGTCCAGATCGTTTTACAGATGAGGAAACTGAGGTAGAATTAAATGACTTGTTCAGGGTCACAGAGGTAGGACATATCTGAGGCCAGATTTGAACTTAGGAAATTGAGTCTTTATCCATCTATCCATATCTATTCATACTACCCATAACTATCTATACTATTCATATCTATCCATATTATTCATATTATCCATAATTATCTATATTATCCATAATTATTCATACTATCTATAGTATCCATATCTATCTACACTATCCACACTATCCATAACTATCCATCCTATCCATAACTATCCATTCTATCCATATCTATCCATATTATCCGTATCTATTTATACTATTCATAACTATCCATGTCTATCCATACTATTCATATTATCTATAACTATCCATATGATCCATATCTATCCATAATCATACCATTCATAACTATCTATATTTATCTATACTATTGTCTGCCATTTAAGTGTTGACTGGTGAAGGCCCCTTGTATGGCCTTAGGACTCTTTCAGCAATTCTATATGTACAAAGCCCTGGGATACAAAGACAGAATATGATACAGTTCCTGTCTTCAAGGAGCTTACATTCTAACAAGGAGAATGCACATTGAATTATGATGAATGCATATGAAATTAATAGTATAGTACGTAGAAAGGAATGATGGGAGCAAGGAGAGGTTCATTTAAAGCATTCTGGGAGCAAGTGAGCTTTGTTAGTTCTGTTAGGGAATCAGGGAATGTTCATGTAGGTGGTGGCAGCTGAGCTGAGCACGAAGAAAGAACAAGCTTTCAGAGATGAGAATGCTTCGTGGTTTATAGAGCTTTGGGGGGAGTAGTGGGAAAACGGCTAAAAAGGTGATTTGGAGCTAGACTTCATAGAGTCTTCAATGTTTGGCTGAGGAGGCAGGAGGAAGCCCCTGCCTGGTGTTTTTTGAGGGAGGGAATCATGTGGTCCGTTTGGATTGGGGGGGGGGGGGATCACTGAGCATTTCCTTGTTGAGGTCAGGGAAAGTTTTCCTCAGAAGATGGGTCTGGAATGCTGGGTAGGATTTGGACAGGCAAGAGAGATAGGGGAGCATGGGAAAGAGTGGCATTCTGGATTAGATTTAGCCACCTGTCCAGGAGAGGATGGGCAGGAGTCCTACCTGGGACCACAGGATACCTTGCAAGGAAACATATCCCACTGTAGCTGCAGAAGGGGAGGAGGTGGAAGTTTAGAGGGAACTCAAACAAGTATATTAATTTATATGCCAAATGTGACTGCACGGAAAGAACCCATTTCTTTTAGGAGCTTCATTAATTATCCCTGACCCCAGAAGGTGGAGGGGCCAGGAAGGAGAAGGGGTGGGAGTACCTGAAATGGTTGAACCATGATGGGAAAGGTCATGGGAATCTGCAGCAGGTGCCTCAGTCCAGCTTTCTGCTGTAATCATTAAACCCTGAGCTGGCCCCAAGGGTTCTGAAGTTCCGGCCACAGGAGTTTCTCTGGAAGCTCAGGGGACTCTGCTGGGGACTTTGAAGTATTGGGGAGAAGAGGTGTGGAAGCTTAGGGGTCCAGGGAGGGAGAACTCCAGGGTACCCAAATGCTCTGCTGGAAGAGGAGTTTGGTCAGATGCCCACTCTGGCCTCCCCTTCCCAACACAGACTCACACATACATGTGTATTCACATGCAGTTATGTACTGGGTTTAAGCATATGCGACAAGGAAAACACCGATATAATCACACACAACTCACCTCCACAGACACTTGTAGACTTTTGTGCAGACAGATGCACACTTTGGGGCTCACAGATGGCCACGGATGCTCCATAGAAGCACATCACACCTTCCCTGCAAGTTTCATAGGTGTTCAGCCCACATAGACAGCCTCACACTTAAACGACACAGAACATACATGTGCTTAAGCACGTGGACACACACAGCGGGACATGGAGACAACATATCTAGCCACACATGTGCCAGACAACATGTAGCCCCACATGCAGACAATATACCCCCCCCACACACACATACATCTCATCAGATACCCACAGATGAGATTTCACGAGGAGGATTAAGGCATAAGTACGGAGTTTTATGTATAGGGTCAGGCTGCAAGGATTGAATGCCTAGAATAATTCTCTCTCTCTAAATATATAATAATATATACACACATATAAAATCACAGGAATCTCATCCTTACAGGCAGAACAGAGAGGGCTTTGTCCCCACCCTCATTTCTCACAGTCTGACACGGGGACTCGTACAGCACACATTGATATCCACGGCCACATGCTCCCACACAGGTGTGTGACTAACTGGCCCAAGCTCACATTCACACATGCTTAGTTCCATGTGCAGGATCCATGCAGACATACCCACTCTTTCATTCCCTTCTGAGATCCCACCTTCTGAACTCTCCCCTTTCAGAGGTCTGGGGACGATGGTCCCCTGTGCTGTGTGTGTGTGTGTGTGTGTGTGTGTGTGTGTGTTTCTCTTGCTGGGCTGCTTCCAAAAAAAGGCTGCTTTTGAAATATTCACCCTCTGTTTCATTTATTATGCGGAGGACAGAGGGATTTTCTGGAGGAAACAAATCAGCCTGGCTGCTTTTCATCCCTCTTGGACAAATCCTATTCATATGCAGATACGAGCCATCCATCTCTTTCTTCTTGGGAGTTGGGCCTCTCTAAGGATGGCCAAAGGCCTCTAGGGCTCCTCCTGAATCTGGACTATTCCACTGTCCTGCATTTTCCTAATTTTGCTGAGGAAAATGCCTTCCATGAGTTGAATTCACACCATTGGGGGCTTCCCAGCCATAGAAAGAAATGTCTCAAGGAAAGTTTTGCATTTGGGTGAGAGGTGTGGGGGCAAAAAAACAAGAGGATATATGACCCACAACTGCTAATGAGACATTCCTAAAGCATAAAATCTAACCATTATACTTCCCTATTTAAATTCTAGTCGCGACTTATTACTTCTATGATTAAATACAAACTTCAAAAAAAAATTAAATTAAATTTCTACTATGTGCCAGTGATTACAAATATTATTTGATCCTCACAAGAGCCCTGGGAAATAGGTACTAGTTTGATCCCCATATTACAAATTGAGGAAATTGAGGCAAACTGAGTTAAGCGAAGTCCCAGAATCATATAGTTAATAAGTGTTTAAGGTTGGATTTGAACTCAGACCTTCCTGACTCTAGACCCAGTGCTTTGTGCATTATGGTACACTATAATGCCCTATTATACATTATTCCCTTTCACACAGTCTAATCCCTTCCTTCCCTTCCCCATCCCCTCCCCTGCTTTTATCTTCTTTTCCTCCTCTCCCCTTCCCTCTCCCCCCCCCCCAAACCAGTTCTTTGCCAGTGAATAACAACAAAGGCTATGGCAATATAAAGTCTTTGGGTCACTGGGAAGTTACGGGACTTGCCCACTGTCATCATCACCCGGCTCCTGTGTGAGTTCCACACAGTTCTCCACCCACTGTCCTTGTCATGTCTGGCATTTGGGAGGCAGTTATTGAATGTGGATTGACTAGGACAGAGAATTTGTGACTGGGGAGGGGGCAGGACTTCTGTAGAGGTCCCCAAAGACAAATGAGGTTCAAAAAACATCTATGAAACACTGACTGTATGTAAGACGAAGAGGATATGACTAGGGACTAGAGCTGTGATTTAATTGCAGGGCACTCCCAGATGAGGAAAGTCCCTGGTGGACACCATCTACAACTTAGAATGACTCAGCTAGCATCACACAGGGTTACTGGGGACAGGAGCTATTTCCCTAGTGCTTCATTGGCCCTTTGGAATACCATGGTTGGTGCTCTGTAGGCTTGTTTTTATGGTCCAAACTTGTCCTTTCATCAATGTGGGGGAACCCTGGATATGGAAATTTGTTTCTTCCAATGCAGATGATCAACTCTTCAGTAGTGTATAGACCTGATGCATTGCCTGGAGTGATAGAGAAATCAAATGACATCATGATCATCATCATGATTATAATCACCATCTTCCTCATCTTCCTTCTCCTCATTATTATCATCTTCCACATCTTCCTCTTTATCCTTTTCATCCTCCTCCTCCTCATCTTTTTCCTCCTCCTCATCACCATCACTATCTTCCTCCTCTTTCTCCTTATCATCATCATCATCATCACTATCTTCCTCCTCCTTCTCCTTCTCATCATCATCATCATCATCATCACTATCTTTCTCCTCCTCCTTATCATCATCATCATCATCATCATCATCATCATCATCACCAACATCCTCCTTCTCCTCCTCTTCCTCATCACTAATATCTATATAGTGCTTACTGTGTACCAGGCACTGAGGTAAGCTCTTTGCAATTATTATCTCATTTGATCCTAGGAGGAAGGTACCATTATGCCCATTTTATCTGATGAGGAAACTGAGGTAGGTAGAGATTAAATAATTTGCTCAGGGTCACACGGCTCAAGTGTCTGCTACTATTGCACAATTCCCATGCATCTGAAGCAGACCTTGAACCTAGGGCTTCCAGCTCCCTAACCAGGCAGGTAGGGCAGGTAGAATTATCTTCATTTTACAGGTGATAAAAGAGGTTCAGAGAGAGAGAGATCTGATGACTTGCTCACAGGCTCACAGCAGTAATTGGTAGAATTATGATATCATAGGTCTTCCAGTTCCAGTTCAGAACTTTTTCTCCTTTCTGTTCATCATCTCTATCTTTTTGGCCAATGATTCATACTCTCGGTTCTCAGGATCAGCTTGTCACATAGACTGCAGAAAAGAAAAAGGTAGCATTTGTGTCAAATCATGGAGTTGACAGTGGACTAGACATCCAACAATCTAAGTTTTATATTCAAGGTCTGAGTTTTGAGTCATCAGGAGCAAGAATTTCCATTTTTTTAAGTCCCAGTTTCCCTACCTGTGAAATGGGGATCTTTTGAAAGGCAATGTGGTATGATGGAAAGATCATTGAATGAGGAAATCAAGTAAACTGTCCTTACCCTGCCTCAGCCATTTACTAACTTTATGGACTTAGGCAAGTGAATTCACTCTTCTTGACATCAGTTTCCATATCTGTTAAATGGACAGGTCTTATGAGATGATCTCAAAGGTCTCTTCCATTCTGTCATTTTATGAATGGGGTCTATATGTAACAAATTTAGTGAAAAGAACTAAGTTTATCCTGGAGGAAAGCACTTGGAATAAGGAGAGGTGGAAGCATGAATCCCAGACACATCAGGCCCATTAGAGACCTTAGAGCATCAGCAGCCCACCCAGCTGGCCAGAGAGCCACCACTGCGAGAGTCTAGAGCTTAACAAAACTCCCTTCCCCCACCCCCTGGAAAAGAACCAGTTCCCTAAAGGAGAAGCTGGAGCTAACTGCTTATTATCTACAAATCCCGGTGGTGATGAAGCCTGCCAGCCCCCAAACAGGAAACAAGGCAGAAAACAATAATTAGACCCAAGAACCACAACTCCTAGAGGTGCCTGACTCTCACTTCAAGTGCAGACAAGCCACACAGATGAAGTCACCTGAAGCCAGGTGAGTCACTCCATCGAATCCTCCCTCTCCCCCCAACTTCTGCTGGCCACCCTCCCCCACTTTGGCTGCCATCCGACAGCTCCTCGGCTGGGAGGTGCCAGAATAAGAACCTTTTTCTGTCTGCAAAGCTGGGGGAAAGAGACTTGTGAACTAGCCCTTGGCAACGTATAGGGGACGAGCCAGGACTCTGGGTAGAATTGTGGTCTTTACCCTGACTTTTAGGGCATTGCTATTAAGTTATTTTCATTCATTCCTGATTCCTCATGACCCCTTTCTGGAGTTTTCTTGACAAAAACACTGGAATGCTTTACCGTTACCTTCTCCAGATTTTTTTTTTTTTTTAAGCAATAAAGTAACTGAGGTAAACAAAATTAAGTGACTTGGCCAAGGTCACACAGGTAAGTGCTGGAGGCTGTATTTAAACCCATTTTTTCCTGACTCCGGACCCTACACTCTATCCACTGTAGCACATAGCTGCTCCTACACGTGGTGCAATTTTAAGCAAGTCCTTTCCTCTCTGGGGGCCATCATTTACCCGTCAATGAGTTGTCTTATACATCAAATTAGATCACAGACCAGAAAGTGCTTTGAAAAGTATAGAATGTATCAGTATAAAAATGTGAGGTGGCGATATCATTTATCATTCACCAAAAAAGGTTCTAAAGGGATTCAAAGTCATCATGTTTCTTTGTAGCTTCTGATGGGAAGAATGACTCAAGAACCAGCCTCTCTAAGGAGATGGGTGAGGAACAAAATATTCAGAAAGAAATATGATGTAAGAACAAAGCCATCAACAAAAAAAAAAAGAACATCTGCCTAAAAACCCTCACATTTCTTTCGTCTTCAAATGACAAACAAGGTATTATTGGTGACTTACGTGTCATTGCTATTAGTTACAAGCCGTTATTATAAAGAAGGACATATTCAATACACAGTGTTCCAAAAAGCTTAATTTGAGTTATAATAGCTTTAAAAACAGCACTAAGACTTTTGGGACATTCTGTATTCTTTCTGTATGCCTACACTTTCATCCAAGATGTGATGAATTACAGAGAGCAGATTTTCAAGCAAGGAACATTTTTCTAACAATTAGAACCATCCCCAAATGGGAAAGGGCTGCTTTGGGAGTTCCAAGGATCATAGATGAAGAAACTGAAACCTAAAGAGATCAAGTAACTCACCCTAATGTCACTTAGGTGACCAAGGATGTCAGCTAAGGTCATCTGATTCCAAATCCCTGGAACTAGGTGGAATAATGGACAGAATGCCTCAACTAGAGTTGGGAAGACCTGAATTTAAATGCAGCCTCAGATAAGCTGTGTGACATTGGGCAAGTCACTTAACCTTGCTTGCCTCAGTCTCCTCATTTGTAAAATGAGCAGATAAAAGAAATGGCAAATTGTTCTAGTGTTTTTACCAAGAAAACCCCAAATGGGGTCACAGAGCCAGACACAATTGAAAATTGGCTGAATCACATAGGAGGTGCTATTTAAAGGTTAGCCATTATATCAAAGATTATGGCAGAGAACAGTTCTTTCTCAGGTGCTGATCAGACTAGATGACCTCTGAGGTTCCTTCCAGGCTAGAGAATCTATGCTCTTGCCTTCAGGCAGATGTGGCATTCTAATAACGTTCTCATTTATAAAACAAGGCAACTGAGGCATGATGAGTGAAATGAATGCTCTAAGTTCATATGACAAAGTTGGGAAAGGATTATTCCCCATCCTCTCCCCACAAGGCTAGCCACTTGGGGATGACTATTTTGGGCTCCATGGAGATGCTTGCTAAGGTATATTGATCTGTATCAGTACAAGGAACACCAAACTGGTAAAAAATGGCATTTCAAGAATCCAAGTTGTGGGGGCAGCTAAGTGGAGCAGTAGATAGAGCATTAGCCCTGAAGTCAGGAGGACCTGAGTTCAAATTTGATTTCAGACACTTTAAGCTTCTTAGCTGTGTGACCCTAGGCAAGTCACTTAACCCCAATTGCCTCAGGGGGGGAAAAAGAATTCAAGTTGCTTTTCCTCCTGAGATTATAAATCATATCTATCTATCTATCTATAGAGAGAGATTGTTGTATTGCCTCCCCAAAGCTCTTTTAGGATGAGGTCTGTTTCTGTGTCCTTAGTCCCTAGCAGCATACCCTGCATAGGATCAATCAGATCCAACTTCGTCCTCTTACTGAAGTCTAGGTAGGTCTCTGCTCAAAGGCATACAGATTGGAACCTTCAAAGCCAGGCTTCTTACTCTGCCTTGTTCCATTCACTTAAGTGAGAAACGCTGAAGGTCTTCCCCTCCCAGACTGCTGTTTTGTTTTTTGTTTTTTAAATCAGGTAAAAGAGGTTATTCTTAGCCTCAATTATTGCTTAGCCTTAATCACTGAATACCTCAGTCAGACTGAGACCTGAGACCTAAAAAGACCAAGGTTTCCCACTGTACCCGGAGCCATCTCCAGTCATCCTGATCTACATCTTGCCACTGAAACCAGATGACTCTGGGGGAGAAAGTGAGGCTGGTGACTTTGCACAGCCCTCCCTCACTTCAATCCAATTCACTTGCATGTCATCACCTCCCTGATGTCACGACTCCCTCTGAGAATGAAGGACAAACAATATTCAGTCAAGCTCGCCCCACCTCCCTTCTTTAGCTCTGTCTTTCACAATTCTTCTTTTCCTTCAGATCTTAACCCATCTGCCTCCTAATGGGTATACTTTTCCTGATTCCTCAGCTCCCCCTCCTTCTCCTTTCCAAAATTTTCTAGAGCATTTTATTTGATTTTTACTTATCTTTGTTACTCCTTACCTTGCATTAACTGTTACAATAACAATAGCTAACATTTATATAGAGCTTTGAAGTTTGCTTTACATATATTGTCTCATTTGATTCTCACAAGCCTGTGAAAAATAGATCCTAATATTATCCTCATTTTACAGGTGAGTAAACTGAGGTATAGAATAGCCTGGGTAGAATTTGAACCCCACAGCTTCCTTATATGTATGTACATTTATAACATATTTATTGGATACATTTTGTATCTTCTTACATCTTTAGAGAATGTTGTAGCCACTGAGGGAGACACACTATTTCCTTTAGCCTCTATAGCCTCACTTCCTAGCCCTGTGTCAGGCACACAGTAGGCATTAAATCTACGTTTATTGAGTTGAATTGTACTCATTTAAGGACTGCTGCTTCTGTTTGTTATCCCAGATGTTTGGTTGTATTTAGGGGCTCAGAGAAAAATAGTAATTGTTTATATAAAAATCAAGATCTCTTTAGTGCTTAGGATCCCTTAGGATTCCCCTCCAAAGAGAGGCTGTGTCCTCCAACAGGCTCCAGGATGTGCCAGGGCAGGGACAGTCAGTCACTTCCTCTCCATCTTATCCCAGGCATGAATGGCATTGGTTACCAAAAGGGCTTTTGCCTTCTTTCTGGGGATTGTTCTTCCTCCTTTAGAAAAATGTACAGGAAGCAGGCAGAAACACACACACATACACACACACACACACACACACACACACACACACACACACACGATTGGGTGGGAAAGATTGCACAACCTTATAAACTGAATTCCCAGTGCTACTGAGGGGGGAGTCCAGGGTTGGGAAGAGAGGCTGGAAAACAAAACAAGACAACCCCCCCAAAAAAAAACCCAAACAACGTTACCAATCCTTCTTAGAGATACGGTCCTCTGAGGAATTCCAAATCTCTGGAACTGAGGAGAAAGAGAAAAAAGATGAGAAGGGGGCATTGGAGGCTGCCTCTCGGGGATTTGTTTGGAAGTGTGGTCCTCACAGGGGGGATTTGGGAGCCATTCTTTGCAAAGAGAGCTGCAGAAGGGACCCCCACTAGTTTCTTCTTGGATGCTGAAGAGCACAGGAGTGGGGAGCAGGGGAGATATGTACAAAATGTCTACAAGAAACTGAAAAATGGAGCTGGGAATTTGGAAGCTCTCACTTAAGCTAGGGGAAGGAGGGCCCTGGGACTCACCTCCCACCTCTTGCCTCTGACTTCAGGGTGAAGACAGATAGAGCTCCTGAAGTAAGCTGAGAGTAGACCTGAAGAATGAGGGGAGGGAAAAGGGGAGAGGGAGAAGCAGCTGCTTGGCTTCTGTCTAGCTACAAATTTCTTCAGCAGGAGTTGGAGGGTTATTGGCTCCTGGCCAGCTGCTGACCACATCCTCAAACAGGCATTTGGAGCTGTCCTGGGGCCCTTCATAAAAAAGGAGGTGGTTGTTTTGAATTGGAGACTTCTCCTCAGAAGTCTTTATTGAGGGAATTTACTTTTAGTAAATGGTTCTCCTCCCAGCCTGTGGAATTGTAATGAAGAACAGCACTCTCAGACTTTGGCCTGTGTAGACCCAGGGAGGGACAGAGATAATCAACAGGGACTTTTTTTTTCCTGGACTTTCTTTGGCTTCTGACATACCTCCCTCCAGTGTGATGATAGCTGCCTTCTCCCCACTACACATTCCATTTGTTCTCCGAAGCTTAGAGTTAACTTATTCAGAGACAAAGTTTTTCATTTTATTTTGAGAGAAAGGGCTCCGATAGCTACTTTATTTTGTTTGTGGTACAGTTGTTTTCCGTCATGTCTGACGCTTTGTGACTCCATTTGGGATTTTCTGGGCAAAGATACTGGACTGGCCTGCCATTGCCTTCTCCAGCTCATTTTTCAGATGAGGAAACAAAGCCAGACAGGGTGAAGTGACTTAGTCACACCTCACTAGCTATGTCTGAGGCAGGATTTGAACCCAGGAAGATGAGTGTACTTGATGAGCTTGGGGCTCTATCCCTGTATCATTTGGTTGTGACTCTGACTCATCCTACAAAATCTTACTTTCTCTATTCCCTCCTATATCTGACCTATGAGGTTTTGTCTCTGGATTACCCTTCTCATTTAATTCTGCTTCCATTCCAGGGCTCCTGAGGAGGGCTGGGGGAAAACATCATGAAATTGAGCTGACTGCATTTACTACCAATTTCTGTTAATTAACCTCAGCTTTTCTGCTGCTCCACAACTCTTCTAACCCACCCTTATCTGCAATTTGTTTCATCCCTTACCTTAACTCTTCCTTTCCTCTCTTCTACTCTCTCTCCCTTCCCCTTCTTTTCTCTTTTCTTTATTCCTCTTTCCTCTTGTTTTTTAGTTTTTCCTTCTGTATTCTCTCCTCTTCTTCACTTGTGACTTTCCACTTCAATTGAGAACAGTCACCTGAGCTCCTTCAACCCCTTCCCTTATTCTTCAAAATTTATCATCCTCCTCTTCTTCCTCATCACTTTCTCTTTATTTTTTTCCATCACAAAAATATATCTTTGCTCTTTCCTGCTTCATTCCTATATACTTCCTCTAGGTCCTAGCTCTAGTGTTTATCCACCTTTTCTTTCTCATGTCTCTTCAATTTTTCTTTCTTTCTTTATTGGTTCTTCTGAGGCATGGCTTCTGATCCCAGAAGCATGGTGGCTAGTAAGGAGATCACTGGAAAGTGATGAACATAACAGATTTCCCTTCTTTTTTTCTATTGGCCTTCTGTGCCTTTTGTTGAGACTCTTCCATTCCTTCCACTGTACCGTGTCCCAGAGCTTGGAGCTCCATTAATGGCACCAAAGCATAGCCATATGCTACTTAGACAGTGTTGATTCCCTTCATGGTGCCAGGCAAAGATGAAAGCCTGGTCCTGGTGGAAAGTGAAAATTTACCTTTCCAATCTTCTTCCTCCACATGTCAAATTTAGACTTTTCAATGTAGCAGCACAACAAGTTATTAAAATGAATTTAAATTAAGTCAGCCCAACAAATGACACAGGAAGGACAGAGGGAGTTGTAGCTATCCCTCATTCCCAATTTCCAACCAATCATATAGTCCCCCATGCCTCAAATCCATATTTGATCATATTGATTTTGCTATTCATGATGTTGAACTCTTTTAACTAATCATAACTTTTTCTCTACCTGTGGAGACCTGGTCTTTGTTCTGTATTCTCAAAACTATAAAAGAGAATTGTTCCCTTCATTCGGAGTCTTATCTTTGCTGGGGAAGATGAGTTCCTATTTATTGGTAAATTCACACTTTACTAATAAATTGACCATGTTTGGAATTTTGTGCCTCAGTGTACCTTAATTTTAATTATTATGTTTCTAAGATTCTTTCTAGCTTTAAAAGCGATGATTTTATCATCTCCTGATACTGATAACTTCTCTGGTCCCAGTATGTCATTTGACCAATCTTCCATCTGAGTTGCCATCTGCTCAAATTGCTGATTCCTTCCCAGCTTCCTGCCTGATCTAGCTTGGCTGCTCTTGTGAAGAGGCTCTATATCCTTTCCCACATTTGTCCTTTATCTTGTTCATAGTTATTTCCCAATATCGACTCATTATCCCAAACCAGTGCTCACCTGGCTAAGCATTAAGTAGCCACTTTTAACACTTTTCATTGACTACCAGTCTCATGCCATAATAGATGCCGACCTTGGTGGGGAGAGTTCCCAGGCTGCATTCTGTTCCTTGCCTTTGTATTGAAGCCATCCTAAGCAGTTTGTGGAAAGTCCATTTCTGTAGGATGGAGCATGATAGAAGCTCCAGTGGTTAAATCAAGAATGGCTGGCTTTTATATAGTGTTTAAAAGATTTGCAAAGTGCTTTGCATATGTTGTCTCCTTTGCTTTTCATAAGAACCTGGGAGTTAAGTTCTACTATTATCCCCATTGTACGGATGGGGAAACTGAGGCAAGCAAAAGTTAAATGACTTTTCTCTGAGCTATTAGTAAATGTCTGAGGCCAGATATGAGCTCAGATTTTCTGGATTCCACCTCTAGCTTTCTATCTATTGTACCACCTGCCTATCTAGTTCAACACAGAACTCCAGCATGTGTTTGTGGACTTTTAGGAATAGGAAACCTCCAGCCAAGAGATCTGGCACCCTCAGCAAAGTCGATCTTAAGTCTTGGACTCTGCAGTATATTGGGGAAGGTGGGGATGAATGATGCCTAAGACTCAACAAGGTTATCCTGCTGGACCAATTCTAGGAAGACTTTAATGACCACATGTTGGCTAAACTTTTTTGAGTAGATAAAATAAAGATCCATTTAGTCCTATCCATCAATGTCTTTGAATTGAGAGCCAGCAGAATTCCTAAACTAGTATCCTTGGGTGAGAAGTTTAATAATTTAGTGATCTGACTTCCTGTTGGCCTTTCTTTCTTGTAGTAGCAGGGGCCCTGTTTTCTCTGACTTTGAACTTCTGTAGGCAGGGATAACCAAGCCTTGCCTTTCCCTCACAGAAATGAGGAAGGGAAAAAATGGACCTCCATAAAGGTAGAAGTGTACTTTTATGTAAATGGGGCATAAGAGTACTCTCTGAAACTGTCTGGATTCAGGTAAACCTTACTGAAAGAACTGGAAGTTATGCTACTTGAAGATTGTTTGAAAGAAGGGGCAGTGTTTAACCTGGAAGATGTTTAACCCAGAGAGAAAATGATTGTTGTCTTCAAACATCTGAAGCGTTGTCATGTCAAATTAGATTAGATTTGTTCAGCTAGGAATGAGAAAAATCATGGGTACAAGTTGTAGGGGCAAATTTTGGCTCAATTTATGGGAGAACTTTCTAATAATTAGTGCTGCCTAACAATCAATAGATTTCCTCTGTATAAGGGAATGAATTCCCTCAAACTGGCAGTTTTCAAGTAGAGTCTGACCACGTTATCAAGGGGATGTTATCAAGGTACATGTTAGACCAGATAAAAAAATACTAAATTTGATGTGTCAGGCCCCGAGTTCAAATTCTAGCTCTGCTACTTATTATCTGCATAATCTTGGATAAATCCCTTAAGTCTCTCTGGTTCTCAGTATTCTCTATAAAATGAGGGAGGTTGAACTAGATGACTTTTAAGGTCATTTCCAGCTATAGATCTGTGAGCCTCTTCTTATAGTCCCTGAGGTCATTGTTAACTTTATTATTCACTGATTTTGTGACTAGACTCTGGTGAAGTTCATGTACATTCCGGTCTTGGCCAAAACTGACTTCATAGTTATTCAAGATGCTTTTCATTTTTGGTTTGGCATCTAGAACTGAACAAAAATGCATGAAACCTAGAATCCGCACATGGCTGCTAGGAGTCATTGGGAAATTATGATCGACCCAGTGGATTCTGGGGATTACCCAGAAGAAAGGTAGCTTGTTGCCTCCAACATATCTTTCTGTCATATACTCAGGAAGTCGGATGTTCACATTCGGACAATAAACGGTATTAGTCATTTATGATCCTTCATACTACTTTACTCATTCTCCACCTCTCCTTCTCAGCCCCTAAGTTATTGATGGGACCACTTTGCTGCTGTAAGAATTCCTTAGAGACAGCATGGAAGAGTAGATAGAAAGCTGGACATGGAGTCAGGAAGAACTGTGTTCTGATTCCACCTCTTGACACCATTTGTAAATCTCTGAATAAGCTACCTGAAAACTCTAAACCTCAGTTTTCTTTTCTGTAAAATGGAAATAATACTATAAGATAGACCTCATAAAATTAATATGAATACAGTAATGCATATAAAACACTTTGGATATCTTAAAGAAATTTTGAAATAGCCCCTTAATCAGGATGTTAGGTCCCCCCTGCCTACTCTTACTACTGAGTATATTTCCCATCTAAATTAGATTATTATAGAGATTAACTATTGAAGCTGTTTCCTCCAGATTTTTATTCAAACTGAAGAGTATTTGAGTTTTTCTTCCATATCTAGTAGCATGTATGCACAGTGCATGTGTGTGTGTGTGCTACATCTCAGGATTGGAAGTGAGGCTCATCCAAGATGATTAATTAGAGTTTATGAATTCACTTGTCTCTCCTGATGGCCTTGGATTCCTTTGCTAAATAGGAGATAAGGTGTCTGGAATTGAGCAGTGACTCTAGGGCAGGGGTCCTCAAACTTTTTAAATAAGGATCCAGTTCACTGTCCCTCAGACTGTTGGAGGGCCGGACTATAGTAAAAACAAAAACTTTGTTTTGTGGGCCTTTAAATAAAGAAACTTCATAGCCCTGGGTGAGGGGGATAATCGGCCTCAGCTGCCGTATCTGGCCTGCGGCTGTAGTTTGAGGACCCCTACTCTAGGGCATCCTCATGGGAGGGTGGGGGTAGAGGTGGAGGGTGATTAGGATTCCTTCTTACAGTCTCACTCTCTGTGAGGTCGGCTCCAGGTATCCCCGGTCAGACTGCATCTCTCAAGGGCCAGAGAGCGGGTATGAGGGGCAGGATGTACGACCTGGTTCTGGTCCAACAAGGCGATGGGCAGGAGGCTGAAATCTGGACTCGGTATGGGGCTTGAGAATGTGATACCATTTGAGCTATGCTGTGCACCCACAGTATTTCAGCCATTTTGGAAGGATTTCTTTGAGACCCGCTGGAAAGTGAGTGATGATATATCTCAGTGACATCTTGATCTCCTCTTGGAGGCTGGTCCGGCATACCATGCGTGTCCAGATGGTCCTGACCTGTCTCTCGCAGTACAAGTTATGCCAAACTGAAGAAATGCTCCTTTGCCCTGACAGAGACTGAGTTTCTAGGGACATATAAATTTCCTGATCCATCTAGACAGAGCCATACAAATGTCACCGCTGCACTCAGCTGGCAAGCTCCCTTGAGCCCTGAGCTTTATAGATTTCACAGCCCACTATGGCGAGGGGGTGGGAGGCCATGCTCACTTTTCTACACTGACCATACCTGTTAGCAGCCCACTAGAGAAGAATTATGTTGTCTGGGATCCGACAGACTTCTGAATCTCCAAATGAATCTCCCTATAAACCCTGGTGTTGTTCTGTGGCCTTGAGCAAATGAGTTAATCTCCGCTAGGTTTTTTATCTTTAAGACAAGGGATTTAGAATAGATGACCTAGAAGGGCCCTTGGCTGGGGATGGCCCTTTGTGGTAGAGGCAGAAGCCCCACATGACCATTTAGGGGTGGTACTGCCCCACCTAGCTAGGAACCGGCCCCGCTGCAATTCTAGAGAATCCATCCTATAGACTCACCCTTACAGATAATGGGTATGTGTGCTCTTGGTCATCAAAGACCTTGCTTGGAATCTAGAGGCACTATCTGGAGTGAGGAATCTCTCCTTGGTAATTAAATATTATCTGAAGTTGTGGCTAGAGAGAGCCTCAAAGTCAGGATGACCTGTGTGTACAAATCACTCCTGGAACATAAACTCACTTTGACCCTGGGCAAAGAAAGCCCTTCCTTCTCAGTGCCCACTAAGTACTCGCTCAAGTTGTAGTCAGAGGGAGCCTTCACAAAGGAAGTTTCCAAAACATGATAAAAACATAGATCTAACAACAACGGCCTGAGAAAAATACACTATCTGGGGGAGGGAGGAGGTGTTATGAAGGAGGAGACATTATTGCTAACTGACTTAGCTGATGCTTAGTTGATCACTGAATTCTTCTTTCCCCTAAGGATCAGGATTTAATAAAATTAATGCTTTTGATTGCCTCATCAAGAACATTCTTTATTTTTACATTTGTTTTTAAAACAGAGTTCCAGATTCTCCCTTATCCCCACCTCCAGCCCCCATTAAGAAACCACATGTGAAGTTATGCAAAACATTTCCATAAAAGTCATGTTGGACCGCTAAATTCTTAGCGGTCGAATTGAAAAGGTTTAAGAAGCCAGGAGGTGAAAGGGTTATAATGTTGAATCCTCCCAGTTAAAGAGGGAAGGGGCAGAATCACGAGAGTGATGGGGCTGGGGCTGGTCCTCTGATTTCATCAGTGTAGGGAACTCTTAAGTTGTGTAGCAGAAGCAAATTTTGCACATCAAGAATCACCTTATTCGGTTCCTCTGCAGTAATTAGGGGATAATTTTTAGGCCCAGAGGGGCAGGACTCTCCTGAGGAACAAGAATATGGGAGTCCAGAGTAAGTCACAGTCAAGGTGTAATCAAATGTCAGGGCTATGCAGGAGGCAGAGAAAGGGGTTCAAAATCCAGGATGTTGACACAGAGACTCAGAGATCTCATTCTGAAAAAGAATTAACTCTTCCTGTAAGAAAAATGGAAATCACAAGATCTAGATGTGAGCCTGTGGCCATCTAGGTAGTATAAGAATCCAAAGCAGGATTTGAACTCAGACCTTACTCCTTTCTATTGTAGCACCCCTTGCCTTGCTGCTCATACTTGGCTTGGCTGTGGTTTCTGACACACAACTCCTCTAGGGATGACCCTTTTAAAGTGGATTAGCATTTCTTAAATGGGGGCTCTCAGAGGCTGCAAGGCATCTTACTCACAGTCTTTGTCTGTGACCCACACTGGCATGTGGGTGGCCAGCACCTCTCCCTGAGTCCCTGAAGGCTTGCTTCTGAGCGAGGAAATAAATCAGAGATGATGGGCTGGGCTGGGGTCATGGACAGCTTCTCAGAGCCGGCCTGCCAGACGGAGTTGGCACAAATGGAGCTTGGAGCAGAAGGAGATAAATCGGGGGCTGGCCGTGAATTTGGAACATGGAATTGCAACCTCTTCAGGAATACAAAAAGAAGGAAAAACATACTCTAAGCATCAGGTTAAGAAATTCCATTTTTTAGTGCAATCAAGAATGGAGGATTTATCCAATAGGAGCATGAGGATGAAGGAGGAACTCAAGATGAGTTAATGAGAAGAATAAATGGATTTGTGAGCCAAAGAATTTTGCCTGCGATCTGGACCTGCCTACTCAATCTTCCTCTTGGATCCACCGTTTTCACTCACTCACTGAGAGAAGTATTCCTTCCAGTCACACACTCAGAGGTTATAAAGAATCAGCCTCTGAGCCAAGAAGATCCAAGTTCAAATCCCTATCCTGACAGATACAGTCTATGTGGCCCTTAGTAAGTCATTTTTTTCCCACCTGTTTTCTCATCTTTAAATGAGAATAATAATAGTCTCTACCCCACAAGATTCCTGTGAAAATCAAATGTCATCATATGTGTGAAGTGTTTTGTAAACCTTAAAGGGCTATGGAAATGCTTGTTTATTGTATCTGATGCAGCTCAGCTGAAGGGCTCTATGGATGGTAGGGCAAGATGACTGGTGTTTGGTTGGAGGCAAGTCCTAGACTGGTTCTGCTAGAGCAAGCTTATTGATGTGGAGCTGAGATCTACTTTCCTATACCCAGGAATCCCGGGTCTGCCCTTTGGAGTCACACACATCCCAAGTTGAATCACTCCTCCATGTGACAGCAGCTATCTTGTCTTCCATAAGTCAAAATTCTCTGCTCTAGACTGAGCATCTCCCATACAGTCCCCAGAACTGAACTGACTCTCCTCTTCCCTTGTCAGACAACATCTAGTTCTCTCTCCTTCCCACCTGGTCACTAGCCTTTTATTATTCCCTGCCCCATCTCCACTGTAATAACTAACAATGGGAGGCTGGTGCTCTATTAACTGTGCCATCTAGCTGCCCCTCCAGGGTTCTATCTAAGACAACACTTAGTCACTTAATCTGTCCAGGTCTCATTCTTCTGTCTTCTAAATATTTGTGAAACACTTAGCACCTGACACCGTAATAAATGCTTGTTCCTTTTCTTAAAGTCATTTTTCCCCCCTCAAGTTCCACTATGGCATCCATACATAGGCTCATTTCATGCCTCCTGTCACCCTTCTGGAATTCCTCCTGAAATATCCCTCCTGGATGGGCAGCCTCCACTGCTGCGTACCCTCCTTGGGAGGTCTTGTACATTCACCAATCTGCCCTCTGCCCTGGTTCTGAGCAACCCCTGCTCATCCTTGAAAGTCCTGTTACTCTCTCACTCTCGGTAGCTCGACGTCCTTCCCTCTAGTCTAGCCCATTCCTCATGACTAGTCATCAGTCTTCAGAATGGAATCACATCTGCCAAGCAGATAGTTCGGAGAGAGATGGATGGGCACAAGTCATTGGGCACCTTATCAGATCTGCTGTCCCTGGGGACTTAAGGCACTTCTCCTCCAAGTCCAGATCATCTTAGCCCTTAGTCAGCTTCATTTCTGGGTCACAGAGCTCTTCTATGACAAAAAAGCTGAGTAGGCTCCATCCCACTGTTAATACCAGATGTCAGAAGATGTGGTCTTCCTGCTTAGGAGGCTAGTTCTCCATTTACTATGGCATTCTGACTCTAGAGAAACCGATGGTCAACTCCAACAGTCAGCTGTTGTCTCCTGAGCTGCTTTGCTCGGCTCATTTTAGAAATGGAATGACAGAAATTTACATGTACTTATACCTATAAAATGTTACTTAGATTTGGCCTTCTCTTCTTAATTGTTGCTCTCCTTTCACACCTCATTTCTCATAATTTGATTGCCTGGATTTCTTCTTCCTCTTCTTCCTTGACAATCACCTTGCCACTTTGGAGGAATCTCAAGCTTTTGATTGGTGGCTGTCTGCCCAGGCTATTAGCTCAGGAGGGGCCCCAGCCATGCTCAACTTCACTCATGACCCAAGCTTTTTCCCCCGGCTGGCTATCTTGGACCCAATCTCCTCTTTGTGCATTGTATCTCTCCATTAGGATGAATGTAAGCATTTTTAGGGCAGGAACTGCTTTACTTCCATCCTGGTGTTTTTTCACAGTGCATGGAACATAGTAGACATTTAATAAATTTTGGGCCTCTATCTATCTACTTATCTGTCTGCCTTTCTGTCCGTTCATCTATCTATCTATTTATTTATCTATGTGCTCATCTATCAATCTGAGAAGATTATGTTGGTCTTCATCTAAGTTACTAAGGAAAATGTTGCAATAGATAGGACTATCAAGATCAAAGCCTTGCAAAAGGCCATAAGTCATCCCTACATGATGACATCAATCTATTAATCTATCTAATTGAAGTCTATTCAATTGGTAAATTGCAAATTCAGTGCACATTTCTCCTTTTCCACAAGGCAAAGTCCAGATTCACAAACTAAAAGGAGCCTTGTGAACACAAAGTGAGTGGAATAGAGGTACAACAGGGTGTCAAAAAAAGCAGCATGGCAAAGTAGAAAAAATCATTGATTTTGTAGTCAGGAGATCTGAGTTTGAATTGTGCTCCAATCCATATGATCTTAATCTTTTTGGGCTTCAGATCCTTCTTTAGAAAAATGACATGGATTGGACTGGAGAGCCTGCTAGGTCTAAATGTGTGATCCTAAGTCACTTGATTTTTTCCTATGCTTTAATCTCTTCATATGCAAAATAGGAATGATACTAACTTGTTGGCTTCCTCCTTTATAGAATTAATAGGAGGGAAGTGTTTGTTTGTTTGTTTTTAACCCTAGAAATCTGAATTATTATCAAGATTCTAGTTTGCTGAAGAAGGCTAGAGGGGGACTGTCTTTCCTTGTAAGGAGGTGGAGAGCCAAGTAGAGTTCCTGCTGTTTGCTCTGTACAGCTTTATGTTTTATTTATCTGCCACCCCACCAAAAGCTCCCCCAAAACAAAAATAGGAAACCCTCCACCCGATAGCAAAGCTTGGATATGTAATAAGTTTATTCCCTGATCAAATAAAAGAACAGAGAATGTGTGATCATCAAAGTGATTACCTTGGGGGAAACAGATACTGCAGATTTTATTAAATGAGACAATCTTGCTAAAAGGAAGTCTTACATTAAACTTTTGGGTTTAAATAATATTAGTGTCAAGAGCTGACAAACATTCAAAATAAAATGCCTTGTAGAAAATATAAATAATCATTCAAAACATCTTTAGTAAAGGCACCTGCATTTTATCAGACACACATATTAGAGAGTGCTTTTCCAATAGAATGGTCACGTTTATACACCTTTATGGTGTTTTTTCCATCATAAAACAAATCAATTTAGGCAGAAATGGATATTGCTTAGTATGCATTTTCCTTTTAGGCAAACAAGCTTTTCTCTTTAAATGAAGCCCAGAGAAACAAGCACACCTGCATCTAAAAGCTGATGGCATTTCCCTTATTGCCAATGGAAATTAAAAAAAAATTATCTTTGCATGTTTAAATTTAGTAGGACCCAAAGTGAATGCCAATGATTGATTTCAAGTTTTGATCAATACTCACTGAAAACTTGGATGTCTTGCCCATTTGGTTTGAGACAGATGTGTTATTTTGTGCTTCCTCTCCCTCCTTCCCTTTCTTTCACCTCTTTCCCTCTTTTCCCCTCTCCCCCTCCCTCTTTCTCATTCCTCTCCCTCTCTCTTTCCTCCTTCCAGGCACTCCTCCCCATTATATAAATATTCAGATGCACAGACCAGGCATGTAAATCAAAGGGTGCAAACACAAAGTTCCTCACTCAACTCAGGAAAAGCCACCTCTTTCGGAGTTCCATCTATCCACAAAGTGGCTGTGGGCAGTACTTTCTCCACTGTGGCATGCTGGCTCTATAGAAAACCTCTGAATACAGAGTGGTAGGCTCTGTGGTCATGGAGAATGTGGACGTCATCTGATAACTAGCATGAGTTGAGACAGGATCATTCTGGTTCTAGCTTCCAAGGTTATGACAGGAATCAAAAAGATTACACTTAACCCTCAACCAAAAGATCAAATGATCTGGAGGGAGTTTTTGCTTTGGGTGGCCCAGAGTCAGAGAAAAAAAGATAGACTCCATTTGAAGGCTTTTATTTTCCTGAGTACTTATGGGTCTGATTCACCAAAGAGCAGAAATAGCCCTGAGATTGTGGGTTAGTCCCTTATTCTAAATGGCCCTTTTTTTCCATCAAGGGGTAGTTGATAGTAGGTGGTAGAAAACAACAATTTATCATACTGGCTATAACCCACTTCACAATTTGACAAGCTATTTATGTATAAATTTCTGTCTTTAGAAATAAGTCTAAGTGATCCAGTCTTTGTAAAGATTGGTGTCCATTTAATACTTATTATATACTTAAATCTTTGCAGCTCCAATTTTGGGAAGTTCCCCTCCAAGTAGAAGCAACCTTTGTATTAAATATAGTGTATTGCAACATGTTTCTGCTTGCATGTTAAGAATTAACAGTTTTCTTTGAAGTAATCACAACCTCTTATAACCTCTTAGCTGGCCTATTAAAAGTTCAACCATTTTCTCTCTCTTTGTAACTTTTGCAACAAACCCATTCCCAGATAATGGTAGCTTCCTCCAAGGTCATCCTCAGGATAATTATTAGTATCTATACCAGGCAAGGTGCCCACACTGTGATAATAGCCGCTTCCCAAGGTTTCTGAATGTACGGCATTCATAGGGTAAAATTATGAGGAGCAGTCTTAAACAATCACCTTCCCCTGTTCTCTCCTCAACCAGATAACAACTAGCTGTGTCTAAGGCTCTTAGAGAATAGTTTTCCAAGGCCAAGATGCTCAAAAGACAATCATGGATTTAGAAAAGCTGTGCGTGAGCTCAGCTGTTTGTACCCTGGCCAATTAGTGCTTCTCAAGCCTTCAGGGTTACATCAAAAAGTGAGTCTTTGCTGACAAGTTAGGTCAGAAAGAGGGCTTTCCCTTTATTTAGGTAAGGACTTTCATGCAACTTTATTCCCAGGCCATCTTCACGTCAGATACTTTATTACCAAGACCAGCTAATCCTTTCAGCTCTGGAACTCCCATCTTGGGACTTCTCCTGATTGATGATGAGTGACTGTTTTGGTTGGTAATGAGTGATTGTTTTGATGGGTAATGGGTGATTGTTTTGAATGGTGAGGGCCTTACCTGGTCAGTTGTTTCAGGTGGTCCCCAGACATCCATCACTTTACTCTATGGCCATCTTCTCACCCATTTTGCTGCTATGGGTGCCTCTTTGCATCTACCTGTTCCCTAATTCTCCATATAACCTTCTCTACTGTATTTTTCAGTTCTAGAATCATAACATATTAATATGGCCATTACTACTGGAAAGCCTGTGTCAATTTATTTGCCTATATCTCCATTCATTATTACTGTAAGTTTCCCAAACAGAAACCAAAAAACTTTTGTGACTTCCCTTCCTGTATGTCTTGTTTCTTAGGGCAGACATTTGTTTTTATATCCCCAAATATGCTTAGTACAGTGCATGGTAAATAGTAAGTATTTAACAAACACTTTTATTCAGCTAATTCAACAACAACTTAGCCTCAAACTACAGTGCCAAAGATGTTCTACTGGTAACCATTATTGCTACTGGGGATCACTCACAGCTGCCTGTCTTCCACAGATATAGGGAAAGATAAAACATCATGATTCTTCATAGGCTTGGGAAGAACACTGGAGACAGTGTATTCAAGTACCCTAACTTCTCTATCGATTATCCTGGAATTCAGATTGTAATAATAATATTAGTATTGATATTAGTAATGATAGTAATGAAAGTAATAATAGAGGGTTCAGTCTAGGTGACTGGCTGTTAGAAATCCCTCAATCAAAACCACCTGAATTTATAAGCTATGCTTTGGGATCTGTTTTTATTTCAGCAACATGGGCTTAACTCTTACTATATAACTATTCATTTAGAGAGCATTTGCTGCTAGATGGTGGGAAATGCACATGAGATCAATCACTACACCAGATCTCTGAAATTTTTTCCTCAAATCACTAGATTTCATAAATGACTTGTATGAAAATGTTTTATGTAATGGCCTTGATAATTTTGTCTCATGCTGGATATAATTTCAAGAAGTTTTACCACTTAAAACATTTTTTTTTTTTTTTACTGATGGTAGTTGTATTTCCTTGTTTTCATCTGATTTTAAAATAGGTTAGCATTTCATAAAGAATGTTGTTAATAGTTAAGTTTGAACTGCTAGCTATGTCATCTGAAATTTTATTTCTTAAAAGCTTTTTTAAAGAACTAAATTATCTTACTAAAAACACTGTAAAAATAAATATTTGAATAGCAAACAAAAAAATGACTTGTATGTATTCCTCTGTGGGAAAGTCATTTAATATTAGAAATTTATTGGAGAAGCAATATAACAGAGTAGCAACTTATCAAATGATATCAGTAGCTCTGTAGGGAAGCAAAAAAAAAAAAGCAACTTTAGAGAAAGAAAGAGGTTCCAAATGCAAATCTGAGAGTATGAGTTGTGAAGCCTGTATTCACCACTGCGAATCAGTGAGAAAATATTTTCTAGTGTGTAGGGGAAGATTTTCCCCTAGTTATTTGTGTAAATAACTTGAGAGTTATTTTCCCTGACATATTTTATTCTGGCTTAGAGAGATTTGGTGGAAATGGGGGATCATGAGCTATTAACTGAAATAGATTAATTACTCTTTGAATATCATGACATGGGCAGACTAATATAGGGTATCAGCTGACACAATGCATACGAAATGCTAACAATTTTATTTCCATTGGAAAATGAATATAGTAACAGTCTCTTCATGGTTCCAAAATATCTTCCTGATGTATTTTGTAGTTGTCTTATGCATCCATGCAAAATCCAAATTATAAGGACAAAAATCACGCAGAAAGTCAGAAGAGTTGAGATATTCATCAGTGGAGATGACCAATATATTCTAAGTATCCAGTTATGTGTAGGAGTTACATGTCTCATCTGCCTTACCTATGCAGAAGAATTCATAGGATAATAATGATCTTAAGTCAGCATTTTAAGATTCATCAGGTTTTCTCTTATCATTTAATTCTTGCCTTTTGTGCCCCTTATTTTAGAAGCTAACCCTTTAGCTTAATTCAAAACATCTGAGAAGCTTCAACCCACTTCCCACCTAATTCACCATAATCTATTGAGAAACAGTGTGAGGAGATGGAAAGAATCCAGGTCACAGACTCAGGACAACTGGGTTATCCTTCTGACTCTCTTAAGTGTTCTCTGTGGGATCTTGGAAAAGGAACCTCACTTCTGAGTCTCATTTTCCTTTCCTAGGACTAGATGATACCTATGGTTCCTTATAGTTTTAACTATTCTCTGATTATGTAGTTGTCACATTCAAGGACCCTGTCTTCTTAGTCTTGGAATCCAAGATGTAAGTACCAAACTGTAAAATTTAGTACCAGACTGTAAGCTTCACAAGGGTAGGGAGAGTTTTCTATAAAACTTTTATTTCACTTAGCATAGCACATTGCTCTATAAACAGTAAGTGCTTAATAAATGTTGATATTAACTCAACTTTCTTTGGTCTCAGTTTCTTTACTTATAAAATTAGTGATAACTAAGAACCCTTCCAGCTTTACCATGTCATTTTTTTTTTTTTTTTGGTTCTTGTTAGCTTACAGAGAATGGCACTTAGCTTTATAATTTGTAGGAGAACATAATTCAGTAATTGCTGTAGATACAGTGCCATACTGTGAATTTTTTATTCAATTGATGCTTTCTATGTATATTGTCATTGGAGAGCCAAAGAGAGAAAGAGCTTTAATTGGGAGCTGGTTGGATTGCATAACAGAATTGGATGCTTTGTCCATGGTCCTCTCATGGAGGATATATGTATCTATATATATCTATATATCTATATATCTTCACTGTTTTTAGGAAAGGAAGTGTCATTGAACTTAAAGCTGGCTTAAGGGTCTTGACACTATGAGTAGCAGAATAGGAAAAGGAGGGAAGATCATGTTCTTGGGTAAAGTAGCAAGATGTAGTAGAATAAGTACTGAGTTTGGAACTAGAAGATCTGGGTTCAAATCCTGACTGCTGCTAATTTCCTTATGTTGTTGTGTTACTTTAGGCAAGTCACTTCTCTGGAATCAATTTCCTTATTTATAAAATGAGCTGCTTGAACTAAATGTTCTATTAGGTCTCTTCCAGCTTTGGGTCCTATTTACTCTGCAGTGAACCAGAGAGCCAATTTTAGGTTAATTGATGGGCAAAGGAAGGAGCCAGCTCACCCCTTCCAAGGACACTCTGATAATATGACTTAAGGGGATTTTTTTTATTTAACTAGAGAAAAAAAAACCCAGATGTTTCTCTTAAAATCACTATCTATGAGACCTTCTCATTGTGGGCTACAGAAATTAAGCTTCATATTTCTGTTGGATTTATTTCACCTTTAAGCAACCAACTGTGGTTTTCTAGGGTCTGAGCACTGCTTCTTTCCTGTGATGGAGGGTGAAACTTAGGCCAGCCTGGAGTCCATCCTTCTTTCAATCAGGTGGTGGTGGGAAAATACATGTAGCTATGGGGGAGACAATAACAGCCCAAGTCTTACTTGTAAACATGGAGAGTTTCACCATTAGGAGTATGGGGAGCAGAATAAGAAGATGCACGAAGAAGGGAAAGTTGAATTTCTTTTCAGTTTGTTATACATATTGATTATAGATAGTTTGTTTCAGAGCTTTCATCTTAGGTAAGAGCCGATAGTGCAAGAAGTCAGATTCTCAGTTCTCAGAAGTCCAATTCATTTTAGATAAACTTGCCTGGTTTCTTGGGTCCTTGCTATTGGCAATGAATGGGCACAGATGGGCCCTTCCAAGAGATCTTCAGTATTCCAGAAATGTGCAAAAAAAAAAAAAAAAGCCAGATCTCTACAACTAGATCTAAATGGATGGGTTCTAAGAGAGCCAAAGAAACTCAAAAGAAACAACATTATGTGTGAGGGTTCTTATAGTCCTTTGAGTGTTCCATCTATGATGAACAGTCAATAGCATTTCATTCATTATTGATTGCATCTGATGAAAGAGTACAATCTACCAGAACAGATGACTAGCAGCAGGATGCACCTATTGCTGATTCTTATATGGTCTTTATTTGTGGAAGAGAAAAGATAAGTTGATGAGAAATTAATTATACAGTAGTGATAGCTGCTGTTCTTGCCTTGCCCCATGCCTATGGGTTTGTGTCTTATCCATCATGGTGGATTTGATAGATACCTAAGCTGGGACATGGTTCTCTCTCAGTGATTGTCTGTCAGATACCCATATGTCTTTCTTGGGAACCATAAATCATGCCAGTGATGTATCAAGGAGGTTAGGGTCAGCACATGCTGTATTCCTGAGTACACTCCTTCTGAGAGATTCTCCTGTCCTGAAGGTGCATCTGTGCCTGACTCAAGTGTGGAAAAGGTGAGGGTCCTTCCTGGTCATTCATTGTCAGGCACCCTGATAAAGCGGACAGATATCTCCATGGAGAATTCAATTATTTCCTACCAATTATTATCAGGTTGTATTGGAAAGGTACTGGTTTCAGGACTCTGGGGCAAAGACAAGTAGAACGGATGGCTTAAATTGGTGGGATGTTTGTCTCATTTCAGGGAGTAACTACTTGGGTTTTTCTAGGTTCCAAAGTACTGGCAGAATAAAGCCTTATCTCTTTATCTGGACATTTCTCACCATCTTCGGTATGGCCCCAACCTGATCTTCAGATTCCTTCTACAAATTCACTAATAGAGTCAAATCAACCTTTTCACTGTTTTCTACAAATACCATCTACATTTCACTGTTCCTGTTCCCTCCCCTCTCCTTTCTCCTCTCTACCTATTTAAATCCTATCATCCTTCAAGGTCCTGCTCAAATCTTGCTTCCTCTAGGAAACCTTCCATGGTCCCTTCAATCCATAATAGTGGTATTGACCTGTAAGCCTGAGATCCTTCAGTGCAACTAGATCCAGATGGAAATGTAATTGGGAAACATTTAACAAAACAAATAAAAATACAATATAGCAGAGAGAATGTTAATTTGTGTTTTTTTAAAGTCGATATGCGGCAGGCTGAGAGATTTCTGTAACTCTGAGGAGACTGCTCTAATCTCTGCAGTGCTTAGTCTCTATTCTCTTTATTTGTCATTTATCACATAGGCTCCATGAATTGGGATTTCTTTTTCCTCCCAGAGAAAGCACTAGGAACTACACCTTTGGCAAATGGAATAAAGAGAATATTCCCTCAGTTTGGATGGGAAGTGGACATGTCAGGATGCCATTGCTGCTGTGGATCCAGGCTGACGTGAAAGTCAGGAGATCACCCTTCCAGGCCACCAGGTATTTTCCAATTCTGCTAATTATTCTTGCTAACTAGGTGCTGAGCACTGTTATTTCTCTATTGGTAAAAGACTGTAAGTGGTATCAGACCCTTCAAATCGGCATCCTGGGGAAAAGCCCCTGACGCATTGCACCAGTTACAATTCTGCTACTTGACATTATTTATTAGTGATCTTTTCAGGCAAATAGTTCTGTTAGAAAGAGGGTAGGGGCTGTCTTTTATTTTTCTGATCCCCATGCAGTGCCTGGAACAGAGCCGGGCATATAGTAGGCAATCAACAAATGATTATTGATTAACTGACTGATATCCTCACAGAGGATAAGGAAAGACTCACCTCTTTTAATCCAATACATCTGTCCTTCCAGCTGTGACTCAAAAGCACTTAGCTTGACGATGATTTGTTCTAGTTTCAAAGCTGAGGTCAAATGTGTTTTGCCTTGAATCCTTTTCTCTTGGAACAGGACGTATACACAGGCATAGCAAGCACATGATTTCCTTCTAATATGTTTGTTATCAACATGCTTCCAAAATCCTCCCAGGAGATGTTATATTTTATTATATTTTGGCTGCTACCCGGCTTGGTTGGCCCAAGGAACCTTTAACCCCTGGCAAGATGCTCAGGGTCAATGAAAATGAGTATTCTAGTTTTCATCAGTGTGAAAACAAAACCATCATCCCTGTGGGTGCCAGGGAGGGTGTGCCTAGATAAAAGAATGGGGGGATTCAAGGAAAAAAAAAGCCTAATTGAATACAGGAAGATGAGGAAAACAACAGCATTTGTTTATCCCTGGGGAATAACATCATTTCTTAGGCCTGTGACCATTCCTTCACTCATAGGGGCAAAGCTGTGAAACCTTAGGAATACCCCTAGTCACAGAAATGAAGCAATTTGTGAAACTTAGTAGAAGAAGATAATATAAAGTGAAGAAAAAAGAGCAAAAGAATAGGAGGAAAGAGGAGAAAGGTAGGAAAAGGAGAAAGAGAAGGAGAAATAAAGGGAAAAGAGAAAACAGCAATGGATAGTGAAGTACAGTGGAGAACTCTGGAATCAGAAATCAAAGTTCAAATCTTGCTTCTGTCACATTCTACTTCTGTGGCCATGGGCAAATTACTTCTCACATTATGGACCCCAGATGACTCATTTTAAGGGGAGGAGGTTGGATTGAGGCTGCTCAAGTCCCTTTGGGATAGAAATCTCTGATTCTGGTAAGAAAGAGAAGATAAAGAATACAATGAGAAAGGGGGAAAGAGCTAACATCCTGTCCTGTGCATAGTAGATATTTAGAAAATATTGAATTGAAGAGGAAAGAGGATAAGCATTTATACAATGGCTACTATATAACAGATCTCGAGCTAATCACTTTACAAAAAGTATCTCATTTAACCTTCATAATAATCCTGAGAGGTAGGTGCTGCTATTATTGCCATTTTATAGTTGAGAAAACAGAGGCACAGATTAAATGAATTGCCTAGGATCACATAGCTAGTAAGTAAGGCTGGATTTGATTTAAAACTTTCTGACTCCAGACCCAACACTGTATCCATTGCATCACTTAATTCTTCTGGAAGAAGAAGGAGGAAGAGGAGGAGGAGAAGGGAAGATAGAAAGAATGAAAAGGGAGAGAAAGGAAGAGAGTGAAAAAAAGAAAAGAGAAGGGGATAAAGGGAATAGGAGAAAGTAGTGAAGGAAGAGACATCATGATTGGTGATGGGCAGGTTTCCAAAGGGAAGCTCAGCAGGAGCAGACATCATGCAATATGCATGATTGGCACAAGAGATATCCAAATGCTGCATTTTAACTAAATTTAGATCCTCAGTAGAAGAGGGGAGACAGAGATCTGAACCTTGAAATAGAGCTGACTTTGGGAGATTCAAGCCCTGGCTCCATAGGTGACCTTTGACTTCCTCATTGATAAAAAGTCAGGAAGCATCATAAGGGCTGTCCTCTCCAGCCAGACCTGAAGCCCCAGAAATGTTTGTGCATGTCCTAATGCATTATGGCTGTCTCCCTGTGTCCTTTACGGAAAACCTAACTCTTAGAAGTAGAAGGTCATTAGCCTGAGCAGAAGGCTAAATAAGGGATTGGGAGAAACAGGACCAGAAAGAAGTCTCCTGGTTTTCTTTGTCTCACTGGAACATTGTACAATGTCTTGTGCACAGTGGACATTTGATAAATGTTTGTTAAATTGGATTGGGTGGAGTTGGTCTCCATAAGTCATTAAACTCACTAAGGATAAAACTAGGTTCTGAAACAGACTTTCCCCACTATGTTCTGCCTTGTTCCGAGCACATTTGGAATACTGTATTCAGTCTTGGGGGGGAAAAAAGGTACAAGTCCTTAGCAGGATGGGAAACATTGACACCTTTTAAGTTGATTTTAAATGGAATATTGACAAAATGGAGGCTGTTCGGAGGAGGGCAAGAAGAGCGGTGATTAATTGGGGAGAAGATCATAGGAGCTTAGAAGAGGGGAAGATTTAGAAAGGACATGATATGATTGTAATGGATTATTAATGTGGTATAGGAAATGATAAATCTGAAGAATACAGAGAAGCATCCAAAACTGTATAATTCTTGCCTTTAATGATGTTCTATGTAGCACCTTGGCACATAGTAGGTACCCGATAAATAGTGGTTGACTTAAGAAAATATTTATTTTTTTGTTTTTATATTATTTGTATGTTATAGTATATCCCTCCTTCCCCAAATGATTGATTATTGATCAAGTGATTACATGGCTTGATGCAAAACAAAATAAGCAGAATCAGGAAATAATTTGTATGTTAGAAACATTGGATTGGAACATGCGGTATGATCCTCCAGGGATCATCCCACAGAACAGGTCTTCTTAAATTTTTTCTACTTCCAACCCCTTTTTTCCCGAGAAACTTTTACATGACCCTGGACACATAGGTATGTAAAATATGCATACAAATCAAACATTGACTGATAATAAAGAACTTTTTAAAAGCAATTCTTTAATATACACATAATTTTACCATTTATTAAAGGTGAAAACAAACTTGCCTACCAATGAGATGGATACATGACTTTATTTTTACATAAAGAATTATATCTTGGTAGAATATTTGGTACCTTTTACTGTTATTAAATTTTTCATGACCCTCACATTCAGAGCCCATATGGGATCATGACCCATAGTTTAAGAAGCTTTGCCATAGAAAACATACCAGTCTCTTAGTGGGAACATGTTCAGTGCTGAAGTGTGTTTTAGGATGATAAAATAAGATTCTTATTTAGAACTTTGGTCCAAATAGGCTCCATGGAGCCTTTCTTTGCTCCATGACAGGGCTCTATGTTAAAGAACATTGGCCATTAAGACAGAAATTAAAGATCCTTCAGTAGACTTGAAAAATCTGCTCCAATCATCGCATCCTCTCTCTTCCTATAAGCCGACTGAGCCTTTCTCTTAGACTTCTTATGGGATGTAGAGAGAAGTCTTCTCTTCACCTCAAACTATGGAGGCTGCTTGACTATGGCATTGAAAGTACACATCCAAGGGGCATCTAGATGGTGCAGTGGATAGAGTGCCGGCCCTGCCGACCTCAGATACTTAACACTTCCTAGCTGTGTGACCCTGGGCAAGTCACTTAACCCCAAGTGTCTCAGGGGAAAAAAAGTAAGCATCCTTAACATGGTAGGAAACATTGCCACCTTTTAAGCTGATTCCTGTTTTCAAGATGAAAGCTAATTCATTGGGAAAATAAATCATAGGGTATAAAAAATTAGAGTTCATTTAGACCATCCACCTCATCTTACATGCATTTTCATATGTTCTCAATCATGAGGACTGAGAGGAAAGTTGCTGGCCTTCGCTGTGGAGAGGCAGCGACGTAACCCCACAGTTGTGGAGATAGGAACCATATGGCTAAGTGATGAGGGTTCTTGAGATCCAGCCTCCTGGTCGGAGGAAGCAGGATTTCCTGGACAATGAAAAGTTCCAGAAACCAACCTTCTAGAACAGGGGTTCTTAACCTTTTTGTGTCAAGGATGCTTTGGAAGCCCATGAACCCCTTTTCAGAATGCTTTTGTATGCATAAAATAAATGCATATGAAAACAAAGGAAACTAAAGATTAGTGAAAGTTAGGTTGTTGGCTTTCTTTCCCCAGGTTAATTTTGAGTCCTCTGAAATCTATCCATAGGCTTTCTTTAGGAGTCTGTGGAAAGACCAGTATAAAAATTTCTGTTCTAGAGGGAAAAGGGGAATTCCTGCACTGTAACAACCCATTGAGGAACAGAGTAATTATCACATAGACCCCCAAAGTGGGAGGAGCATCACAGGACTGAACCATCACACAGAGGAGCCCAGTTCTATACTTGGTCTCCCATAAGTTATTTGGAAAGTACAGATTTGCTAGGCCAACATTTGCCTCCCTATAAATTCCAATTTTTTCCTTCCTGGGGAGATTAACCTCTTAGGGAAAAGGCCTCAAGCTGGAGGCCCATGTTCATTCCTAGAATAAAATTAGGACTCTCTTGGACTTGAGGGACAATTTTCTAGTAAACCCACCACAGAGTCATGTTATGAGCCTGGGGACTGAATATGGCTCTGGAGGTATCAGGGGAAGGTAGGAATCATTAGAAAAGGGAGGACACAGATGGTCATTCATGGACTACATTAAGTTTTTTATCTGTTTTCTGCATTTCCTATGAAGGGAAATTAAAGCTGTCTTCTACCTGATAGACTTTGTTACTGCAATGGGGAATCCTTAGAATTGCATTATTAGCATTGGCCCCTTTCTTTGGGGCCCTGTGCTCTGTCCTTTTGCTAAAGGACATGAATGACACAGCAAGTATTGATTGCCTTTTTGGTCTCTGTGACCTCACTGAAGATGAGTTACTACAGGGTCAGGAAGAGTCACTCATCTAATAACTATGACGGAGTGAGGAACCAATCAAGAGCTGTTAAATCTTGGATGTTCTTTAGCAAGGAGCCAGAGCACATAGCCTACAGACATTGGTCAATACCATTGTCCAACTTCAGGGATATCCCCGATAATAGCATGTGTCCCACAGAAAGGAGCCAATGCATATGGGCAACTTTAGAGATGATTCTGGTTACTTTCTCCCTCTTCTTAAATGTTTGCTGTTCCCAGGAAGGTGCAATTAACCCATTTATCCTCCATCTTCAGTTCTGGATAGTTTTCTGGGGACTGGGCAAGCCTCCTTCTTCAAAGCATCGTATTTCCACCAGTAACTTGCACTGAAGAATCGGTTAACTTCCCCCTCCCTCCCCTTTACTGCAGGTTTTGGACCTGCAGATTGTATTTATGGGCAAAAACAAAATAATTAAATTCAACAAATAAACAATATTCTATGAAGTTATCACATTTTATCACCTGGTTTGTGCCTGGAAGAGACTTCAAATAGTTGCCCAATGACCTAGGGGGCCTTCCCACAAGGGGCTATTGTCCTAAACTCACATAGATGGGAACAGCCTGACTCTAAAGGAAGTATTAAGCTTCTCTTATCCTTTCTGTGCCCTTATAATCATTTCTTAGAGCAGAACTCTAAAGAAAAGTTTGTAAAGGAAATCTCGGGTATTATTATTGTTTACAATCTCTCTAAAAGGGATGAACAAGATCTTTTCTAGAAAAGATCCTCTGCGTACTAATCAGATCTCAGCTTTAGGGCAACTGTCTATTTTTTCTCCCCCAGAAAAAGTGCTTAAAGTACAGAAGGCTCATAAATGAGCATTAACAATATTTAAAATATAAAGCCATAACCTCTTACACTTTTATATTCTCAGAAGAAGTAAAGACAAATCTGTGGGGTTGTTAAACAGATATTTCATCTTTTCACAAATCAGAGTTGTCTGATCAACTCACAAAGTTCAGATTTTCTTACCAGACAGACAGATAGCAATCTTTAGTACTTTCAGGTTCAGAATGCTTGTATCGATGGTAATTTCCCTTGTAAAGCTATATAGTCATAGAAAGCACACTTTTGTGGACAATCAGCTTAGAAAAACCAAGAACTCTTAAAGTCATGAGTTGCCCATAGAATTTGGAAAATCCATCGAGCAGCTAAAGACTTGAGGCCCAGTGTCTGACTTGCCTGGAAAGCACATGTTCTTGCTTATCTGCTCAAAGCCTCCTCTCAAAGAAGAAAAATCTCTTCTCTCTCTTGATGAAAACCCAAAGGAAAGTGTTGTTAGGTTTCAAATCAATTCAGTCAAAAGAAAAAGGGAGTGTCTTTTGCTCACCAAAATGTGTGGCTTTACCTCATCCTGTGACTAAGCATTTTCAAAGAAATCCCAGCTCTGAGAAACAAGGGGCCAATCAAAAACCGTGTTGCACATGTCCCTGTGCACAAGTCCCACAGAAAAGGGTCACTGAGTTTGGTCAATTGTAGGGATCACCCCTGTTAAATTATCTTGAAGGCTCACATAGGAGTGGGGTGGGGAAAGGAACAAGCATTCATTCAACATTGAGGAAGCATTAACTCTGTGCCAGCACTTCACAAATACTATCTTATTTGATCTTTACAACAATCTTGTGAGTTATATACTGTTATGACCCCCATTTTACAGTTGAGGAAACTGAGACAGAGGTTAAATCTGTCTTAATCCCATCCCACTAGGGGAGGAAATATAGTGCAATGACTAAAGTCTGGAGCCCTGGGTTCAAATTCCACTTTGGTTGTTCACAACCCATGTGATCTTGGGGACTCATTTAATTTCATGAGGAAGGCTGGGCCAACCAAAGACTTTCTAAGGCTCCTTCCAGCTTTGGATCTTTAACTTTTCCTTTTACAAATTGGTCATCCAGTGTCCAGCACACCAAACTCTGGATTTATATTGCTCAAACTCAGTCTGGGGATCTCTCAAAAATCATGTCTTTGTTGAATTGTGAATGCATTCAACGTTTTTCCTTGGGAGTTCAGAGCAAAGACAGCTCATATCTAGTTCTCTACAGATGATGCTGAACATTCTTCAGCATAGGACAGATAGTACAGTGGATAGAATGCTGGTCTTGGAGTCAGAGATCTGAGTTCTAATTCAAATCAAAACATTTACTAGTTGTATGACCCTGGATAAGTCAAAACCTCTGTCTGCTTTAGTTTCCTTGTGTAAACTGAGAGAGGTTGGACTTGATAAATTAGAATTGTTCAGTCATTTCAGTCCTGACACTTGGTGACTCCATTTCAGTTTTTCTTGGCAATGATACTGGAGTGTTTTCTCCTGCTCATTTTATGTATAAAACTGAGGTAAACAGAGTTAAGTGACTTGCTCAGGGTCTCACAGTTAGTAATTGTCTGAGACTGGATCTAGAGATTAGATTAGAAAGTTCCTTTTATCTTTAAAATTAAGACAATATGATTCTATGAAACAAAGAACCCAACTGGATAAAACCATACTTGAATAATAATGAGTCCAATATATTCATATGATACAATTCTATGAAATAACCCAACTGGATAAAACACACTTGAATAATGGTGAGTCCAGTATATTCATGTGATATGATTCTGTGAAATAAAGAATTCAATTGAATAAAACACACATGAATAATGGTGAGTCCAGTGTATTGATTTCCTTTGTTTACAATCCATGACTCAGCCTGGTGTGAAGGTGATGTTGGGTTTTCAAAATCTTGGTGGGTCCTTCCAGGCTAGAAGGGGTCCAGTGATGGATGCTATGTCTGTCTGTAGTCTAGATAAATTCTGAAAGGCTCATTACCAGAAGGTCGGTCTCCAGGTGATGAATTTCTTCCTCCCATAGCAACTCATGAGACTGTGAGAAGAGTTGTCATCTGTTTTGTGGCAGGGGAGACCACTCTGATGAAATCATAAGTCCTTGAGGTATTGAGTAATATTCTAGCACTCTGTCCCAGCTAGCCCAGGTCCCAGCTTGCAGGAAAAGAAAAAACAGAAAACAGCCCAGACTAAAAGTCTTCATCGAATCTACTCCTGTCCTATCCCTTGCGTTGAGGTTGAGAACTGAGAGCTTGTTGGAAAGGCAACACCCTCATCAGCATTTCCTCCAGCTGACCTTGCTCAGCTAAAGGCTCTTTAAAACAACCAGAAGAAGCATTTACATAGTGCTTTCAGGTTTTGCAAAGCTGTATACATGAGCTCAGATAAAGTGTGTTTCTCTAAATGCCAACTTGCTCGGGGGATGTGTGTGTGACAGGTTTGCTTGCAGAAATTTGCTTGATCAGCTTAGTGAGGGGTCATCAATACATCCCTAGTCTGCAGATCATGAAGACAGTGGGGCACCAGGGAGAGAGCAGTAGCCTTAGTTGGTTTCTTCACTATAATACTACAGGTAGCATGGTGAAGAGGAGAGGGGAATCTGGAACACCTGGGTTCACATGCTGTCTCAGACACTTATTAGCTGCAAAATCAAGATGTCACTTAAGTACTGTGTGCTTTAGTTTCCTCATCTTTATAACAAGCATTTATTAAACACCTACTATGTACCAAGCCCTGTGTTAAGCATATAAGCATATAAGGGACTGAGGAACCAGTCCCTTATCTCAAAATCATAGTTTAATGGGAAAGACAACTATGGGTGTTTGAGCAAGATATAGACTGGAAAAATTAGAAGTAATTTTCAGTAGATCTCACCCTCTGAGCCTCAGCTCAGGATTGGGCTGTGAGATCCAGTTTGAAATCCATGATCCTCTGTCTTACTATCTGGATTTCAGGTGAGACATTTGCTCTTTCTAAGATTGTTTCCTCAGCTGTAAAAGAGAGAATTGGAGCCTATTTTCTTTAAGGCCCTTTTTGGCTATAAAATTACTGGGATCTGTGTTATCTCCTTAAGTTTTTCTCCCTAAAGGGGAACCTTCTGTAGATTGACTTGGGAGGCCAAGTTTCTAGAACCCTAGAGATCCAATCCCATCATCCCCATCATCCCCACCATCTCCCTATCCCCACCATCTCTCTCATCCCCACCATCCCCATCTCCTCCAAGTTTCCTGAAAAACAGCTTCTTGTTTTCCTTAGAGAATCAGACCAAGCCCTTCCTTGGGTCACTGACTTCATTGCATATAAAACCCTGGTCTCATTAAAACCCACAAACCACTCGAGGTGTGGCTGGGTGATTGGCTCCCCAGGCTGAGGCGGGGCAGAATCCTGTTTGGAATCCCTCAAGGAAATCAACCTTGGTGGGGGTGGGCTGGGCTGGGGCTTTCCTGACTCCTCCCCTTCCCCTTTTTCCCCTAGTACTCTCTCCTCTTTCCTTTCCACCCCAGAGATTTTCCAGCTGTGACCTTCTTCTGGGCAGAAGCAAGCTTCCCCTGGAGACCCGGCCCCTCCCACCACCCTAGATCCCCTTCTGTGTTTCTAGTCATTGAGACAAATATTTGCTCGAGTTTTTGGCAGGCGCAGGAAGGTTCCTGGCTCTGGCTCTTTTGCCCAGTGCCTTTTCAGTTCCTTACACCCTTCGCTCGGAAGGGAAGACCAATGGAATCACAGACTGTCAGCATTAGCAGAGACCTTTGATTGGGAAATGCTGGACTAGATGACTTTTAATTTGGCCATGACACACGAGGCTTGAGAAATGGTAACAGAATCCAAGCCTTGAGAGGCCCCAGGATACAGAATACCCCTGGGATAAGGAGGGGTTGGGGAAAATTTGTGGCAAGAGAGGAAATTAAGCCAGTTCAGGCCCTCTTCGCTTCTGCCTGGACTACTGTAATAGCCTCCTAATTGGTCTCTCTGCTTCCAGTCTCATCCATCTTCCAGAGATGCTATTGTTGAGAGCCGGAGCATATGGGGTACTTCTGGGATTAAAAAGGGGTCGCTTGGTTCTTGGCCATTCTCAGACATACAAAGAGGCACTCAAAGGTAGAGGAGGAGGTTTCTCCAAGTACTCTGGATCTCTGCCAAGTCATGGAATTGGTAAAATGTCCTTTGAGCATCTCCTTTCAAAACCCCTCTCTCTTCCCCCCCCCACTTTTTTTTGGGGGGGGGAACAATTAGGATTAATTGACTTGCCCAGGGTCACACAACTAACAATTGTCAAGTGTCTGAGGCTGGATCTGAATTCAAATCCATCTGATTCTAGCATCTGTGCTCTAACCACTTTGTCATCTAGCTTTCCTTGCCTTTATTATTATTATTTTATAACAGTCCTTTCATATCTTTGCAGATCTTGGCATCAAGTTTAGAACTGGAAAGGTACTTAGAGCTTGTCTAGTCCAATCCCATTATTATTATTATTTTTGAAATTTTACAAATGAGAAAATTGAGACCTTAGGGAAGTCAGGTGAGTTTTTGTACATCAGCAGAACTGGGATTCGAACTCAGGCCCTTTGACTCCAAATGTGAACAATCTGTTCTTTTTCCTACAGTAGTAGGATCCTACAATTCCTACAATTGTCCTAATGGATAGTAGATCTTGGAAAAGTCATTAGTGGTTTTGCTGGGAGACTAAGATATTTGTTTTGAGGGCATTCCCCAGAAAAGAGGGTAGGTGGGCTCTGCTCTGCCACGAGCTCTGTCCACACTGACAGAGGGACTAGGCAGATGGGTAAACAGATAATAGACCCGAATTCTGGCTGTGGGACTAATGGATAAACATTTCTAATTGTTAATTACACCATCATGCAATTTTATGACTTTTTAGATTAATGTTCTCTGAGGGAATCTCAGCATTATAGACTTCAAATTTAACGATCTGGAGGAGATGATTTAAAGGGGTGTGGGTCTCAGAGTATTGAGGAGGCTGTGTCTGGAAAACATGGTCACTCCAGTTGAGCAAAGAGAAGCTAGGTCCCATCTTCTCCAAAGAATTGATGAGATCCCAAAAGAAAGAGAAGCCAGTCTTTGGGCAAAATGGAGCCCAAAGCTTTGGCTAGTCCTGGATGTTTTGTATGAGTGTGTGTGTGTGTGTGTATGTGTGTGTGTGACTTAGTGATTCAGAAAATCACCCCTCAAACCAAGTATTGGGTTGGTAGTTTGAGAATACTACTTTCTTACAGGTCATTAAATTTTACTCATACTTGCCTTCACCTTCTCAGTGACCATGGAAATGGGAATGAGAAGAGGTCCTGAGTGTGCAATTAGCTCAGTTCCCAGTCTTCCTGCTACCTCACCTTTCTTACACAAAACATCTCCAACAACCATGAAAATGAACAGAGATGTTTAGAGAGGTAGGTCTCTGAACTCAGATCACCAAGCTTTTCTTCCTGTATTCTGAAATCTGAAAGCCAAATGCACTTCCTTATAATCCCAGACAATTTATTAATTAATTGAAGGCTAGAAGTCACCTGAGGGCAACCATTTCCTCCACCAGCCAGATTTTGCAAGATGTGACAATGACCTCAAAGGCTCCATGGGTCTCAGCTAATAACAGCTCTCTCATAGCCAAGTGTATTTGTCCTCTCCCTTTCTCTCTCACTCCTATTGTTCTGTCTTAGGGAACTCGAGCTAGTGGGTTCTGCTAATAACATCTCTGGTGAGTAAGTCAAAGCAATTATTTCCCTTTCTCCTTTCATTTGGCTCATAGCTGGCCATTGAACCATTTGGAAGATTTGTCAAATGTAATTTCTCATTCTTGTTGTTATACTTTTCCTTCCACAGTCTACCACCAGAAAGATGGAACAGATTTAGTTTGAGTGTTTTTGCCCCAGATGTTAGTGTCCAAATGTAGAGATAGTTTTTTAGCTTTGAATGAGAAAATGAGTCTTTATAGCTGTTAGTCTGTGGGAAAGATACAAATGTTCAAATTCAAATCAATGTGAACAGAGTAAATCTGAAATCTGATGCTACATTGACCTTGAAAGGACCAAACTTTGTAAGAAAGGAAAGACCTTGGGAAGGAATGTTCTTTCAACAAGTCCTTGTTAAGCATCTGAACCAGTCACCATGAGGAATGGAGCAAAAGGTGAAGACGTGTTCTTCCTCCTGGATAGCTCAGAGTCAAACTGGGTAAATGAAATTAAACATATGAAATGGAGAACATATATAGGACAATTTAAACATAAAGTATTAAATTAATGAAATTGAGAGTAAAGATGCATGATAGAGAGAGTTAGTGTTAATGGGGGTTATAAAGGGAAATCAGTTCAGTTTAGGTCATAATAACACATCCTGTTTATTCGGAGTTTACCTTTTGGAGGGAGGTAGGATGGGCTTTTGCCCAAAAGCATGCATTTTATAGTACACTACAGCACCACTTACTCCTGAAATAGAATAAAACAAAGGAGTTCATCCACTAGTTAACAAAAATAGGGATGGAGAATAGACTTGTGATTTCATTGTCCAAATAAGAAAAATCAACCTATTGATGGTAGGTTGACACCTTCTCTTCAGTTTTGATGAGTTGCTTAGTGTGCTGTAACACATAACAATAGTAATTATTTAAAATTAGAAGTTACCTCGAAGTTTCTTCTTTATAGCTTCAAGTTTGACCCCAATCTCAGCTTCCCTGGTAGTGATCTCAAGATGTCCCAGATCCTCTTTCCACAAAATCAGTAGCTGGGCCTTAATATTTTCCCCTAAACCTAGGTGATATCTGGAGATTGGGGATGGGTCTTTCTATTAATGAGATTTCATGCCCCAAATTTTGAGGTTTCTCTGTATTCCCATGTCCCCAACTTGTTTTGATTTGAGTATTTTTTGGAGTTGCTTTCCTGCAACACATTTCATACCAACATTGTTATATCACTCTGTCAACCTTATAACATAGTGAAAATATTACTATTTCCATTTGATGAGACAAGGAAACTGAGGCTCAGAGACATAATTCAGTTTGCTGAAAGTCATAAATGACAGACAAATGACATAAAGGACAGAAATGAAATTTGAATCTCGGTCTTCTGACTTTGAGTCCAGCTTATGGCTACACTATCACCCTCTTGGCACAGACTTTGTAGGGGAGGTGGTAGGACCTGACCCTGGTCTTGAAGGGTACCAGCCCACAATGTAGGAAGAAAATCACAGTACAGACACAGTTGATAGGAAACAAGACTAAGAATGGATCCAGCAGTGGAACCCAGAGCCTCAAGTATCCATGGACAAATGAACAAATGATACCAAAACAAATCAAAACAAGATGAGCTAGAAATCCTAAGTTAGAGACTAATTTGGCTTGGAGTGTTATGGACACCCATGTCAAGAACGACACAGTCCCTGCAGTCTATGAATTTACATACTATTTGAGTAATTTAAATTTGCTGGTAGGATTTGGATGAGTGGGGAAGATAGAGAGAGATGAGATGAATAATAGGAATAGCTGGAGGTAAGAAGGCATAAGCAAGTTTCAGGGATGATAGTGAAAGCATATGTGGATGGTACTTAAAATGGGTGTTGATAAATCCACACTTTTAAAGAAGGAGCTGAGAATCCTCTAGCCAAGATACCATATGTATAGTCCAAGGTTCTTATCACCTTTGGCCATAGTTCATGGTCATGCTATAGGCTTCCAATAACTCTGCAAGAAAGGTTGCATTCAGCCTCCTTTCCTGGTGCTATTGTTTATAACAATGCAACAGATCTTGACTAAGCACTCAGGACATACAAACCACTGTGTCCACTTGTCCTTGGAATTCACAAAGAGTAGAAATGAGAGCTAGATTTGCTTTCTGCTACAGATAGTGGGAAGTTTTTTGCTGAGTATGAAACTGCAAAAACAAATTCCCACCTGACAAATCTTGGAAGCACAGAATACTATTAGAATCCCTCCCCCCTCCCTTCCACCATCCTTCCTTCCTATTCTGCTCCTCAATGACATTCTTCTCCCCCCTTCCTTTCTCTCTCTTTGTCTTTATTCAATCTCTTCTCTCCTTTCCACTATCCCTCCTTCTTTTGCTTCTCCTCTCCATCTTTCTTCTTCCATTCTCCCTCCCTTCTTCCTCTGTCTTTCTGTCATTCTACCTCCCCTATCTCTCCTTCCTTCTAGCTCTTCTCTTATATTTTTCTCCCCTTCTTCTTCCCACTTTATTTTTCAGAATTGAATACTTGGATACCTACAGGAACAGGAACATTTCTGCAACCTGTTCAAATTCATTCTGACATTCAGGACCCTCCCATCACAATCTGTCCCCATCCTGTCTTTCATTCTTATCTGTCCCTTCTCATCTATACACACCTTCAGTTCTAGCCAGGTTGATCTTCTCACTACTTAGTTTTTTTTTCAATCATCAACTTTTATTTTTGAATACACACATTTGAAAATATTTTCCTCAACACACAAATGTGACAATGTACCAGGAAATTGCTCTGATAGAAACTCTACAATATAGGTTCAAATTCTATCTTTAACATTTAGTTGTGTGACCACCAGCAATAATTTTATTTCTGTATATTTCAGTATAATCTGTGTGTATATATATATATATATATATATATATATATATACACACACACACACACATATAGCATAACCCTGTAAAACAGGGGTTAAATTTGTACTACTTTATCCCTCACTCCTGTAAGAAATCACTTTATGTAAATGTCAGTTATTCATCACATTTCCATCTTATTGTTCCTAGACTTTATTATTAAACTTTGTATTAGTAATCTTTTCCTCTTTTCTCAGATGAGCACTTCACTTCTTCTCTCCAACTTTCCTAACTAATGTACTTTAAGTAAAAGCAAAGAAAGATAATGATAATTACACAGTAAATGAAATAAACCATGTTTTAAAAGAACAATATATCCCTTAGTTTCACCTCTTATAACATAAAAATTAAGATGATAATGGAATGAGGTGCTGTATAATGCAAAAAAAAAAATACACTGCCCAGGAGGCAAGGGACCTGCATAACAACCTCAAGAAACAACGGGTTTCAACTCTAAAATTCTGATAAAATGAATTTAAAAGATTCAGTAACCATAAGGTGTTGATACTATAATGTTCCTTCCTCCAACACACCACAACACACATACTTTAATGTATGGGAATCAAACACAGCAAAAGAGCTTCTCACTACTTACTGAACATATTTCTCACCTTCTGACTTAGGAACATTTGCTCATCAATACTTCCACTCCCTCCCTGCTACACTGTCCTCCTCCTTCTGTCTGTCTACAGACAATTAATCTTTCTTTCAAGGTCTGGCTCATATTTCCCTTCCTTTATGAAGTTTTCCCCAACTCTCTCAGCCTACTGATTCTTTCGCTAAATATTGTAATGGTTATAGCTCATCACACACACACACACACACACACACACACACACACACACACAGAGTCACTTACAATTTTAACATTAGGATTAATTTAAGAAGTACTGAAACTCAAAAATCATCAAAATGGTTAAAAAAAAAAAAAACTTTAGATACCATTCAGTTCAGGGTTTACTTGGTTGACAATTCTTCCTAAAACATGTTCTAGAAGTAGTGATTGCATCTTTACTTGATGATCTTTAGGGAGAAGGAACCCCATATCCATCATTCACAATGTTGGGGCAAGGAAGAGCTAACTAAAATGGTATTTCAGTAGGAGTTTTGTTTTGGACCATTGCTGAAGATATAGGAAAATATGGGACCTCATCCCAACTTCCTAGTTAAAGCAGACCATTTTTCCCTCCCCCATAAATAGGAATTATTATGACTACAGACTGCATGGATTTTGCTCCTTCCTAACTATCACCAACACTTACTATCCATCCCATATATATATATGGGATATATATATATATATATATATATATATATATATTTTTTTTTGCTAAGGCAATTGGGGTTAAGTGACTTGCCCAGGGTCACACTGATAGGAAGTGTTAAGTGTCTGAGATCAGATTTGAACTCAGGTCCTCCTGACTTCAAGGCTGGTACTCTATCCACTGCGCCACTTTTATATTGTCTTGAATGTCTTTTCTGTTTCATTTAAGTTTCAGGTTTCTAGCTGATTATTAACTGCTTGAGAGGTTGGCTTAAGTTTACTTTTACTTTTATGATATAGGATTTTTACTCTATGATACAGGATGGCCAGAAACATAATAATTTATCAAAGACCTGTTGCAGGATTGTAAAAAGGGTATTCCTTTCCAAGGACCTTCCTTCTTTTAGGGTCCTATTATTTGAAGTCCAATGGTAAGTAATAAATCTAGGAAAGATTAAGTTGTCTGGAGTCTTGGAAATTTCACTTAAAAATGCTTTAAACCAAAAAGGAAGTGGGGGACGCGAGTAGGTGAGAAAACTACCTATATATATTTACCAGCTTAATTGCCATAGATCCTTTAGAGTAACTATATACAGTATAGGCAAGAGAGACACAGGCAGACAGACAGACACAGAAAGACAGAGACAGAGAGACAGAAACAGATAGAGAGAGATAGAGACAGAAAGAGAAAAAGACAGAAAGACATACAGAGAAAAAAGTATTTATTGTTGTTTGTCTTTCATTTTTGAAGAGGATTAATAGCACCATGAGGGTGATGTCCTGATTTGCTGTGAATTGGATTTAAGTGAGGCAGAGCCACACAAAGTTGTCAGCCTCACTCTTTCATTCAGAGTTATAGAAATGCAGTGGCAAGACCAAAGTAGTTGTTAAGCACCTACTATGTGCTCTTCTATAAGGGGTGCTTTACAAATATTATATCACTGGAGCATCTTAATAGACACACCTGGAAATTCCCAGGAAAGAAAATTTAATAATGGATCTGCTTTTTTTAAAAAAAAAAAGGTCCATATCCTTAGATATTCATTTACAAACCAGTCCTAAAAATAAAATTTACCACAGATTCCATGCCCCCCCCCCCAAAAAAAAGCAAATATAACTTTATGGCTATTGCTAAAATGTAATGGTTTGATACATATAACTAGTTCTGGAAGGACAATAATTGTTGTTCAGTCATTTTCAGTTGTGTTTGACCCTTCATGTCCTCACTTGGGATTTTTTGGCAAGGGTATTGAAATGGTTTTGCCATTTCCTTCTCCTGCTCATTTTACAAATGTGGAAACTGAGGTAAATAGAATTAAGTGACTTGTCCAGGGAAACATAGCTAGTAAATGTCTGAGGCCAGAACTCAGATCTTTTTGACTTCAGGAACAACACTTCAGGATCAGCACCAGCCAGTTGCTCCTTATTTAAAAGGGGGCAAATTGAGTAAGAGGAAGAGATGGCCTGGAAAGTAGCAATGCATATTAAAAACAAACATTTTATATATGTGCATATGTTCATATGAGTAAGTCTAGGAACCAAAGTGACAACTATTGAAAAATAATTGGATCAAAAATCAAAATAATTAGAACTAGAAGCTATGCTATCACCAGAATAACTCATATAGATGCAAGGAAAAAATAGACAAGATATTCAGAAAACTGATCTTGAATTTGGGATGGCATGAGGGACTTCAATCATCTGGACATTTGCTAGAGTTTTGGTTAAGGTCAGTGAACATTAAACCTGTAGAAAGTCAGTGCTTCTAGGATCTTCAGGCTTTAGGCAAAGAATGTTTAGAAAGGTCAATTCCCAAAAAAGTTGAATTCTACATGTAATAGTAGGGTGAGAATTTGAACAAAAAGTCTCTGACTCCAGATTCAGTTCATTTGTGTTCTCGTTCTCTCTCTCTCTCTCTCTCTCTCTCTCTCTCTCTCTCTCTCTCTCTCTGTCTCTGTCTTTCCACCTCTGTCTCTCTCTGTCTCTCACTCTCCTCTCTCTGTCTCTCTCCAGTTTTACTGTAGACTTCTCAGCTTATTAATGTCTTTCTTAAAATGTGTTACCTCAAGTTGAACACAATAATCCAGATGTGGCACAACCAGGGGAATGAGTACAAAGGGACTATTACTTCTCTCCTTCTATATACTATACCAGAACTCATATTAGCAGCCTGAGATGGCATTAGCTTTTTTGGTTGTTATATCAAACTATGAATTTCTATTGAGTTTTCAGTCCACTGAAAACCCTAGATTTTTTTCATATGAGGAGCTGTCTAACTCCACCACTCCCATTATGCACTTGTGAAGATTATTTCTACTCAGGACATGTAGAGTATTTGTTTGTTTGTTTTGTCTAGCTAAAGAAGAAAAAATGCCTTATACCTGGGACTAACTGCCATCCCGTGGAAGGGGGTGGGGAGAAGAAGGGGGAAAGTTGGAATAGAAGGTTTTTCAAGGGTCAATGTTGAAAAATTACCCATGCATATATTTTGTATATAAAAAAGGTATAATAAAAAAATTTAGAAAAAAAGAAAAAATGCCTTATATCTAATTCATTATTATAGCATTCTTTAGAAAGGTGAAAGGGAAGACCCTTACTTTGCCAATTTGGTTCATCTGAAGCTGATCTTCTATCTTGCCTCATTGCTCATTGACCTTGGAACTTGAGGAGCCCTTAAAAATTATTGATTTGAATAAGACCTGGGAGTTCTTGTGGATAGCAAGGTAAGTAGTGTCAGTGAATGGGGCCTGACAACCAAGAAAGCTAACGGACTGCAGTAAAAGAGTATTTACAAATTAGGAGATGGCAGTCTCTGACCTGGTCAAATCTCATCTGGAATATTGTGTTCAATTGTAGGCATCATAAGGTAAAATGGAAAGTGTCCAGAGAAGGGTAATTAAGATATAAAGACCTGACATTCATGCCCTCATCATCCACAGGTATCCCAGATTGAGAATATCAAAACCAAAATTCATGGTTTTCTCCCATGTGCCCATCTGCTCTTATGACCTTCCCTATGGTCTGAGGGTACCAGGATTTTTCCAGTCACCCTTGAAGTCTTTGGTAGTTCCTTTTCATTTACCACACTTATCAATAAGTCTCATCCTTTAGCAATAACGTTTCTTGCATCTCTTCCCTTTTCTCCGCTCACATAGTGGCCACACTGGCTCAGGTCCTCATCAGCTCTCTCTTAGACTATTGCAACAGCCTTCTAATTGGTGTCCCTGCTTCAAAGGACTCTGATCTTCAGTCCATCTACCACAATGCTGGCAGAATGATTTCACTAAAACTCAGATTGGACTTTGTCATGTCCCTAAACTCTAGGATCAAATGCGAATTCCTCCATTTGGCAATTAAAGTCCTTTAGAATTTGGCCCCAACCTACTTTTCCAAACTTGGAACTCCTCTCCACCATATACCCCATGGATCAGTCAAACTATCTTTACTATTTATTACACAAGACCTTCTATCTCTTGTCTCTCTACTTTTTCACTAGCTGTCCTCAGTACCTGGAATTCACTCCCTCCCTTTGATCTCATGGAATCTCATAGTTTGTTGTTGTTGTTGTTTTTTTGAAAAGTCATTTTTTAAATGAAGTTTTTCCTGATCTCTTCAGCTGCTGGGGTCTTCCCCTCTCCCTCTAAACTATTTTGAATCTATTTTGTATATAATTACATATGTTCTGAATCTCTCCTCTGAATAGATTTTAAGCTTCTTGAGGGGAAGGTCTATTTTGCTTTTATCTTTGTATTTCAGCACCTCGATGAATATTTAGCACGTGTAAGCACTTAATCATACTTCTTGATGAATTGATTCAAGATAGGCAATGATGTCATTAATGACTCCTTACTTAGTCCAGTTCTGGGAATAACACTTTTTGAGGAACATTGCTATATTAGGACTTATTCAGAAATGGATGAAGAAGATGGCTAGACTCAAAATCATGTCATTAGAAATGATGGAAGAAATTAGAAGTATATAGTAGGTGCTCAATAAATGGTTCAGGGCCAATTTTTGAATTGAATTGAAATTCCAATATTTAAAAAAAAAGTCATGTCAAAGAAGGAATTATTCTTGTTCTGCCTGGCCCCGGAGGATAGAGCTAGGAGCAAAGAATTTAAGTTCCATAGAGAGAGGCAGATTTTGGCTCTGGATAAAGAAGCACTTCTGAACAAATAGGAGTGTTGCCAAATAGAAAAGGCAGTTTCATGAGGTAGGCTAAGTGAAGTGAAGTCTAAATTACAGTTTGTTGGGGAGATTGTGGATAGAATTCCTAGTCTAGGCGGCCTTAGGACCATGCTATTCTATAATTTTATGTGCCCGATCCTGAGGCAAATACAGAACAAAGGGAAGAAATAGGTCAGACCTTCAACGAGTTTACAATCCAGCTGGAGGACCAAATTCTCTTTGTTGTAGAGAAATACTAGTAGTCCTATGCAAGCTTTCTATAGCTGGAATAAACAACAACATCAATACTCCACATTGCTAGAGCCATTTTTCAATGAGATTTCAGCAACCTGAGCTAGGTAGATGATCCGGAGGATGGGAATGGGATTAGATGGAGACTTAGCCCCCAACTCTAGGGTTCAAAATCAAGGAATGGTCTCAGAGCCAAGGAAATCAACCTGGAAAACAGACTATCTGGATGACCTCCAACCTATCTGAAGGAATACTAGCTTTCTGGGGCTGTTGTCTGACCTGAGACTACATTCTCCATTTTGCTCTTTAACACAGACACTCCTACATTGCTGACCCACACTTTGGGATTTTGGCCCCACCTCATGCCTCAGTCTTTCCCTTTTTCCCACCTTTTGTGCCAGATGATGACTGACCGTCTCTCTCTGATCCTGTGTTTACTTTTGACCCTTCACTATCAGATTGGTTAATGCTTGGTTCTTTCTGTTATTTCTTACTCCTAGAGCCTACATCTATGGGGGAGTCTGGTAGGAGCCGGGAGTAACACATGAAACGACACAAGTGTTTGAACAGTCTGTCAGCAAGTCTTACTCAGTGTTCCTACCTTCCAGGAACTGTGCCAAATGCCGGGGATACAAAGAAAAGTAAAAACATGGTTCCTGCCTTCAGAGATCTCCCCATCAGAATGAGATATAGTCCTATGACCAAGTCCTAAGTGTCTTTTCTTGGGTTTCACCCAGCACAGGGCAGAGCTCACAGCAAGTGCTTGCTAAAGACTGTGCTCAAATCCATTAGAATAGATTTCAAATTCTGACTTTTCTCCCTTATCTCATAACCTTCAATGAAATTTTGTAGATGTGGTAATGAATAGAGTTGGAAAGAACTGGCTTCAAATCCTGCCTTCCCCAACTATGACTAATTACTTATTTAATTAGCAGCTAACTAATGACCTTTCCTAGCTATGTCACCCTGGGCAAGTCATTTAACTGGAATTCCAGTTTCTCCATCTGTCAAATAGGAGTCATAATACCTGTAGTCCTCATCTTGTGAGGGCCAAATAACATTATGTTATTATATAGCATTATATAAATGTAGATTTAATACTATGAGTGGTAGTACGATTATTACCTCCCTGTGTCTCAGTTTCCTCATCTGTCACTTAAAAAGTTTAGACTAATTAGTCGATCCTGAGGGTCCCTTTCAGTTTCCTTTCTCTGGGACCATCTTGCTTTGCCCTAACATGCTCCCTAAGCCAGAAGACTAGGTGTCTATTGGGTAGACTTTGCTGTTTTTCCTGATACCTCTTTCTCTGGATCCCAGCTGACCATTTCTTGTGGCCGCTTCCTGTTGCTCGAGCCAGCTTTCTGTAGGATCTGGGGTCTGGATAATGAGCGCTGACACTTTGATGGGGAAACAGCTCTTGCTGCTGGCCGCCCGTGCCAGGCCCCAGCTCAGTGTTTCCTTTGAGTCTCCTTCTCTCTGCCTCTCCCCTTCCATAAACAAGAACTCAGTAATCATGGAGTGGAAGGCAGAGACACCGGGGCCTGTGAAGCCAAGATGGAGAATCGATTCTTTCTTTCGAAAAGGGACTTTGAAAAAAAAAAAAAGCAACCTATTTCCTGGCTTGCATGACTTATGAAAAAAAATTCATCTTAGAACACCAGCCTTATTTTTGGTCTGAAACAGCCCCCTGTGTGTGAATAGGAACTGTGTACTATTTAAGAGGAAGAGTGTCTGGTCTGGTGAAATGAGGTCATGACTAGAAGTAGGGGCACCCACTGTTTGCTCATTCTGTGACCCTGGGCTAGCTCCCTCAATACTCTGAGACTCAGTTGCTTCTTCTGCAAAATGGGAGAAAGTACTTGTCTTGCTTACCTAATGATCAGTGTTGTGCATTAAATGATGGATGAGAACTGTTTTGAAAAGCCGAAGATTCTTTCCCTGTCAACACGAGGTAGTGTTATCGGTTTGAAGGTTAAGGATCTCATCCCTGGATCTATTCAAAGCTCTGCCCCATGGAGAGCAGATACTGGATTTGATTTCTCCCCCAAAATGCACAGGTCAGCTTTGCATCACCTATTTTTTCATAATCAATCACTCAACAAGTTTCTATTCAGGGTCTACCACGTATTAGCGATTGTGTCAAGTGCTGGGGAGGCAAAGGAAAGCAAAACAGTCAGTCCCTGATCTTAAGAAGCTCCCAGTCTTCAGGGAGAAGACATTATGCAAATAACTATGTACAAATAGTCATATAAAGGATGAATTAGGGGTAGCCTCAGGGGGAAGGCATTTAGACTAAGGAGGACTGGGAAGGTGAGACTTGAAGGAATCTGTAGACTTACTTTGAAGGGACCCTAGAAATGATCTAGTAAATCTTTTCATATTCCTGATGAGGGAATTCAGCCTAAAGATTTGATTAAAAACAGCTAGCATTTAAATAGTATCTACTATATACTTTATATGCTATCTACTATATACTTTATACTATATCTATCTTTATATGTTATCTATATGTTATCTACTATAAACTTATTTATATAGTATAGTAAAGTACTATATATTATATATAGTTTATAATTATCTATACTATATCTCCTATATACTTTACAACTATTGTGATCCTCTAACAATTCTAGGAGGTAGGTGCTATTTTTATCCCCATTTTGTAACAGGGAGAGGAGAGGTGCTTAGAATGAGGGCTTGGAAGGATGTGAGCAGAAGCTGTGGTACACTAGAGAGAGGTAGGGAAGGACATCAAAGATACACTTCTCTGACTTTGGAACAATATTCTTTTTAAAAAAACAGTTCTCATATTAAATCTCTGAGTTCTAAAGGGCTTTAGGGAATATATTAACCACTCCACCTTCCAATTTAAAAAGAAGGAAACTAATGCCAGAGAGGTGGTTCCATTTCAATACCAAGATTCCTGATCACCCATTCTCTAATCTTTCTCTTATACAGCAGAGTCTATGGAGAAGTAATTTCGGTGTGTGAGCGGTGGGACTGTTTGGCATTGATTATGTAGAGGATTATGGGAAGTAAGGTTCAGAGATAGAAAATTCTTCCATTCCATTCAGATCAACTTCCTGTTGAATCATATTTATAGCTGGCCACAGAATATGGAATATACTCTGGTCTTCCAACAAGATTGAATGTTTTTTAATTGATTTTTAAAAATTACTTATTAGTTTTCAACATAAGATTTTGATTTATTTTGTTCTTCCCTTCCTACCTTGCCACTCCCCAAAATGACAATCATTATGATATAGATTCTATATGTGCGATCACATTAAACATATTTCCATATAAGTCACATTGTGGGAGTAGAATCAGAACAAAAGGCGAAAAGCACAAGAAAGAAAAAAAATAACCAAAAAAGTGAAAAGAATCTACTCATCAGCTGGCTGATCAAATGTCATCACTAACCCCAGTCCATAGCTCTTTCTTTGGATATAGATAGCAATTTCTATTATGAGACTTTTGGAATTGTCTTAGATCATTGTACTTCTGAGAAGGGTTAAGTCTATCCAAGGTGATCATCTGCACAATGTTGCTGTTTCTATGTACAATTTTTTCTTGGTTCTGCTTACCTTACTCAGCATTAGTTCACGTACATTTTCCAGGTTTTTCTGAAATCTACTCTCTCTGAATAGTTTGTTTTGCTTTAACTCATCAAATTACAATTTCATATCCTGATAATTTCCCACTTCAAGATAGTCTGTTCAAAGAAACACCAAGAACTACTGATAATATAAAATATTTAGGAATCTATCTGCCAAGGGAATATCAGAAACTTTATGAGCAAAATTACAGACCACTTTTCACACAAATTAAGTCTGATCTAACCAATTGGAAAAATATTAAATGCTCTTGGATAGGGCGAGCAAATATAATAAAGATGACAATATTACCTAAACTAATCTATTTATTTAGCGCTATACCAATCAGACTCCCAAAAAACTACTTTAATGACCTAGAAAAAATAACAACAAAGTTCATATGGAAAAACAAAAGGTCAAGAATTTCAAGGGAATTAATGAAAAAAAAATCAAATGAATGTGGCTTAGCTGTACCAGATCTAAAATTATGTTATAGAGCAGCAGTTACCAAAACTATTTGATATTGGCTAAGGAATAGATTAGTTGATCAGTGGAATAGAATAGGTTCAAGGGATAAAGCAGTCAACAAATATAGCAACCTAGTCTTTGACAAACCCAAAGACCCCAGCTTTTGGGATAAGAACTTACTGTTTGATAAAAATTGCTGGGAAAATTTGGAAACTAATATGGCAGAAACTAGGCATTGATCCATACTTAACGCCGTACACCAAGATAAGGTCAAAATGGGTTCATGACCTAGGCATAAAGAATGAAATTATTAATAAATTAGAGGAACATAGGATAGTTTACCTCTCAGACCTGTGGAAGGGGAAGGTCTTTATGACCAAAGCAGAACTAGAGATCATTACTGATCACAAAATAGAAAATTTCGATTATACCAAACTGAAAAGTTTTTGTACAAACAAAACTAATGCAGACAAGATTAGAAGGGAAGCAATAAACTGGGAAAATATTTTTACAGTCAAAGGTTCTGATAAAGGCCTCATTTCCAAAATATATAGAGAATTAACTCTAATTTATAAAAAATCAAGCCATTCTCCAATTGAAAAATGGTCAAAGGATATGAACAGACAATTCTCAGATGAAGAAATTGAAACTATTTCTAGTCATATGAAAAGATGCTCCAAGTCATTATTAATCAGAGAAATGCAAATTAAGACAACTCTAAGATACCACTACACACCTGTCAGATTGGCTAAGATGACAGGAAAAAATAATGATGATTGTTGGAGGGGATGCGGGAAAACTGGGACATTGATGCATTGTTGGTGGAGTTGTGAACGAATCCAACCATTTTGGAGAGTAGTTTGGAACTATGCTCAAAAAGTTATCAAACTGTGCATACCCTTTGATCCAGCAGTGTTACTACTGGGATTATATCCCAAAGAGATTATAAAGAAGGGAAAGGGACCTGTATGTGCACGAATGTTTGTGGCAGCCCTTTTTGTAGTGGCTAGAAACTGGAAACTGAATGGATGTCCATCAGTTGGAGAATGGCTGAATAAATTGTGGTATATGAATATTATGGAATATTACTGTTCTGTAAGAAATGACCAACAGGATGATTTCAGAAAGGCCTGGAGAGACTTACACGAACTGATGCTGAGTGAAATGAGCAGGACCAGGAGATCATTATATACTTCAACAACAATACTAGATGATGACCAGTTCTGATGGATCAGGCCATCCTCAGCAACGAGATCAACCAAATCATTTCTAATGGAGCAGTAATGAACTGAACTAGCTATGCCCAGAAAAAGAACTCTGGGAGATGACTAAAAACCATTACATTGAATTCCCAATCCCTATATTTATGCCCACCTGCATTTTTGATTTCCTTCACAAGCTAATTGTACAATATTTCAGAGTCTGATTATTTTTGTACAGCAAAATAACGTTTTGGTCATATATACTTATTGTGTATCTAAGTTATATTTTAATATATTTAACATCTACTGGTCATCCTGCCATCTAGGGGAGGGGGTGGGGGGGTAAGAGGTGAAAAATTGGAACAAGAGGTTTGGCAATTGTTAATGCTGTAAAGTTACCCATGTATATATCCTGTAAATAAAAGGCTATTAAATAAAAACAAAAACAAAAACAAAGAAACACCAAGTCTGGATATGACTAGAATTGTTACATTGATTTTTTTTTTTTTTTACAATTTCATTGAATAAACATGAACAATTTTTGTCGTTATCCTATTTCTCATGAAATGCTGTAGTCATGTGGAGCCTCAAATTGGAATTACTTTGGTAGGAATATGAAAGGTAGCTGGCCTTTCTATTAATTAATCAGCCAATAAGTATATATTGAATGTCTTTTTATGGACAAACAAGGCTATTCATATTGAGGCAGTTGGAGTTCTGCTCCATTTGGAAATGCTTGGGTCTTATCTGGAAGTTCTTTTGTCCTCTAGTTATTTATATTTTTGCATGCACCAGAAAGATGTCTCCATCTGGCCACATGCAAAGCACTGTGGGGACACACAGAGCCACAGTAAACTCTCAGGGCTGCATCCCAGCTGGAACTTGTCTCAGTCGATATTTTTTGCTGCCTTCACCACCCAATAGCTAATATTTTGTGGCTGATCAAGTGATGTCATTAACCTTTAAATTACATTGCTTAGCTATTTTTCTCTCCAAGAACCATAATCTAGAGTTCTTTCATTAGAGTAAAAATAGTTGGGAAGGACACTAGTAGCTAATGGCCATATAAGAGAGAGTGCAGTAAAGCCAGGAGAGGGGGCAGATTGTTTTCTAGAGTCCCAATCCTTGTCTCTGTAATTGTTGGAAGAGGAGGTAGGATTTGATAGTAGAGCATCCTGATGATAGGACTGGTGTTGTCTGGTGGCAGTTATACAGCATAACAGTACACATCAGTAAAAGATCACAGTGTGAAGAGTGTAGAGATGAAGAATTAGAATCCCCTGACCTCTGTGAGAAAATGTGTGCCACAGGCTGCTGGAAGAAAATCTTGTTCACACTGAGATTGTTAGTAGTCTACTCTTCATTATTGGTACTCTGAAACTGGGCTGCTCTCTGTGAACCCACTTTCTGATCTTTTGCTAAATAGACATCATGTGACTTTTTTCTATTTCCATATGAGAGGGAATTTAGACTATAATCTGTGGACATAGCCTCTGGAGCTAGCTCACTTTTTTGATGATTTAAATTCCAAAGACATAGCCAATTGGCCAACCAGCAGAAATTCTAAGGCTTACTTGATAACTTTCTTGTGAACCCCTTTGATTCTTCCTGATGTATGTATGTAGCAGACTCCTTGAAATGAGTCTGCTAACTTCAAGCACTAATATTCTTTTCAACTCATTTCTATGGTACCAATGTGTCCATGAAAACTGCCTTGGAAGGAGGCAAGAGGAATGGCGGAACCGACGACTTGTTCTTTTCCAGGAAGAAAATCACTATGCTCCCTTCGCTTGTTCTCTCTCCTCTCTTCTTCCTCCCTCCTCCTAGTAAAAATTTGCACACCTAGAAAATTATACTTGATACACAAAAATGGTTCATAAGTACTTATGATAAAGAGTAATCAATTGATATATAATATCCATGCAAATAATCATTCCAAATATCCAGTATAAATGCAGGTACATATCCATATTAAACTTGCTTGCAGTCAAATGAGCATAAAGATCATATGTAGAAACATAATACAAAGATACATAGACATAAATAGAGAGAGCAAAGGCACATATAGCAAAGCTGTATAATGCAGCAAAGACATATAATCACGGCACAGAAACCACATACAAATACAAGCATTATATGTATTTACATACAAATGACATGTTCCATGCACCCCATCCCTGGGCATCACCTGCCTGAACTTGCAATGTTTTCTATTACTTCAGAATTGCCACAATTTACCCTTGTCTCTAGGCTGTTAGGGCTGGCACTCTTGCGGTGATTTTCTTCTACTCTTTATCTTTGGTGTCTTCAGCCTCAATGGCCTGAAGTGATCATCTTGAGCTTACAGATGGCCTAGGCTGGTTGTCCCTTTTCTCAGCTCTCAGAATCAAGCATTTTAAGTGGCCTATTTGTTCCCTTAAGGTCTTCACAACTGTGATATGAGACACATATAAAGAATAAGAACTGATGGAGTATGGATGAAATGGTCAGGGAAATCTTCAGCTGAAGAGCTAGGAGAGGAGTGGAAAGAGTCTTTCTTTTTTATGGGATTTTAATTTTTTTCTTAATTACAGGTAAATGGAAAATATTAACATTCTTTTTCTTTTTAAATTCTGAGTTCTGAATAATCTCCCTTATTCTCTTTCCTTTGTCTTCCATGAGAGACTAAGTGATTTGATATGGATTATACATGTCATGCAAAGCATTGGAAAGGGTCTTGAAAAGCCAGCATTTTCCAAGAGGACTTTTCTGCCAGAAATATGCTTCAGAAATTCCAGGAGGCCCACAGTAACATCCACTCTCTTCTCAATCTTTGAATCCTGCTTCAGGCACATACTAGTTATATGACTTTTGGGAAGAACACTTGACTATTGTCTGCCTCAGTTTCCTTACCTGCAAAATGGGAATAATCACAGCACCTCCTTCATAGCATTCTGGGATCAAATAAGATAATTCATATATTAAGCACTTTGCCAATCTTTAAGCATTATAAAAATGCTAGCTATTTTTATTTCTTCGAAACTGACTGGCACAATGGGTAGAATCCTCCATGTTATAACATGGAAAAGTGCTTGCAAATATACTCTTTAATGCCTAGAAACATGGACATCTTCAAACAACACAAACCCACAGCCAACATGCACTCTCCCTCCTCAGTTCAGAAGTTTGCCTTAGGGAATTATTTCTCCATACCTTTTTATACCCCTCCAAGGAGGAGATGGAATTTTCTTGATTCCTCAGTTTCTAAGAGAGAAAAAATGACAACAGGATGTTTCTAAGAAGTGATTTGATCTTGTTTGACAAACATGCAGCTTTGTGATGCTGGGAAATACCATTTGCTCTCATCAATGAGAGAAAAGAGAACTCAGATCATTATTTTTTTTTTACCCAGAGAAACAGCTAACCATAATGCCCAAAGGAATAAACTTTGTCTGCCAGTGATATCTCATGGCTTAGAATTGAAACATATTTACTGAAAGCTCAGCATATAAACCAGAGATAAAAACAGCTGTTGCCTACTGTTCCCAAGCGAGATAGTGTCACACAAACTCTTCTTAACTGCATTAGGTTGCAGGAGTTAAAGGGTTCACATTCTATCCAGCAAAGATTTCATTTTTTAAAAAGTGTAGGTGCTGCAATGCTCAGAGCACTGGGTCTGGAGTCAAAAAACTCCTCTTCCTAAGTTCAAATCTGGCCTGTGGTACTTATTATGTGATCCTGGGTAAGTCACTCACCCTATTTATCTCAGTTTCCTCATCTATAGAATAAAATGGAGAAGGAAATGGCAAATCACTCTACTATCTTTGCCAAGAAAACCCCAAATGGGATCATCAAGAGCTAGACATGACTGAAATGACTGAATAACAACAATGAATGACTTTAGAATTTTTCAATATGGAACACAGTGCCCAAATATGCCATACAGTCTAGTTTTGTGCTTATTGTTTCAAGTGCGTTAACTTAGAGTTAGCTTGAGATGATACCTAAATGTTGTCCTCTCATCTAGATTGTAATCTCCTTGGGGGAAAAGGCTTATTTACTCTGGGATATCAACATACCTAAAATTCTTATAAACATTTATTAAAATCTATCTTCTCCTTTCTGAATCTTAGAAATACTCTCCCATGTCCTCCAAGGAGAAAGCTTGCATTTCTTCAAGACAAGAGCATGAAGCATTTGTTGTCAATAGAATGATGAAATTGGAGTATGGGAATTGCAATGTGGAACTGGGAACTGGGAGTCCTGGATTCTAGTCCAAGTTTGGTATCTAACCAGCTTGGGAAAATAATTCATGGCATCATAGATTTAGGGCAGGAGATTATCCCTTAAAGACTTTAGAGATCATCTTTTGTAAACATAGATAAAAGCAGCATGTTATAGAATGACTGCCTACTTAGGAAGATCTGAGTTCAAATCTTCTCTGTGTTACTTCCTACCTATGCAATTCCTGGATAAGTCATTTAAACTCTCTGAACTCATTTTATGGATGATAAAAATGAAGTCAAGAGAGAAGAAATCATCTAACCACAGTCACAGGGGGAAAAAAGAACATAGTCTATATTTGAATCCATTGATTCTAAATCCAGGGCTTTTTCCATCTTTCCATGCTGTTGGATCACTCAACATCTCTGTGTCATCAGTTTCCTTTTGTGATATCATGGGGATAAAATGAAATGATTTTTCAAGTTCTCCTATTTCTAAAATTTCCATGATTCTTTATCTTTCCTACTCTGATTCTGAGGCACATCTGAGATGAGAGCTATCCTCTGTGGGATTCCTCAGAATTGAGAAGATGGACAAAGTTTATCAGAGAGGAAAATTAGAAATTTCTCTCCTCTAAGAGATTGTTGAGATGGAGGGAGAACTGTGAGAGGTGTCTGAATCCTTGGATCCCCAAGGACCTTCCTGATAGTCTTTAAAGTCATATCATATAGCTGCCATATAATCCACTAATCTACCACCATTATATAGGGGAGAAAACTGTGGACAAGGTAAGCCTAGAAATTGTAACTAAATAGAAAACTTTTTTTAAGTCTACCTGACCAGGGAACAGGTGAAGAATCAGTTCCATCCTAATCACCTGGTAACATAATACATTAGTTCTAATTGTGTATATTCTTATTTCTTCCATAAATAAACCATCAAAAAATGTACTGCCTTAGAGAAGGCAAAAACTCAGTTCTATTATTAACAAATCATGTAGTCAACCAAGATATTCAGCCTGTGTCTATTACTTCTTTATAAAATGAAATCAATTCTTAATGTATTTTAAAATTTAAATAAAAATTGTATCTTTTAAAAAACCTTATTGTCTTTCCCTTATTCTGAACAACAGAGCCTGCCTTTGTAAGAAATATATTATCACAAAAGACAAATGAATACAATGGCCATACCTAAAAATGTTCATTCTATACCTCCAGTCTACTACCTCTCTGGCAGGAGACGTCTTCAGTTTTCTGAAGTCATGATTGGTCCCTGAATTGAAGAAAATTCTGAGATCCTTCCATGACTCATTTTCTCTTTCTTTGTTGTGGTCATCATTTAAAATGTTCTCCTGCTTCTGTTTATTTCTTTCTATGTAAGTTCATATCTGTCAAGTTTCTCTGAATCTTCCTATTTATAATTTCATACATCATTTCTTAGGGTACTCAACTTTTCTTATTTGCTGAGTCATTTCCTAATTGATGGACGACCACTTTCTTTCCAGTTCTAAGCTACTTCAAAAAGTACAGCTGTAAAAATTTTCATTACATGAAGTCTTTCCTTCTTTGATTTCTCTAGGGTATGTGCCTAGTCATGGAGTCAATGTGTCAGAAAGTATCCACAATTTAGTACCTTTTCAGATATAGTTCTAAATTGTTTTTCAAATAATTGGATTCTTTCTTTTATAGCTCTTTAAAAAGGGAGTTAATGTGCCTATCTTTCCATAGTTCTTCCAGAAACTGCCATTTTTGTTTTTGTCATATTTAATAGTCATACAGATATGTGAAAAAACCACAGAGTAGTTTTGATTTCTATTCCTCATGCTGATGATTTGGAAACATACTTCCATATAACTGTTGTTTTAGTTCTTCTTTTAAAGACTATCTGTTCATAGCATTTGACCATCTATTGTAGAACTTTTGTTCTTAAATATTTATTTAATATGCTTTCCTCATAGCATTGTAATCCATTCTTCACACAGCTTCCAAATTGATATTCTTAAACCTCAATCTGAACATACCACATCTCCTATATATGTGTCTGTATGTGTACATGTATGTATATATGCATATTTATTACATCTAAGATAATAAAATACAAACTTCTCAGTATGACATTTAGAGCTCTCTACACTTTAGTAAAGCTCTCCTGTTTTATTTCATCTTATTTCTTTCCTATACTTTCTTTTCTAGTCCAACATGTTTATCCATTGTTGCCCCAAAATGACCCTGTATCTCTTTCCTCTGTTTTTGTATAAGTGATCCTTCATATCTAGAATGGATGCCCTTCTCATCTCTGATTTATTTTCATCCCTAATTTCCTTCAAAGAACTCTAGGTACCATCTACTTATATCTATGCCTTCCCTGATCTCCTCAGGGTCTCCATCTTACAATTACTTTATATTCACTTACATGTCACATTCTCCCCTCTTGAATCAACCTTCTAATAGAATACAATTTATTTGAGGGCAGGAACTGTAACCCTAGGTTCTCTCCCAAGGCTTTGCAAATAATGAACACTTAATCAAAGATTGTTAAACTAATAACCAGATATAGATACCAGATTCGGGGACTGGCTAAGGAAGGGGTAATGGTAATTTGAAATTGGTCTCAGATTTAGAAGGAAGTGGAAAGTTCAAGGTTAATTTGCGAAGTATTCTAGATCAGTTAAAAAGTGGGATATAACCTTTGGAAGTTGACATGGTTTGTCCAAGGTTTGATCTTCTACAAATTTGGTTTGGCTATATTGATTTTTATCCAAATCTCCAGAGGTCCATGGTACCTCCCTGCCTTTCTTTCTAAATTGCTGATATAGCAAGAAGGCCCTGATTTGGGAAACATTGGCCCTCCTGTTGGTTCATAATATCTTCTCCCTGTGGGTAATGATAAAATTAGCTTCTTGATTATTAGTGGATGAAATGGCCATATCAATAGAAATAAAACAGAGCCTGCAGGAGGTAGAAGATGGGGGAAAAGACTGATCCCTTATACTGCCTGCATGAGAATTACTGTAATGTGATATTTGAAATCTCTAGTACTGCAAGAAAAAATCCCCAAAGATTCTAAATTAATCTGTACAGGACCCATTTGGAGACAGAATCTCTGATTCTGCTTTAAGTGAAGATACTAAGGCATCTTCCTGGCCATTGTACCAGTGACCATCAAAAGAGAAATCTAAGAATATTCGATATACTTGCTAACTTTCCTTCCCCTTGACTTCTCCTGTTTCAATTAACCACCATTTATTAAGTACCTACCATGTTCTGTTGGGCTGGCCACATTGTTCAGATGCCAAATGTATGCTTGCCAAAAGGACTATTTTATGGAGAACTCACACAGGACAAATGCTCACAAGGTGAGCAGAAAAAGCAGGATAAAGACATTCTCAAGGATTTTCAAATAGATTATATGAAATGGGAGACACTGGCACAGGACTACTATTTAGCATGGTATGCCCTCATCAGAATAGGTGCTGTACTTTATAAGCTAAGCAGAATTGAACTAGTTCAGAAGAAATGTAAGATATGCAAAGTTAGAGAAGTCACCCCAAATATTCATAGGGACCACTGTATCTGACCTGTGACAGAACATTCCTAGCTCATATTGGTCTGATCAGCCACAGATAGACATAGTAACTTGACTCTAACATACTGATGTCATTTTGGTCTTCTTTGAGAATAAAAAATAAGAACCAACCAACCAATTATGTTCTAGACTGTGTTAGGCACTGGATATTCAGAGACAAGAATCAAATAGTCTTTATTCTCTATGAGCTAATACTCTAAAAAGAGAGATGACATGTGAATATATAAGAATATGGAGAATATATACAAATCAAATACCAAGTAATTTCAGGAGAGGGAAGGCACTATTCTTGGAAATGAATAATGGAATAAAAACATGCAAACACTTAACTGTGTGCTGGGTAGGTGGAGGGTACATTCTAATCTGTTGATAATCAATGCCTTTTGGAAGAGTCACTGAATTCCCCATATAAATTGGCTCAACTGTAAAAGTAAGAACAATGATAATCCTCTGTATCTCATGGAATTGTTAGGATCAAATGGGGAGAAGAGATGGGAAGGGGCTTTGGAAAGTACTAAGCACATGAGAAATGAAAGACATTTAAATAGTATTTATTTCTCCTGTCCAATGCTAGGAAATCTCATGAGTGTTCAGGACTCAGCACAAGGGAGCTACAACCTGACTCCTTCCTTCCCCATCATCCTGCCTGAGTGACTACCAAATTTTCTGCACCCAAAGCCCTTCTGTTCTGAAGTTTGGCCTCCTGCTTCTATTTCTTCCCCACAGGAACTTGTGAAGTTATTCTTCATGAAGGACTTTTCCCATGCAGTAGTTTTCCCAACCCCAAAGTTGGGGCTGAGCTCTTCTCTACCTCTAATAGAGCATCATAAGTCTGAGAGACAGGGGCAGAGATATGTTTTTGCCTGGAGGTTCATATATTATATACCCAGAAAAGCAGGAAGAAGAAGGCAGAGTAAATAAAACCTAGCTGGTCTCCCAGACTAGCCTCATACAGATTCAGTACAGATTCATTGATTCATACATTTGATCAACTATGAATCATTCTCTTATTCAACAAATGGGCATACATTACATATGAGCCAGAATAAGATAAAATTCACACACAGGTATTAGTTAATCACTTTAAAATTTCAAAGTACTTTACTTCCTGTTATCTTGTGCCTATTCTGTGAGGTAGGAATTAGTCTTCTCATTTCATAGATAGAGGAAACGGAAACTCAGAGAGATTAATTGATTTGCTTGTGGTCACAAGGCTAGTAAATAGCACAGACAGGATTTGAATTTTGACTCCAAGTTAAGAATGTTCTCCTTGATGCTGTTGCTCTTGAGATTAAGAGCTAGAATAAGTAGGTGTTGGAAATCTGCCTTCTGATCATGGGTATGAAATAAAACATAGTTTCATATATAAATAAATAAATAAATAAATATATATATATATATATATATACATACATATATATATATATATATATGTATAATACAAAGCACAATGTGTTGAGTTAAAAAAAAGGGGGTCCCTGGTGTTTTGGGAGGTGATGTGCTGATTCATTACCTCTTACCTCTGGGTATAGATAGCAGGCAAGGCTTATCTTTGAATAATAGATTTAGATTTGGGATGGATTTTAGGGGCCATCTAGTTCCATCCACACATGAAAGAAATCTCCACTAAAACACATTGCCAAATGGCAAACTATTCTCTGTTCAAAGATATCCAGGGAAGAGGAACTTCTTGAAGCAGCCCATTCCACTCTGGGGCAGTTCTGATTGTGAGGAAACTTTTCCCTGACTTGTCATCTAAATTTATCTCTCTCATTTTACAAATGAGCAAATTGAGGCACAAAGATTAAGTGATTTGTCTCAATATCACATGGGTAGTAATAGAGACAGTATTTGGATCGAAGTCCTTCAACACCAAAGCTCTTTCAATTCTATTGTGTTTCCTCTCCTCTTCATAAGTGATATGGCACTTTTCTGAGATGGCATTGAAAAATGGATAGTTGGAGATGAGAAGTAGAACTCAACCAAAAAAATCTATCTAATTCTTGGAAAGCTCTTTGGTAAAACTCAGAGATTCATCCATTTAACTAGAACCATGAAGGGGGTGAGGAGAACTGCAAGGGAGATTGCTTATATGGCACACCCATCCCAATCTTCAGTCATTGAAGACTGTTCTACCTCTGGGGAACAAAGTTAAACAATTCCAAATCCAGGAAGGAGACTGTCTTTTGAGAAGGACAAAATCCATTCTGGAACATCTGCCCTAGAAATGATGAGATGAAGGGCTCAAAAGGCAACTTATCCAGATGACTGGTTACAACTATTATCTAAAAAGGTGGATTGACATCCTCCTATCTGTTTCATGTACAAGTTGCTAACAAATCTCAATCCATTCTGCTGCCACAGGCTGGGGAAATTGTCTTTGACTTAGGAGATTTCAGAGACATTAGCCTGTCCCATGTAAATTAAAATTTCCACATGCAGATATTAGCTAATGGAGACACTCATTACTTGTCACAGTGTTAATGTAAGTAGATATTCTTTGCACACATTAGATAGGCTATTTTAATACCACATGTATTATAAACCTTTATTAGAGATTAGAGGTCAGGAGAGGAATGAAATGTTCAAGGTAGAAGGTGGAAATCATTGTTCACCTTGGATTTATTCTAGATTTAGTTATTTCCCTCCGTCTTTCATATGGCCTCTTTTCATATTTTAGGCTTATCGATGCAGTCCCAGATGAGTCCAGGTAGACAATGGTTCAGAACAATATATCAAATAGAAAGTAATGGGTTTGGGGCGTGTGTGTGTGTCTGTGTGTGTGTGTGTGTGTGTGTGTGTGTGTGTGTGTATGTGTGCTTGATTGGTAGGGAGATTTAGAGCCTCAAACTTGCCAATAAGCAATATGTTAACTCGTGAGGTCTAAGGTCTAGGTCAAATAAGCTAGGTAACCTTGGGTAGGGTTTTCTCCTTTTGGATCCTCAGTTTCCTCTTTTGTCAAATATGAGTGTTGGCTATGAACCTGCTGTGACATATTGGGATAAAATATTCACCTTTGTTGATGGAAACGTTCCTTTCTGCCTAGTCTTAGTACATCTTGCTTTGATTATTTAGTGTATTTGTTTCCAAGGAAAGTGGAAGTGTCAAACTATCCTGCTGACCCTCATATAGGAATGACCATTATTGCCTTTTTGTTCCTAGACTCACCCAGTATATTTTCACAGAGCCCTGCACAGACAGATGTTTATCAAGCACCTATCATATGCCAGACACTGTGCTAAGTGTTGGGGATATGAGGATATAAGGATAAAAAAGGACCAGACCCTGACCTCAGGAGGGCTTATAGTCTAATGATAGTGACACTAATAAGTGTGTATCTAGATATTAAGTAGTACAAATGTTTATACATAAATTCAAGCTGATTTGGAGTGTGTGTGTGGGGAGACATAAAGCCTTTGTGGAATTATATCATATTCAGTCATAGCTCAGTCACTGAGTATTATTTAGCTGTTATTAGTCACATTCCTGGCCGGTGGTTTTGGATAAAGCCTGGATGAGGTTCCAAAAAGCCCCCTTTACGCCTTCCCCCACCCACCACCTTCTCTTTTCTGAGGTTTAATCAACTACCCTTTGATTTCCTCTCAGATTCTGGGAGCAGAGACTGAGGAGGACCTCTTTGAGCCTGCATTCTCTGATAAGCTGGCAGATGTGGGAATCTCCCTTAGCATTTATGTAACAGTGGAAATTTCTGTTCTTGGTGCTCTTCCAAGGACAGTTGGGAGGTTTTATAGGTAAGAAAAATTGAGCTCTCAGCAAGCAGTTTTTAAAATGGAAAACTTCCGGTGTGAAGTCTTTGAGCTGAAGATATAATATATATATATAGCACTTTGTGGTTAGAAAGCACTTCATATGCATGCAGAAAGAATTGCTTTCTATGCTAGGAGCTAGTGTGGGATATTGGGAAGGGTGCTAGATGTGGAGCCTGAGTTCCTAGGTTCAAAATTCAGCTATATTATCATCTACCTATATGGTCCTGACAAGTAACTTACAATCTCTGGACTCAGTATGTTCATCTGCAAGGGGAAAAAAAAAAGCATTGAATAGATGACTTGGTAGGTTTCTTTTTACTTTAAATCTCTTATTAAAGAATCTAGACCTTGATTCTAATCCCAATTCTGCTCCTTACTAAGTGTCCTTTCCATACCTCAATTTTCTCATTTGTGAAATGAAAAGCATTGATTACACAAACTCTAAAGTGCTTTTGAGCTGTACATCCATAAACCTATTAATAGGCATTAGCTTCCCTACCTTGTCCCATCTCTCTTTTTTCTTTATTTCCCTCTCAGAAATAGTGGTGTTTCCTTTTTATGTCTCACTCTAGCTCAATTATTTCAGTTGAGTCTGACCTTTGTGACCCATTGAGGGTTTTCTTGGCAACGATATTGCAGTGGTTTACTATTTTTTCCCCAGCTTATTTTACAGATGAGGAAACTGAGTCGAACAGAATTAAAGTGCCTTGCCCAGGGTCTTGAATGTATTAAGTGTCTGAGCCTAGATTTGAATTTAGGTATTAGTGACTCCTGGACCAGTGCTCTCTCTATTCACTGGGACACCTACCTGCCTCCCTAGCTCAGAGGCCTTTGCTATTACTGTTTATAAATTTTTTGGTGCCTTTTGTTTTTATGTCACATACATTTCTGATTATCCAACTAGACCCCTACTTACACCCCAATGAACTTTCTCAAACAACAAAAACAATGAAACCTAACTGAATGATACAGTTACTGAGTCTGATGCAGTGTGTGAAGCATGATGTAGCAGCTTTATTCTCCCTTATTCTCCCATCTGAATTTTTTTTAAGAGAATATTTAGTATCTAACTCAATCACTTAGTAGATTTTCATTTGAGTGTCTCTTGTACCCTCAGCTCTGTTCTAGCCATTGTAAGAATTCAAAGAGAAATCAGACTTGGCCCCTGCCCTAAAGGAGTTGGTAACCTCTTTGGGAGACAATTATTCCCTAATAGCTTTCACTTCTGTCTTAAGTGCTAGATTGTAAGAGCATATACTAAATGTTTTGGAGTGGGGAGAAGCAAGGGGAAGAAGGAGATGTTAGTGATTTAAAAAGAGAGAAAGACAGAGAGACACACAGAGAGAGACAGAGACATAGAAAGAAAGACAGAGAGGCAGAGAGACAGACACAGAGACACACAGAGAAAGATAGAAAGACAGAGAGGCAGAGAGAGAGAGACAGAGACAGAGACACAGAGAGATACACACAGAGACACACACAGAGGCAGAGACAGTGACAGAGAGGCAGAGAAAGAGAGAGAGAGACAAAGACAGAGAGAAAGACAGAAAAAGGAAGAGACAGACACACAGAGACAGAAAGGAAGAGACAGAGAGAGGCAGAGAGAAAGAGGAAAAGACAGAGAGACAGAGAGAGAGTCAGAGACAGAGACAGAGACAGACAAAGACAGAGAGGAAGAGAATGACAGAGACAGAAAGAGTCAGAGAGAGACAGAGACAGAAAAAGACAGAGGAAGAGACAGAGTCAGAGGGAGAGAGAGACAGAGACAGAGATAGACAGATAGAGCCAGACAGAGACATACATACACAGAAATAGAAACCAGCTTGGGCTACTATGATGTGGAAAGACCCCCATGGAGAAGGTGGCCCTTGCAGATTGGGCACATCTGATCAGGGAAAATTACAGGAGCCAAAGTTTAGGGGGGAGAAATGAGCATGTTTCCTGGAGGGAGACAGTGGGAGGCCCTTGGAAACAGGAAGATGCTGTGTATTTTGATAAAGACTGGGTTGGGGGTGGGTGGAGGTAGGGAGCGGAAGCGGGCACGAAAGGGGCAGAAGGGACCTGCACACTTTTGGACAGTCAACAGACCGGCGGGGATGATTGGGACAGAAGAGCTGTAGCTTCGAGGTGACCCGAGGCCAGATTCAGGGAGGGCAGATTCCTTGGCATTTCTGGGTGGCGGGCCCCTGCCGCCCGCCTGTCTGAGACAGGTCTAAGCCGCGTTACCTGGACTCCCCTCTCCTTGCGGACTCTCTCCAAGAACCCTCCCTATCCCTCCCCGCTTCCCTGTCCTCCCCGTGTCCTCCCCTCCCCTCTCCGCCATCCTTCCCTCCCCTTCCTCCCGGCTCCCCTTCCCTCCCCTCCCCTCCCCGCTCCCTCTCTTCAGCCCCACCAGGATGCTTAAGGGACAGAGCTGACGGATCTGTCTCTCTCCGCCTCGCAGACACAACATTTGAATAAAATATCTTGTTTATCGCGGGGGGAAGATTGTGCCTCAAGGAGGAGAAATTAATGCGCGGCCTCAATACTCTGCGGCCAATTTGTGCAATCGGATGGGATCACATTTATTTCTTGCTCAATTGATACAGGGGGAGGCTATTTAGCATTTTAAGTTTGCAGATAATTGAAGGAAAATAACCACAATAATGAAATCACTGCTGGATCACATTCTGATACGTGACAAATCAATTCATTTATGATACCTTCTTTGTCACACTGAGCCGTTTTCTTGCTCAGTGGAAGCCTCTTAAATTAATAAAAACTGTTAAATCCATAAAATCCTATGTAGCAAATAGCACATCTTAGCAAAAGTTTGAATCATTAAAGGAATAAAACTGATAAATGCTAGCTGGGGATTGTCTGCTAGGAGTGCCCTGCTTTTAAGAAGGATACAGTGTACTAGAAATCAGCAGCAATATATCGTCACCATATATAGCAGTTTGGGAGAAGGTTGGTGTGTTTGTGTGTGTGTGTGTGTGTGTGTGTGTGTGTGTGTGTGTGGTGGGGGAGATGGTGAATGGAATCATTTGCATATTACTGGGAGAAAAAGCCTGATGCATTCAAAGCAGTTCTGAACCTGGCATGCTGTTTCAGTAATGGTTCGTGGTGCTTTAGTTTTTTTTTAAACAAAATATCATTTAATACCAAAAACAAAACAAAACAAAACAAAACAAAACACAAGACTTTATTAGGCCCCCATCTAACTTGACTCTGCTCAATTGAGATTTTTTGAAAATATTCTGTCTTGAAAGACAATAAATATCTGAGCTTTTCCTATTATATGACACTTTAATTTGTTATGTTCTCTATGTCTACTAGTACTCTAATAGAGTGACTGGTACATATCAAGTGCTTAATAAATGCATTTCCCATTCACTCATTCATATTGTTTTCCCTTATAAATTAGGTTCTAGTCAAACCAGCCTCAGTCCCAATACCAATAATTATCTAAGTCTGGGCTTTTTGGCACAGCCTATTATTTTCATATTACAGATGAGCAAACTGGGGCCCATAGAAATGAAATGACTAGTCCAGAGTCGCATTGGCATAGACTATACTAACACCAGAAGTATTCATTTATCATTACTACTATAGAGTGAAAACCTTATTTTAAGAGGGTGACATGGAGACATGTCACTAGGCTGCCGAACTCTGAAAGCCTGCAGTGGGGGTGGGGATGGAGATATCAGCACTGGGAGAGAAGGAATACAATATGGCATATTGATGAGAGAACTGGGCTCAAGTACCACTTATGATACCTACTGGTTTATAAACTGGGAGTAGTCAGTTTAAATTTTCCTTATCTCAGTTTTCTAAGGTTATAACATTTCATTGTGGGTTAGTTTACAAAACAAACAAATATATTACCTTGGTGGGGGATTTTGAGCCATCTATGCCAGTTCTTTTGATCAAACTTTCTCCTTTTGTAAAATTAGGGGGCTGGAAGACATAATCTTTAAACTTTTTAGCACTGACTTTCTATCATTCCAGGATTTACTTTGGAACAGAGTACTTTATCTCTCTCCTGTGTGGGTGGTGGGTATTAATGTGAGTAATTCCCAAAGACACCCGATGACTCATGCATAAATGCTTTAAACCTCCCACCCCAACTCTGGAGTCTCTAGAGCCCCCATCTTTGAATTTTACCCAGCAGGCCATTCTGTGGGCCCTAATACTTGTGCCCCTTCCTGCTGTAGATAAAAGTAGTTTTATGGATGTGACATGAGAAATATGAGTATGAGCCTGGTGAGGGACTATTTGTCTGTCATCTGAGGACCGAGGACTGGCCTTGCTAAGTTTGGATAGGCTTATCACCAGGAGGCTGGCAAGCAGGTGATTGATTATTTCAGCCACAGAAATTCACGAAGACCATCTATTAAGGAATGGTAGGACCGTAATCCGCATTGGTGGAAGGAGTGCTCATGATGAAATCACAGATCTTTGGAGTGAACAAGAAGACATGAGCAATGATGTTAGAGGGTGGTTTTGGAGGACACTGACAGTATAATGGTTTGAAAGCTGCCTGACTGGCTCAGACCTGGGGAAACTTAAGAGGAATTGACAAGGGAACTTGTAAGCTAGCTATATATGAGTTTTTATCTAACAGATGGGAGTAGAGTGACTTAGGGATAATAGGAAATTAAGAAGAAATGGCTTGAGGGGAGAAGGGATGGATTTGACCAAGAGGGTAACTAGGATGGTAAAGAGTTTGAAAACTACAATGGAAATAATTGAGTTTAGAGCCTGAAGAAAATGGGAAGGGGAGGGGAAAATGAAAGCTGGAAGGAGAGGATGGAACCAGAGCAATGGGTGGATGTTACAAAAAAAGGGATTTTTCCTCATTACATGAAAGAGTTTTCTAATGATTAGAGCTGCATAGTGATGGGATGGGATGGCTTTCATTCATCTAGCTCATTAAACTAATACCTCCTAAATACTCACTATGGGCAAAGTAAGAGGTAGTGGATGGAATGTTGAGCTTTGATTCATTAAAACCTGGGTTCACAGCCCACTTTTGTATGACATGATTTCAAGTGAGAGGATTCTCATGAAATCCTTCAGAAACTTTAAAGGAATATATAAATAGGCAGACATATGTGCAAACTTTATAGGCATATCTAAATACATACATACTTCTATATATATGTAAACTTTAAAGGGATATATAAATATTTCTATGTATATACAAACTTTAAAGGGCTATATAAATGCACACATGCATATACATACACACACACACATATATACAGACATGTATGCATTTGTGTGTTATTAGTCATTGTTAGCTCCAAGGGATACAAAAATGAACATGGTACAACCCTTACTGTTAAGAAAGTACAGATATAAACGTGTGTGTGTGTGTGTGTGTGTGTGTGTGTGTGTGTGTGGTGGGGAGTATACATAACAAACATTGACTTTTGGAGTTGAATATCTTCTTTCTTCTATGCTTCTCATTCCTATTTCCTTACATATCCCTTAAGGTCAGAGGAGATCAGGGGGACTTGGTTCTTTTGTGAAGTCTGGGAACACTTTAAAGTTTTTGTGCTTTCCTATCTCAAGGACATCCTTTATATATATTAAGGAGTGTGAACTAATAGAGTGCAAAGGAGAAGTGCAGAAAAAGTCCAGTGAGGAATCTGAAAAAAATTTTTCACCTAGGGAAGACAGAAAAGGGTCCATGGAAGGAACAGCAAGTTCCTGAGCTAGACTTTGAAGGCAGGAAGGGATTTCTATAAATGGAGACTTGGTAAAGTCAATTCCAAGTATAGCAGATGGTGTAAGTAAAAGGGATTGAAGATAGGAAAGGGCATAAGATTGGGGATCATAGTTGTACAGTTTGCTTGGGAGAGTGTGTATTTAATAGGGAATAGTATAAAATAGAACTGAAAAGATAAATTAAGTCCATTGTGTGGAGTGCCCTGAATTCCAGGAAAAAGAATGGATCTTTTTTCAAGAATGATAATGACTTGAATATAGTTGTAATAATATAGGAAATAGGTTGCATGGTGTATCTCCTCTCCTCCAGTATATTGTTAAGTAAATAAAGACCCAAGATAATTTTTCATGGCCTTGGCACTTGCTATCAGAAATATGATGGAAAGTGAAAATAATTTATTAATTTTAACTGAAAGAATAAGTTGAACTGGAGGAATAACTGCTACGAGTAACAAAGACTGTAAAAAAAAAATGAAAGAAAAAAGATTGACTTGAAGGATTTTTACTCTGCTGGCTGGATATGACTGTTGACCTGACTAACAGGAGAGCTGATGATATGCTGCTTACAGCCAATCTATTGTGTCTAGAATAGTGTTACAAAAGAGAGACATTATTCCATTTGAAGGAGAAGGCCCCAACATTCAATGGAAAGGAGAAAAAGACAATAATAGATGCTGGCTACAGTTCTGAGGAGAAGCAGCAAATGTCTATTTCAGAGCTCAAGAAGAATGATAGCACTATAGACAGAGTAGAACAGATTTGTAGGGTAGTTTCTTGTTTTTAGAAATGTTTAGTCATAGGCATAATACATTCATTACCCCCATTTTTAGAATAAAGATTGGATAAGATGACATCTAAAGTTCCTTAAGGATTCAGGATCTATAGTGAGAGCGGACAAAGCAATTAATAGAGACTATGAAAAGGATTGAATAAGTCAATCCAGAGATGAGGGAAAACAAATCTTTCCTGGAAATTACCTAGGGAAAATGAAAAAACCAAACAAAACCCACCCACTTTATCAAAGGATTCTGGGTACAGAATCTAGGGGAACAAACAACCAGCTCAGGAGTTGGATGCCCTCAGAGACTGCAATTTGAGTTACATCTGGAGGGTTGTACTTGGAGCCCTGACAGAAAGAATCTGGTTTCATCAGGACGTGGGCTTTTTCAGTTCCAACCTATTTCATGCCCAGGCTGGCTGGACTGAGTCTTAGTCACAGAATTTGCCTGGCACAGCTCAACACATAAGTCAGGTAAATTACTAATGCTCCATTTCGGCCATCTGTGTATATAGGGTGTATCTGAAATTCCTTGTGCTATAATAAAATAGCTCTTGTCCTCTGACTATTGATGAGGATTGTTAAGATTGAATAGAAGAATTGAAAAGAAGGTCATTGAAGAGCAAAGGTACAAGAAAAGACAAATGAGCTAGGTCCAAGATCCAAAGGTCCATGTTCAAAGAGTAGGAATTCATATTTAATTCGAGGAGTCACTTTGGGAAGGCATCACAATGATTTCTAGCACTGAGCAATCTACACCAGAGACAGGGGAATTGATTTTAGTCATGAAGTGTGAGACATAGAGTTCTTAGGCCAAATTTAAAGGACAAGTCATCACTCCTAAATTCTGCATTATGTCTTGCATCAGAGCTCTGTAGGACAAAACAATATAGAACATAGATTGACTTCACAAGATAACTGGGGAAAACATTCCACATGGTTTCCCTCCCCAGGTATATAGTATCAGGAGCCACAGAAAGCACCAAAAAAGTTGGGAGGGAAAGTGAGACCACAACATTAGACCTCCCCAAACTCCTTTACCTTCTCTTTTTCCTTCCCTTTCTCCTCCTTTTTCTCATTCTTCTCTTTCTCTTATTCCTTCTTCTTTTCTCTTCTCTCTAGTGAGATTTGTACTCTAGATAATTTTGTTCTGCTCTCCTTACCCTAATTGCCTACATTCTCTCTCATGGACCTCCTAGATTATTTTTGATATTTTCCCCACATGTAGGGGTGAGGTGACGCTAGTCTGAGTCACTGTGGAGAGGAGGCACGATTGAAGTCACTGCAATCAAAATTTGAAACATAGGCTTATTGGGGTCAGTCACAATAAGTGTGAGGCTGGTTTTGATTGGGGAGAAGGGAGATCTTACTGAGTCCTCTGTTGTTATTTTCATGAGATTATTTCCTCTCTTCTTTTATTCTTATTGCAATTGAAAGTACATTTCTTATTGTTTGGAGGTAGCAGGGGGTGGGTATTTTTTTCTGAGAAGCAACTACTATTTGTCTATTTTCTTGTTGCTTTCATCCTTCTCCAAGTCTTTCCTGTTCTTCTCTCCTCACTATTTCACACATACTACACTATGACTTTTTAAGGATGGGTGGATCTGACCAAGGTATACTAGCATTAAAAAAAGCAATGTAAAATGAGTTTAAATACTTCTTTCTTTCCTATATCAGAGATGGTGTGCTCATGCTTATACAAAAGAAAGAGTGCATTTATCTCTCTCAAATAGAGTGGTGGTTAGAATGCACGCTGGTCATTCCCGAAGATATTAATAATACTATTTCAGATTTATGCAGTACCTTAAGGTTTACTTAATTCTTCCCAATAATCTTGTGAAATAGTGCAAATGTTATCACTCCACTTTATAGATGAAGAAACAACTCAGAGAGAGTAAATGACTTCTCTGAGGCCATTCAGTCAGGTCTTCTGACTTTGACAATTAAGCTCTTTCCTCCAAAACTGCCTTTTTAATAACCTTTCATACAAAAAGCTCAGATCCCTAATTCCTACAGCACAGTCCTTATATGTCAGTAGGAAGCATTTAATTGTTAAGAAAATACCATAATATTGTTTTTGGTGGAGAAAGAGATGACCAGTCATGAAAAGGAAGGGTTTTCTGTTTGGGCATGACTCAGATTGAGTGAATGGTTTCATCTTAGAACATCTGAATTTCTCCTCTACAGGAGGAGATGGATGCTCTTGGTAGTACACCTTCAGGAATTGGCACTTTAGTATAATTTTGAACTGCTGTCCCTTTTTTATTATTAGTCTTGAATGCCCCTCCTAGAATTGGCTTGGACAAACCATGCTTGGGGAGCAAGTATTGAAATTTCTTTCATCCAGTTGAACTGATAGTATCCTTTTTCTCTATCTCGTTCCTTATTCCTCTCCTCCCACCAATGTTTTTCCTTTCTTTGTTTTTTAAACATAGTTGAAAGAGGAGAGACTCCTACAGTGCATTCCAGAGAGGCAAGCTCTAGAGGGACCAGGCTTTTCCTTTATATGAAGGAGGTTTGATTTGCTTTTCCTTTTTTAAAAAAAAATGGTGCTGGTAGGCTAGGTGAGGCTAGTTCTTTAGGTTACCCTGCCTTCTCAGACTCTAAGGATTTGGAAATCTGTAATTGCCTTCTCTGCCATTTCATCTCTTAGGTAGGGCCATGACCTATGTCTTGAATTCATATTGGGGCTCAAACAGCATTTACCCCCCATACCTCCTCACATACAACTTGCCTAAAAGGCATTTGCTAACATATTAACTCCTCCTGGATCTCCAGTGGATGGAATAGGAATGCCCAAAATGCATTCATTATCTATCTCATGCCTCTAGTGTTCTTCATTATTGAGGCAGTCTAGCTCATCTAACCTTTCATACATCATCTCCTCCATGTCACATACCGTGATTGTATCCCTTCTTCATCACTCATTTCTCACTTCACACTCATTTCTCCCTGCCACAAACTTCTATATACTCAGGTTCTGTGTCACATAATTTATTTCTTGAGTCTTTCTTGGAATCTCCATTTTGAGAATGTGCCCAGATCAACCACACTCAAGTCTTTATTTTATTTCCTGCCTTTGATCTTATATCTCCAGACTTATCACCTTATAGCTCATGTGGGTACCTTTTTCTTCTCACTCCCTATCCCAACCCCTGTCTTTTTTTTTTTTAATATTGTCTCCCTCCATTAGATTATAAGCTCTCCAAGGGCAGGGGCTGTCTTTCTTTTGCCTTTATTTGTATCTTCTCTAAACCCTGGAATACAAATGAGTGCTTAATAAATATTTGCTGACATGATTACACAATCACGAATTCTTCTGTCTCATGACTAATAATAGCTCACATTTATCTAGTTGTACTTCATCTCTCAAAATTGAAGCCTTGGGCTTATATGGACCCAAATTGAATCTTGAGAAGCTTCTCAAGCATTTCATATTCTCTAAGGTCTATGTCTCCATTCAGAGAGAGCCTTCTCTTTGGGAACTTTAATGTTTGGCTTCTTTTAGCTTTCCTATAGGTGTATTTAATTCCACTCCATTTAATCTATAATTCCCTCAAATAAAAACAAAACAAAATAAAAAATCTCAACCAAGCCCTAGAGAGATTAAACAGTTTTTCTAAGGCTGCACAACTGGGCATAACCCCAGGTTCTTTGACCCCCAAATTGATGTTCTTTTACTTATTGTAAACTTGTGTTTGGTAACTAACACAACTAGCATCAGAGTCAGGATCTGAACCCAAGTCCTATGATTCCTGGTTTAACATAATTTCCACTGCTTTGAGGGTGGGGTGAATTCTACCTTCCCTTTCCCTACCTCCTCCCTTTATGTGCATTGAATCCAGAGAGACAGTTGGAGCTCTGAATTTTAGTGTGATCTGATACAGTGATACTTATTTTGGGAAGTATTGTTGGCTAGGCCTGCTTCAGGTCAGTTTGATGATTTAAGTTCAGAATCAGAACTAAATGAGATGCTCTTACCTCATCATACTAGGCCTGAAGTCAGAAAGATCTGAGTTCAAGTCTCATCTCAACTTTTTACTAGCTGTGTGTGTTTGGGCTAGTTACCCACTGCCTGTTTCAATTTCTTCAGCTGTAAAATAGGGATAATATAAGTACCTGTCTTTCAAAGTTGTTGTGGGGATCAAATGAATTGCTTTTTCTTTTCTTTTTTTTATTTATTATAATAACTTTTGATTGACAGAACTCATGCCAGGGTAATTTTTTTACAGCATTATCCCTTGCACTCAATTCTGTTCCGATTTTTCCCCTCTCTCCCTCCACCCCCTCCCCTAGATGGCAAGCAGTCCTATATATGTTGAATATGTCGCAGTATATCCTAGATACAATATATGTGTGCAGAATCAAACAGTTCTCTTGTTGCACAGGGAGAATTGGATTCAGAAGGTAAAAATAACCTGGGAAGAAAAACAAACAGTTTACATTCATTTCCCAGTGTTCTTTTTTTGGGTGTAGCTGCTTCTGTCCATCATTGATCAATTGAAACTGAGTTAGATCTTCTCTTTGTCAAAGAAATCCACTTCCATCAGAATACATCTTCATACAGTGTCGTTGTTGAAGTATATAATGATCTCTTAATTTTCCTCATTTCACTTAGCATCAGTTCATCTAAGTCTCTCCAAGCTTCTCTGTATTCATTCTGCTGGTCGTTTCTTACAGAACAATAATATTCCATAACATTCATATACCACAATTTACCCAACCATTCTCCAATTGATGGGCTCCATTCATTTTCCAGTTTCTAGCCACTACAAACAGGGCTGCCACAAACATTTTGGCACATACAGGCCCCTTTCCCTTCCTTAGTATCTCCTTGGGGTATACACTCAGTAGTAGCACTGCTGGGTCAAAGGGTATGCATAGTTTGATAACTTTTTGGGCATAATTCCAGATTGCTCTCCAGAATGGTTGTATTCATTCACAACTCCACCAACAATCCATCAGTGTCCCAGTTTTTCCACATCCCCTCCAACATTCATCATTATTTTTTCCTGTCATCTTAGCCAATCTGAGAGGTGTGTAGTGGTATCTCAGAGTTGTCTTATTTGCATTTCTCTGATTAATAGTAATTTGGAACACTCTTTCATATGAGTGGGTAATAGTTTCAATTTCATCGTCTGAAAATTGTCTGTTCATATCCTTTGACCATTTATCAACTGGAGAATGGCTTGGTTTCTTATAAATTAGAGTCAATTCTCTATATATTTTGGAAATGAGGCCTTTATCAGAACCTTTTACTGTGAAGATGTTTTCCCAGTTTGTTGCTTCCCTTCTAATCTTGTTTGCATTACTTTTGTTTGTACAAAAGCCTTTTAATTTGATGTAATCAAAATTTTCTATTTTGTGATCAATAATGGTCTTTAGTTCATCTTTGGTCACAAATTTCTTCCTCCTCCACACGTCTGAGAGATAAACTATCCCTATGTTCCTCTAATTTATTTATAGTCTCGTTCTTTATGCCTAAATCATGGACCCATTTTGATCTTATCTTGGTATACGGTGTTAAGTGTGGGTCCATGCCTAATTTCTGCCATACTAATTTCCAGTTATCCCAGCAGTTTTTGTCAAATAATGAATTCTTATCCCAAAAGTTAGGATCTTTGGGTTTGTCAAACACTAGATTGCTATAGTTGACTGTTCTGTCTTGTGAACCTAACCTGTCCCACTGATCAGTTAATCTCTTTCTTAGCCAATACCAAATGGTTTTGGTGACTGCTGCTTTATAATATGGTTTTAGATCAGGTACAACTAGGCCAGCTTCATTTGATTTTTTTTTTCATTAATTCCCTTAAGATTCTCGACCTTTTATTATTCCATATGAATTTTGTTGTTATTTTTTCTAGATCATTAAAATATTTTCTTGGAAGTCTGATTGGTATAGCACTAAATAATTAGTTTAGGGAGTATTGTCATCTTTATTATATTTGCTCGACCTATCCAGGAGCACTTGATATTTTTCCAATTGTTTAAGTCTGACTTTATTTGTGTGGAAAGTTTTTTGTAATTTTGCTCATATAATTCCTGACTTTCCTTTGGTAGATGGATTACCAAATATTTTATGCTATCAACAATTATTTTGAATGGAATTTCTCTTTGTATCTCTTGCTGTTGGATTTTGTTGGTGATGTATAAAAATGCTGAGGATCTATGGGGATTTATTTTATATCTTGCAACTTTGCTAAAGTTATGAATTATTTCTAATAGCTTTTTAGTAGAATCTCTGGGGTTCTCTAAGTATACCATCATATCATCTGCAAAGAGTGATAGTTTGGTTTCCTCATTGCCTACTCTAATTCCTCTAATCTCTTTCTTGACTCTTATTGCCAAGGCTAGTGTTTCTGATACAATATTGAATAATAATGGTGATAGTGGGCAACCTTGCTTTACTCCAGATCTTACTGGGAAAGGTTCCAGTTTTTCCCCATTGCATATGATGTTTACTGACGGTTTTAAATATATGCTCTTAACTATTTTAAGAAAAAGTCCATTTATTCCTGTATTCTCAAGAATTTTTATTAGGAATGGATGTTGAATTTTATCAAATGCTTTTTCTGCATCTATTGAGATGATCATATGGTTTTTGTTAGTTTGATTATTGATGTAGTCAGTTATGCTAATAGTTTTCCTAATATTGAACCAGCCCTGCAATGAATTGCTTTTTCTAAAGTGTTTTGCAAACCTTTAAGTGCTATATAAATGCTATTATTATTATTATTAAAGATAGCATGAAAAAGATACCTAGCAAGGATACAGTATTGATGCAGATGAGCACAGCTTCCCTACCCCATATTTGCTATGATTACATACTTGTTAGAAGCATGTAACAGGCCTAAGGGAGGGTTTCCTGACTCCTTTGGAACTGGCTTTTGTACTTAGGCTATGTCAGTGTTTTGAACTTTATTTCCCTGGGCCAATTAAATCTAGAGAATGGTTGTAATTCCTTTTGGGAAAAATTGGCCTAGACTGTGTGGAGTAGATATTGCTCCTGTGATGGAAAATAATAATGCATATGCTTGATCAAATTCCTAGACTTAACATTCTGTAGATCAATCAATCCATGGACACATATTTAATAGGCACTTACTCTGCACCAGGCACTGTGCTAAGCTTGGGGATATAAAAAAGGGAAGATGATATCATTTTTATCGTAGCAAATACTGGAAACAAAGTCAATTGTTTGCTTATTATTATTTGATTTCAATTGATTGATTATCAGTTGGAGAAAAGATGAATAGATGATGGCATATAAATTTAAAAGGATATTATTGTACCATAAGCAAGGATGGAGGGATAGATTCAGAGAAGCTTGGGAGAGTTTGGATAAAATGATGCAGTTTAAAAATCAGGAGAAAAATATAGGTACAACACTGTTACAGAAAGGCTCAGGGAAAGATTTCAGAGTGCTGGCCAATGGGATGACCAATTGCTTCCAGAAGACTATGATGAGGCATCCTTCCTACTTCTTGGTGGAGAGGTGATGGACTAGAGGTTGAGGAGGAGACAAACATTTCCAGACATGACCCATGTGACATTGTTTTGTTTGACTCTGCTTATTAATTAGAAGGGAGGGCTTTTCCTTTTGGCAGGGAGAGTTGTGGGGGTGAGAGGGTGGTGGAAGAATAGTGATTAGTGATGCTAGAAAAAGGAAGAAAGAAAGAAAAGCATCAATGAATCACTGAAACAGAACCACCCAGCTGAGAACAGAAGGAAGTTCAGAAGGAGATACAGACAAGCAGAATACTGTTGATACTCTTGTGTTAAACTTAATATATAAACTTTTAAAAAATCTGGGCTATACATAATAGAGATTCATGGTTTCACATACAATCCCCTTTTCCTGGTTTTTTTTTTTTTTTTTTTTTTTGAGTATGAGAATGTTTGTATTTGTCAAGTCCGTAGTAAGAAAGAGAAAACAAAATGATTCTGTATATCTGACTTCTGTATTTTTGAATTTCTACACGAGAAAGTCAGGGGCTTAGATGTAGTTTTTATTAATGACCCATCATGTGCTACATGCCGGGGACACAAAGAGAAGCAACCTCCCAAAAGAATGAAAAAACAAAACAAAATTAAAACAAAAAACTTAAAACAAAAAAAAACCTCATCTCCTCTCTGCCCCTAGGGAGCATACAGTCTTCTAAAGGAGACAACCTACAAATAGCTATGTTAAAACAATCTATATGGTGGGTGTATTAGTGATTACAGAAGAACTAGCATCAAGGGTCTGGGATGTCATGGAAATCAATGTTAATATTTGGACTCCCCAGGAGTCTGTATTAAGTAGGTTCGTGAAAGAAGAGAAGTGAATTGCTCAGTCACATAGTTAGCTAGTGATTGAATAAAAAGCCTGTCTCCTTTGACCTCTTATCCAGTGACAGTTTTTAACTCCACTTTGGTGAATACTCTTATCAATATGGATGCCCATCCATTAGCGCCATTCAGAATCCATCCAGGTTTTCTCCTCTTAAAGGGCTTTGTCCCTGAATCTCCACAGAGCTTTCATCCAGTGTGCTGGAGAGCTGTCTTCTGTTGGCTCACGTGGTATTTTTGTGGGGATCAGTGTGGTGTCCAGTCCACTCAGTTGTTATTTCTTATTTTTGCTGCATGATCTAGCCAATTCCTTTTCTACTGACTCATTTCCTTGATGAGGTTTTAAAATATCAATGCTTATGTGTAAGTCACTGCTGATAATATGATATTGTCTACTATAATCACTAACTGTGTGAATAAACATATCATCGACACCCCAGACTCTGACGATGTGAGATCTGTCATTCATGATTCTTGGGCAAGTCACATAATGTCTCCCTGCCTCAGTTTATCCATCTATAAAATGGAAATAATAATAATAATAGCACCTACTAGTACTAAAATTACACAAACATATAAGTAAAATACTTTGTAAACCTTAATTAGATGTACATGTTAGTTATTATTATTAGGAAGCAAAGAGTTAAAAATAAGCATTTATCTAGTGCATGCTAAGTGATTTACAGATATATCATTTGATTCTTACAACAATCCTATGAGCATCTATGCTGTTCTTATTCTCATTTAACAGCTGAGAAAATTGCGGCAAACAGGTTAAATGATATGCCCAGAATCACAGAGCTAGTGAATATATATCTGAGATTTGAACTTGGGTTTTTCTGATTCTAGGGCCAGCACTCTATCCATTGTGCCACATAGCTGCCATACTATTAATAGTTTTCTTGTATTATTATATAAAAAAATTATCCTATATATTATGCTAATAATTTAATACTGTGGTATCATATATAATACAATTAATATATCATATTTTACATATAATTTAATGTTATATTGTTATATGTCATATAGTTACATATATTTATATATAATATAATTATTAGTACTACTATGACTTTGAAGAAGACGTTTACACTTTTTAGGCCTCAGTTCCTCACTTATAATGAGGGAGTTGATTTAGATGACTTTTAACCTTCTTTTTAACTTGACATCATGAGCCTATGGTCCTAAGGAAAGTTACTATAAATTTTCCTAGTAAAGCTTTATATAATGGGACTTTATCTTTGCAGAACCTTTCAAGGCTCCTCTTCGATCTGAGGTTGGGAAGTGACCAGGAATCACGGAGAAAATGCCTCCCCCCCCCCCACCAGATCTTTTGAAGAAGAGTTAAACTGTCTTGGCACCTTCACCTGCCGCCCCTCCCCCTCCTTTTGTCAGAGGAGGAGGGAGGTCAGGGGCTGCTCATAATGAGACACGTGGACAACACTACCTGACAATCTTTCACATTCAAAAAAAAAAAAAAGCTTCAAGAGTGTTTTTTTTTTTTTTTTTGACAGCATGAAATGAGACTAAAATGTTAGCGTTAATTGCCAGTCAGTGCTATATTACCAGCCTCACAATCCAAATCAATTATGAGGATTTGCACCGGTTGTGAGACAAAAAAGATCCTAGAAGGCTGTCAAGCTGAGGGTGTCATTACTTAATGCTGATATGACTGCTTGAGGTTCTGCCTAGAACAATGAGCAAGTCACAACCACCCACTTCAAGGATGGCAAGTGAAATTGGCACAATTGGAATGTTGAAAAGGGAGGCTGACAGGTGTACCGCCAAACACCGGGCGTCTGCCTGAGAGATGTGCTTCCTGCTCGGGGACTGAGGCAGGCTGGTGGGGGAAAGAGAAAGAGAGAGAGAGAGAGAGAGAGAGAGAGACAGAAAGAGAGAGAGAAGCAGAAAAAGAGTGAGAGAGACAGACTGAGACAGAGAGATAATCACATACACACAGACACAGATAGACACACACACACACACAGACACAGAAAGAGGGAGAGACAGGGAGAGAGGGAGAGGGACAGAGAAACAGAGACAGAAACAGAGACACAGAGAGAGCACCATGAAATAAATAAATAGGTGATACCTTTATGTTTTGGCACAGTGATTGTCAAAAGTGAGATTGGCTTGACTTGACTCTTCTCCTCTCCTCTCTCCATCTGCCCTTAAAGTAACCTGAAATTAGTGCATTTTTTGTTTTGTTTTTCCAAAACAATTTCCCAAAATCCCCATTCCTTTATAGAAAGGTTTTATAGCAAAGAATTTTAGAGCTAGAGGAGGTCTTAAAGATGGTAGATGAATGAGTTTAGAGCTAAAAGTGTCTGCTCAGGTTATCTATTCTGATTTCAGCATTTACAGAGGAGAAACTGAGGCACAATAAAATCAAGTGATTTGGCCAAGTAGCAAGGGGCTTAAATGCTCTGATTTTAGTTCCAATGGTCTTGTGAGAGCATCAGACCATCATCTAATTCTGCTTTCTCTGCCTTTGTCGTTAGAGAGGGGAGCAGGGACTGTGGGCAAATATAACTAGGCATCTTCCATAGTTTTGGCTGAGGTTTAATGGGGCTTGGTGTCATGGGGTTTAGGACTGATGTGGGAGGGATGGGTGGTGCAGAGAAATACACAGTCTGAGTCCAAATGTTAGGGTGGGTCTTCCAAGTAGGCAGAGATAGGTTACTAACTTAACAAATATAGTCTGGAAAGAAGGCCAGAGGCAAGAGGTGTGTCCATTCAGTATCCTGGGAGAAAGTAGTCTGAAACCACCAGTAGGAGCCAAGAGCACAAGTAGAACCAGCAGTCTGAGAGGCCAAACTGGAGTCAAGATAAAAATCAAACAAGGAAAAGGGTCTTGAGTTCAAGAAACAAGAATCTCATAATTAGTTCATGTTCAGCAATCTTAGCATCGATGCTGGTTTTTAAGACAAAGTGTTGGGAATAGCTTAATTTCTGATTTTTCTTCTTAAAAAGCTCCTAGAAAGACTACAGTCTTCCTCCATTTTAGACTTACTTCCCTGGTTCCATGATTTCTTTAGACTAGGTTTAGACTAGGTTCTCCTCTGGTACAGACTGCAACCAATCCATGCTCTCTCATGCTCTGTGATATCTGTCCATGTCTTTCTGGAAATCCTCAAAGAGCCCACCTCACATGCTAGAGCCCTTCCTTCCTCTTTTCCTTTTCCTGTTTCATGGATACTGGTGCAGCCTTTGAGTTGTCCATCTGTCATTACTCACTTTTGCTACAGGATTGGTTTATATAGAGAAAGACAATATAGAATGTGATTAATGTCTTCCAGTAGGACACGTAAACATTGGTTGGTGTATGTTTCCAGTGAAGAAAATGAGTGAGGTTTAGATGATTTATCTAAAGAAACCTGAAGATCTAGGGCCCTAGGCTGTGGCCCTGGTTCTATCCTGATTCTAGTTTCCCTTTTTTATTCTTTGTTTTTTCAGTAATGTCTGACACTCTGTGACCCATTTGGGGTTTCCTAGGCAAAGATCATAGAGTGCTTTTTCATGTCCTTCTCTAGCTCATTTTACAGATGAGGAAACTGAGGCAAGCAGGGTTAAATGACTTGTTCAGGGTCACATAGCAAGCAAGTATCTGAGGTCAGATTTGAACTCAGGAAGGTGAGTCTCCTTAATTCCAGGCCCAGTACTCTATACAACATGGTACTATGGAGCTATCTTAGTGTTCCTTCTATACCACAACTTAGTGGTATATTTTAGAGACTCCAAGGGGAAAACGTTCAGGGAATCTGTTAAGAGTATCATTGTGCAAGTGTCATTTACTATTTCTCGGATTAGAAAATTGACTTCTAGACGCTAGATCATGGATCTAAAACTGAAAAGGATTCCAAAGATCATTGAGGACATTTTACTGATTTGGGAACTGACACTCAGAGAGATTAAATAACTAACCCAAAGTGCTGCAGTTAGTTCACATTCTCTGACTCCCAAGTCAGGTCTGATCCATCTACTTAAACCCATACTGCTAGGGTTTAAGATTATCTATGGTCTGTAGAAAAACCCAAGAACACAGAGATAAGATAGGACTTAAACCATATCTTCTAAACAGAACTTTGCATCTGATCCAGAGTGGCAAGCCATAATTTTGGGTCAACCTCTCCTTGGTAGCTGTGGTGATGCTAGTGATGGGGAAATTACAGAATCACAGAGTTTCAGAGTTGTATGGCCAAAGGATACCTGAAAAAGGATCTAGCCCTTAGGAGCAAGCATAATGTATTCTGCTTGATGCAATTTTCCTGAAGTGAAGGATGGGGGTAGGTTTACTTCTGCTGATGTGGAAGGGAGGGGCTCAGATCTCCATTTTAGAGCATGATTGCTTTCTGTGTGCCCATTGAATGGTGAAGAAAAGGCTTTTTGGCTGGACACCGAACCAGAACAAGGTGTGAATCAAAAGTCACTAAATGGCAGAATTCATCTCTCCCTGACTACCTTCCAGTGACGAGGCTGAAATGTTGGAAGCCTACAGTTGGGTAGAGAGTGTTCAAGCCTTGATCTCCTTACCTGCCATCAGGCAGCCCAGGAGCCCATGACCCTACTGTCACTTCTGTCTCCTTTTTGTCTTCCTTTCATTGATACAGAGCCTTGTGAGAAAGACGGGCCGGCCTCTCAGAGCCCTAAGCAGCTCTCTTAAACTGAAATTAGAATAGTAGCTCAACTGCATTGGTGCAGAGTTTCATCATGGAGCATTCTACACACCAACGAAATCGAAGTTCCAGGCCAAAAATTGTTATGAATATTCTTCTTTATGGCATCTACAGCAGTTACTATGATGTTTATACTCTTATCAACGTCTTATCTCATTCTTCACAACTGTTTTAAGCCTTTTGGGCTTTCTTCAAGTCACAAGCTACACTCTCACTCCCTACATAACTTAGGCTTCCACTTCCCTAAGAGCATTAACCAATCAGTGTGAACTCTCTGAACTTAGTTCCTTTATTCCTCAGAATTCTTTTGCTTCATTGATCATCTACCTCTGTCCTTTCAATCACAGAAAAAAAAAGTCCCCATATTGTTTCCACTCACGTTAATATTTCTACCCATGACGTTATTTAATTCATTTCTAACCTAAGTCTTTTGAATTTTGCTCCAGCAATCACCCCTGCTCTTTCATACCCATTTAGTAGCTCCATTGGCATCTTTCTTAGGGCTGCCCCATTCTAAGAATCCATTCCTTGATTCTTCTGTCCCATCAAGCTACTGCTTGTCTCCATTTACAACTATAAATATATATGATTGTGTTAGCATACTCACTTCTGGAATGGAAACCCTTAATATAAAAGGACTTAATATATGACTCCCACTGATAAATTTTTTGAGAAAGTCAGGAACAATTGATATTACCACTCAGCTTCTCTGCACCATGCTAATGGAATTGCTCTCTTCATTTCTCCAAAGGACCTCATGACTGATAGATCCAAAGGTACTTTTTAGTCCTCATAGGCTGAAATGGTCCCCAGAGGCTATTTAGTCTAAACTCCTTTTTACTTTTGATAAAAGTTTTCTATTCCATCCCATTCCATAATTTCTCACCTTTTTATGTAACAAAGTAAAACAAGTGAGTAAATTGATAATATACTGATCTCATTTGAAAATGCATGTAACATTCTACAACTGTAGTATTCCCTTTCTATTTTTTTTATTTTTCTAATTAATAGAAACCTATTTTCTGCCCTTTGCACTGCTTACTCTATTAAAAAAGAGGGGGTAAAAAGAAAAGTAAATTACTTGCAATAAATATTTATAGTCATGCAAAAGAAATCCCCTTATTGGTTATATATAAATAGATATATTTATAATATGCTTTCCTATATAATATGGTATATAAATACTACCTCTCTTTTTCTCTGTTCTTATATATGTATCCACATACATATACACACATGTATATGTACTTACACATGTATACATGCACATGTGTACAGTGTATATTTATGCATATGTATACACACATATATATGTATACAAATTTGTTCTCATTCTACTCCCTAAATCTGTCTCCTCTCTATCAGGAGGTGGATGTTTCACCATTGATGAATTATGAATTATACAATTCTGAAGGCAATTTGAAATTACATGAAAAAATACTAAACAACACATGAGCCTTTAACCCTATATACCATTACTAGGTCTATACATAAAAGACAAATGAAATAGGAAAAGGCATTATACATGCAAAAACATTTAGTAACTATGTTTTTGTGCTTGCAAAAAAACTTTTTCTAGAAATTAAAGGGAAATCTATTAATGAGGAATGGCTGAATAAATTGTGATATGGTGTATAAGTTGTATGATAGGATACTATTGTGCTATAAAAAATTAAGAAATAAATAATTTCTTTTTTTGCACTCTTTAAAAATTTTTTCAATATTATTTTATTTTCCAAATACATGTAAAGATAGTTTTCGGTATTTGATTTTGTAAGACTTTGTGTTCTAAAGTTTTCTTCCTCCTTCCTTACCTTCTCCCTCCCTGAGACAGCAAGCAATCTGATATAGATAAAATATGTAAAATTTTTTAAAGATAAGAAACCAAATAATTTCAAAGATAGATGGAAAGACCTACATGAAGTGATGCAGAGTGAAGTCAACAGATCCGGAAGAATCATTTGTAGTATAATCAATGTAAAAATGAACAATTTTGAACATGCATTTAAATGGATGGAGCATGAAATGAACAGAATCAGGAGAACAACTAATTCAATAACACCATAAAGATAAACAGCTTTCACAGGTATTAGAAGTAGAATTAATACGAAGACCATCTGTGATTCTAGAGGGCTGAGGGTACCATCTCCTCAGTTTATAAATAAACTAAAGCCAAGATAGAGGATTTGGCCAAAGTCACATGGGTACCAAGACGTCAGAGACTGGATTGATGCTCAAGCCAGGCTCTTTCCACTGACAACTGACATCTTCTAAACCTTCGTATCTTCATATCTCCTCATCCTTCTTGACCTCTTGGAAGCATTTGATAATATTTACTGTCCTTTCCTACTAGATAAATTTTCTCCATTTGGCTACAGTGACACAAAACTCAACTTTTATTTTTCTAATTACTTCTTATCTATCTCTCTTGCTGCTCCCTCCTTGATTTTATTAGGTAAATGCTCCCTACAAACTCTATTCTTGGCCTTCTTTTCCCCATTCTTTTTCATAGTCAATCTCATAGATCCCAATTTTATGTAGATTTTCAAATTCATTCCACTAACTTTGACCTCTCATCTGGTCTTTGGACTTTACCTTTCATTACCTATAGGACATTTTTTACCAAGATATTCCACCAACACTCCAAATTCAGCATGTCCAAAACCAAAGTTATCTTCCTTCCTAAGCCTGATTCTTATTCTCTTTTCAGTACTTGTGTCTGTGGCAGCACCACTAGTTTTGTTCTTTATATTCCAGGACAATCTGTGGTTGGGTCCCTCCCTGGAAAGAATTTTGTGACTTAACGTGATAACTCTCAAGTTGTATCATTTCCCCATCATGCCACTGGTTTTTCGCAGGTGGACTGGAAAAGTGCTGGTGAGTCTTCCACGAGATTGGTCTTGATAGGATGTAGGAATCTATGCACACATATTACCAGGTTCTTGGGAGTATGTGGGGAGCAACATCTATTTCAGCTAATGAATCACAAAAGAGCATAACAATGTTCTTCAAGAATTGGTTTCCTAGATGACCAGTTCTGAATACCAGTTCATCTAGTATATTCTCTCTGCTATCAGTCATCTATCACCACTTTCCCAATATCCATTAACTTATGTCTTTATCATAGTCCATTAACATTAACTTTTACAAAGGGACAAATATTCCTTTATAAATATACTGCTCAGTTTGCTATAATCAGCACTACAATGATTCATGATTGCTCTTAAGGACTTGTGAAGAAAAATGCTCATACCTAGAAAAAGAACTGATTATGTCTGAACACAGGTTGAAGCATAGTTTTTTTTTTTTTTTTTTTTTTTTTTACACTTTATTCTTCTTGAATATTGTATTTGTTTTGAGTGGGGAAGATCTATGCTTTCTTTCACAGTATGTCTTTTATGAAAATGTTTTGCATAACTTCCCAGGTACCTTCTTAATGGAAGGAGGTGGAGAGGAAGGGAGAGAATCTGGAACTCAAAGTTTTAAAAACAAATGTAAAAAGCATTGTTTGACATGTAACTGGGAAAACAAACAAACAAACCCTGATCTCCTAGGAGAGGGATATCTCAGGACAAGTCTTGATTTATTATTGAAAAGTGTAGATTCATATTACTGTCTCATTTTCTTGTTAGGGGTTAGATGATCTTTTGGGTATCCAGCCCAGCTCCAAGTCAAAAGCATCTTTGAACTCCCAAAGAAACTCTTTCACATTGTCCACTATAGAGATTTTTTTCTATGAGGTACACCATCCTAGTGGGCATCTTAACTTGCTTTGTTACCTAGGTGTGATAATGCAAGTGTATGGGGACTTCTATCCTAACTCTCACACACATAATTAGATACCAGAGCACAATAACTTCTCCCTTCAGGGTTTTGGGGGTAAAATTATAGGCTTAGAGTTGTCTTTCTTTAATTCTATAACTCATGAACTTTTATCTGGTATATTATCCCTGCTATCAGTCAACTTCCCAACATCAATTAACCTATCAGTATTTCTTTATCATCACCAATTAACATTAATTAGCTTTTACAAAGGGACATTTACTGAAACAATAGAACCAGACTGGAAATATAGATACATTTGAAACCAAGAGCTTAGACTCCCTCATTACTGTGGTTTCTTAAACTTAAATACTGACTACTTACTATTCATCCCTCTTCCACCAAGTTTATATCTGGGTGTAGCAGAGCTGGTGGATGAGTGACTGTCTTATTTGCAGGACTGATGTTTCAATTATCAGGTTGATCCACTGCTGGTCTGGATCAGGACTACTCAGAGAACTGGAGTCAACTGCTATGGATCGAGACTGGCAAATTCTCCTATGACTTCTAGTTTCTGGACTCTGGTGGTCCTGACCTTTTTAAACTCACCAGGTGTAACCTGGTGTGTCTGTCTCTGTTATTCATTCACTTAAGTAAGATTAGGAACAACAATGATACAAAAACATGATAGTGTTCATGAACACATAGTGACTCGGTGAGAAAGGAAGCTGGGACCCCCTCCCTATCCAGAAGACTATCATTTTTTCCTTCTTGCTTAAAAGCTTAAAAGCTACCAGGATAGAAAGCAAGTTCCCACCTCTTTGTACCTATTCTGGCTTAGCAGCCAATTAAAAGACTTTTTAAAAAAAATCATCATTTAATAAGCCTAATGGAAATAGTCAAAGGATACCTAAATTCAGCATGGAATCCCTTTATTATATATCATCACAAAGTTCTGGAAGAAGGTTCATCAAGTCCCCCTTAGATTTCCAGCATTTAATTCACACTAAACAAACATTGCTATCCTACCACTGTTCAAATGTCCCACCACACAGGTATCCCTTACATTCTGCACTTATCTATTCCTAGAGCAAGGTTGTTTGTAAATGGAATTTTTTATCTTTTGAATTCTGCTTGGAATGCCTTTGGGAAATTCTCTAATTAAAGCAATCTCTCTGGTGACTCCTTTTATAAGGTAAAGAAACCTTCTGCAATGAGGATTCCTGACCCCTCTATTAAGACTATTGTCATCATTATTTTTAAATGTGAATTTTTGAATTAAAATTCACATGAAAGTTTCCCAATTCTGAGGACTACTGAGAGAAGAGAGTAATATAATCCAGGACTGCTCCCATTTAGCTTAGTTTTGTTTTATTTCCCAAAGTGGGCTTTATGCCTTTTGGAACTCAATCAGATAAATTTGCATGCATCATCTTCACTGAGAGCCTAGGCTTACTCCCTGAATAGTGAATGCTCAGTGAACTTAGGAGGGCTAGAGATCACCATTGTCTTTTTTAAGAACAAATCCTGACAGATCCAGGGGGATGTTATAGATATTATGTACCTGGATTTCAGTTAGGCATTGGACAAAACTTTTCATGGCAATCCTGTGGATAAGGTGGAAAAATGAGAGTGAAATTCTCTCATTTAGTTAGAATCATAGCTTGTTGCATACCTGTTTCCAAAGGGTGATCAATTAATCAATGTCAGTCTGGACTCTGCTCTCACCAACATTTTATACCTAATTGGACAAATACATAGAAGCCATCATTACAAATTTGCAGACAGTGTTCTTTAATTTATCTATTCGGGCAACAAACATTTATTGACTGCCTACTGTGTGTAAGGCTTAGTGCTAAGACTCTAAGAAAAAGCTGGTAGGAACATCCAACAATTTGGTTTATAGAGTCTATTATGGCCCAGTGTTATGGCTGCTGCTTATGCTCTTGAGGATGAGAGGTAGGGGTTCAGAGGGAAATGAAGCTTGGAGTGTCTGCCCAGAATTCACTTGTAATGCTGATATGGAGGAGAAGACAAATGAGATGTATTATTTAAATAAGGGAGATTTGGAAAGCTACTAATCTAAATTGGGGTTTTTATTTTTTTATTGTTATTATAGCTTTTTATTTGCAAGATATATGTATGGATAAAGGGATTTTTTTTTAAACCAAGAATAAGTCTGAATTATATGGAAGGGGTCAAAGAGTATAATTTACTTAAAGGATTCAGCCAATTCTCTAGGCCAGGATAAAGGAAATATGGGAAATACAACTGATTTGGAGAGGAATCTGTAAAGAAGGAGTAGCGAAGAAGAAATTTATTTCCTCAAGGATTATTGGAAACTGCCTACTTTTCAAACTTCTTTCTACCCACAAGTTTCAGCTGGCACTGACAGGCTCAAAATGAAAAAAAAAAAAACCACCTCAATGTACTGGAATGATGAGCCAAAACAACAATAAAAAGGAGATGAATAGAACAAATGTAAAGAGCCAAACTTATGCAATTGATGTTTTTGAACCCAAGTATAGGATGGGGGAATCTGGCATTAGGGGAGTTCATATAAAAAATCATCTTGGAAAATTATTTCCTTGTAAGCTTAACCTGTCAACAGAATTCACAGTCCAGACAAAAACAAGATTTTAAGATCTCCAAGTATAGGAAACATGTATCATTCATTTTTTTCCCTATTTCAAAGAATTTGTTATTCATTTATTTTTAACACTCGTTTGTAATAAAATTTATGAGTTTTAAAAACTTTCCTTTTCTCCAGCCCTTCCCTCTCATTGAGAAGGCAAGCAATACTTCATTCATCTTTGTATCATCCTTAGCAGCTCAAAATAATTGTTTCATTTCATTTTCATTTCAGCAATGTGGTATGGTGGTCAAATATAATGAAATCTCATGCTGAGATAATAGTAACCAGATTCAGAGGAATGGTATACCCACACCATACTTTGTAACAATTACTATGATTCTACATGTTGAATTTTAGCTGAAACTTTGATAGTTTGGAATATGTCTATAGAAAGGTGATTGATACAATGAAGAAACTTGAAAATCTACTATTTGAGGAATTGCTGGGACGAAGTGTTTACAATGTACCAAAAAAAAAAAAAAAAAAAAAAAAAAAAAAAAAAAAAAAGGCTGAGGAAGAGTCCCTGAAGATATGAAAAGCTGTTCAATTATTCAATTAATTTTCCCCCCTGTAGGATTCTAGAGGAAGAATGAAGACCTCTTGGTAGAAAATCTAAGAAGACCCATTTCAGTTCAACATGAGGAAACCCATCTTAATAATTGAATAAATAATGAAATTGCAGGTGAGCTGATAAACTCCCTGCTATTATATGTGTTCAAGTAGAAGCTGGAGAATCATCCATCAATCAATCAGCAAGAATTTTATTAAGTACCTACTATGTGCCAAATACTATTATTAGAGATGCCTGGATGTTCTGGGCAGTGGGCTGAATTAGATCACCTGTAAGGTAAATTTCAACTCCAATACTTTCCATCCTGCTGTTAAAACATTTAGCTCACATCCTTCAGAGACTTGTGGACAGTTTGGATTTTCTTAGTGTACTTGCTACAAATTCCAAGAAAAAAGATGACCTACTTCTAGATCAATAACAATAATCCTTTACCATTATACAGAACTCTCCACTTTTCAATATATCCTCAACTCTACAGTGGTGTAGGTTGAGGGTAGGTATTATTATCCCCATTATATGGATAAAGAGGCTGAAGATCACAGAAGTCCATCCATTTGACTGAGGTACCACAAAACTCAACAAAATCTCTTCACCCCAAGATCAACAATTCTATATTAAGTGCCTGCTCCATGTTTCCCCTCGGGGCTGTTCCCACTTCAGCTGCAGTAGCCCCAGCAGCAACAACAAAAACAACAACATAACATTTAAGGCTCTAAGTTTTATTAAGAGCTTTACATATATATATTTTTTGGTTAAACTAGAAACAGAATTACCTCTCTTATGCAGCATATGTTTCTTGGGGATATTTTATTTTTAAAAGATTATTACATAAAAGATTAGATTATTACTGTTCCAATATATTTTAAGTGTATAATATCAGATGTTCCTCAAGTGAATATTATCAGATGTTGTTGTTATTCTTCCAGTGCTCCATCACAAAGATGGCCTCAGTGTATTTCTCATACACCTGTGTGGCTCCATGGAGACCAAGTAATCAGGGGCAGCTTGAGTCTATAGGAACTTGCTCCGGGATAACAAAGAGTGCTGTGTCCTGGCTTTTTGGGTTGCCTAATTGTTTCTCCAGTCATCTCCAGATCTAATGAGTACTAGAGTAGCAAATTTTACAACTCACTCACACTCACATACTCACTCACTCTCTCTCTCTCTGTCTTTTTACTATCTCAATGACTGTCTCTTGGTGAATATGTCTCTGTCTCTCTCTATCTCTCTCCCCTCTAATCTCTTTTCTCTCCCTCTCTCCCTCCCTCCTTTCCTTTCCTTTCTTTTGCTTCCTTCCTTCCTTCCTTCCTTCCTTCCTTCCTTCCTTCCTTCCTTCCTTCCTTCCTTCCTTCCTTCCCTCCTTCCCAGCCCAACCATTGTAATCTTGGACACATCATTTCATTTGTTTAAGTTTTCTGACTAGTCAGTGAGAAAGCTGGACTACATGATTTTCCTAGGCTCTTGTAACTTTAACATGGGTTTTAAGTAGGAAGCATCTTACTGGCACAGTCATACTCTTAGACGTGATTTGGGTCCATTCCCTAGTCAAGAATTCTCTATTCATTTGCTCCCATTTCCCCACTGTATTTTTTTATCCAGTAGAATTAAACATGTGGCATTATAGCAAGGTAAAAGGACATTAACTAAAAATAGAATTCAAGGTAAAGATCAAGAAATTAAAATAAGTAGCAGACATTCCATCACCCATTTCCAAAAATTACTTTCTGACACAGTCTGAAAGTGTATGCATTGACCCACATGCATTTGTCCCTGACCTCTGCAAAGAAGGAAGGGAGGGAGATCCATTTTCTTCTACCTCTCTGAGGGACAAGCTCAATGACTATTCTTTCTGAAGACATCTTGGCTCTCTGAGATCACTACTTCCTTTTCTAGGTGATCACTAACCAACCCTTTACTGAGATAGGGACTGGTTTAGATCATTTCACTGACATAAAGAACTTGCAAAGGAGATGACATAGTTTACTGGTGCGGGATAATACCTTTTCTTCATCTTAGAAACTTAGAGTTGCCTAAAACATAGAGAACTTGATCAAGTTCACAGAGCCATATTGTCAGAAGCAGGGCTTGAATCTGGGACCTCTCTTTATCCATCATAGCACATTGTCCTATTTATACCATGATCTAGGATGTCAAGTTTATTGGCCCATAATTTTCACTCATTTTTCTTCACTTTTTTCTAAGTAAAAGGACATTTGACTTTTCCCACTTCTGTGGCACCTCTTCTATTCTTTAGGATCTTTTCAATATCATTGACAATGGCCTAGTCCATCTACCTGGTCTCTCAGCATTTAAGGAGAGAGTTAATGTGGGCTGGTGACTGGAATTCATCAAGAGTGGCTAAGTGATCCTTTGGTATCTCCCTATTTATTTTGAGGTATCAACCACCTATGAGTCAAATTTTTATTCTCATCTTTTCAGGCCAAAAGTCATTCTCCTTGGCAGAGACACTAAAAGCAAAATTAAAACCTAACATGTCTTCCTTCTCTCTGTTGTCAGTTATCATTACTCCCAAATAACCAGAGCATTTAGCAATGATACTATGCTGTCTTGTGAGTTCATACCCATTTTCTTTCAAAACCTGTGCAGGTGATCAGTTCATTTCCTGATCACTCCCAAGCTTTCCCTCCAGAGAACCACCTCCTGGAGAGATAGAGAGATTCTTCAACAGGTTACACACGAAGAGATTATCAAGATATATAGCTCAGACCCAGCCGTTCAAGAGTAAAATTGGTGCAAAGAGAGGAAACTTGCTTTTGGAAATTTCTGGGGTGGAAAAAATGACCAAGTGGCCCAAAGGGACTAGGATAAGAAGCTACATGATATATTGAAAAGGAATCTGACCTTATGGTCAGAAGATTTGGCTTCAAGTTCCATCTTTAACACTTATAAACTCTTTCACTTTGGACAAGGCACAATTTCTCTGGGCTTTAGTCTCATTTTCTGGATGAAGAAATTAATTTGTTTTTGCAACCTTACAGAATTGTTGAAAGGATTAAAAAAAAAAGATATAATGTAAGAGGCAGCATGACATTATGGTTAACCCAAGTGTGGGACTTGTTTGGTGGGTAAATAAGAAAATATACTGAGAGAGGAAGAGGAAAGCCATCATAACTTCCCAAATGAGTTGGATCAGATCATTTCCCGATGAAAACCAATTGAGATAAGATAGCTAAAAACATGGGAGTAGGGTAGGGTAAAAAGGTGATGTAATAGTAACATAATGATTGAGGAATTTAGGGGTAAGGCAAAGGAGGAAACATGCTGGATGAGAATACCGGATGTTTGGTTGGAGGAAAAGAAGAAGCAACGGGAAGTAGGGAATATCATGGGTTACCATTGGAAGAGACTATGAAGATCTCCACGAGAGCAGAGACAGTGTTTTATCTAATTTTAGAAAAAAATCTGTCTATGTGTCTACTCTAATGTTCTGTACATAGTAGTTACTTCATAAATGTTTCTTTTTGATTGAATAATTGAGCTCCCTCTTTTTAGAGATGAGGAAAATGTCTAGAAGAAGAGAATTGCTTGCCCGAGATCACTCAGTTCATTGATAACAAATCATGGACTAGAAGAGTAGAAGCAGGAGCAGAAAGTCTGATGGGAAAATGGCAAAGACAGACTTGGCATGGTTGGTAGTTCTGCTGAGGAATGACCTAGTCCTTCAGTGATGAGAGGAGAGGTAAACTAAATAAAGGGAGAAGAAAGGAAAGATTTTTTTTTCGGGATTCAAAAGGTTAAGAACCTATAGAAAACTCACAGATGCAAAACACTAGGAGTATGTGTAACTGTGGGAAGGGGGAAGCTATCTTAGAGACAGCCTGCAGCTCAGGTGGAATATCACTGTGCAGATGGCAACCATGGAAACAAGAGAAATCCCCATCTTCCTGCAGCTGGCTGCAGAAAGAATGCTGAGTGAGCTGCCCTTGGGAGGGGCACAAAGATGCTAGGATGCTCAGATGGGGGTGACTATGCTCAGATGTAGCTTTTGGAAAGGATTTAAATTACTTTAGTGGATCAGAACACTTGGATTGGATACTGTAGGTAAGCTCACAAAATCTCTAAAGGTTTCTATCTGCATGATTAAATGACCTTGGTTGGGTGACTCAAGGATTCCTCATAAGGAAGCCAATATTTCTACATGCCATGGTGATGCATCTGTAAGATGGGTGGAGATGGCTTCTGCCCTTGAGCAGATACTTTCCCGAGTAGTTTGGAGTTGTCCACAGTTGTGATGTTGTCAGAGAAACTATGTGGATATGAAATTCTAGGATACCTCAAGTGATGATACAGGACTGGGCCAGATGGTCAGCATGAATTGCTGAAGAAGAAGCTTCATGAAAGAAGAGTAGTGGACACAAATGAAGAAAAGATGGAGGTTTCATGGAAAAAGGTCATTGGTTATGGTCTTGGAGGGATATAGCAGCTTGAAGAAAGAGAAGACTATGATAGCTGAGTGGTGGCAAGAAATCTCAAATATGTTTTCTGTGCACTGCCCTACTGAGACCCTTACTCTCTCCTCCTTAGGTGTGAGTTTGAATTTATTGCCTTCTCTTACTATGGCAGGGAATTAGTAATATGAAGAGAAATTTGAGCATTTTTCCCATGGAGACATGAAGATAATAAACATTTTGTATATGAGTACAAAGAAAATTTACTCCTTGACAGAATTCCTTGTTATTTACCTCGATCTTCTATTTAAAATGCTTTTTACTTTAAGAAACACATATATAGTACAGCTAGACACTGCAATGGACTGAGTACCGGCCTGGAGTCAGGAGGACCTGAGTTCAAATCTAGACTCAGACTCTTAACACTTCCTAATTGTGTGACCCTAGCAAGTCACTTAACCTTAATTGTCTAAAAAAAAAGACAAAAAGACAAAAAAAAAAAATAAAAAAAGAAGCACAAACACATATCATACACACATACACACACACATATTTATGATCTAGTATGTATTGGTAAGGTGATGGTCAGTGGTACTGAATATATAACATGTATATTACAGACACACACATGTATCTATTCAAGTATATTTGTATAGGTATGCATACATATATGTATATATGTACATGTCTTTTTAATAATCTCCTGTGTATGATCAGTGGTATTGAAATATACATGCATCTATGCACACACATGCATATATGTCTATATACACACATCTTTGTATTATCTAGCATGTATCAGCAGACATGTCAGTGGAGTTGTATACCATAACATACATGTATGTAGGTCTGTATGTATGGATAAACATAAACATACCTGCATGCACACATACATATGGACTAGCATGTACTGGAAGAGGCATGTTCAGTGAGATTGACTATATATTATATATGTACACATGTATATGTGTAATATACCTATGTGTTTTTTGTGTGATCTAGTATTGATAATATTGGTATTATTGGTAGTTAATGTGGTAAGTGTGTGTGTATACGTGTCTTTTGTATGATCTAACATTTATTAGTAAGGTTATGGTCAATTATAGTTAATGATCATTGAACAACATACCAAATCTGGAAAATTGAAGGGGTCCTACAGTGGGCAAGAACCTTTTTTGGGCCCAGGGCTATACTTTTATTATTATATATATGTAATAATTTTGTGTGGAATTTTTTCCATTATTTTTCCAATAATTTATTATTCCTCTGGAGTAGAGGTCTTGGGATTATCCTGCCTGAAAGTAAAGGGATAACAAGAATGATTTCTCATGGCTCCTCCCTCTTCCTTTCAGGAGAATTTGTGGTTCTATGACTCTTGTTTTTAAACATGTGACCTCCATAGAGCTGAAAGAAGACTCTTTGTGCTGGCTCCAAGGAGGAAGTATTTTCCAATTTAGTGAAGGTCACTGGTTATGGAATCCCAATAGCATTTCTTAGTAGCAGTCATTAGGCACTGAGATGTAGGAACACACTGAATAATAGGAGCATAGCTTGAGCTATGACTTAGAGACATGGATAAACTATGGACTGGGGAACATGGTAAAGCAGATGAGAAAAAAAAATGGAGAGAATATTTTTGTTTTGTCGGAGAGAGCAGGGAGCTGAGAAAGATGGTAGGAGAGAGGGGAGGAGGAGGCAGCCTCAGAAGAATAGAAGCTCTTGAAGACAGGTATTTCCTGCCTTATTTTTCTAGCCTTGACTCCTAGAATATTGCTTTGTACTTAGCAGGTGTGTGATATATTCATTGGATTGACTTGACCTAATGCTGAACAGTTTGACAAAAATGGTTCAGCTCACAAACATTTTGGTCAGAGTGGAATAGTGGCTCAAAACCAGTTAAAGTGTGGAGAGCCTAGGAATCATCAACAGCCAACAGTCAAGACAAAGCAATGGGTTAACATTCAGGTTATTTTCAAGGGAACAAAAGCAAGAGGGAGGAGAGTCTGACACTGTGGCACCTGCTTTAGATGGAGGCCTTTTATAGTCTCCATGTCACCAATGGGTCCAGTCATTGGCTTTAGGGCTTATCATTTATATCAGGTCCATACAATTAGATTATATAGCCTTTTGGGACTTGAACCTCCTAAGGCAAAGAAAGATTCTCATATATCCAGGATGGTTAAATAAGTTCAGTGAATGTGTATCATGAAGTGAATGGGGTATTCAGGAGGATTAGCACGTCTGGTGTGAGGGCTTACTGAGCCCTTTTCAGGTCTGCTCATCTACCTTTGATGTCAGCCTGTGGTCCTGGCTCTCACCGTGGCTTCAAGAACTATAATATCATTTGTAGAGGTCAGACCCTGGTACAGCCATCTCAGTAGACAGCTAAATTAAACCAGATTGGAGGTAACTGACTCAAACCCAATGGTGAACTGGGGAAATGTCTGCCCTAAGCATGTGAAGACTTCCTTTAGTGGAATGGATATGTGAGAACAATTTGTTCCAACAGCCATGAAGATGGCTGAAGTTGGTGCTGTAGAGCACTTAGAGCTTGTCAGAAACAGGAGATACCAAAGTCATCCACTCACTACATCCCAGGCCATTTCTTAACTTTTGCTTGCTCTTAGACTTTGATGATTCTGGAAAAGAGCATGAGGCTGATAAATTTGTGTAACTCAGGTTCACTTAAATCCAAAGCACACATTAACCAAGACATCATTCTATGATGTCATTGTTCCTTTCAATAATAAAGAACAAACAACAATTACATTATTACTATATGGAGAACACCGGGCTGGATGTTGAAGGACGTGCGCTGTTTAGTTAAGTCATAGTTAATGCCTTCAGAGAACTTGAAAATTAGTAGTTAAAATATAAAAAAGTAACTATAATACATAATTTCAGTTGATAAATTAATTTGAGAGGAAAAGCTACAAAGAAAAATGTGAAGTCTAAGGGGATGCATTGTTACCAATTGAAAAAATCGAGGAAGGCTTCATGGAGAAGTAGCTTTTGAATGGGGCTTTAAAGAGTGGAAAGAAATTGGAAAGGTAAAGAGGAAGGACATTCCAGGAAACATTGGGGGAAAAGGGGCATGCAGAGTTTGCAGGGTTACAAAGATAAATGATCAATGAAAAGGGATCTTTTGAATTTACATGATATTATAGTTTCACTGAATTTCACACAGTAGTTTGCACAAGGGAGGTGTTTAATAATAATAATAGCTGACATTTATATACAGACAAACCTCAGAGATATTGCAGGTTCAGTTCCAGACCACTGTATTAAAGTGAATATTGCAATAAAGCGAGTTACACAAATTTTCATGTGAAAGTTATGTTTATATTGGCTGTAGTCTATTAAGTGTTCAATAGTATCATTTTTAACCAAAATAATGTATATACCTTAATTAAAAAATACTTTATTGCTAAAAAGTTTTAACCAACAGTTGAATCTTCAGTAAATTAGAATCTTTTTTGCTGGTAGAAGGTCTTACCTTGATGTAGCTGTACCTCATCAGGCTGATGATTGCTGAAGGTTGGGGTGGCTGTGGCAGTTTCTTAAAATAAGACAATGAAGTGCGCCACATAGATGACTTTTCCTTTCACTTGAACACTTAGAAACCATTGTAGGGTTAGTAACTGGCCTGATTTCAACATTGTTGTGTTTCAGGGAATGGGGTGGGGGGGAGGGTTGGTGGAATAGTCAGAAGCCACACATTTATCGATTGTTTGTCCATAGTATCTAAGGATGGATTTAAACTCAGATTTTCTTGACTCAAGGTCCAGTGCTCTCTATATTGTACTCTCTAGTTGCCTTTTATCAAGAGGAAACCACAATTTGATGACTTTGGGGACCCTATCCACTATAATCACATAGCTATCTGTTCAATAAGCTTTGTTCATTGATTGATTATGAAACTGGAAACTCGGAGACTGGGTGATCAAATTATTTATTTAATAGTCTTCAATTCAGATATTCACATTTTATTTTATAATTATAATGCTTCCCCATAAAACCTTAGAACAGGCCATTTTTTAGGTCTAATTTAGTGTTCCATGCTTTTGATAATTGTGCCCATTAGAGGCACCTAAGATTGAATGTTTGATTTTTAGCTATATCTTAACACAGGTTTTTTTCTGTAGCCAGGTTAGGTTATCCTTATGATCTATAACATACTATAGAATCTTAGAATTAATAGGGACTTTAGAAGCCATCCAGACAGCCTTGAATTGACTGAATAGCCACACTAGAGTATCTTAAAATGGTTAAAGGGATCCCATTAGGGGGAATCTACTCACTTCTGAGGCATTACATTGAACTTTGGTATAGTTCTAATTATTAGGAAGTTTACCTATACTTTGAGCCTAAATCTGCCTCTCTTTGATTTCTATCTATTGCCTCTTCACCTGTCCTTAAGATTAAACAGACTTTTCTCCCTCTCCCATAAGACAGTTATTGAAATATTTAAACACAGATATCAGTTCCCTTTCCTCTTCTTTCCTGAAAGCTAAACACCTTTAGATCTTTTGATACTTATATGACATAATCTCCAGACCTCACATCATCCTGATGCTCTCCTTTGCTGACATGTTAGCTTGTCAATCAGGGTCCTTTCTAAAATGTGGCACTCAAAACTAGACATAATACTCTAGATATGGTCTGCCCAGAGTAGAACACAGAGATAGGAAGGATCTCTCACCTTCCTCCTTCTGGAAATTCTGACTTTCTGAATGAAGACAAGAATATCATGTTAGTTGCCCAGTCAATATATTCATTGAAAACCCAACATATTTCTCTTTTTCTCTCACTGTCTCTCACTCCAAAAGCTTTTTTGTTCAGTAATGTCTGATTTTTCATGACCCCAGTGGGGATTTTCTTAGCAGAGATGTTGGTTTGACATTTTCTTCTCTAGCTCATTTTATAGATGAGGAAAATGGGACAAATAGGCTAAAGGGATTTGCCCAGGATCCCATAGCTAGTTAATCAGTGTTTGTGGCTGAATTTGAACTCAAGAGGATGAGTTTTCCTGACTCTAGGCCCAACGCCCATTGTATTATCTAGTTGTTCAACAAGCTATTTTAGCTTCTCCTTTCTCTTTCTATACTTGTATGGTAAATTTTTTGAAATAAATTTTAGTACCTACAAATTAAATATTGATTGTTATAGAAAGATAGCTGACTTTTTCATATTTGAATATTAAAGTACTATTATTATTATTATTATTATATTTGGAAAGTGCCATAGAAAGTTTTTTTTTTCTCTTTTACCCACTGACTGGATTGATCCTCCTACTGGTTCCATGATATTAGAATATTTGTGCAGAGAAAGAAAGAGTGAGACAGAGTCAGAGTGAGATAGAGGGAAAATATTAATTAAGTACTTACCATATGACAGCTATGTGCAAGGAGGCAGCTCTTTATCCACATGGGGAATCCTACCCTTACATGTGGGTACTCTGACCAAAGCAATATCACTTTTGATTGCAGAAACCTCACAATATATCTTATGGTTTGGGGGTCAATATTTTTTTAATTTTCCTTAGTTATTTTTTGTATCATTAAAAAAAAAAAAACTGTGACTATTAACTCTTTTGTCCTGTGTAGTTTCATTTATAATTTCTTGAAATTAAGCTCTGGAGAACTAGACTTTGTTAAAGCCCTTTGGAATTACTACAGAATAAAAATATTTTAATGTCAGCTTTGCTTGCCATTGTTGTTGTTTGTCCTTAGTTCTTGAAGAGGACCATGACCTCAGGAGCCAATTGAATGCAACTAATCATGGAATATTAGAGCTGGAAGGCGACCTTAGTGAGTATGTGATCTGACCTCTTATTTGACAAATGATGTTCCCATTTGGGAGGGCTGTTGGTCACTAGAGTTTGGGAGCTCTTTTTATAGTTGGGATTCATAGTTATTTTTATGTATGTGTCATGGATCACTTTGGTCTGTTGTCCTTTCACTGAACAATATATTTAAGTACATAAGATTTTTATTTTTAAACATTTAAAATTTTTTTCATGCTAAGTTTTTTTAAAAAAAGAATCACAAAGGAAACCAACTATATTGAAATAAATTTAATTATGTATATGTGTATATGATGCCTCTTTATATACATATCTATAGATATATATATATATGTGTTTACAATAACATGAAGCTCAGTTAGTCTGTCAATAATCAGTAAACATATATTAAGTGTCTAATATGTTCTTGTGCTTATCACTGAGAATACTAGAAAGGCCAAAAACAGTGCCTTCTTTTCATGAGCTCATAGTCTAATGATTAGTCTATTATCTAGTCTAATACATAATCTAATGCTTAGAAGATTGAATGAACTAGATATGTTATGATTCTCAGAACAAGCCTTCCAGATTGCATCTTTGCTTATGCTGTATGGACTCTCCCTTCCCCTTCTTCTTTGTTCTTGCCATACTGAACCATAAACTCTCTGAGGGCAAGCGTTGTGCTTTATTTACAATCTGTGCCTCTTTCCAGTGCCCAATAGATTAGTTATTAACTGTTCATTGTTACCCAATTCATGCCCTTCCTTTAAAACCCTACTCAAGACAGTGTGTGATAAAGTAGAATGAGAAATTGATGTGGATTCAATTTCCATCTCTTTCATTTATGACCCATTTCTCATCTTTGTCATCTGCAAAGTGAAAGGTTTGGACTTTGGTCTTTAAGCCAAAGGTGTAATTCTGCAATCCTCTATATGTTCTATCTCCTCCATGGAGCCATCTCTCCTCACTTGTCCCTACCACACACTTAGTTTTATACGCTGCCACATATTGCTAAGAGGCAGGAGTACAGAATAAAGAGACAGCTAACTGTGGAGTCAGGAACATCTGGGTCCCAAACCCATCTCTGACACATACTGGCAGTGGGATGATTGGCAGGTTTCGTTATGATGAAGGAAATTCTCCAAGATGACAAGTTATAGGTGAGTCACTCATCTATATCAGTGGAGGGACTTTTTATAAGTGGAGTTTCCCATTCCAGATGAAATTACAAGACTAGATCTAATTCTACAAAACTATGCTAACTGCCTTCTATCACTCTCATCCCACTCTTCCCCACAACTTTAGATTCAGCCTCTAGGAATCAAAATTATTCTTTTATCTTGATTGGAGCCAAGCCTCTAGGATATTTCCATAACATCATTCTCAAATTGCCCTGCCCCTTCTAGCAGACTGTATTTTATTATATATAGTTTAGATTATTTTATTCTACTATTATTCTATATTCTGTTATAATAGAATAGTCTTTCCCATTCTAGATTATATTTTATGATAATAGAATGGTTGGTTGTTGTCCATTATTGAAGAGGACCAAAATGACATCAGTATGTTTGAGTTGAGTTACAGTGTGTCCGACTATGGCTGATCAAATCAATACAAGTTCAGAATGCCTTGTCATAGGTTGGGCACAAATAGTCCATGTGAACATTTGGGGTAGCTTCTCTAATTTTGCACATCTTGTGTTTCCTTTGGACTAATTCAATTCTGCTTTGCTCATAAAGCACGGTACCTTCTCTGATAAGCGCACGCTATGCTGGGTGGTCCTGTGCCAGTGTCTCCCATATCATATAATTGATTCTCAAGTTTCTTAAGAAAGACCTTGGGAGTGTCCTTGTATTACTTTTTCTGACCATCTTGTGGGTGCTTGCCTTGTGTGAGTTCTCCATAATATATCTATATTTTGGCAAGTGTACATTTGTCATTCGAATAACATGGTCAGCCTAACAGAGTTGTGCTGTCTGTATTCTAATAGAATATTCTATTCTAGAATAGAATATATTGTATTCTCTATATTATATTCTAATAGAATATTTCATTTTTGAATAGAATACATTATTTTCTCTAAACTATATTCTATTATTTTACTATTCTGTTAGAATGTAACTATTCTGTTATATTATTATAGAATAGAATATGTTCTATTCTTTATATATTCTATTCTGTAGACTATATTCTATTTTATAGAATTCTATATTCTATTCAATTTGATTATAATATAAGTCCCCTGAAGGCAGCTCAGGTTGCTCAGTGGATAGAACACTAAGCCTGGTATCAGGAAGACTCATATTCCTGACTTCATGCCTGTCCGCTGACATTTATGTGACCCTGGGCAAGTCACTTAATCCTGTTTGCCTCAGTTTCTTCCCCTGTAAAACAAGCTGGAGAAGGAGATATTTCAGTATCTCTGCCAAGAAAATCCCAAATGGGATCACAAAGAGTCAGAAACAACTTAAAATGACTGAACAAATTATCTCATTTGTATTTCTGCTCCCAGTGCTTAGCATCATAATCTGGTACACATGAAGCACTTAATAAATGCTTTATCGGAAAATAAAATAAGTTATTATATTGCTCATAACCCTTCTCTTAGCCTCCTTTTTGAAGAATGCATACTTTAGCCTCTCTTTCTGGCCCAGCCAGTCACATCCTTAGTCCCAGGACTGGGCTCACAATATCCATACTTGATTACATCATACTTGAATGAAAGATTTTGTTTATGTGTTTCTCAATTCTTTTGGAGGAACTGCTGGGGTTGGGCCATATGCACGTACCTCACTTTATGAAGACAGGTTCCCTGCCTGTAAAGCAGTATTGCTTTCCTGCCCTGTGCTCCCTTCCTCCTTCCCACCCTTCCCACAAAGTGACAAGAGTATTGAATTCCCTTAGTGCCAAGGGAAAGCTGGTTTATTCTTCTCCCCTCCTCCACCAACTGATCTGTGGTTAAGGACTTTGGAAAGCTGACCTGCACAGGAAATGAAGCTGGATCGAGGAAGGGTCTCTGGGCATACTTCTTTCTAGTGAACCTAGAAAGGTAAGGCAGGAAGGTATGTCCTATGAATAAAGCCATTTGCAAGGAAAAATAATGATTATTGGGACTAAATAGGAGCATATGAAAGAGCCAATTTGGAAAAGCATAGTAAATAAATATGGCCAAATTACAGATAATCAACAATCAATATTTATTTTTATACCTACTACTTGCAAGCAAGAAAAACATACCAGGTGTTGAGATAAGTGGAGGGGATGCAAAAAGAGGCAAAGGATAGTCCCTGCCCTCAAGGAGTTTACAATCTTATGAATAAGATTTTTTTTTAATTAAAGCTTTTTATTTTCAAAACATATGGATGGATAATTTTTCAACATTCACCCTTGCAAAATCTTGTGTTCTGAATTTTCCCCTTCCCCCACTCTCTCTACTGGATGGCAAGTAATCCAATATATGTTAAACATGTGCAATTCTTTTATACACAGTTCTACAATTATTATGCTGCACAAGAAAAATCATATAAAAAATGAGAAAGAAAATAAAATGCAAGCAAACAACAACAAAAAGAGTGAAAATGCTATGTTGTGATCTGCACTCAGTTCCCACAGTCCTCTCTCTGGGTGTAGATGGCTCTCTTCATCACAAGATCATCAGAACTGGACTCAATGCTAATTGTTGAAAAGAGCCACGTCCATCAGAATTGATCTTCATGTAATCTTGGTGCTGTGTACAATGATCTCCTGTTCTACTCATTTCACTTAGCGTCAGTTCATCTAAGTCTGATGGATAAGATTTTAGACAACTATAGGGTGCTTCACTAATCCACTTGAAGAAAGAAGGAAAAAGGAGTAAGTTAATCATCTTGATGATATGGGGAAAAAAGGAGGAAGGCAGTGAATGAAGGAAGAGCAGGAAGGAGATCAGAATAGTGGAAGGTCACAATCAAAGAAGATGAGAATTCTAGAATATTATACCTGTGAGAGTGATTGAATCTTAATTTCTGCTCCAGTCCCAGTAATCCTCTTTCTCCTTCTCTTTTCTCTCTCCCTCCCTACCATTTCTTCCCTTCTTCCTTCCTTCCCTCTGTTCCTCTCCTTTCCCCCCTTCTTCCCTCTCCTTTTCTCTTTTCCCTCCCTTCATCTCTTCTTCCTCTTCCTCTTCTTCTTCTTCCTCTTCTTCTTCTTCTTCCTCTCTCTGCCTCTTCCTTTCTCAGACATCATTGGAACAAGAAGATGCTTCACCTTTTCCATGCATATCTAGCTGCTGCTCTAGCCCCAATAATCTTGTTACTCTCTCTCATGGACCTCATTAGAACAAAGAGGCTATTTACCTTTTCCCAAGCATACCTTATTCCAATTGTCCAAACATAGTCAAAGTCTCTGAGATTATTCATTTTTTCCTGTTCTGCTCAATTCTCCTTTTTTTCTTATTTTTTCTTACTTCTCCTTTTCTATAAAGCCTGGCCTTACTCTGAAGGGTTGCCCCTATCCCTTGAGGAGGGGGTACATCATCCCTTACCCCAAGTAAATGCCCAAATAAATGGTCATGCTTCATTTAGAAATGAGCCTAAACTCTTTCAGAGATAACACTGCAAGTCATGTCCCAGTTTTCCCCACATCCTTGGCATATGCCTACAAGAGACCTCAGAGACCATCTAGCTCAGGGATTCATAGATTGCTTCACTGGGGCTGGTAAAGCCCAGGGATCCCTTTTTAGAATCAGATTTTTTTTAAACAACAATAACCAAAAGAAACAAGAAGCATTTATTAAATACCTACTAAGTGCCAGCCACTATACTAAATAAATAATAGGATAAAAAGAGAGACAAAAGTATAGACTGCTCTCATGGAGCTCACTTAATATGGGAGATAACATGTAAATAACCATGTACATACAAAAAATACACAAAGGTTGTTAAAATTTTAAAATATTATAATTGGAGGAAATATTGAATTTCAACCAGAGGTTGGTGAAAACAAATATGTAATTCTCTTTCTCTCCCCATCCAAGTTCATAGATTTTCTGAACTCTATCCATAGAACTCTTGAGGGAGAATCCCTGATCTAGTCACTTGCTCATTTCCCAATTTCTATGGAAGGTTACAAAAGGGGAAATGACACCTTTAAGATCATGTAGCTAATGAATGGCAGAACTGATACTAGAAACCCCAATGGAAGGCTAAGATTACTATATGGTGAAGCAGTGTAGTGTGGTGATTACAATGCTAGGCTTAAGAGACAGATAATTCTGGATTCAAATTCTGCTTCAGACATTTGGTTGTTTGTTTGTTGTCCTTCATTATCCAAGAAGATCAAAAAAAGTTGTGTGATCTTGGGCAAGTCGTCTCAGTGTGCTTGTTTGTAAAATGAGCCAACTGGGCTCTAAGGCACCTTCCCACTCTAGATATATGATACAATATAGGGATCCAAAGACATTACTAAGTAATTCTGGTGATGTATTGGTAGATTCAAGGTACGAAAGTATAAAGTTCAGTTTTTATCTATATGTGGGATTTACTGACTGCAGGAGAAAGCCTTTTGTATGGCCTGAGGGGAAACCAAAGCCTGATTCTATAAACAGAAAGAGAACTAAATTTCCTTAGGTTGTTCCAGCTCATTAAATCTAATGGGATAATGGATGTTAAGAGCCCTCCTCTAAGTCATCTAGTGAAATACTCCTGCATTTTCCCTTCAAATTGACCAGATACATTCCTGATTCTGACCCTTTCCACATCCTGTGTCCTCTGCCTGAAGTGCTGTTCATTTCATCCTTTGAGACGTTCACTGGCTTCCTCAGTCTCCAGTGATCTCTTCTGCTGATCTCTTGCAACACTGTGGTCCATGAGGCCTATCTGGAATTTACCTTTTTTCCTCCCTGAAGCTAGAATTACAAGTTGTTAACGTTGTTCTACCAGGATATTCTAACTGTACTTTGGTGATCAGGCACATGGCATAGGAACCTCATAGCAATTACTTATGGACAACAAAGCCTGTGCTCTGTCTCATAAGGTAGGTTGTTCCCCATGGTCTTCCTGTCAAAGTCAGGGGAAGCACTTTGTAGAAGAAGGGAACATTGGAGGAATACATATACTCTTGGTAAGGTTTAAAAGTCACATTCTTAAATGGCCTTAAGCCTTTGTTGTAAGATATGTGACTTGAGAGCAAGGTGGCACAATGGTTAAGATTCTGGGCTTGGAATGAAGAAAAACCTGGGTTCAAATCCCAATTAACAATGTTGTAAAAATGAACAATTTTAACCATTTAAGAACTCTCTTCAATGAACAATAAATCATGATTCTAAAAGGAGAGATGATGAACAATCCTACCCATTTCCTGACAGAAAAGTGAGGTACTAAATATACAGAATGAAAAAGACATTTTTGGATATGAACAATGTAGAAATTTATTTTGCTTGACTATGCCTATATTTTTTTTACAAGATTTTAATTTTTGTTTCATTATGTTTTTGTTTTTGTTTTTCCTGTGATGGAGAAGAGAAGATGTGTTAGGATTCTTACAAGGTGCTAAGTAAGTGGAATTGAGGAGACGGTGGTTAAATCTAGTTTAACATTGATTTAATTCTACAACAAATAATGGTTTCCTAGTGATATAATGATTGGTGTGTACTCATTTTACAGCATATAAGCAAGAAGCTCTCAGGGCCAGACATCAAGTCCACTAGAAGCTCTTGGAGGAGGAGACAGATTCATTCCATCTTCCACTTTTGTGCTGGCTGGAGACTGATGCATAAACCTTTGGATTTGGAGGAAGCTAGAGGCAGAATCTGGCAGAGGCAAAGGACTAGTGGCAGGTGTTCTTGGAACCAAGGAGAGAGATAGGCCTCTAAGAAAACTAACCGGACCCAGGAAAAGAGACAAGACTTTGAAGGAAACAATAAAGGATTTAATACCTGGCTGCATTTGAGGTTACTACTCTGAACTGAAACTAAGGCTGCCTCCAGAAGCCGCCCCCCCCAAGAAACCTGCTTCCAGGAAACATTACACTTTAGAGAAGAATATTACAAAGGTGGAAAAATAAAAGGCTTATTAATTGAAAAAATAATTAAAAGTAATTCTCAAAGGTATTAATATATTTTAAAAGACTTATTTTGTTTGATGAATGTGAATTTATCAAAAATTTTGTTATATATTTCTCTTATAGCAGAATTTTTCCTATCATTTGGGAATTGTAACCTTAAAATGTCATAATTAGAAAGCAAATTTTCAGACATAGGAAAACTTTGCCCTTTGGACTTTTCCCAAACAAAAATGTTTAGGATAAAAATAATTTACTTTTAAAATGGCAGGCTTTCCCCGCCAAATGCAGAGTACTGAAGTTTTCTTTGACAATTATCCTACACTGTTGGAGGGGCAATGTCTCCTAGAGACAGATAAGGATCCCCCCCCCTTTTTTTGGTTTTAATCTCACTCTACTGGACTTCTGACTAGGAGCAAAGAAACTGAACCCTCAAGCAAGGAAGGTTGAAAAGTCATGAAAGGCAGTATGGCATCATGCTTAGAGCACTGAAATTGGAACCTAAAAGAATGAAATGAAGTCAAACCTGTTTCTCTGACTTTTACTAGCTGTATAACTCTGCAGAAATCACTTGAACTCTTTGGATCTATTTCTTCATCTGTAATATGGGTATGCTAATAATTAATATCTGTAGTACTTCTATCTTGATAGAGTATTGGTGTTAAAAATGGGCTTTCTTTTCAGGAAGAAGAATGAGGTAAAAAAAAAATTCATAAAACCAACAAATTTATTATTTCCCAAAGGTGATGTAACTGATTCTAAAATTGAAATCCTGTTTAATCTGGGGCCATGCTCATTGTCCATTTGTGATCTCTCCAATATTCTTCTGGTGATATTGTATACCGGCAAGTCTACCTTTTGTAAGGAACTGAAGCTGATAATCTACTACAAGGCCATGGAAAAGCGTTCTCTTGGCATGGATGGTGCTAGGCAGGAGAGGGAGAGCAAGGATGTCATAAAAGAAATACATGACTGGAAAAAAAGAATGGCCAGTTATATGAGAGTAAAGCATGGGAAATGGGCAGTCAGTCTGTATGCACCATTGATGTTTACATCAGATGAAGAGAACCCAAGGAAGAACCAGTATACTGGTGGATGCCCTACATCGAACATTTGGAAGGATGTTAGTCTTTCAGAGCAAGGATCCTTTCTTCTTATCCTTGCCTTGCCTACTATTCCCCAAATCAGCCTCCTCCTTGCATTCTGAATATAGAAATAAAGGAATATGGAAAAAAGAAAGGAAGAAAGGAAGGAAGAAAGAAAAAGCAAAGAAGGAAGAAAGGAAGAGAAGGAAGAAGGGGATTAATAAGAGAAAGAAAGGAAAAAGTGAAGGGAAAAAGAAGAGAGAGAGAAAGAGGGGAAGAAAAATGAGAAAAGGAGTTATTATTTGGTGCTAGATAGGGTAGAAAGAATCTTTGTTCATGGCAACCCCTTTATTACTGAATTACAAAGGGGCTAGATATTACCAGCAGCCCAGCCTACAGTCTGCCAGTTTATATCTTATCTGGGAAGAGAAATGCTCCCAGCTTCCTGGTTGCTCTTAAATTGCAGAGATAGTGATTGGTGTTTCCTTGTGATAATCCCCGCAGTTCCCCTAGGCTCTTCACCAGGCAACCTTCTGCAGTCCAGGCACCTGGCCCTGAGATTTGCATGTCAGCAGGACTGGGAACCATCAGAGACTGGGAAGCCCACATCAATACTATTCCCAGCAAACAGGTCTGGCCTCCAAACCATCTCAGTCCAGTGACTTTGTTTCTCATACTTGTGTCAAGGAGAAACAGTGCTCTGCTGAGGAAGTCAGAAACAATTCATAATAAAGAACTTTGATTGTCTTCCCAGAAGGATCCCCTCTTCTCCTCCTGCCCCCAACTTTAGCTAAGTAGTGGTCAACAGGACCCCTTCAGAGATATAGAAAGGAGTATAAATGAGGATAATCCCAAAGTCTCAAAAGGGGATAATAGAACAAAGTATAAGGGAATCTATCTCCTAGTGTTGTAAAATAAAATAATGTTTGTAAAGCACTTAGTACAGTGTCTGATACATAGTTGGCACTTTATAAATGTTAGCTAATGTTATTTTTAATGAGACCAAAGCCTTTGTAAACTTTATCTTTACCTCATTTGAATGGCAATCCTGTAATTTTTGGCATTACCCCATTTTTGGGTGACAAGAGTTATGGAAGTGCAATGGTTTAACTTAATCCCATAACTAGCAAGTTTACTGTCACTGAAAGGCAGCATGATTTGATGCATTGAACTGGAGTCACTATAGCTCTGGTTGCTAAGACTCTAGAGCAGTGGTTCACAAAATATGGTCTAGAGAATCCTGGGGATCTCTGAAACCCTTTTAGAGGGCCTACAAATTCAAAAATAGTTTTTATTTCCAATATAGTAAATGTCTATAAATATAATCCAAATAAACAAAAACTCCTTGGAGAGATCCCCAATAATTTTTAATAGGATAAAGATACTGAAAACAAAAGTTTGAGAACCACTGCTCTAGAGCAATGATCCTGTGATCTCCAATGTTTCTTCCAGCTTTAAGATTCCATGATAGGGAATTGTATGGAGGAAATGAGGAAGGTATTGGATTCAAATCAATATCAGATATTTCAGTTATTTTCCAGCTTTGTGTCCCTTTTAATTATCTCATATCTTTGCCTCAGTTTCCTCATTTACAAATGGAAGGGTTGGATTTGAGGACCTCTAAAATCTCTTTCCTCTCTATGACGTGATCACTTTCTTTTCTGTATCTCTTGGAACTGATCTCTGCTATTATTAGATACCTTCCCTACCCTAAAGGAAGTAAAACTCACTTAGCTGGAACTATGTTCCATTAGATTCTTGGTACTAAAGGTTACTCAATAAAGCTGAGTGAGTAAGTAGTCAGCTCATCTGAAAGTGACCTTTATTATTAAACATATTGGGGGAGACTGAGCTTCTGGGAGTGAGGTAGGGAAGCAGCCTTCATTTTCAAAATGATGGCAAAGTGGAATTATCTAGGGTATCCAAATATCAGACACATTAGGTCTGTGTACTGCCATGAATTGCTTCCATTAGAGTATGAGATGCTGAGTCTTTAGTAGACATGTCATAACAGCTCATTGAATTAGGTTTCCAGACTCTCATAAGCACTTCTCCCCTAGAACACAAGCTCTCACTCATATACCTTGCTGAAGCTTGGGAAGGTTCATTGCTGGTTCCCCTGATGGGTTCAAAGAAACCACAGCTCCTTTGCTCCACGGGTGTTTTTCTCTCTTGGAAAAGGCAGTTTTGGTTTCCAATGGTGAATCAGCAATTTATCTGATGCCAGCCTGGCATTAAAGTTCAGACTGGGAATTCAGAATGAAAAAAAAAATACCTGGAGGAAAACTGCTTGGTTTCTGAACCCAGTCCAACATCTGGCGCCCAGGTAGGGGATGATGGTGTGGAGAAAGAACTGTCAGACTCAGAGGGTGGTCCCTTTATGTAGCTAACCTTTGGCTCATCAGGCAGTTGGAGAATTCTCAATTTGGCCTCCAGGAGTCCTGGGTTAGACTTGGTATCAGGGGCTACTGCTGGTGCTTGGGAAGACTTGGGAAGTCAGTGAAGCTGGTTGTCATCATTCATGGCCTCCCTTCATTGAACTGTAATTTGTTTTCAGAGGCCCTCCTTTCCCCCTCAGTGCTCAGTGAACTCCACATTTGCCTTTTACCTCTTCTGAAAAAGCTTGTTTTCTGGAAGTAAACTGGTTAGTATTATAGGGGATAGAACCTTGGGCCTGAGGTCAGGAAATCTCAGATTCAAATCTGGCCTTAGATATTTACTAGCAGTGTGATCTGGGCAAATCACTTAATTTTTGTTCAGTGTCCTCATCTGTAAATGAGGATAATAATTGTACTTACCTCTTTAGATTTGTTGTAAGGATCAAATGCAATAACAATTGTAAAGTGCTCAGCACAGTGCCTGGTACATAGTAAGCAGAATATAAATGTTAGCTTATTATTATTATTACTTTACAACTAATCACAAAAGACTTTAAGACTTAGGCATTTTCTCTTTGGGGTAAATGTATCTTTAACAGAATACAAATGAATCAAAAGAGTCATGGGTTGCCAGGAAGAATGGAAGCTAAGGAGGAAGAGAGGAAGGAAAAGGGGGTGGGGGGAGGGAGAAAGAAAGGGAGGGAGAGGAGGAAGAAAGAAAAGGAAAGAAAGAAAGGAAGAAGAAAAGGGAAAAATGAAGGAACAAAGTAAGAGAGAGAAAAAAAGGAGAAAGAAAGAAAGAAAAGAAGGAAGGTGTGGAGAAAGGATGTAGGCTGAGAAGTAATAACAATAGGAATAATCACTGTTATTTAGGTAATAGTTTAAGATTGTCAGAGAATTATGTGCTTTTTTTGGTAACATGATATGAATTGCTAGTCCTTAAATTAAGATATGAAATGCTGAGTATACAGTAGGCATTCTATAAAAGCTTATGGACCATTTTGTTTTCGTGTTACAACAATCCTGGAGGGTAGATATTTTTTCTGTTGCTTGGACTTGTGATTTCACTTGTAGCTGGCTATCAGGGAAGAATTCTCTCTTTGATGGACTGGGAACTTTATTCAGTGTCATTATCAGTTCTGGAGTGGGGATGAAAGGGATACTTGAGCAAGATATTATCTTGCTAATATCTAGGCAACCAATAGTGTAAGAGAGTAGTAGAGTCCAGGAGGGATTTTTTTTTTTTTTTCAGGAGCCCAAGTGGGAGGTGATGAGAGCAATGATTAGAGACTCAGTGACAGTAACAGGAGAGAAAGAGAGAGATTATGAGTTTTCCTTTTGTGACCTGGTGACATTGGACATTACCTTTAGCTGCACTATGAATTTTCTACCTCTCACCTGGTGGATGTAAGGAATTAAAATCAAGCAGATTGAATGTGATGTTTCCCTCCTCATTCTCATCATCACTTTAGGTTTCTTTCTGTTTCTTTCAAGAGCTTTAGGACCCCCATGAAGAAGCAGGGTCCTATGGTTTAAGGTGAGTGAGAAAAGGTTTTATTGCTTGGTGATGACTGCAGTGTGGATATGATGGAACCTTGTACAGAATCTGTGTTCAGAAACCCTGTACAGTTGTTTCTATGGCAGACTCAGGTTATTTGTGAGAAGAGTTAATTGGCAAAAGTTGATGAACACTTCTAAGGCAGACAGGAAAGACTGGGGTTGGAGAATGAAGTTCCAGCTTGAATAACAGAGGAAAACCAATATCCGGGTACAAGGTAGCTTATACTTCGAAGAAGATAGAGAACAGGAAACACATTCTGCTAGGTTAGGAATGGGGGGCGGGCAATGAAGGCTGTTCAACATCATATACACGGAGGACTTTAGAAATCAAGCCCTCCTCATCTGATAAATGAAGACACAGCAGAAGGGATAAAACCATTTGCTTGAGTTAGTTTATGTCAGTCAGGACTCAGATGAGGTATAGTATGGCAAATGAAGTGTTCTCCATATTTTGTGATTCTAAGTCTTATTGCTTTAACATCAGAAGGCTTCAGCACTACTAGGAATTTGGGGAGAGCATAGGGGGTGCAGGATCACAGAATTCCTGCTTCATCTAAGCAGTTCTCCTAGTTTGATGTGGGGGAAGAGGAGGAAAAGAGGAAAAGAAGAGGAGGAAGTTCTTCCGCCATTTTGGTGTATGGTGCTCTTTCACCTCTGAGGGGCAGTGAGGTTCAGCTAGCACTAATAATAATAATAAAGGTTCCTTGAGGGAATGAGTGAGGGGAGAAGTAGAAGGACAAATACTCAGTTACCTAAGATACAACATGAAGTGTTTGTGTGTGTGTATGTGTGTATGTGAATATATATCTATATTGTGTGTGTGCATATATGCGAGTATTTATATACATATATTTGTGTATGTGTGTGTGCATATGTGTATATATTTGTGTATATGTGTATATATATATATTTGTGTATATGTGTGTGCATATGTATATTTGTGTTTCTGAATATATGTATCTGTATTTGTGTGCATATATTTTTTTGTGTTTGTGTGTATTTGTGTTTGTGGGGAGGGAGGAAGGGAGGGTAATCAAATGACACTTTCATCCAGAAATTCTGAAACTTCTTTGTGTTATGAATCTCTTTGTCAGTCTGGTAAAACTTGCAGACACCTTTTCAGAACAATGTTTTTAAATGCATAAAATAAAACAAGCATTGCAAATGAAACTTATTGTCATTATTGAAAATATTGTTAACATTTTAAATAATAATAATATTGTTGTGTAATAATATATAACAATTTATTAATAGCAACATCGTTACTGAAAACAGTTGTCAAAATATTGAAAAACTAGTTTTTGGACCCACAAGAGTTTGTTTTTCTTTAAGAACCTCCATATTAATTTTACTTTTAAAAGAAATAATAATGTTTTTTAATGTCAGGAAATCTCTTCATACCCTGTGATGAGTCAAGATTTGGAGTCAGAACTTACTAGGTGAATGACATTGGACAAAGTCATGCTGTCTCTCTGGGACTTAATTTCCTCATTGATTCCATAAAGGGTTTGGACTGGATGTTTTCCAGGTTGTCTAAGCCCTCTCTGGTACTAGGTCACATTCGTCTTTATTGAGGTCTGTCCTGGGTCCTTTAGGAAAGTGCCCTCCCCGGTTGCAAGGGGAGAATTTTATCAGAAGCAGACAGAGCCCTGCTCTGACCAAGCCTGCCCCCATGCTGTGCCTGCCCTTGACTCTCCTATGTGCCCTTGCATACTAATGCCCCTTTGGGCAGCTCCTCCTGGTCTTATCCTGCCCTCCCTCCCGCTGAGCCGCCTGCCATGTCCTGGCACTTGGTAGGTGGTCTGTGCCTGTCCGTCCCAAAGAGTACGGGGTGTTCTTTGTCCATCTGGAGCACGGTGCAGGACGGGTGACAATACGTATGAGTCACACGAGGTCAGGTCTGTTTGTTTTCTTGTAGTTAGGAGAGCAAAGCCCCAGACAGGTTGGAGGAGTAACTGACGGGCGGCAGCTGAAGGCATGGATGTGCTGACATGAATTTCTTGCTGAGCACAACCCATTCGTCTAAAGGGCTGTCTCCTTCTCTTCTTCCTCATCCCCAATTCCCTACCTTGACAGCCTCCTTCCATTCCTCACAATACTACCTGAAGCAGATGATTTCACCTCTATGAGACTCACTTTCCTCATCTATAAAATAATAGGATCATGTTTGTTTTTGAGGTGTTTTTTAGTCCTGTCCAATTAATTTTTCATGACCGCATGTGGGATTTTCTTGGCAGATAAAGGAGGGGTTTGCTGTTTCCCACTTTGGCTCATTTTACAGATAAGGAAAGTGAGGCAAGCAGTGTTAAAGGACTTTCCTAGGGCCACATAGCTAGTAATTGTTCGAAGGTGGTTTTGAACTCAGGATTTCAGGCTTAGTACTATATCCACTGAGCCATCTAGCTGTTAGATCACCTCTAAAGCAGGAGTATCTGCAAATTAAAATATCTGTCTATCTTTTTATCAATCATCTATATTATAAATATAGATAGATAAAGAAATGTACGTATGTATATATGTATATGGGTATGGAGAGAGATAATTGTAGTTCAATATAATTTATTTTCTTTGTAAAGCTGTATATTTTATTTTATGCATTTAAAAACATTATTCTTAGAAGGGTTTCATTATGGTTCATGACACAGAAAATTTTAAAAACCTTGGCTTAAGATCCGTGCTTCTTTGCTATGTATTTGCCATATTCCTTCCACCCCCAACCACAGTTTGCTTTCCAAGGGTTTTATCTAAATTTAGATAAGATTAAGCCTTTTCTAAATTTGTATCTTCTCCAGTGCCTCACAGAACTATGTACTAACTAGGTGGGGCAGGTGATATAGCTAGGGGATGGTCCTGGAGTTGGAGGATCTGAGTTCAGAACTGGACAAGTCACCAGTCGGCTCTAGTTCTCTTAATTGTAAAATGGGATAACAGGATCACCAAAACTCCCTGGGATGTAGTTAGGACCACAGAGGATAATATTTATAAAATGCCTGGTACATAGTAATGTGCTTAATAAAAGCTCGATGCCTTTCTTTCTTTCTCTGTATACAAAAGGCACTTTATATAGATTTGACAACTTGAATTGAGCCATTAATGTCTTTCTTAGACTTCTAAGAGCAGAGTCCTCTACTACTGTCTTCCTAGTCACTCTGTGGATTCCAGAAAACAATTTTAGCTTAGATTTGATGCAGACAGTTTCTGTCAGGCTGAACATGTTTTAAAAAAATTCTAGTTCTCTGGGCCCACTTTTTCTTGATTTTACTTGAGCTAGGACCACTCAAGTTAATATCATGAACTAATGTTGTTTCCCCTCAGTTGAGCCATATCTTCCTCATTCTTCAAGGTCCAGCTCAAAGCCTGCATTCTCTGGGAAACTTTTGCTGACTCTCCCAAGCTTACAATGATGTCCTTCTCATCTCAGTTCCTTCTGTGTCTATTTTTGGTAGCATGAAATATAGGAAGAATAAAATCAAATGCTAAATAGCTATTCTATGTATGTGCACGGGATCAAGTGCTAATGTCATCTACCCATGAAGATTGTAAACTCCTGGAGGGCAGACATTGGGTCTTATACAGTATGACCTCATCTGGGCAGCCCCTGGGCTGTCATGTATTAGAAACTTGATAAAAGATTATATTTACATAGGCTATACAGCCACTTCAGAAACTGTCTGTCTTTTAGGCCTAAGCAAGATTTCTTAACTGGGTCCATAGATTATTTCAGGAGTTTGTGGATTTGATTGGGGAAAAAAAGACATCATTATTTTCACACTCCTTTAACTAAAGGATTTTTTGGGGGATTTTCTTCTAATTAAAACTCCCCAACATTAGTCTGATAAGAGGTCTATAGGTTTCCAAAGGAATCCATGACACAAAAAGGTTACATTACTTTTCCAAGACTGTCAGTCGCAGAGGAGGTATTATCAGTATGGTAGAGGGATTGCTCCCTGAAATTATGGGTCTAGTTCTTCTCTATATTTCTATTCCATGTATAGCATAATACCTGATACACTGTAGCTACTTAATAAATAATTTCTGATTGATAAGCATATTAAGTATTTTATTTAATGAGTGTGGGGAGCTCTCAGTATAGACACTCCTCTTTTGCCAATGGGCATCTCATCAGAAGGTTTTAGATTTAAAAAGTTGCTAGGGAACTTGTTCATATTCACATGACCTGCTTAAGGCAGAGGCAGGCTTCTCTAACTCTAAGACCCAATCTCTATCCACTATCTAAAAGGCATTTTTAAAGTCATCATTTAATAGATGAAGAAATTGAGGCAACAGAACAGTTAAGTATTCATTTTGTGATTACATGACTACAAGGAACCAGCGTCCTCTGGGGAAGCTTAGTTAGACAGAAATATATTTATGAGTGGGTAACCTTTGTCTTCCTTTCTGGAAGGTTTTTCCAGAGAAAGTGAGTAGTTCTGTTTTTTTCAAAGTCCCGCTTGAGTCTTCCCTGGATCTCACAATCATCCCTCCCTTCCCTGATGCTGCCCAACTGAGCTCTTACTTACCAATTCTTCTCTATTGTTCTCTGTTTCATGAGGCTAGGTGATTCATTCAGCAACTATTTATTGGGTGCCTATCCTGGGTAGGAACATTTCTGGGTGCCTGCGAGTATACAAAAGACAAATAAGGATAGATACCTGCTCTTAAAGAGCATGCAGTCCACTAGGAGAGAGAAGACCAGAAAATGTCAGAGTAATAATGTGAGTCAGAAATGTCATAAATATAAATTAAACATTGTTATGGTTGGGGGGGGGGGAGAGACATCCTAAACAAATGCGGTCCTGCAGATAAATGAGATTTTGATAGGCAGAGATCAGAAGCAGGGCTTTCCAAAAAGAAAGGGACAATATGAACAAAGGTGTGGGGTAAATATGGATAGCACTCTGGGAAATACGGTAAATAGTCCAGTTTGGCTAGAAGGTTTGGAGAAGACTTCGTGGAAGAACAGGGCTTAAGGAACATATAAAGGAAGTGGTGGGAGAGAGTCTTTGAATGCTATTTAATGGAGTTTGGACTTTATCCTATAGCCAGTGAAAATCAAGTGAGTTTTTTTTTTTTTTAAGCAGGTAGTGATGATATTAGAACTGAGAATAAGAGGGATCAATCTGATGTCAGTGCAAGAGTGACCTGGAGAATGGCTAAGCTTCTGCCCCAAGGAAGGCCAAGAGTGAAAGGAAGATCTCATTTGTGCCAAAACATTCATTACAGCACTTTTTTTGCACCAAAGTACTGGAAACAAAGGGGGTGTTCAATGATTGGAGTACAGTTCAACAAATTGTGGTACATTGCTGTAATGGGATGTTACTATGCTACGGGAAACAACAAATACGAATAATTCAGAGGAACATGGGAAGACTGAGTTGAACTAATGCAGAGTTAAATAGGCAGAACCAAGAAAACAGTACAAACAATGACTCTGCCAAAGTATACAGAACAAGAAAATTGAGCTGAAGCTATCCCACTATAAAGGCCAAATGTGGTCCTGGATAAGAGTTAAGAAAATGAATCTATGGAGTGAGGAACTATGGGTGTAGGATATTTCAGATACTGTTAGAACTGCTACAAGTTGGTTTTTCTTTTTTCTTTTGAAATCCTTGTTAAAAGGGGAAGGAAGGAATATATTTGGAAATGTGATATAAAACAACAAGCATTAATAATTTTTAAAATTAAATGAATAGACAGGGAAGATGAAAGTGGAAGCCAGAAGATCAAATTAGGAGGCTATTATAATGATCCAGGTATTGAGGACAGTTGCAGCATGGATGAGTAGAGTGAGGGAAAAAAGATTTGTGATAGAGTTGAAAGAGCTACATCTTTACAGGACTCAGTGACAGATTGAATCTTCCCTACCCCATCCCATCTCCCAACTAAAGAGAGCAGAAGTCTGAAACTTGAATGTCTAGGACAACTTATTTAATAGAAATAAGAAAGTCAGCAGAAAGAATTGATTTGACTGGGAAAAATGAATTTCATTTTTACTCTACTGGATGTGAGTTGCGAGTGGTATGTATAAGTGAAAATGTACAAAAACGTGTTGGAAATTCTGCTTTGGAGCTTAGAAATGCTACTGCTGGAGAATAAGGAGAGACAGACAGCAAGCACTAGAGAATGAGAGACAGACAGACAGAGACATACACAGAGAAAGAGAAAGATGGGGGAGGGAAAGATGGAGGGTAAATGGGAGGAAAGGGGAAAGAGAGACATATAGACAGAGATAGAGATGAGACAGAGAGAGAGATGGAGGATAGGAGGGAGAGAAAGATATATGAAGGGATAGTGAAGGAAGAAGAGGAGGAGAAAAGAGAGGGGGGAGAGAGAGAGACAGAGAGAGATGAGAGAGAGAAGGGGAGATGAATAGAGGGAAAGGGAAGAAGTGAAATATGAGAAGAAAGGAGAGATGTCTTAGCCAGACATGTCTAAAGGGAAAACAGTGACACCCCCCCGCCCCCAACACACACACAAGTGGGCAAGAGAAAGCCAAGTAGGAGAAGGAAATTTAGACCTGGGAATCACTCTTTCATATTAGTCTAGTTTCTGAGATTAGACTAAGCAAATTTGCAATATGGCTTTGGCCATCTCTCTAGGTCTCAGTCCTCATTTAAATAAGGGAGTTGGGTTAGAATAATTCATTGGTGTCAAAGGCAAAGAAAAAAGATTCTTTCAGGCTGTGTATTGACTTAGAAAACCACAATAACATCATCTATGTTGTCCTGTATTTTTATTTATTTTCTTAGACATTCCTCAATTATATTTTCATTTGTTAGGCCTTCTTGGAGATTTTGCTGGGCAGATAAGATCATCTCTAAGCTCCCTTCTGTCTCACATTCTATGACTCCATGATCTGTTTTCACAGTTAGCACAGGAGCGCAAGTATAACCTGCTCTGTCAAAACTTGGTGACTTGAATGAATGTAGCAGTCTCTTTCATTCTTTCCAATGTGGCTAGTCCTAGCAGGGTGTGTCTCTGGAGATTAAAGCCCTTATTTCTGGCACCCCTTCTTTCAAGGCATTATGACACCAACTTGGCTCTTTGTCTTGATCTAAAGCAGCTTTGAGGGAGCATGTGCGATTCAATCCATTTTCACTTTCTGGTCTCCCTCATCTCCATCCTGGTTAAAAAGGACTGAAGATTTCTGAAAAGTCCTCTTGTCTATTGGAGTGAGGCCTTGTAATGTGAAAAGAGTGGAGGACTTCAGAGTTTGAAAACACCTTGATATTCCTGAGATGAGGAGTCTATCCTCACCTGGAATCCTGCCATTTCTATCTTTACTGTGGAATTCTGGGCAGATCTCTTAATCTCTGGTAGTCCCAGTTTTTTCAACAGTAAAACGGGAATAATAATACCTGTACAACCTATTAACAATGTTGTTATGAAAGTCAAAAAGTAGGATTATACTGTTGATATTTTATAGAATTTATACAATATAATATATATATATAAATATATAACATTTAATATATTTAACAACTTAAATATAATACGTATTTATATAACATGTAATATTGTATGTTGAATTATATATATATATATATATATATATATATATATATATATATATATATATAGGAGAGACAGATAGGTGCCTCAGTGGATAGAACCCTGGGCTTGGAGTCTGGAAGACCCAAGTTCAAATGTAGTCTTAGATATTTGTTAATTGTGTGACACCTGAGCCAGTCCCTTAAGCTCTGCCTTAGGAGAAAGTGGGAAATCACTCTAATGTTTTTGCCAAGCAAACCTCACATGGGATTATATTGAGTCAGATGATCAACTGAACAACATGTAATATGTACATATAATATAAATATAATATACTTACAAATATATTATAAAATATAATAAATATAATATAAAATATAAATAAATAAAATAAATATAATATAAATTAGTTATCTAGGTGGTGCAGTGGATAGATTATTAGGCTGGGAGTCTGGAAGATTCATCTTCCTGAGTTAACATCTGGCCTCAGACATTTACTAGCTCTGTGACTCTGGGCAAGTCACTTAACTCTATTTGCCTCAATTTCTTCATCTATGAAATAAAACTGGAGAAGGAAATGGCAAACCATTCCAGTATTTTTGCCAAGAAAACCACAAAGAATTGGACATGACTAAAGCAACTGAGCAATACTATAAAATATAAATCATATGCAAATATATTACATATTTATTTAAGTAATAAAAGCATAAAACTTCATTGAGACTTCTGGGATGCCATATATATGCATATGTCTATATATCTATATGCATATGTCTATACATATATAAAAATCACAATGTAAATCTTGCATTGTTATAACAAATAGCCACTGGACATGTGATTTCACTGGTGCTGACATTGTGTCATGACCTTCTCTGTGTATTATTGTATTGGGGAGTTAATTAGGTTGGGACATGGAGAGATTGCATGACCTGCTCAGAATCACAAAGCCAGAAAGATGAGATCACAAATCTTCATGGTCCACCTTTAACTCAGCATCCACTATTCCATGCTGATTCCTGATCTTTGTAGCCATCATTATTATTATTGCTGTGCTTGTGTCCCACTTCTCCACTTCTCATCCCTTTCTCCAACTTTTTCTTTACAGTAGTGGATTGACTGTGCTCATGGGTATGGTGAATATAATATACATGCTGACTTTAAGATTTAGTCTTTTATACATTTAACCAGCTTGAGCACTTACCATGTGTAAAGCCCTGTGCTAGAAACTCGAGGAGATACAAACATGAAGACATTGTCTCTACTGGTAAAGGCAGGCTAATAAAGTGGTCTCATTAGGAAAAAAAAATCCGACACATGAAAATCTCCCAAGTTCAAAATGGATAATTAGGCTCATGTACAATTTGGTTCCTATCTACATTTTCGGTATCATGTCACATTCTTTGTCTTCCCACTCTTATTGTTCCACTTGTTGTTCCTCATATACAACATGCCATCTCCTACTTTCCAGTATCAGAGAAACTATTTGTATAGGTTCATACCTCTTCTCTGCCCCTAGAATTTTCTCTTTTTTTAACTCGAGACTCCTGAAACCTCTAGCTTCCTTCAGAACACACAGCTCTGGTATCATCTGCTTTGAATTTGAAATGATTTGTATCCCTTGCATTGATGTTTCTGGGTGTTGTTTTATAGAGGAGAAAATAAGAGTAAGGATTCATATCTTTCTGTTTCTTTGTTCAATTATTGTCTCCTTCTCCCGATCCTAGGATTGTGCATGGGACAATGTGCTGTTGGTAGAGGAGTCTTCAGTTCATTACAGGAATCTTGGATTGAGTTCTTTTGTAAACAGTTGTGTCTCCCAGAGTATTTTAGTATTTCTTTTGGATGGATCTTCCCTGGCAACAGCTTTCAGATCTATTTTCTAAACTTTCAGTCAGATATCTAATGATCTTTAGACAGGGATAAAGCACTCATAGACTATGAAAGGCTGTGGGCAAAAAGAGATTCCATTTTATAAAATGGGACTTGATCTGTCAAGAACACAGTCATTGCATGAAGCCACAGGCACCTGGGGGATGTGTAGGTATTTTTGAGAGGAATTCCTGTGTGACAGGTCTCTTTCCTAGACTGATCAATAGAAAGAAAGGAGACACTCAAGTAGATTAGATTAGAAGGCACCTTAAAGTTTACCTAAGTCCAAACCCCTGAATTTTACTCAGCATTAGCCTGATTCTTTCTTCCTGTGATCTTCTACCTGGGGTCACAATCTGTTAGTAAAGGCATTGGATGTGGAGCAAGGAAATCTGGGCTTATATCATATGGTAGCTGCTAACCATCACCAAGTATTTTACTTCTGAAGCTTTAATTTTTTCATGCTCCAATATCCATAAAGTCAAAGGATTTGTGACTTCTCTAGAACCACAGAGATCATATTTTGTTCATGTCTGTTCATCCTGGGCTCTTCTCAAACAAGTTTGGCAGGATCTCCTCCAATATGCCAAGTGACTTCCTTGAATTGTCTTGATCTTTTGTGACTACCAATGGACCACATTGCTGTGACCAGACAAAATGGCTAATCTTCTCATTGCTCTGGTCAATCAATTAATCAGTTAATAAAATTTATTAAGTATGTACTTATAATCAGGTGCTGTTCTAAGCATTGGTTGTGCATTTCTGCATATGAAAATGTGACTTTGTGGACAAAGTACCACTCCATGAGTCAAGTAGAATGTGAAAAGAAGGCAGGAAAAATCTTGTCACCAAGATACACTAACTGAGTGACCATGGACAAATCACTAAATCTTGAAGTGCCCCCAGCAACTTCATAAGATTATTCATTCCAGAAGAGCTTTTGATCAGCATGGGAGAGGGAGAGGGAGAGGGAGCTGATCAGCACAGGAGAGGGAGTTTCAATGCTGGGAATTCCCCATAAATGAAGAAAGCATAGATCTGGACTAAATTAAATGTAAAAATCCATTGACTTCCTTCCCAATACATGCTCTTATGCACTGTAAGTCTCTTTCTCTTTCTTTCTTTCTTCCTTCCTTCCTTTCTTTCTTTCTTTTTCTTTTTTCCTTCTTTGTCTCTTTTCTTTCTTTCTTTCTTTTTTTGTGATTTGTGATTGTGTGATTTTATGATTCTCAATCTCAAAATGAAAAGAATGATACTTGCATAGGATTGTTGTGATGAAAATACATTAAAAATTATAATGTGTTTTAGAAATGTGATAAAAAAAATGTGAGCCATCATTATTAGGCATCATGATTTCTAGCTTTTCTGCCTTTGTGATGGCCAGCTCTGACTGTAAACCACTGTCATATGAACATTCCCTTGGCTACTTCCTCTATAGTATAAAAATATGTCTTCCTCCTAGGGCTATCACGAGCAAGCTCCACACATATGTTAGGTTTTTTTTTTTTTTTTTTTTTTTTGCTATTTATATGTTGTCCTATTTCTTTATGACTTCATGGACCATGGTACACCAGCCCTTTCTATCCTCTACTATTTCTTGAAGTTTGTCCAAGTTAATGTTCTTTGTTTCTGATATTATCTATCCATATTATCCTTTTCTCTTTTTACCTTCAAACTTTCAGTCAATTAAACTAAAAGAAGGGGGTTAGACAGATAGTTGATAAAGTTCTTACAACTGTCTATGAACCCATGAACCATTACCATTGGGTCCTTCAATTTATTCACATCAAGGAGTCAGAAGTAACTTTAAGACTCTCCATTTAAGAATAGTTTGGAACTATGCTCAAAAAGTTATCAAACTGTGCATACCCTTTGATCCAGCAGTGTTACTACTGGGATTATATCCCAAAGAGATTATAAAGAAGGGAAAGGGACCTGTATGTGCACGAATGTTTGTGGCAGCCCTTTTCGTAGTGGCTAAAAGCTGGAAACTGAATGGATGTCCATCAGTTGGAGAATGGCTGAATAAATTGTGGTATATGAATATTATGGAATATTACTGTTCTGTAAGAAATGACCAACAGGATAATTTCAGAAAGGCCTGGAGAGACTTACACAAACTGATGCTGAGTGAAATGAGCAGGACCAGGAGATCATTATATACTTCAACGACAATACTATATGATGACCAGTTCTGATGGACCAGGCCATCCTCAGCAACGAGATCAACCAAATCATTTCTAATGGAGCAGTAATGAACTGAACTAGCTATGCCCAGAAAAAGAACTCTGGGAGATGACTAAAAACCATTACATTGAATTCCCAATCCCTATATTTATGCCCACCTGCATTTTTGATTTCCTTCACAAGCTAATTGTACAATATTTCAGAGTCTGATTCTTTTTGTACAGCAAAATAACGTTTTGGTCATGTATACTTATTGTGTATCTAATTTATATTTTAATATATTTAACATCTACTGGTCATCCTGCCATCTAGGGGAGGGGGTAGGGGGGTAAGAGGTGAAAAATTGGAACAAGAGGTTTGGCAATTGTTAATGCTGTAAAGTTACCCATGTATATATCCTGTAAATAAAAGGCTATTAAATAAATAAAAAAAAGACTCTCCATTTATTGGAGGGCATTAAGAAATAAGAAAACACTTAGAGTAGAGGGGTCAACCTGGAAGGATATTGAGAGTGGGCCATGTGAGATTCAGCAGAAAGAAGCACTTGACTGGAAGAGAAGAGATGTGATAGTTACTTTCAAGTATTTAAAAGACTTATGTGGAAGAAGGATTAGGCTTATTCTGCTTAGCTACAACTAGGAATATTAGAAATTACAAAATACCAAATGTAAATTTGCTATCAGGAAAAGCTCCCTTGTAATGAGAGCTGATCAAAAAGTAAAATGGAAGGTTCTGAGTTCCATCAAACTGGAAACCTTCAGATTGAGACTGGATGAATACTTGTTGGGTATGCTATAGAGGGATCTTTTCCAGGTACAATTGAAAGAGAATGGTCAACAAAGATCCAGCCAACTCTAAAATTCTAGGATGTCTCCTTCCCATCAGGGTTTGTTTTTTAAAATGTGAGCTTGGAGAGGATAATGTTGAATTTAATTGGTAGGGTAGTGAAAGACTTGGTCTGTATCTTTTTGGCTTCCTTCAAATCCCAGCTAAAATCTTGCCTTCTTCAGGAAGACTTTTACATTCTTCTGAATCCTAGTGCCTTCCTCTGTTGATTAATCCAGATTTATCCTGTCTAGAGTTTGTTTGTTGTTGTCTTTCTCATTAGATAGTTATCTCCTTGAAGACTTTGTTGTTATTCAGTAGTTTTTCACTTGTGTTCTCTTTGTTTTTTCTAAATAATAGATTTTTATTTTCAAAATATGTGCAAAGATAGTTTTCAAAATTCATCTTTGTAAAACCTTGTGTTTCAAAATTTTCTTCCTCTCCCCTTGACAGTAAGTAATCCAATATATGTTAAACATGGTGTATAGCTCTTTGTGACCCCATTTTTTTTTTTTTTGGCAAAGATACTGGAGTGGCTTGTCATTTCTTTCTCTTGCTTATTTTATAATGAGGAAACTGAGGTAAACAGAGTTAAATGACTTACCATTTAGCAATACTTGAAGGCAGGGACTGTCTTTGACCTTTTTCTGTATCCTCAGTGCTTGGCACAGTGCCTGGCACATGGAAGGCACTTTGTAAATATTTAATGACTGACTGACTGGTTAGAGTGCTATAGGAGTTGGGGACCTTATCCTATCTTACCTTCCTAGGTGGAAGGCTTGCCCTGTACACTTCATTATTGTATCTAAATGGTGTCTCCAGGGTCTCAGCTTCTCATAAATAAATCACTTCTTTTTATCCCTGTGCTGAATTATTTGGTTTCTGATCCAAAGTCAGGAAAGGGTGATAGGGGCCCTCTGGGATTGCTTAGAAGCTGCTAGCTAATGAGTGTCTATGGAAAGAGACTATTAGTTGCTTTTGTCTCTACTCTGAGTAGACAAGAATCCAATCCATTCATTCTTTTCACCCTTCAGTATGCTTTTATTGATCACCTACCAAAAGCCCACCCTTTGTTCTCTGTGCTGGGGAAAAGAGAAGAGAACATAATCCTTGGCCTCTAAGAGCTTATACTTGATAAAGAGAGAAAAGATGGACTCACAGGTAAAGATGACATCATCATATACTGCTTACCATTATTACAGCTCTTTACTAGAGTCCTATAAAAACCTCAATCTGGTATGCAGGTGAACTTGGGTTCTCTAAGGCTATGCTAACAAAGTATAATGCTGTTATTCAGTCATTTTCAATCACATTTTGCTCTTTGTGACCACATTTGGGATTGTCTTGGCAAAGGCACTGATGTAGTTTGCCATTTCCTTCTTCAGTTTATTTTACAGATGAAGAAATTGAGACAAACAGGCTTAAGTATCTTGTCCAGGTTAATTCAGTTATTAAATCTTCAGGACCAAATTTGAACTCAGGTCTTTCTGACTTCAGACCTGGCAATTTATCTACTGAGCCACCTAACTGCTTTAATGTTTAATGTACATTAAGTTTTCCTTTTTTTTTTTTAATTTTTTAATTTATTTATTTATTTATTTTTTAATAGCCTTTTATTTACAGGATATATGCATGGGTAACTTTACAGCATTAACAATTGCCAAACCTCTTGTTCCAATTTTTCACCTCTTACCCCTCCCACCCCCTCCCCTAGATGGCAGGATGACCAGTAGATGTTAAATATATTAAAATATAAATTAGATATACAATAAATATACATGACCAAAACGTTATTTTGCTGTACAAAAAGAATCAGACTCTGAAATATTGTACAATTAGCTGTACATTAAGTTTTCCAAAGAGCTTCCACATATCATTTCATTTGATTTCATTGTCATTCTCATAACAGCCCTTTGAAGGAGGTATGGCAACTATCATTAAAGTGATTTTCCAGAACATGCTTAAAGACTGGACCAAGGTTATACTGCTAATGTGTCATCAGCCGTAAAATCTGAACTCTGATCTTTTTCATTCCAAGTCTAAAATTCTTTTTTTCATTCTATTCTGCTTCCACTTTGTCCTATTAGACCGGAAGACCTTCATCTATAGGGCTATGTCCATTGCCTAAAGTCCAGAGAAACTTATCACTAGAAATCTGACCCTTATAAATGATTTTTCTCCCAAAGAATTTTCATAGAGATTGTCTTCTAAGGTGTGGAGAGTATCACTGGAGAGAACAGCCATATCGATGGAACCACAGAAATTCTGATGCATTTAAGTACTGTTTGGATGAAGAAATAACCTTCCTTTTACTGTGCAAATGTGATTCTAAAGACAATAATCCCTATTCATTACATATGTAGAGATGTAACAGACTTCTAAGTAGACATTTTACTGGTAAGCAACATGATCTAATATTCAGTTGTTGACTGGAATCTGGAGAAAGTGGTTAGGTGGCTCAGAAAGTTCTGATTCTGGAAGTCACCAGGATAATCTAGGAGGTCAAGTCATTTTTGAACTGGAAGAGGAATCTGATGTTGTGTTGAATCAAGGCCAAGGACAGATGAGAGGAGGAATTTGTTATGGGATCAAGATGGTGATTGACCTTGTTCTGTAGCAGAGACGATATGGAAGACTATAGACTCTAGTAGGAACAACATGGTGGTTGACCTTGTACTATAGTAGGGACAACATGGTGGTTGGCCCAGTACTGTAATAGGTCCAACAAGGTAGCTGACCTTGTACTATAGCAGATATAACATGGTACTTGGTCCAATATTGTGATAGGTACAACATGGTGGTTGGTCTTGTACTATAGTAGGGACAACATGGTGGTTGGTCTTGTATTATAGTAGGGACAACATGGTGGTTGGCTCAGTACTGTAACAGGACCAACAAGGTACTATAGCAGAGATGGCATGGTACTTGGACCTATATTGTGATAGGTGCAACATGGTGGTTGGTCTTGTACTGTATCAGAGACAATATGATAGCTGGCCCTATACTATAATAAGACCAAGAGGTAGTTAGCCTTGTACTGTAGCAGGGAAAATATGGTGGTTGGCCCTCTACTGTAGTAGGAATGACATGGTGGTTGACCTACTATATCAGATCCTTTTGCTGTATAGATAGGAACAGGGAAGATGCTCAGCAAGGTAGAAGGATGTTGATGACTTGCCGATGACAGGAGATCTTCAGATTAACATGCCATTTTGATGTTTTGTGGATTTAATTTTATGGTCTTTTCCTTATGTGTTGGTGAAAACCAACTTTTGAAAAATCTAACTTGTAATCTTTACAGATCTAGCTGTTTCATGGGTAATTTGATAGTATGGTAGATAGAGAGCTGGACCTGGATCCTGCCTCAGATACTTACTAGTTCTGTGACTAGGCAAATCCCTTAGCCTCTCTGAGCCTCAGTTTCCTCATATGGATGATGAGAAGATTAGACTTAATGGATTCTAAATCTATGACCCTATAAGTTTTCAAAACTTCTGATACATGCAGAGTTTCTAAAATACAACCTTCTTTGTGGGTATCTCAAAGGGGATAACCTTTGAGAGCAGTGACTCATCTCCTTCCCTAACCCTCCAGACTCTTTCTTCCTGTGGATTTTCCCCTGATTCTCCATGTTTCATAAAGCACACAGTAGTTCTTGGGCTTTCTTCTGCCCGTGCTCAAGAGAGAGGGGAGGACAGGGCACCATGGTGAAGAGAGATGGACAGATCCCAACAAAAACATCATTCTCTCCACTCCACCCCTTTCCAAGGTGCTACTCTGGCTGGTACCTAAGTTCATTCTGTCCTAGGAGGGAGGTAAGCATTTCCGACCAACTGGGCTACCAGAAAGAAGGCATTCAAAAGCTGGCAAAATAGCCCCTGACTTGGAACATTCTCCAGGACAGAAGGAAGCAACAGTATCACTTTATATTAAAGTCAGACTGTAACTTTTCCAGTCCTGTGCAAAGCCTTCTGCCTCAAACTTGCTCAGGGAACTTGGACGGCTTTAATAAACCCTTTGCTCCTACTCAATGCTGAAGCACTTGTAGGCAAACAATCAGTCCGTAGTCAAAGGGAAGCATGTTCTCATCGACAGGTATTAAGTCGAGTGGTAGATCTCTAATTTTCAGGCAACATGCCTAGAGTGAGCTCACTACTTATCAGACGTCGAAATATTCTTTTTCAAGACCCAATTCCACATTCTTCCTCCTTTTCTAATCCTCCAGCTGAAAGTGATTTTCTTCAACTCTGGTTTTTTTTAGTTCATTTTGTGTGGATATCTTATAAGATTTAGAGTTGATGGGGACCTCTGAGATCCTCTAGTCTCGTGCTCACTTTATAGACAGGAGATTATGCCCCAGAGAGTGAGAAAGAGCTTGCTCAAAGTTTTCTTTGCCTTTATCACATTCTCCCATATAGGCACTTAGCTGTGTATGTATTGCATTCTCCATCTTAGACTGTAGACTCCTTGAGAGTAGGACTTTTGACTTATTTCATCTTTGTCACCTCAGGGCTTAGCACAAATTAGTTCTTCACACATGTTTGCTGCTTTGAGTTAAAAGTCTGTAGTGGGAGCACTTTCAATGAATTCAAACAAATTTCAATCTAAGAGATTTTAATCCACATCTCTAGGATATGCTTTAGACTTGTCCCAAAAGGTAATATATGTTGGAATAGATCTGACACTGGAAAAATCAACAGAAATGGATTCTCCCTCTCCCCTACCCCCTTCCATCTCCTTCTGACCACCACCGCCCCTTTCTCTAACTCCCAGCATTTTTGAATGGTTGTTTTGTCAATGATGAATCCTGCCCTGTATTTATTTTCAACTAGTACTGGCTGCCAGTCTCTGCACTGCAGCCAAAAGAATAAGAAAGATGGCTCCCAAGAGAAGGGGGAAACCAGAGGGGGGGGACAGGTGACAGACAGCAGGCAGCATTGGGGGATAGATCTCTGGACTGGCACTCCTCAAGGCTTTGGAATGGGTTCTTGGAACTATGGAAGTCACTCAGATGCTATTCCTAGTTGTGACCAGTAATTTGAATGGGAAAAAAACCTATCGGACCGAAGCTTGGAAGATGCTTGGCAGATTTGTGTGTCGACAGGAACTAGCCTGCCTCAGTGAACCCCTCATTTCCCAGGAGTCCAAAACCTACAACAGCTTGGCAAGTTCATAGCAGAGCAAGCCCTGCACCCAGGCCTCCTAACTGCAACCCCAAGGCTCTTTCTATCACATTGTGCTGATGCTGTATGCACAGAATGAGTCAGGCAGGCTCTGAGTCAGGGAGCGCTCAGATAATTTGATGTCTGGGTTTGGGGCTGGAAAGGAGAGGGGGGCAGGTGGGTGAGGAGGGGGAGAGAGATAGAAATAGAGCCTGAAGGCTGCTATTCCTCCAGACTTGGAGCTGAAAGAGACCCAGCAGGCTTGCTTTTGTTCAGGTTTTGCCAAAAAAAAATTTCCATGGCAGAATTTCAGACTCCTTCTCTGTTGTGCTCCCTGGGGTTCTGGAGGGAGGCACGGGGTAAATACCAGGCAGGAGGAGAAAGGCAGTAGGGAGGATGCTAGGGTTGTGTAGGGTCATTCTTCTCTGGAGAAGGAAACAGAAAAATGGAACCAAGGCCTGACCAGTGGCTGAAAACAAAGCTCTGCTCAGTAAATTATGCCTGACAGATGCTTGGGGAATTATCCATCCACGCCCTTACAACAATATGGGGGAAGTATGGATTTCCCCATTGGGCAGAGAAGGAACCTGAAGCTGAGAGCAGTTTAAATGACTTACCTAAAGTCACACAGTTAATTTTGGAGTGAGAACTAGAATCCGGTTCTCTCAGCTCCCAATCTGGTGCTTTCCTAGCTGTGGCTTTTGTGGTACAGGGGTTTTAGAGATGGAGAATCAGAGTAAAAACCCAAGTTTGACTGACCTCGCAAACGGGCCACCTTCCATCTCTATGCCTTTGGATTTGTGGTCATCTGCCCCATACCATGCCTTCTTGGTTCTGCCTCTTCCGATCACTAGCTCCCTTTGAAGTTCAGTTCAACCAACTGTCATCTCTTTCTAGAGTGCTTTTCTGGTTCCTCCAGGTGCTAATGACCCCGCCTTATAACAATGTGTATCCATTCTGTGTATATCCTAAATGTACCTCTATTTACTACTTGTATGTCCTTGGCCAAACCATTTAAATTCAATGGGTCTCAGTCTCTTCCTCTGTAAAAGAAGAGGGGTGGACTAGATGATTTTAAGACCATTCTAACTCTAATTTAGAGTACTGTGAGTCAGCAGAGACTCAGTGAATCAAAAAGGGGAAAGTTTGGCATATACAAAATCTTCTTATGAAAATTCTCTCTCACAGCTTAGACATCCATTTTTTGTTGCCAAATTCACTCTGATGGAGTGCCTACTGGCTACGTGGAAGTGGATGCTGTATTTGGTCTCTAGAGGCACTTCACATTATAGAGAAACTCAAACCAAGGTTCTTAAATTACTCACACCCTAAAAAGGGAGATAAACTGGATCAACCCATTGTAGGCGGTTGAAGTTGTTGACTTAATAGATCTCTATAGAATCAAGGGATGCTATGGAGGCACAAAGTGCCATTGAGTCATAGAATCCCAGAGTTGGAAGCCATCTCAGACTTAACTAGTTCAACCTCATCCTAAGAATGAATTATTCTTTAGAACAATCTTGCCAAGTAATTGTGTGATGTCTGGTGGAATATCTCTCTTGATGAGGAACTCACTACCCAGTGAGGCAGCCTTATTCCATTTGGGGGCAGAGGGACAATCTAAAAGGGTTTTTTTATACTTATATAGAGACTAGAGGTGAATCATTGCTAAACTCTACTTGGTAAGAGTATTGCTTATGGAAGGAATTCATTGAATGAATGACAAATCCAACACTCAGCAAAATTCAGAAATTTGTGAAGTTTGTGATTGGTGCCTTCAACTCCACTCCTTTCTCACTTTTCCCTTTGTGGTAACTCCTTCCTCCCACTCACCTCTTTTCTTTGTATTCTTAGGCTGACTGGTCTCTTTTTATTAAGGAGTAAAGGGATCTTTATTAGTATTAGAGGAAACTGGTAGAAAACAAGACAAAAACCTTAGTTTTCTCTACTATGAAATCAGATTGATTGATTAGAGAATAATCTCTGAGGGTCAGGCAAGTGACCTGACCTTGCCCAAGGTTACTGAATAAATGAGAGAGACAGATCTAGATCTCCTGATCTGTCTTCTGGTTTGATGCCCTGAGAAGATTTAATTGGGAAGGGTGGGAGCATTTATAAAGATTTCAGCATGGGGCCAGCACTGCTTTATCAGGGAAGAAATATTAAGAGTGGAATTTCATACACCAGTGGGAGAGTTATTTTAGGACAGTGGATGCTTCTCACAACCTTCAAATCACCCCAATTATACATAAGCTCTACTCTAGACAGGATAGATCATAAGATTAAAGATTTAGGACTGGAATGAACCTCCAAAGCCAACAAAGTCAACCATATCATTTTATAGAAAAAATCTCAGGTCACAGAGGTTAAGTGACATATCTAGGATCAACCAGCAAGTAAGTATCCAGGGTAGATTTAAACTCAGTTCTTTCCAGCTCCAAGACACGATAGGTTTTCCTTTTGATAGGAATGACCCCAAACAAGGCCTTGGATTAGGAAAGATGGGCCAGTGAATGGGATATGACTCAGCTCTTATGATGAAACCCTCTGACTTCAGCCAGTGCCAGCACGATTCGATGGGTACCAGCATGTGACATATCATGGGGAGGTTGGTTTTTTGTTTTTCCCTTTTTCACATGGAGCAAGATGTGACTCAGAAGGGCATCTTGGGAAGTGATTTTCTTGGATGCTTCAACCCTGTCGCCTGTTCATTCTTTTGAATTTCTCTGAATCAGACTTTATATTTAGACCTGCCATTTACTTGCCTTATTTATGCAGATGAACAACCATACTTCCAATTTACTTAACACCAGGAAGATCCCTCTTTGGCCAGGCAAGGCTGAGGGTGGGAGAAGAGGGAAGGGAATATAGGAAAAAAAAAAAAACCCAGGAACAAAATTTCTTCCATTTCTGCAATTTTGCTTGTCTTCCACAAAGAAAACTTCTGTGGATTACTTATCTCCCATTTGAGTTTTTTTTTTTTTTAAGAGAATTTCTGATTAAAATTGACCTGCCATTAACCAGCGGTCTGATCTTAAATCTTAAATAAGCTTAAATAACTCAAGTCTGAGTTTCTTGATTTCAAATCCTATCATTCCATCATCTATCTACATCGCTGTGCTCCCAGAATTTAAGTAGCTATGTGTCCATCCATAAGCCACTCAACCTTTTTAAACATCAGTTTGCTCATCTCTAAAAGGGGAGTAATGTTGTGACCAGCACAAGGCAAATGGGCTAGTGTCGGTCTTGATTTATCTTGGGAAAAAGGGAATATCCCATTTATGAAAGTCTCTAGGTTCCTGGGAGTTCTCTACAGAGTAATATCATTTACCTTACTTCCCCCCCCCCCCCCCCCCCAATAGGTGTTGCACTTCTGATAAAATGCAAACTCCTCTTTAGGACATTTAAAGAACTTCACAGTCTAGCTGCAGCCTATCTTTTGACATCATTATACATGATGTCCCTTTACAAACTCTGTGCTCTAGCCATCCAGGCCTTCCTGCTGATCCTCACAAATGATATATCATCTCTCATCTCCATGCCTTTGTACAGGTTGTTTCCCAGTGACCAGAATGCCATCCCTGTCTCCCAGTTTCTAGCTCCTTTCATGGCTCAGCTCAATCATTTCCTTTAGAAGCCTTTCTGGATGTTCACAGTTGTTAGCAATCCCTCTCGCCCGCAAAATAAGTGTTCATTTTGTATATTTATAGCTTAAATCCCACCTCAGACTCTTATTACCTGTGTGACCCTGGGCAAATCTCTTAGCCTATATCATTCCGCTTTTCTCATCTCTAAAATGGGGATAATAAAAGTCCCTCCTTCTCAGGGTTATTGTGAAGATCAAATGAGACAATAATTTTAAGTGCTTAATACAGCATGGCTTTGTTAGCTATTATGGCCATCAACACTGTTATTATATCCCGAATGAACTGGTAACATATTGCACCTAATTAGATTGTAAACTCCTCGAGGACCGCTGCCCTCTCACTCTCTCCTCCCGGAAACCTCCCGCACGGTGGGTGCTTAAGAGATGCTCATAGGACGTTGACTGATTGACTGAAGAGAGAAAGCCTATAAAGACGAAAACAGACGCCTCTGATTAGCTGGAAAGCCAGGAAATAGAGGTCGGGAAGTTCTTGGCTGAGCCAGTTGTTGGAGCTTTGGGAAGATCTTTCGGGCCTCTTTTGAGCCAAAGGACAATAGACTTCGAACCCGGCCCGGCATCGCAGGCTCTAACCCGGAGAGCGAGGAGGGCCCGTTGTCTGCGGGAAGCGCTGGGAGCCACGCTCGGGAAACCCATTAGCCAAATAATAGGTTTTGATCCCACTGTTTTGAAAAGGTACCCTGCATTTAGCTGCCTTTCCTTGGGGGTGGGGAGGGAGGAGGGGGGGGGGGGGGGGGGGGGAGAGAAGATCCAATTACAGCTCTCCAGGCCGGAGGCTGGCAGGACTCGGGCAGAATGTTGGGGGGCGGGGGCGGGCAGGGGGAGGCGAGGCGTGCCCAGAGCAGCCGCGGCGGCAGCGGTGGCAGCAGCAGCTACTTGGGAGGCTGGGAGGCGCCTTTAACCCGAGCTGACATGATGGCTAATATCAGAGCTGCTTGTTTGCAGTGCTCTCCCCGGCTTGTTTTGTTCATTGTTTATTGTGGAGTCTGGGCTCTCTCCCTCTCTCCCTCTCTCCCCTCCCTCACTCTGCTCTCCTCACCCCCCCTCTCGTTCCCCCCAAGAAGACAGTCTGTGGAGACGGATGACTCATGAATAAACAAACATTGCGGGGGGGGGGGGAGCTGTCAGTCGCAGGCCGACTTCCTGCCCTCCCTCTGAGTGAGGCATCGAAACGCCCCGGCTTGTACACAGTGCCATCCGAATGGCCGCGCTCTGGGCCCCCTGACCTTGACTTTCCCCTGCTATCCCGGGGCAGGCGGGAGATTCTCAGCCTGCCCATGCTCTCCGTCCTGGGCTGCTGCCATCTCGGCTGGCAGGGAAGAAGCCCGGGGGTGCCCCGGGCTGCATGTCACAGCTCCTGCTTCTCTCCTTCCCCAAAAGCATCCCCTTTCCCAGTCGATTTATCTGCCCTCAGGGCCACCGGTTGGAAAGCATCCTCATCCGAGTTGTGCGTTGTGTGTTTCATTGTACTCATATACATACTTGGTTTAGGAGCATGCTGTATGGGGTGCACACATGCGTCTGTGTGATGTGGGGGAGCTGTCTGTAAAACATGGGGTGCTTGGCTATACATGCTGTGTGTGTACAATAAGTGTGTGGTTGTGTGGGACGAGTGTGTAGGATGTGCAGAGTATTTATGTATAGAAGCACAATATATATAAGAATGAGGAGTGATTTGTGTGCAGTGTTTGCAGTATGGGGTGCACATATGCATCTGTGTGATGTGGGGGAGCTGTCTGTAAAACATGGGGTGCTTGGCTATACATGCTGTGTGTGTACAATAAGTGTGTGGTTGTGTGGGATGAGTGTGTAGGATGTGCAGAGTATTTATGTATAGAAGCACAATATGTATAAGAATGTGAAGTGATTTGTGTGCGGTGTTTGCAGAATGTAATTGGGATAAGTAGAGGAGAAGGTTTGTAAATGAATGTGGGGGTGTGTAGTGTGTACATGTGCTGACAGACGCATGTGTTCTACATCATGTTCGTGTGTCAGGTGTTTGTAAATGCGATCCATGTTGTATGCTTTATCCACACATGCAGGGCCCATGCATAATATTTGTGTCCATGCTCTGTGTCGTTTCTGATCCTAGCAGAGAACTCTTGGTACAAGAGGGACGTCTCCTCTGCTTAGTTTGTGTTCGGTGGGATCTATTTGTGGGCACCAAGGAAGCCATGATTCATCACGGAGGTCTGGGTGGGATGGGTCACTTGCAGCCAGAGGACTCAGGTCCATCCCTGAGCCACAGGAACAGTGGTCAGAAGCCATCATTTGGAGTCACGTGGCCCCAAAGTGGCTTCCTGGGTTAACCGGGGGGCTAGCAGAGGACAATTGTCCTTGCCAAGGCCAGATGGGAGCCTGGGAGAATGATCAGGGATGGGGTTTAAAGACCTAGCTCCTCACTTCCTGGAAGAAAAGAGCACAACTTTCTGTTGTAAACTTAAACTTCCCAAAGTCTTAATTTGCATGCCTAGGATTGAACTGCACTTTTTCTGTGCTGAGCACTAATCGCAGTGGTAAACAAGCATTTATTTAGTGCTTTTGATGGGCCAGGCATTATGCTAAGCCCTGGAGAATTAAAGAAAGGTACAAACAACCTTGCCCTCAAGGAGCTGACACTTGAATGACAATACCGCACCTATAATGTGCATGCTAGACACACACATGTATACACACTTATGTAGATGCGTGTATGTGCACACATACATGCGATAAATGAAAGGTAATATCAGAGAAAAGGTACTAGCAATGGGAGAGGGTGAGTGGAAAATTCCTACTAGGTCTTCTTCTTTCTCCTCTTCTGTTTCTTCCTCCTTTTCTTCCTCCTCCATAAATCCTGATCCATCACCTGCCTTGTATGAAATTTCTTTTGTCTCTATTCATTTACTGAGACCCACTGTATTCCCAGTCATGAGCGGGGGTCTACTATAATATTCTGATTGTGTGTTATGATGTTTTCTATTTCTGCTAGGTCCACAGGTGGAATACTGCTGGGAGCTATGGGAGATATAAAAACAGGAACTCCTATTTATGTGACACATTCCTCACAGTGATCCTCTAAGGAAGGTAGTAAACATAATTGCGTAACCATTTTTCATATGAGGAAAATGAAGGTTAGGAATTAAATGACTCATTCAGTTCCCTGAAATATAGTGTGGATTGTGGAACAAAGTATGTTTGATTTTTCCATCTAGATTGATTTTCTATTGGGGGGGGGGGCGCAGCTTAGTATGGCAGAGTTTGAAGTCCAAAGACCTGTGTTCAAATTCTGGCTCTGCTGTTTACTAGCTTTATAATTTTGACTGAATCATCTCCCCTTGTCTGCTATCCTCATCTATAGAAGCTCAGCTTGGATCTGTGGAAATAGAAATTGGGTCTCTAAATTGTACACAAGGATCTGGAGTGTGTGTGTGTGTGTGTGTGTGTGTGAGAGAGAGAGAGAGAGAGAGAGAGAGAGAGAGAGAGAGAGAGAGAGAGAGAAAGAGAGAGAGGGACCTATTGATTTAGAAAATCACATATTAACATTACTTATGTTTTATTGTGGGCTGCTAGTGACTCAGTGCATAGAACACCAGGCCTGGAGTCAGAAAAATCTGAGATTGGAACTTACTGTGTGACTTTATGCAAGTCACTTCACCCTATTTGCCTCAGTTTCCTCATCTTCAAATGAACTGGAGAAGGAAATGACAAACCACTGAAGTATCTTTGTCAAGAAAACCCCAATGGAATTATGAAGAGGCAGACATGACTGAAAAATGACTCAACAGCAACAAAATGTTCTATTGTATTTTTATTTCGTTAAATATTTCCTTATTACATTTTAATTAGGTTGGGACACACTGTGTTTTGGTCTTAGGATTAGATGATCCCTAAGGTCACTTCTAGTTTTCCATTCTGACTTTTAAATTTGCCTGCATATTGTCAACTGACAATCTCGAGTTGAATCCTTGGTCTGACTCAGTCTATTTGTCTTTCCCTAAGCTGGTCTGCATCATATGGTTGCTTATTGAAGAAAGTGAAAGTCACTGCTTTCATGAAATCTGGGGGAAAAAAGTAATTATATATGTATGACATAAGTTGTATTGGATACAACTAAGTGCAAGGCACTTTACTAAGAGTGATGGAACTAGGACAGGAGCTACTGGGGCTCTGACCCAGGGTGCTGCATTATAGAGGGCACAGAAAATATTTACAATCCTTCAGCAAAGAAACTGCTTGCGCAGAATTTACCTCTATTTATCAAGCAGAACTAATTCAAAGAGTGACAGCTAGGTTGGGTGAATAAAGCACAGGCCCTGTAGTCAGGAAAACCTGAGTTCAAATTTGACCTCAGACAGTTACTTAGCTGTGTGACTTTGGGCAAGTCACTTAATGCCAATTGCCTCAAAAGTACAAAAAAAAAAAAAAAAAAAAGAATTAGTTCAGACAGAAAGTTAGCAGATAGTCTGCTTCCTTATTATGCAATATCCCAGAATAATCTTCTCCTGCTACTCTTTCCCTTGCTTCCCAGCAGCCTCAATGTTTTTCTTTTAATTGTTGATGATTTTTAAAAATTATTTTCTTTTTTTTGGTTATACATGTATATTGATTTTTTTAAATACATATTTCTTTTTGAATCATGTTGAGAGAAAAAAATCAGATAAAAGAGAAAAACCATGACAGAAAAAAAAAAAACCCAGAAGGAAAAAAATGTGGACATAGCTTATGTTGATTTACATTCAGTCTCTATAGTTCTCTCTCTGGAGGCAGATGGCGTTTTCTATCCAAAGTTTATTAGAATTGCCTTGGATCATTGAACCGCCAAGAAGAACCAAGTCTGACATAAATGATCATCCCATATTCTTGCTGTTATTTTGTACAATGTTTTCCTGGTTCTGCTTGTTTCGCTCAGCATCAGTTCATGTAAATCTTTCCAGGACTTTCTAAAACCAGTTTGTTCATCATTTTTATAGAACAATAACATTCTATTACTTTCATATATCACAGCTTGTTCAGCCATTTCCCATCTGATGGGGATGGGAAATACCACTCATTTTCTATTCTTTGAACTACAAAAGGAGTTGCTACCAGCAGCCTCGATGTTTTCCTGCTTTGGGGGCCCCATGTGGCCCTTGAGAGGCAGACTAATAGTGAATAGAGGGATGACCCAATAATCAGAAAGGACTAGGTCCAAATCCCAATCTTGGCACATCCGGTCTCTGTGACCCAAGCAGATTTTCTCTTTGTAGCCTAGTTACAAGCCATTCTATAGGAGATTTGAAAATGGAAAAGTTAATATGCAATTGCATAGAGAATTTCTGATAATTCATTTCAGGTCTTATTCCAGAGTTGGTAGCCTATCTATTGCTCAGTTCCTGTATCTAGGGAAGAGTATATCCTCCTCTCCTCCTTGGCTGCTTGCATATGCTTGTCTGAGGACCCAAATCTAAGAAATGGTTGCTCTCATCAACTCAGTCTCTGCCTCTGATTGCTACTGCCCTAGATAATTTAAGACTTTAGGTGGTGGCAAAGGATCGGATCAACAGGGTGGGGAGGAGGGGAGAGGGAGAGGGAGAGTGAGGGGAAAGAAAGAGAGAGAGAGAGAGAGCAAGAGAGAGCAAAAGTGAAACACAGAGAGAGCTGGAGAGAGGAGACAGAGATAGAGAGACACAGAAAGAGAAAGAAAGAGAGATAGGGAGACACATACACGGACAGAGATAGAGAGATAGACACATAAAGGTAGAGAGACTGAGAAAGAACAGAGCCAGAGCCAGAGACACACAGAGATTCAGAGACAAAGAAACAGAGAGAGAGAAACACACATACACACACACAGAGACAGACAGACAGACAGAGACAGAGAGAGACACACAAGAGAGACCAAGAGAGAAACAGAGCCAGAGACAGGAAGACACACAGAAAGGTAGAGACAAAGAAACAGAAGCAGAGAAACACATACACAACACACACACACACACACACACACACACACACACACACACACATGCAGAGAGAGGGAGGGAGATGGAGAGGGAAGGAGGGAAAGGGAGAAGGGGAGGAAAAAGGAAGGAAGGAGGGAGGAAGAGAGAGAATTCTTTATTGAAAGCTCCAAACATTGGGAAAATTACGCATCTAGTTTAAAAAAAAAGGATTGTAGAAAGGACTTTTTCTGCTTGGTGCCAGAAAGCAAAATTAGAATCTAAGGGCAGAAAAGGTAGGTAACATTTATAAATTATCATTTATATGGTATTTTAAAGTTTGTGAGGCATTTAACCAAATAATATCTCAATTGATCCTCACAACAGTTCTGTGCTATTATTATCTCCATTTCACAAAGGGGAAACTGAGGCCAGATTTGAATTGACATCTCTCTGACTCCAGATCCAGGCTCTATCTACTGTGTCATTTCATTCAGTGTAAAAGGGAAAAAAAGGTGTCTATTGAATAACGGTGATGAAAAGTGATAGTAACAAAAAAAATCATAATTCTTAAAACTGTTCATAGTTGGAATGGGTTGTCCCAGGGAGCAGTAGGTGACTCCCCATTCCTGGCCTCTGCAAACAGAGCCTGACTGAGTACTATGTTAAGGAAAGAATTCCCATAATGGTATAGGTTAGACTAGTTCAGCTTTGAAGTCCCTCCCAACCCTGAGCTTCTTGGATTTTATTTAGTGTCATAGTAGAGAATAAGCTCTGGGCTAAGATTATAGGATCTATTTTCCTTCTTTTGTGGCTTGAGGACAGGTCAGTCAATTTTTGCGTGCCTTAGTTTCATCGTCATTGATGGGGATAAGCATGTTTGATTTGTCCAGCTCACTTGATTATTGGGAAGTGATGACTTCCATGATGCTTTTCTTACCTATTTTAGCATAACTGATCATTCTATTCTCTAATCCTTTTAATACTTAGTACCTATGCCATATATTTGGTCACTTTGATTATAAAGGTTCTTATTTGCTAATTACTTTCCACAATGAAGATATTAACAAAGCAGTCAACAAGCATTTATTAAGCACTTGCTGTCTAGTACAGGACTTATCCTATACTAATCGCTGGGGATACAGATACAGTAAATAATAACTACTTTTAAAGCACTTACATTCCAATGGGAGAGATGACTTGAACACATATAAGTAATATACAGAATAAATATAAACATAAATAAAAAGTAGTAAAATATAGGGTACCTAGGTGGTACATAGATTTCTGTGGCGGGCCTGAAGTTAAAAAGACTCAGCTTCCTAAGTTCAATTTAGTCTCAGACACTTCCTAGCTGTGTGACTCTGGGTAAGTCACTTAACCCTATTTCCTCAGTTTCCTCATATGTAAAATGAACATCCCAGTGTTTCTGCCAAGAAATCCTGGGGTTACAAAGAGTAGAAGATGATTACAAAATGATAGAAGAGATAGTTTGGAAGGGAGGGTATTAGCTGTTGAGGAGATCACTTAAAGCTTCTGAGAAGTAGTGCATGAATTGCATCTTAAAGGAGAAGTGTTTTGGGAGGCTTAGGAACATCCATTGCAAAGGAGATGAATTTGGGGTGCAAGGAATAGAGATAACAGTTTGGCTGGCTCCCAGAATAATGTCCACCAAGGCTGGGAAGAAAGGTTGGCGTCAGACTGTGTAGGGCTTTAAAAGAATTTATATTTTATCCTAGAGGTGACAGTCATTGGAAAACTCCATCTGGCAGCTATGTGAAAAATGGCCTGGAATGGGGCGAGACCAGAGGAAGGACCATCAGCTGGGAGATCACTTCAATAAAGTGGGCAAGAGATCTGGATTGTCACATGACAAGTATTGTGGAAATCAAATAGCAAGATTTGGCTACTGATTGAATATTGGCGTGACAGAGAATAAGGAGATGATAATAATAGAGAGATCATGAATCTGGGGAAATGGAATAAAGATGATGCCTTTAACAGAAATACAAAAGTTGTAAAAAGGGCTGTTTTGGAAGAAATGTAAACAACAATATTGACTCCTGCCATTGATAAATACATAGATTTTAAGATTTAAAAATAGTGCTTTTCATTATCTACTTCTTTTATTTATGTTATTTCATGCATTGAGCATTGTCTTCTTAATTAGATTGTAAGCTCTTTCTAGCTATAGCCTATATAGCTTTGTATCTCTTGCAGAACTCAGGGCAGTTCTGACAATGTTCTAGGCTATTAATCGAAAAATGTGTTAAGACTTGTAAAATGCTGTACACATGGGGACCATCTTGGCTAGTTGTCAGTCCCTTTTCAGTCTAGCACTGTATGGTTACCTTGGAGTTCCATGCTAAGACATTCCACTCATTCCTGCATGCAAATGGTGATTTTCACCATCAAGAGCTATGTGAGCTGAGAATTATGGGAAGAAACTACCTATGATATTTTGTAGGATCTCTTTTGATTAAAGGACAAACAAATTTTTGGGAATTTAAATGTAGATAACTAGGGTCCTAAAATGTTAAGGGAATATCAAACTATCTAGCATTGGTTTGACCATTAGAAATTTATATTGAGACTCTGAGGTACTTCATTGTTATCCATGAATAAATCTTTTACATCCATTTATCTCTGTCAGGATGCTCATATCATGGAACCCAAACTGAATGGCCAGGTTTTGCTGGAAGCAAAGATATAAAGTTGCTAGGCTTTTGGCTATGCTCTCCTTCCCCTCTCAGAAGTCTGATTCCTACTTAGGGAACTTTCCTGCAAATTTACTCCCGGTTTGGAGTATCCGGTGGCTTCATGTTGTTTCCTCCATGTCTTGGCTTCCAGGTTGGCTCTTGTCCCCTGAGGTAGTGCTACTCATACTACCCACAACCTCTGTCTCACAGAATTGTTATGGGAAAAGTACCTTGCAAACCCTAAAACACAGAGATAAAGTGAACTACTAAGATGAGATCTTCACTGATATCCCCTGAGGCCTCAGTGATTCTCAAAGACAAACTCTTTCAGATCCTATGAAGCAAAAATGGCCTGGCCTAAATAGTATTTCTGTTGGCCAGTGTAGGACCAGTCTAGCAATATTCAAAGAGATTAGTTAACAGGTTAGTCATTGATCATGAAAAAGATTATAGTCTATTATCACATATGATTTATGATAATATGATATGGAAGTGAAAATCAAGAGAGTCAAATTGATTCTATTCTGTAATTGATTTCTTTTTGTTACCATCACCATTTTGTGTAACTATCTAAGTCACATTATTCTGAATTAAGTTTAGAAGTTCCCTTTCCTGCTAATCACTTTTCTATTCTTGTGACAAGGAAATCTGTGATCCTTGAAAGATGCAGGTGGATACAGGGACTTGTTCTGTTATCTCTGCAATTCTGACTGTCCTTGAAGAAAGTTTGGTTTGTTATCAATGTGACATTAACTCGCCGTGGATGTGGATACCACCCATGGATACCATATTTTTCTATGGAGAAGTTTTCTATTAGTGAGCTTTCCGTAGAGACAAGATGGATGGATAATTTGTTGCTAGCCCTGAATTCCAAATTTCTATCTAATCATATTGTCCCCCACATCTAACTTTGTAATCAATCATATTGTTTTCCCATCTATGCAATTTAGATTTGATATAAGAAGTTTTCTTACACAAAGGTAGACACACTAATGAGCTTTCTATGGAGACAAGATGGAAGGAGGGGTTGTTGCTAGCTCTGAATTCCAAATTTCCAGCCAATCATATTGTTGCCTGCATCTATTATACTTCTGACTTGTAATCAATCATATTGTTTTCCCCATCTATATAATGGGCACTTGATAGCAAAGAGAAGTTTCCTTACAATTAACAATATCCAAAAGTGGACTGATTGCTTAGTAGGACCCTCTCCCTCCCTTCAACTCATTTTTATGTGTTATCCTCTCTCATTAGAATATCAGCTTCTTGAGGTCGAAGATGACCCAGCGTTTAAATCTGGAGATTCTGTGATGAATTTTCTTGTTGTTCACAGCAGAGTTAATAGATCTTCTTCTAATAGAGGGGACTGATCTCTGTGTTGGTGTATATACTGAAGAAATCATGAATCCTTTAAAGATTGAAATTAGTGGAAGTAACATTAGGTGAGGAATCTGTTTCATGTTTGCCCTACTCTTGAATCGGTGAAATCCATCACTGAGCATACATTGGTTTTTATTATAATAACTAGAATTTATATAACATTTTAAGGTTTGCAAAATAATTTGTATATATTATATATTTAAATCCTCACAACCAACCTGGTAGGAAGGTGATTTTTATCACTCTTGTTATTTCCATTTTACAAATGAGGAAACTGAGACGGAGAGTACATAGGGCCACATAGGCAGTAAATGTCTAAGGTGGGATTCAAACTCAGGGCTTCCTAACTCTGTCAAATCCCCTTTTCACTGTACCATTGACTATTTAAACTCCAAGGTTTACAGAAAAAGGAGGGGACCCTGAGAGAGGGAACTAGATAATTGAACAAACAAAATAGGAGATGATATAATTAGCACAGTCATCTTCCTCCTCTCAAGGCCTCTTGGAAACCTAGTTTCATTCAATGATCATTTCAAAAGCTCCTTCAGATCTTTCCCTCTACAAACCCTCCATGAACTGACTTCAGTAAAGCTAGGTAGCACAGCAGATAGAGTTCTAGGTCTGAAGTCAGAAAGTCCTGGATTCAAGTCCAGCCTCAAACACTTACTAACTGTGTGACCTGGACAAGCCATTTAACTTCAGTCTACCTCACTTTCTTCATCTGTAATAATAGCATTTACCTCCCAGGGTTGTTATGAGAGTCAGATGAAATAATAAAAATAAAGCCTGGCACATAGTAAGTATCTGGCACATAGTAAGTGCTTTATAAATGCCAGTTTTGTGCATTTTAAAGTATCATAGTCTAATACATAGAGGGCTGGTTTTGGAGTCAGGAAGGCTGAGAATCAATTCCATTTCTGACACTTATTGGCAGTGTGACTTTAGGAAAACCACTTAACATCTCAATGGCAAAGCAACTCTCTAGGATTTTAAATTTAGAGCACACTGGAAATTTTCTACCTAGTCCTGAAGAAATGATAGAGCCTTTAAATCTATCATCTATCTATCTATCTATCATCTAGCTATCCATCTCTTTCTCTTCTCTCTCTTGGCCTCTGTCTGTCTGTTTCTCTTTCCCCCTCTCTGTCTTCTGCCCTCTCTTCCTCTTTCTTTTCCTTTCCTCCTCTTTCTCTTCCTCTCTCTCGCTTTTCTTTCTGTCTATTTCTCTCTCCGTCTTTCTTACTCTTACTCTGTCTCTTTCTTTGTTTCTGTGTCTCTTTGTTTCTGTCTTTCCATCTCTCTTCTTCCTTCTCTTCTCTCTTTCTTCTCACTCATTCTTTCTCCCCATATATTACACACATACACACACAGACATATCTACACACCTATATCTCTATATAGTATGTATACACTGTGGATATTTATGTATACATATATGTGTGTGTTATGTTTTCCTCATATAAATTTTGCTTTTGTCAGTAGAACATCCTGAAAGACAGGCAGTGGCTTTCACTTTTATCTCTGTATCTCCAGTGCCTGGCACAGTATCTAGTCCATTGGAAGAGAGTGAGTGTGGACCTGGACCTACGATTTCAATGGTACAGAAGAGAAAACTGCTCTGTTAAAGTAAGTGCCATCTTTGAGGGGCAGCTAGATGGTGCAGTAGCTAGAGCATCAGCCCTGAAGTCAGAAGGACCTCAATTTAAAACTGGCCTCAGACACTTAACACTTAGTAGCTGTGTAACCCTGGGAAAGTCACAACTCCAATGCCTTGGGGAAAAAAATACTGTCTTTGTATTTTATCTTCAAGAGTTGCTTAGATGGTTTGGCACATAGTAGGCATTTTAAAATGCTTGTTGAAGTGAAATACAATTAATTGGTTTACAAATTAAGTGATCAAAGATCCCTGTATTAGAAATCAAGAAAACTGGGTTTGAATCTTTCTTTTGCCATTATCTAACTATGTGACTAGGCAAATCACAGGCCAGTGTTGGGCTTCCGTCTCTTCCTCTATTAAATGAGGGAGGTTCAACTGGATGACCATGAGATTTCCCATACTCTCTGATTCTTAAGATTTTAAGATGGGAAGGGCCTTAGGGATCATCCAGTCTGACTTGTTTTTCTTTCCCTTTCTTTTTAATTGGTGAGAAAGTTGGAAGTTCAGAGAGGGAAGTGACCACTGTTTCCACTTTATCATTGGAATAGGGGTTCAAAAAACTCCTTATACTAAGTGATTTCCTGGGCAAGACATTTTCCTTTTTGCTCAGGTATTGCTTTGTAGATTAGGTTGTTTGATGCTCTCCAAATTGCGAATTTAAGCTAATTTAATTAACAACTAGTGTGGTCTTGATTGCCATTTGATATGTGGGATTGCAGCCATAACATCTTGGATGATGACCCTGCCTGCCCCCTCGTAACACCTGGCTTGACTGGCACATGTATGTGTATGTACTTATGTGCACACATAAACACACACACACAATGAGCAGAGCCAAAAAATCTCCAGAGCAGCCAAAACTTCATTTTCTGGGGGTGTGGTGGGGAAGGTTTTTGCCCTAACTTATAGAATCGGTGCTGAATCTTCACTTATTTTGGAGAGACAAGGGGAGGAGGGACTGGTGAGCCTTTGCCCCAGCTGGGCCCAGGCCAGTGACTCAAGCTGCACCAGCATTAGCAGCAGGGACTTGTTCCTGTCTGTGTGCCCTTCCCAGTCATGCTAAGACAAGCTTTTCTCCCTGTTCCTCCTCCCCTACCAACCCCCAAACACCCTCCTCACCACACCCGATGACAGACAGACAGGAGCAACAAGATGCTCTTTGTAAGCACAAGAGGGTGCCTACCTGCTGGCCTTCTGAGGGCTGCTTGCTGCTCCCAGGTAGTGGTTTTGTTCTATTTAGTCACTTTATGTTTCCCCTTCAGAACAGCCCTGGTTCTGAGAAGAGGGGAGATGGCACTAATCACTGAGACTTTCATCTTGTGTCCTAGCCATCCTGTCATTCCAAAAATGATCAGGTGTGGGGAGAGAGAGGAAAATGGAAACAGTGAGGTAAAACATTATCCCCAAGAAAACGGGGATCTTGTGGAGAGTACCAGGTGGGACATTGGGAGATCTCCAACCTAAACGTGGCTCTTTCGCTGAGCAGCCCCGTGATCTTGAGTGAGTCACTTTACAAAGTGAGTTGATGTTATTGGATACCTGTAGGGGGACCGTGGGGACAATAACAGAGTACATGAACAAGCAAACGTCTTATCTGGAGACTAAATAAATATCTATATACAGTATGAAAAATCTACCCAAATATTAATAAATGCTAATTCATTTAAAAATATTTATTTCTTTTTATTTTATCTATTTATTACTTATTAATAATAAAAGGATGTATTATTAATTCTATAAATAATGATAGTAGACTTTTGTTATTATATCTTTCCTCAATCAATGAGTACTAAAATTGCAACTGTATCATATAAGGATGTTAAATTGTTTTTTTTTTTTTAAATAATGTAAGAGTGTTTCATATACTTAAAAGGGGTAGGAACTATTGGATTGAATGATTTAGAAGATTCTTGCTTATCTAGAACTCCAGTATTCCGGGGATAACTCTACATATCTGCACACCTGACATAGGAACTTCCCCTCAAGGCTCTGTCTGAGGTGATTGAGGCAGGCAGGACAGAAAACACTGAATTTCTTCTTTCCCTTTGGATTTGTCTCTTTAGTTGCCTGTGTTTCTATTTACACTGGGCCCAGAATCGAATGCAAAGAAAACTCTTTGTGGATGCCCCAGAAGCTGTGTCTTCTTCTCTCTGTCTCCCTATTCCCCCCATGGCCATCCTCAACTCCTGAACTTGGGGCTCAACCCACTAGTTGACTTGAACAGCACAAACTCTTCCAATACCCCAGAACTAAAACTCATTTTTCTTAGGTCTTTTTCCAACTCCCCTCGAGGACATCCTTTCAATTCCTTTGACCGGCAAAGGTCAGAATTGAGCAGTGTCCCTAATGAAGAATGGACAAATTCACAGTGAATTTAGAGTGGAGTCCAGGTCAGCATTAGTAGCTGTGCTTTGTGCCAGAAATTGAGAGTGCACTTAATTAGGGGAGAGTGCGCTTTTTTGTCTAGGGGAGGTGTGGTGGAAGGTGCAGTGGATTTAAATACAGCCTATTGAGGTTCTAAATCTGGTGGTACTATTTATTAGTTGTTTAATCATGGTAAGTCACTCTTGGGGACTCAGTTTCATCATCTGTAATATGGGTATAATAATATCTGTGCTGCCTATTACATAGGTTTTTTGTGAGGATCAGATAAATACCCTATGTTAATCATTTTGTCATTTACAATGCTATCTGAAGCTAGAGGAGTGGTTTGGAAACACTATTCCTACTCTCCCCCCCTGGAATTCTTTCCTCTCTGCCAGAGCAAATGACAAGGAAGCTCAGAAAATGAATGAAAGAAAGGGGGTGGGGTGGGAGGGGACATACATGTGTGCATGTGTGTGCTCACACACAAAGACAGAGAGAAAGAGACAGAGACAGAGAGACACAGAGAAGTAGGGAGACAGAGAGATAAAAAAACAGAATCAGAGATAAAGTGACAGAAACAGAGGAGAGAGACAGGGAAAGAACTGATGGATTAGATGGCATCCATTTTCTCCTCTAATTTCCCCAAATCAGCTCAGAAAAACAAAACAAACACTAATAATAACAAAAACATAGTCAAGAGTAACTTCCCTCCCTCTCTAAGGAAAGAAATCAGAATTCTTGCAGGTTAGTTAGTCACTTTCAGTTTCTTGGGTTACTTTATATTTGTGGTTCACAAATACTTTTGAAGGAAAAAGTAGGTACATTTTCATACAATAAAAGTCATCTTTTTAGAGCACTTTATGATTATAAAGCACTTTTATATATATGATCTCATTTGCCTAAATGAGATCATTTGTGCAAAAGCTTTTTGCAGATTTCAGAATTACATATTAATGTTCTCTTCTCTTCCTCCTCCTCTTCCTTCTTCCTTCTTTCTTCCTCTTCTTCCTCTTTCTTTTTCTTCTCTCTTCCTCTTCTTCCTCTTCCTCCTCCTTTTTTTCCACAGCAGCAGCTCCAGGAGTTAGGCCCAAGAAGGTGTTATTATCTCAGAGAGGTTGTGACATATGTCACAGAGTATGGACATCTGAATTTTAATTTGGCATCTCAGGCTGTCATCTTTTCTACAGCACTAGAGGACCTCTCCGGGGTGCTAGAAGTGGGGACAAATCTGGGGCACATGAGAGCAATGCCCAAGGGGGACTTCACAGCTGGCTCCCCAGCCACCTCACTGCACCAAGGAACATGGCTCCGCTTTAGACAAACAGAAGGACTAACAAGCGAGCAAACAAACACCTGCATGCTCAGGTGAGACCAGAGACCAGGAAATGAGAAAGCAGTGCACCAAACCATGCTAAAGTGATTTATCGTGTTTTGCCTATTGGAAAACATTACAGAGGAAGGTTTTCCAAGGTCATTGCTCCTGGTTTTCCCTCTCTTCATGCAAAGGGAGAAGAGAAAGCCAGCTAAGGTTTCAGTTTTTAAAGGAGTTGGCCCAGATCCAATCCCTAGGCATTCAGGAGGTGAGCTGGAGCCTGAAGGTTGAGGAAACAAGTCAGGAAAAGGTTCTGCTGAGATGCCGTCCTGGTCCCTGACACCACATGAGAGCGGGCTGCCTGGCTCTCACATACATGCACACAGACACACAGACACAGAAATGCACACAGACACACAGACACAGACAGACACATAGAAATGCACACAGACACAGACACACAGACATAGATGAATACATATATACACAAATACAGGCAGACATACAGACACAGAAATAAACAATCATAGACACAGAAACAGATATTCTCCCACAGACACATGCTCCTTGGATGTACACTTGTGTGTCTATTATCTTTCCAGTCTGAATGTGAACTCCTTGAGGGACTGAGCTTTTGCCTTTTTACAGGCATAGTGCCTGGCACACAGTAGGTGCTTAATACACGCTTGTGGAATGATTGATCTCTCAGACGGGACTGGAACATAACAGGGTATGCAAAGGCAGAAAGGAAGGGTATGAAGAAGTCAGGTACCAAGTTCCCTTTCATGCCGTGTTTCTTCTTCCCTCCCAGCCTCCAGTCGTACATGGTTCAGTTGGGGATATGGCCCATTGGGGGCCTGGAAGGCCTACAGGTGATTGGAGGGGCGGTGGAGGGGTCAACTCAGGCATCCCTCTGTTTTCAGCCATATTCAGTTAGGGAGATGTGGTAGAAGAGGAAGTTCTGCGTCTTTGGTCAATAGATTTAGAGCTTCATATGTTTCATTTAAACTTATTGGACCTTAGTATTTTCTTTTGGAAAATGAAATTAATAATGCCTGTGCTGCCTTGCAATGGGGAAGGGGTTGTGGGATGATCAGTTAGAAAGAACCATGAAAAGAATTAAGCATTTACAGATATTATCTGATCAGCTTTTTGTAATATTAAAAACACCCATCACCACTTTAGGATAGCTTTAGAAACTCATTCCAGGGTCTTACCATTCCTTCTCAGGCCAGTCAGATTCATCTCTAGTCTTAACCAATAAATCTATCAACAAACATTTATAAAGTGCCTACTATGTGCTAGGTACTAGAGATACAAACATAATGAAATCATCCTTGCTTTCAATGGGCTTACACTCCAAAACGGGAGACAAGTCCACATAGAAACGATTTCAGTCATTCTCCCTCCCCCCATCTGTTCTTAACAAGGAATATTTAAGAAATCTTCATGGGCTTGGACACTCCAATGAAACTAAGTAATTTCTAGCTCTTTAATCTTTCCTTTACAAATTGACTTTCTGACTCTGTTTGAGCTCTGACCTCTATTCTTTCTTTTTTGTTTCTTTTTAATTGAGAGGTTCGGGACCTGCACACAGGAATTTGTGGACTAGTATTAAGTTCATGAATGTGGGAGCAGTTGTGCCAGCTGTGCCCAAACACACCCAAATGTCAAAAAAGATATTTTAACTTTGTAAATTAAAATAAAACTTTGTTAATTAAAATTAAGTTTAAATTCCTTAAGTCAAATAAAGATAAAATGAGATATATAAACTACTTTGTAAACTCCAAAATACTATACGGATAATAGCTGTTATTAATAATATTATTAAACTTGTAAGTTCTTTAGTTGATGAATAAAAATAATGTACTTTATGACACACTATCAACAGATTTGCCTTAAAAGGAGATCCCCTGGGGTTATCCCTAGTAAAATATACTATATGCTCAAGCCAGTTCTAACTAGCAAGAGCCAATAGTTAAATTTTCAACATAGCATGTACAACTTGGAAATCAGCAACTTAAAAATCAGAAATTGATTTTTTTGTCATTGTCATTTATACTTAAAATTTTAATAAAGCAAATTAAATTTAAAAGTGTGTATGCATGCTTTTTTTTTTTTCTGGAAAGGCCAATTGTTAAATATTAACCAGCAGGTTCTCGTATTATTTTATAAACATGGCTTGAGCTCAGTAGAAAAGCAATAGAAGCCTCAGGAATGATGTCATCACTGGAATTGAGTTCTGGTGACTGTAGCAATAACAATGACAACAACAACAATATTAACTGATGTTGATTCAGTTTTTTAAGGATCTCAAAGTGCTTTGAGTCATTGTCATTGTCTCATTTGAATCTCAGTACAGCCCTATCTATTTATTTTCCCCCCTCCCTCCTTCCTTTCCTCTCTCCTTTCCCCGCCTCTCTCAGGTGAGATCAGAGATCAGGAAATGAGAAAGCATAAGATAATGATGAATGTTGGAGGGGATGTGGGAAAACTGGAACACTGATACATTGTTAGTGGAGTTGTGAACAAATCCAGCCATTCTGGAGAGTAATATGAAGCTATACTCAAAGAGCTATCAAACTGCATACTCTTTGCCCCAGCAGTGTTTTAACTGGGCTTATATCCCAAAGAGAAGGCGGGAAAAGGACCCACCTGTGCACAAATGTCTGTGGCAGTCCTTTTTGTAGTGGCTAGAAATTGGAAACGGAGTGGATGCCCATCAGTCGGAGAATGGCCGGATAAATTGTAGTATATGAATGATATGGAATATTATTGTTCTATAAGAAAGGATCAGCAGGAAGATTTCAGAGAGGCCTGGAGAGAACTGATGCTGAGTGAAGTGAGTAGAACCAGGAGAATATTACACACAACAACAAGATTATGTGATGATCAATTGTGATGGCTGTGGCTCTTTTCAAAAGCGAGGTGATTCAGGCCATTTCAAATAGACGTGATGGAGAGAGCCATCTGCACCCAGAGAGAGAACTGTGGGGATTGAGTGTGGATCACATCATAGCATTTTCACTTTTTTTGTTGTTTGCTTGCATTTTGTTTGCTTTCTTGTTTTCCTTTTTTGATCTGGTTTTTCTTGTGCAGTATGATAATTGTGGAAATATGTATAGAAGAATTGCACATGTTTAACATATATTGGATTACTTGCCATGCAGGGAAGAGGGTGGGGGTGAAAGGAAGGAAAAATTTTAGAATACAAGGTTTTGCAAGGATGTATGTTGAAAATTATTTTTGCATATGTTTTGAAAATAAAAAAGCTTTAACAAAATAATAATAATAAAAGTCTTTCTTGATGCTCCTCAGACAACAAAGAATGATGTTTAGGAAGGAGTGGAAGGTTTAAAATGGATTTTTGCCTTCTTTCTTTTGGTATTGTTTGGAACACAGACTCAGCCAGCTGGGGCTTGGTGCTTGCTTTGGAGAGACTGATGAGATACAAGACCATTTAGTGTTTAGAATTGAGCCTGGCTGCCAAATTCTCCCTTCTCCCACCGCCCATACCCCACTTCAAGACTGTCAGCACATCCCACTCCCCAATCCCATGACACTGATCCTTGGATCCCAGAGTGAGGGAAAAGATAGAATTGTATATTCAGAGATGATCAACTTAACTACAGGTCTATTCAGCCCCTTGGGAAATTTCTAACAGTGAAACGGAGATTGGGGTTTGGTGGGATGGTGTGGGGGGATTGAGAAACAAAAAGAGAGAAGGGAAGAAGATAATCAAATGTATTTCAGGGAGGTATTTATGCTTTAGTCCAAATGGCCAGGAAAGGGAGGAGAGGAAAGGATGCAGAGGGGAGGTGGGAGAACCTCAGAGCCAGAACCCTTGCATTCAATAGCCTGGTTCTTTACTTCCTTGAACTGTGTCGCTTAGGCAAGCCACTAGCTATTTCCACGAGGCTCATTTTCTTCACCTGTTAAATGAGGAAGCTGAAGGAGGTAATCTCCAAGGTCCCTTCCAAGTCTAGCGTGTTAGGATCCTGTAATTCTGCAAGCAAAGGGCCAGAATGGGAAAGCCAAGGCCTGCAGAAGGAATGAGAACAAGTCCAGAGGTATCAAGTTTTGGGGGTGGGAGTGTTATTAAATAGTTCTTGGCCCTGGCCCCCCGCCAGGCATTTTAAGGCTTTGGCCATGAGCTCATAGGCTAATTTGCATAACTGGATGAATGAAGCCAGATTCACGATGGAACAATCATCATCTCTGATCCCCGAGGGAGGAACAATCCTCTCCAGCTGTGGCAGCAGGGCCGGGGAACCATTCAGGATGTGTTCCCTTCACTTCCTAAACACTCCCCCAAGCCCATCCAATAAGTGGCTTAGAATTATTTCAAGGCTTGGTCTGGCTTGGCTCTCCGGAGTGTATTGTTGCTCAGGAGGGCTGGAATTTGCTAAGAGCTCTGATGGAGATGGCGGTTGCAGTTTCACATCTGATAGCCTTGACAGTGAGGGCTTCAGAGGGGAAATGGGAGTGGGAGACGGGTCCTGGAACTGGATGCTCTTGTTTTTTTGGCCCCTTTGCAAATGAGCAATGAGATAACATGTAAAGTGCTTTGTGAACCTTAAAGAAATATATAAGCATTAATTAATATATTATTATTACTATTATTATTATTATAATAGAACAAGGTGTCCCAAAACTCTTAGCACAATTTTAAGCTTTTGACTCCGTGTTTAACTCCCTGTATTTATCTGAGCACTTTTTTATTTTTTTTTCCACAAAATCTCTTTGAAGCTGTGGGTGGTCAAAGTATAATTATTCCCGCTTCACAGATGAGACTATTGAGGGAAAGAAATGACCAGAATACAGCTGATGTGTGTCACAACTGGAATTTTAAAATTTTCTTTGATTCCTAGTCGATGACTTCACATTATACTGGCTTTTTGTAGCCATGTTCTCCTCTTCTCTTTGAGGGCAGATGACTCTGGAGGGCTCTCCTCTTCTGAGAAGATTCCCTGCCCAGCTTGTGTCTACATTGTTGTGAGTGGGAAGTGCCCTCCTTGGGGTCAGGGGATCCAGCTTCTGTCTGGATCTGCTTCTCTTGGTCTGTCTCAGGAAAGGATTTACCCTATATCTCTTAATCTACATAAATGAGATGGTGGTACCAGGTGCTAGTAGAGGAGCAGAGTTAAGAGACAAACAGGACACCTGAATTTTAGTCCTGGCTGTTCTCTCAACCAGGTCTGAGAATTTGGACAAGTCACTTCCCTTTTCTGGATGACCAATTCTTCATTTAGAAAAAGAGGGGCTTGGATTAGTTGGTCTCTAAAGTGCTTTACAGATCTAAACATTCTATGAATTTGTGATTTCATGCAGCCCCAAATGAGCCATCCTTAAAGCACTTTAATATGTATCTCATTTTATCCACTCAATAACCTGGGGAGGTAGGTAGTCCTATTACAGTTTTTGATCAGAGTAGTTACTCATTGATAGCAAAAATGTAGGAAAATTAATTAGCCAGTGGTATGGAGGAGGAAGGAGAGAAGACCTGCTGAAATGTCTCTTAAATTGTTTTTTCTCTCAGAAAGTAGAGCTGAAAAGAGGGTCACATATTCTTCATGAAGAAAAACTAAGTGGGGATCAAGACTTGGCCATAACTTGGTTAGCTAATGATCAAGCAGTAGCAGAGAGAGAATCTGAAATCAGATGCTGACTCCAAATGTACTGCTTTGTCTGTAATACCAGTCCGGTCTGCTCAGGATGATGTCTGTGTGGCCCTGGAAAGTGTGACTAGGAAAATTGGGAAATGAGAAGGCTGAGCTGGCCTCCCAGATATAAAAGCACAAGGGCCTCCTCAATAAGCAAATGACCAATGAAAGCTGAAGGAGACAAATTATTTTAAAACTGGTAGACATTGAATTGGAACTAGTGCTTCTCCTAGAGACTGGGTCCTTCTAAGTGATGCTTTCTATATCTTTCTGTGTAATCATTTATTTCCTAAACTAGACCTTTCCCTTTAGGTAGAATTCTGTTCCCCAACATAGACTCTGTGTCTTTGGTTAAGGTACCTTTAGCTCTTCCTCTTGTAGTAACCAATAGAAGGGGATATTTTTCCTTTCTTTTTTTTTCCAATTAGGAAACATATACTATGTTGTGATCCACACTCAATCCCCACAATCCTCTCTCTGGAAGCAGATGGCTCTCTCCATCACTAGACCATTGGAATTGGCCTGACTCGGCTCATTGTTGAAAAGAGCCACATCCCTCACAGTTGATCATCACATAATCTTGTTGCCATGTACAATGTTCTCCTAGTTCAACTCACTTCACTCAGCACTCTGACCATTTCTTACAGAACAATAATATTCCATAATATTCATATACCACAATTTATTCAGCCATTCTCCAACTGATGAGCATCCACTCAGTTTCCAGTTTCTGGCCACTACAAAGAGGGCTCCCACAAACATTCTGGCACATGCAGGTCCCTTTCCCTTTTTTAAGCCCAGTAGGAACACTGTGGATCAAAGGGTATATACAGTTTGATAACTTTTTGAGCATAGTTCCAAACTGCTCTCCAGAATGGCTGGAGACCAATGGATAATTCCACCAACAGTGTATTAGTATCTCCATTTCACAAAGTGCAATTAAAAAGAAACCTCAGCTTGAACTATGAGAGATGTTGAGTCTCAGTTCAAAGGAGGCCCTAGTGCATTAGGAACAGTATATAATCATAACCCTGAATTCCAGGAATACCCTCCGCATCCTCTCAGTTCCTTTACTGAGCTCACAGGCCATCCCTTATATGAAAAGTTTCCAGCTCCCCTCACCTGCCAAGGCCTTTCCCTAAAAAAATTACCCAGTATTTACTAAGCCCCTTGAAGACAAGAACTATTCTATATTAGTCACTGCATCTTTGGAGCCTGGCACATGGCAGATGCTTAATAAATGGTTACTGAGGGGCAGCTAGATGGCTCAGGAGATAGAGCATCAACTCTGGAGTCAGGAGGATCTGAGTTCAAAACCAGCCTCAGACACTTAACATAAGGGTCAGCTGTGTGACCCTGGGCAAATCACTTAACCCCAATTGCCTCACAAAACAACAATAACAGCAAAACAAATAGTTATTAATTGACTGATAGGACTCAGACAGAACTAGGAGAGACTTTCGAGATCATCTTGTCTAAGCCATAGCTTGTACAGCATTGATATTTAGGAAACGTTTGTTGATTCAGTAAGATTGGCAATCTAGACGTGTGATGGTATTAATCTAAAGTAAAAATCAAATAGACTTTTCACCTCCTCTCCTCTCTTGTGCTTTTTGTCTCTTTTGATGGCATGTCTTTTATTTCAGCAGCTGAGCTTCTAAGTTCTTTTAAATAAAATCTAGTAAAGCAAAGGAGATATGTGTGGACTCAAACAAGAATCTTACCGTATCTTCTTTAATCATAGCAAGTGGTATACCTGCCTCCAGCCACAAATTGTCTGGCAAGTTTTTTTTTTTTTAAAACACATCCTCAAATGTCACATTTAATATATTCAAGCCTGCGGATAATTGTCTTTAAACAACAGCAAAACAACAAATCATCCTTTGATGCTAATCAAATGTCAGCTTGGGTCTGCTGGGCTTGGAGGATTTGGAACTAGGAAGATCTGGGGAGCAAATACCCATAGTTACTAGCTATATGACTTTGGGGGAATTACAACTTTGTTGAACTTAGCTTCCCCAGTTATAAAATGGTGATAATGAATGAAAAAGTATTTATCAATCGCTTACCATTTGCCAAGCATCCTGCTAGGTGTAGGGGATGCCAGTAAAGATAGGAGCCCTTTCTTACCCTTAAGGAGATGAATTGATAATATATGTAGGGTAATGGGGGACTTATGATAACATATGGCACCTGTTATAAAGTCTGAGAATAATGGAAGTAAAATAATTTGTAAATTTTAAAACATCAGATAAATGACAGCTGTAATTGTTATCTTCATTGTCAATGAACATCAAGGAAACTGGGGAGGGGCAGTTATGGAACTTTCTTATAGAATTGTCTTTCCTCCAATCCAGTTGGGAATCTAGTCTGGGTCAAGACTGGAGTGTTTTCCTTTTTGAGCACATCCTCAGATCTATAAATCTATAAAGGCAGAGAGTTGTACTAGATCATAGGGAAGGGCAATGGACCAGAAGGTTTGAGCTGTGGTTCTGCTGTTTTGCAGTGTAGTTTGGCTAATCACACTCCTCTTAGATTTCAATAATCCTCTAAAACAATCCTCTTATTTTGAAGATGGAGACCTAAGGTACAATCCATGAGTATATTCAGCCAATATTCTTGAACAGAGCTGAAAACAACAGGCAATCCATGCTCTTTATTGCAGCCTGAACCAGATTAAAATGTAATGAGGAAGTATTTAACAAAGTAAATAAAAATACAATTGAACACAATGTTTAAAAAAATATTTTTAACATTCTTTAAAATTTTTTTGAGTTCTAAATTCTTTCTGTGCAGCCCCTCCCCACTATTGAGAAGATAAGCAATATGATGTCAATTTATACATGTGAAATTATGCAAAACTATTTCTACATTAACCATATTGCCAAAAACCAGGAAAAATAAACAAATTATATTTCAATTTACACTCAAAATTCATCCATTCTCTCTCTTGAGGTGGATAGAATTGTTTTTTTATCATGACCATTGTTTTGTTCAGTGTAGTTAATCATTACAATACTGCTTTTATTATATACAATGATCTCCTAGTTATACACATTTCACTCCACATCAATTCATATACATCTTTCCAGGATTTTCTGAAATGATTTTCCTTGTCATCTCTTTTAGCACAATTGTATTCCATGACAACTTGTTCAGCTATTCCCCAAATGATGGGCATCTCCTCAATTTCCAATTCCTTGTCACCACAAAAAGAACTGCTATAAATATTTTTGTCAGAAAATGTTGGTCCTTTTCCTTTGATCTTCTTGGGTTATAGACGTAGTAATAGTATTGCTGGGTAAAAGAATATGCAGAGTTTTACAGCCCTGTGGGCACAGTTCCAAATTGTTCCCCAGAATGGTTGGACCAGTTCATATTTCCATCAACCGGGCTTTAGTGTCTTGAACTTTCCACATACCCATCAATACTTATTATTTTCTTTTTTTTTTTTCTGTCAGAATATAGATAATGTTAATATAAGGTATCAAAAGTCAACATGTGGTTGCAGCGATCCTTATGTACGATTTAATGGCCCCCATTTTTGTGTGAGTGTGACACTACTAATGGAAAATGCCTTCCTTACCTGACCTTGGCAGTGGGAAATAAAGAAATCATTGATCTTAGAAGTTGAGGAGACATGGGATCTAGGCTGATCTTTGACAGTCATTTGTTTCATGACCTATAATACTCAATTCTCTGTGATTCAATAGCCTCATCTATAAAATGAATGAAAGACAGTGAATCTTAAAGGTTATCTTGTCTACCCCATTGGGGGAGCCTTTTAGGCCTTTGGTTATTTCTCTAAGGTCAGGAAACCCTAGCAGCCAGTTCACTACACTCTGGGTCAGAATGTAAGCTGTGTCTGTCCCCCGGGTTCCTACTGGGGACCTCCCTCCCAGAAAAGGCCAGCTTGGGTTGTCTTCAGGGCTGCCCGGAAGCTTTCTCCCTGTGATTAATGAGTGTTTCCCCTCCCTCTGGCTCAGCAGGGCCCTCGCTGAGGGAGGGATGGGATGTGGCTTTGGACTTGTGGGTAGCTCTGGGGTTTGGTGAACAGGCCTCGGAGCGTGGGCTGCAGCTGTTTATTTGGCAGGGTCCCGAGGAGTGTTCCTAAATTGCACTCACAGATGTAACTCAGCCGGCCAGTTGGAGACCGAGGGGTGTGTTAGAAAGCCTAAATAAATAAATAAAGTTGCCCCTGCACATTAGCAGCTGAATTTTTCCATGCCACATGTTCTCACATAAATGTAATTGTCCCCATTCCATTGTTCCAAACATTCTCTCTCCGGAACCCTCAGCTCACAGTAATCCGCCTGATTGCTTTGGCTGGTGTTGGCTCCAGATGTTGGCCTGGTTTCCCAAAGCCCTGGAGAGAAACCCGTCTGTCTCCTGGCTGCTGACCCTAAGATTTCTGATCCCCATTTTCCCCCCTACTTAAGCTGGTGTGGTTTTGGGGTGTTGGACCAGAGCTGGGCTCAGCCCCAGGCCCCAATTATCAAAAGCAGTGGAATTTGGCAGCAGCATGGTCCAGGCTTGAAATAGTTCTTAGCTAATGGAAAGAAGGAGATACAAGTCTCCTCCCTCCCAGCCCATCTTGAGGCAATAAGTTGAGTGTCAGCCTTTAGTTGCCTCTTCCAAGAGCCATAACTGAAGGTAGCAATCTTTCTTGCCTCAGTTGCTTCATTTGGGAAAAAAAAGATATTGTTAGACTAGATGGAATCTTAGATCACTTTCAATTCTAATATCCTAATGAAAATAGTTATAATTTGGTAGTGCTTTAAGGTTTGTAAAAACATTTTACACACTAATTCTCATTCTCAGTTGATTCTTGCAACAATGCTGGGAGGGAGATAGCACCAAGCATTCTTGTCTTTCTTTTATAGATGAGGAAACTGAGGTCCATCGAAGTCAAGGAATTTTCCCAGAGTTACACAGCTACTAAGTAGTAAAGCTTACATTCTAGCTCCTATCTTCTGATTTTAATAATAATGGCTAACATCATCTTATTTAATATTCAATCTCAAATTGAAGGGGAGGTGTTTTTGTAGTTCTCATTTTATAGATGAGAAAAAGAAAGTTCTGAGAACTTAATTGTACTGGTGAGGGATACTTAGTTTTTAAACATCAGAATAGGACTCAAACCCAGGTTTTCTTGATATTGCATTCAGAACTTTAATCACTAAGTGATGTTGCTGCTATTCTCTAAAGCCACTAGTTTTTGTATTTTGTAACAGCTGTGTTTAATGATAATAATAAATAATAATCATAGCTAGCATTTATAAAATGCTTAAACTTTGCAAAGTGCTTCACAAATATTATTTCATTTGATCTTCACAACACCCTCAAGTTAGATGCTATTATTTTTCTCCATGTACAGATGAAGAAACTGAGGCAAATAAAATAAGTGGACTTACCTACTCACAAAACTATTAAGTTTCTGAGGCCAGATTAGAATGCAGGTTTTCCTTAGTCTGGGTCTAGTGCTACCTGATTTTTTATTGTTCTATGATTCTCAAAAAAAGTCCCCCCCCCTCCCCAATCAAAACTCCAAATAATACTTTCCTCTTTTTTTGTGTGTCTATTGGGTATCTGGAACCTCCTTATTGATCCTTTCTACCAAACCACATCTGCTTCAATTAGTTCTCAGATCAAGCCTAAGGACTCTAAGTCTTGTTTTCCCTCTCAATTTTCCAGGACTTAATATTCACTGTTTACTCATTAATTTTGAAGTGTTGGCAATTATTCGTTGAGGTGAAAAGGGCTCAGAGAATATTAGGATATCCTTGTGATGCTGGTAATTGGTGGAATAGATGTATTAATAAGCTGGTCTCTGGATTTTTGTGACTAAGTGTAAAGTCAAGTTTGAGTTTGGTTTGAATGACTGTGGTGGCTGCGTGATTCGAGTTCTGAGGGCACAGAGGCAGAGACAGGATGTTAGTGATTATTGGTATGAGTAAAGAGCAAAATTGATGAAGGCAATTTGAAGCTGTGTGGTGAAGTTTGAGATGAGGATATCCCAACTGATACTTGCTAGTAAGGAGGGAGTGTGGGGGCAGAGTTAGCCCAGTGTAAATTCTTAATAAATGCTTAATGATTGTTTGAGTCAACTGAGTCGACTTGTGAGAGTATGGGAAGAGTGGGTTCTAGGACTGCTGAGCAGTAGGTGTATTCTGGTTGTAGTGGTTTGACTGATTTAGGTCCCAGTGTTAATGTTGATCCTCATGGATCAGAGATTGAGATTAGATCCGTTAAGGATTCTAGATTCATATATCCAATAAGTGTCTCGGTCAACAATTGAACTCAGATCTATCTATTCCATCTCTAATGTCCTTACCAATAAAGGTTTTACTAACCAAATCTTTTTCAAAACCCACTCCTTAAAACTAAATCAAAACTTAAAACATACAGCACAATTTTCAGTTTAATCTGTATTTTAAATATTTTCTCCATTATTACTCTCTTAAGTCTAAACAAACAACAAATGAAGCCTTGATTTGTAGCATTTGCCAAATTTTCAAGGAATAAATGTTCACACTGAAGATACCAGCTTTCATGAGTTAGTTGAATTTGATTACTGCATAATTCTGTAAGTTGCATGATCAATATTTTGGAAATTGTGGTGACAAACCCTGACTAGTATCAGAAATCTGGTTGAAATATTTCTGAATGTCGAAGAATCTCTGGTTAGGGAAAAGAGAGTACCTAATTGCTAAGGATCAAAAAGAGGAATATATCTAGAACCTGTCAATTAATCAAGAAGCATTGTGCCTAGCACTGTGCTTGGTGTGGGGAATACAATATGAGTTTGTTTGACTTTGCTACAATTATTTTTGTGTGATAAGTTTTTTGTCTATATTCTTGTTGCTTTTATTTCCAATCAAATTATCAGCTTTCTGAGGGCAAGGCAGAGACTGGATCCATTTTTTTCCAGCCATGTTTAGTAGAGAGTACAGAGGATACTTGATAGGTGGTGTGTTTCTGGCTGCAAATCAACCAAATCATCAATTAGCAACATTTGTTAAGGACTTATAATGGATACATATCATTTCATATGATTGCCACCTAGTCATGTTTTCCAGGTGATAGTAATTGGACCTGAGTTCAGAAGAACAACTATCTCTGTGGCTCTTACTCCAGATCAGTGGTCCTCAAACTTTTGTTCTCAATATCTTTATCCTATTAAAAATGATTGAGGATCTGTCCAAAGAGGTTTTGTTTATGTGGTTTATAGTTATAGATATTGATCATATTAAAAATAAAAGCTAATTATGAATTTGTAGACTCTGAAAGGATTTCAGAGATTCCCAGGATGCTCTGGACCAGATTTTGAGAACCACTGCTCCAGATGCTCAGAACTCACCATCATTGCTTTGATTTTCTGCTCCCCTATTTTAATGTGGTTTGTGTTCTAACTACAGTAGCAAAGAGCCTGGCTTTGTACCCTTTTTTCTGCTCTCCTTTCCTTCTCCCTGCAAAAAACAAATAATTAAATAAAAACAAATAGATTCTGTAACAAATTCAGAGGAAAATGGGAAAGATCTCCAGCTGAGTCCCTGCAAGCTTCTTCCAGTCTTCCATGCTTAACTGTTCAATCCTGTTCTCTTCTACATTTTGTATTATTCAAGTCATACAAGTCTGTTGATTTTATATATACAGAATTGGAACAGTACATGTTGGATTTAGCTTAAATACCACTTAAATACTCTTTCTCAATCCAAATGCAATTGAAGTCTCCAAAGTTCATTAGCCTCATGCCAGACTCTCTGAAGAGTGTTTCTTTTCAGCAACTTATTCCCAAAAGGGGTCCCCAAAGCAACACGATCAAGCTGTAACCCACGTAAGCATCCATTAAAAATAGGATATTGTCTGGAGGTGGGCAGTTAATCTCATTAGACTTAACTCTTAGGGATGCTCACTTGGGCTAAACCTTAGAGTCCTTTTTCAGGAATAAGGTGTTAAAATATAGTCTTCACAGTAAACTAGGAAAAAATATTTACATCCAAGGATTCTGATAAAGGTCTCATTTTAAAAATATATAGGTTATTAACTCAAATTTATAAGAATGCAAATCATTCTCCAATTGACAAATGGTCAAAAGGTATGGACAAACAGTTTTTTTTCAGATGAAATTAAAACCATTTCTGGTCATATGAAAAAATGCTTGAAATCACTATTGATCAAAGAAAAGCTAATTAAGACACCTGTGAGGTACAATTGCACACCTCTCAGATTGGCTAATATGAAAGAAAAAGATAATAATGAATGTTGGAGGGACTGTGGGAAAACTGGGACACTAATACATTGTTGATGGAATTGTGAACTGATACAATCATTTGGGAGAGCAATTTGGAACTATCCTCAAAGGTCTATCAAACTGTGCATATCCTTAATCTAGCTGTGTCTCTATTGAGTCTGTATCTCAAAGAGATCTTAAAAAAGGGAAAAGGACCCACATGTGCAACTATGTTTGTAGCAGTCCTTTTTGTAGTGGCAAGAAACTGGAAACTGAGTGGATGCCCATCAGCTGGGGAATGGCTGAATAAATTGTGGTATATGAATTCTATGGAATATTATTGTTCTATAAGAAATGATCAGTAGAATAATTTCAGGGAGGCCTGGAGAGACTTATAGGAACTGATGTTGAATGAAATGAGTAGAACCAGTACACAGCAATGAGATTATGTGGTGATTGGTTCTGATGGATGTGGCTCTTTTTAATTGTGAGGTGGTTCAGGCCAGTTTCAATAGTCTTGTGATGGAGAGAACCATCTGCATCCAGAAAGAGTACTATGGGGACCAAGTGTGGCTCACAACAAGAGTATTTTCACTTTTTGGTTATTATTTGCTTTCTTGTTTTTTTTCTTTTTGATCTGATTTATCTTGAGCAGCATGATAATTGTGGAAATATGTATAGAAGAATTGCACATGTTTAACACATATTGGACTGCTTATCGTCTAGGAAAGAGGATGGGGGGAAGGGAGGGAGAAAAAAATTTGGAACACAAAATTTTGTAAGTGTGAATGTTGAAGACTATGCATGTGTTTTGAAAATAAAAAGCTTTAAGAAAATGTCGTCTTCAGAGATAATTCGCATGTCTACATATGTGGGGTATGTAGATTTGGAGTTTGAATTATAGCTTTGTGCTTTGCGTGAGCTAGGATAAGGCATTTCCCTCTCTTGGCCAGTCTCTTCATCTGTAAGATGGGGAAGTTGTTCTAGATGATCTCTAGTGTTTTTTCCATCTCTAAATCTATATTGTATATACTATACCCTCCTTTCTGGACTACTCTCCAGCAACCACTGGCAGGTGGCTCCCATATCACAACATATGGCACCCAAACATGGGGCACAAAAAACACAAGAAGCAAAGAAGCAGCAGAGCTTGAGAACTGTTCCTGAGTAGGATCCTCCCAGAGTTCCTTTGGTAACCCACGGGGAAGGAAAGGGAGAAGAGACCTGGTAAGACTTTTTTAGTCTGGGTAATTAAATGGGCCAACACATCAAAGAGCCGAGCCAGGAGACTGATGAGAGATTTATGAAAAATACCTCCCATCCCATCCCACACTCATTCCTGCTTTTGTCTTTGCTTATGAAGTGATCTTGAGGCTGGAATACCTACTTTGACATCTCCATCTATTTGAATCTTTCCCATCCTTCAGGATCCAAATTATGTTTTACCTCTTCCACAATGTCTTCCATGACTATTCACTCCTGACTTTGGATCGTACTTTTTTAATGCACTAGTCATTTTGACATGTGCTGGTTTGTAATATTATATGACAGCTCTGTGTGCAATTTTTGTCTTTCCAGCTAGATTGTCAGGCTTTTGAGGGCAGTGATCATGCTTTATATTTCTTTGTATTCACCAAGCCTAGCCATGTGCCTTGCAATCTGGTAGGAGCTTAATAAAACTGTCCTTTGCTGAATTGAATCTTTGTCACTGGAGGTCTTCAAGCCAAATCCAGATGACCACTTGTTGGAGAATGTTGAAGAGAGGATTTCTTCTCATATATTTTGTTAGTTGATCTCTGGAGTTCTTTCCAACTTTGATATTCTCTGTTCTAAGTAAAACGTAGCACTTCTGTCTCTTCGCCACACCTATGAAAGCCCAGAGGGCCAGTGCAAGTATACCTGGAGCTAACTTGGAATCTGGCCACTCGAAACCTGAGTTGCTGCCTCCACCTCTTCACCTCTAAGCAGTTTCTTGAGCCCAGCCCGTGCCCTTGCTTGGGAATGGCACCCTGGCTGCATCTGCTCCAGCTGCTAATCCTGGGGAGCAGCCCAGCTCAGTGGCAAGAACTGGCATGTCTTCTCTCAAAGAGCCTATCTTACCCAACCATGCAGCTTGTGTGCTCCACTACCCAGATGCCAATTCCTTCATCACCTACCCTTGCCAGGGTATCACTATCCACCTTTTGACCTCCCTAAAAGTCTGGCCATTCCCTCAGATTGGCCTCTGCCCCAGGGAAAACAGAAAAGCAGTAGACTTTTCTTGACTATTCTTCCCATCAGCTCACTGGACCTCAGAGTTCTCCCCTATGTCTCAAGGATCTTCTCAGAAGGGGAAGAAAGAGACCCAGATTTCACGCTCAGATCAGGAAAAGGAGAAGCCGAGAGGACCCCAAGGCTCTCCCAGCCTCATCTAACTGCTTTTCATGGTGTAACAAGGAGGAAGTGTGACAGAGTGGGCATCACACCGGGCTTAGGAATTTGAGTTTCAATTAAAAATCTGTTCTCTGTCACCAACTGACTACGTGACCTTTGGCAAACCATTTTAAGTTTCCAGACTTCAGTTTCCTCATCTGTAAAATTAGATAGTTGGACTAGATAATAATTTAATTCAATTAAGCAAATGTTTGTTAAGTGCTTACTACATGCAAAGCACTCTGCTTTGCCCTAGGCATACTAAGCTACCTGGGGTTAAAGAGTTTGCATGTTGCCATGGAGCATACAACATGTAGACATACACATAAAGTAAATAAGATGTCATTTCAAGAGGGGCAGAAAGCTAAGGATTGCAGAGATCAGGACAGGATTTATGGAGGAGGTGGTACCTGGGCTGTGCTTGAGAAAAGGCTTAAGTGAGAAAGGAGGGCATCTCAGACAAGATGAATGGATGACTTGTGCCCAGGAGGAAAGGTGGGAGACATTGGAACTCCAGGGACCTGGGTGTTAGCCCTGGTTCTGTCACTAACTAGCCATGTGACCCAGGGTAAGACATTCATTTCTCTACCTCCATTTTCTCCATCTGTAAATGGGCAGATGATAAAAGCCAGTCAGAGTACCCTTGGGATGGGTGGTGGGTAGGATAGATGCTCTCTAGAACTGGAGAAATTATAGCCTGTAATTTTTCAGTGAAAAGCACTTCATCTGGGTGAAGAAAGGAGTCTGAAACTGGGCTGTGGAACAAAGCTGACTGTGTTCGTTTGTAGGGCTGCTTCTTGCAGTCAGCCAATACTTGTATTTGGGGGTGGGAAGAGGGAGGAAGGCTGGGGGAGTAGATCCGCTGAGTTCTACGTGATGGACTTGGTACATGTGTGTTTTTCCCCCTTGTTTCAGAGTTCCAGAATCATTTGTTTCCTTTGGCTTTCGAGGGATGACCATAAAAAATCGCCCAGACCCCCTCTTTCCCCTTCTCTTTAAAGCCCTCTCCCTTGTCTTGTGATACAAAGGCTAGTGATGGATAGAGCTCCCCCAAGAGCCCCACGGCACCCCCCTGCCTCCCCACCCAGGATAAACAATGGGAGGGGGAGGGCATCTCTTCCACAGTCCCATTTAAGAGAATATGTGGAGGGTCATTTAATTTATAACACAAACATAAATCCAAGTTATGGCCCCGGCAGTGGGGGCTGTGGAGCTGGCGTGAAGAATGGGAGAGGGGAAAGGCAGTTCTGCTGCTTCCTTGCCTCCCTCTGGCTGGGCTCCCTGTGTCTCTGTAACCGACAGTCAGACAGATGTTGTGGTTTCTGTGGACAAAGAGGGACAGAAGCTTGTTTTGGTGGGTGGAGCGCTTGGGTCTGAAGAAGACCAAATTGGGGGGCTCCAGTGTACCCCCCCTTTGCCATGCCAGAAGGTCTTCCTTGAAGGACATTACTCTAGTGATGGTCTTTTTATCCCAGGTCACATGGCTTTCCCCTATCCTCCCTAAGGACCTTTCTGTTGATCTCATTGTCGTACTGGCCCTCCCTCCAGCTTTCCAGAGAACTTCCAGAGCCATGTTTGAAGAATTCCATGAAGCCTTTATACCTCTCTCCTCCATCTACCCTTCCCCAATCCCTTTTTAAAAAATCTGCTCTTCACCTTCTACCAGTCACAAGGATTCAATGCTTAGACTGCCCTCATCAACGTTAGACCTGAGATGCATTGTACCAGAGTAGCTACAACACCAGACCTGAAATCAGGAAGACCTGAGTTTGACTTGTTTCTCAAATACTTATTAGCTGTGCGATCCTCTTTAAATCTCATTTTTATCATCAGTAAAGAGGAGATAACAGCATTAATTTCTCAAGATTTGCTATGAGGACCAAGCTTAATAATATGAAAGATTTTTGCAAACTCACTCAAAATTAGAGCTCATAAAGCCCCATGATTGTCTTTGCTTTTACTAACTTGTTAAAGGCTATATTAATTCAAAACAGACACCAAAAAATCAAACAGTCTAGCAAATAAAGTGACAATTTAAGTCTCTTGATGTACTCAGGGACCAAACTCTACTATAGTTCACCATACTTCCAATAGGGAGGACACACATGTAAAAAAGACAAATGATTAGGGAACACTTTCAGGGCATATGTGGAAGGTTCATGTAAGATCAGGACATTTTAGGGGCTTTGACACTACAGGGGCTGCTTATGTACTACAACACAGTAATTATGTCATTGGGTGCTGTGTTTCTGCTCTCCTTTGGACAAAGTATCTCAAATGGGCATGCTTCATCTATGGGTTTTTTCCACTTCTGTTTCTCACTGGGCACTACTTTGTTTCTGCTGGGTGTTTCCAACAGTTTCAATGTTATTGGGTTTCTTTTTTTGCTACTTACTGTTCTTTAGGATTCAGCTTTTCAGGTTTATCTTCTGAGCTCATTCTTATCTTGTAAGGGGCAGTGACTAGAAAGCCTTTTCCTAACAAAGTCAGATTAAAAGCTTTTTAGTCCCTGACTGAGGGTAAAAAGCCATTACATCTAGGTAAGGGCACACACAAAAAATCTAGCCTCAATATTCTAAGCTAAATTTTTCTGTTATTTTGAATTTGAGTCTCATGCTACACAGACCACTCTTTGATTTAGGATTAGGAAATTCCTTATAACTCCTATTTATTCCCTAACTGGGGCCTTGTGTCCTGAGGGAAAGACATATCTCCCAAACCTTATAGGAACTGTGGAAGCTATAGTTATTAGTTCCCCAAATGCTCTCTGATTAGCTTTTACATGAAATTGATCAAGAGCAAAAATCTAAGTTAAGATGGCAAAGTTACTGCTTTCGATTCACTTGCCCACATTCCTGCCTTTCAATGAGAAAACAAAACAAAACAAAACAAAACCTTTGACCACCACTGACACTATCATTTACTGCACAACTACTCTTTCCCCAGCCTTTCTCCCTCTTTTCATCTAAACTTACGCTGTCCGTGGTAATAATAGTAAAGCAGTCATAACAGTAGTAGTTGTGGTGATGGTAGTGGTAAGAAAAGTAGTACTAACAGTGATAGTACTAGTAGTACTAGTAGTGGTAGGAATAGCAATAGCAGTAATATTGATAGTAATAGTAGCACTAGTTATAGAAGGAGTAGCAATAATGGTAGTGATAGTAATAGTTGTAGTGGTAGTAATAATAATGATAGCAATAGTAGTAGTAGTTGTAGTAGTAGTAGAGTAATGATACTAGTAGTAGTGGTGATAGTAATAATAGCAATAGTAATAGTATTAATTGTAACAGTAGTAACAGTGGTAGTAGTAGTAGTAGCACCAGCGATACTACTAGTACTAGTGGTGATAGTAATAATAGCAATAGTAGTAGTATTGATTGTAACAGCAGTAACAGTGGTAGTAGTAGCAGTAGTAGCGATACTACTAGTAGTAATAGTGATAGTAGTAATAGCAATAGTAGTAGTATTGATTGTAACAGTAGTAACAGTGGTACCACTAGTAACAATACTGCTAGTAGTTAGTGATAGTAATAATAGCAATAGTAGTAAAATTGATAGTAGTAGTACTGGTAGTGGTAATAAAAAGAGTAACAATAATAGTAGTAATAGTGATAGTAGTAGTGGTAGTAGAAATAATAGTGATAGTAATAGTAGTAATAGTTGTAATGGTCATAGAGTAGTGATAGTAGTAGTAGGAGGAGGAGTAAGAATAGTAGTAAAAGTTATAATAGCAATAGTTAGTAGTATTCATTGTAATGTAGTAGCAGTGGTAGTTGTAGTAGTAGTAGCAGCAGCAACAATAGTAATAGTAGCAATAGTAGCAGTATTGGTAGTAATAGTAGTAGCAGTGGTAATAGTAGTAGCAGCAACAATAGAAGTAGTAGTGATAATAATATTATTATTAGTAATAATAGTAGTAGCAGTGGTGGTGGTAGTAGTATTGACTCTGAAAGCAACACTGAACACAGTCAGTTTTGTTTTACAGCCCAACATCAGCTTCCTTTCTGCCCTTTGAGCTATTTTTTGGCTAGACTTTCTGTTTCCCTCTGGGTCGAAGGCAGGGAGAAAAATACTAGCAGTATTTATTTCACATGATTTTTGTGAGGTTTCAATAACATGATGTGTATAAATCATTTAGCAAACCTTAAAATACCCTAGAAATGCCAGCTTTTTTTAAAAAAATTAAATTTTAAATTAAATTAATTAAAATGAAATTTAAAAATAATTTTTATATAGATCTGTGATTTTGGTGATATATAGGAAACCCCTAATGAGGATTAGAGGCTTTTTTTCTACTAATGCTGACTGGTAACTTCTTGGGAACCTATTATATTAAAGTTTACAGAGTGCTTAACAAACAGCATCTCAAGAGTGCAATGAAATCTCATTACAATCTCAGGACATAGGGACTATTATTATCCTCATTTTTTTTCCTGAATCAATTGGGATTCAGTGACTTGTCCAGGGTCATCCAGATAGGAAGTGTTAAGTAGATGAGGGCAGATTTGAACTCAGGTCCTCCTGACTTCAGGATTGGTGCTCTAGCCACCTAGCTACCCCTATAATCCCCATTTTACAGATGAGGAAACCAAAGCAGATAGTGTTCAAGAGACTTAAGTAGGGTCCCAGAGTGAGTGAGTGTCTGAGACTGGATTTGAATTCAGGTCTTTCCAACTAAGCCCAGCATTATAATTTGCCAACATCCTGGATTTAGAAAGCTACATGGCCCAAGGAGGGATTAAGTTACTTGCTCAGAACTACATTAGAGGCAGTACTTTTTTGCTTTGCAGTTGCTTTGCGTCCCACATTCAGAACCCCTTAGAAGGATGATTTTGATGATTATGTCCACGGGAGGAGCTCTGATTTGGGGCTAGGAAAACAGCTTCTAGGACCAGAATCTGCAACAAACTCGCTGTCCACAAAGGGTTTGTAATACATTAACCTTTAGAGAGCATTAAAGGTGTTGGGTTTCCAAGTGTACATTCATTCATTCATTCATTCATCAGCAATCCTTCACAGAGCACTGTGGTAGACACTGGAGGAGATAATAAAGATGAATGATGCTGGCCCTTGACAGTTCACAGTCGAGTTTTGAAGACAGGACTTAGAATCACAGGTGATTAGAGATAGGTGTACTTAGATTTATGATTTGTCATAAAAGAAACAACTCATGTTAAAAAAAAAAGCATAAGGGATTCAAGTTAGACTAAAAGGAGAACTAACTGTGTATCTGGTGCTCACTGGGGGTGGGCCAACACTTTTTGAAAAAGCAGGAGAAGATTTCTTTCCCTGGGGATCCAGAGCTGAAATTCAGAAAAGATTGATTGCTGTTCCGTGAGGAAGCTGGGAGCAGCTGAAGAATTCCTTGATGTTGGGGGTTGCTTACACAAGAAGAAAGGCCCTGGGACTGGCGGGGAAGGAGAGCTGGCTGCTGGCCACCTAGTCCAGAGGTGAGGAATCTGCTCTATTCAGCTAACTCCTGTTACAGAACCAGCTTGCAGACCTGGAGTGGGCCCCCCAGGAATTCCCCTTTAACTCTGCCAGGGATTTTCCCTGAGCCAGAGGGTCCTGAGCTTTCACAGTTTAGGAAAGGCAGCTGAGGCCCTACCTTGACCTTTCCGATCAACCAATGCTCCTTTGGGCTCCCAAGCCTTCAATTCTCTTGCCAGAATTTCCACGGGCCTTCTAGAACTCCCTTCTGCTATCTCAGTTGCCTTAGAGACAGTATCAGCTCCCTGCTGTTTTCCCTACAGACTGGCCTCTTTTAGTCCTGGCTCCTTCCCTTCTTCCAGCAGGCATTATCTATCCCAAGGGCCCTACAGAGGTGACCCCTGGAGAGCCAAGCTCCAGACATCCTGGAATCCTCAGAAGAAAAACCTGAATTTAAACTGAACTAAACTAAATAGGCTGGAGTCACCTTTCCTCCCCCATTCTCCCCTCTTCTACATTCAATTCCTTTCTCTTTGCTCACTTGCTTTCCTCACTGTCCCCCCTTCTCCATGTTTTCTCTTTCCTTTCTCCTGTTTTTTCCTCCACCTGGCTCCATACCTCTACTTCTCTCCTCCCATCCTTTCCCAAGCAACTGACAAATTCCATCACCTGGAAAAGAAAGTCCTCTTAGAGCAGGAAGCCCACCCCCATCTTTGTGTGCCCTCTGGCCAGGAAACAGCTTGGGGCCCTCAGTGGGTTTTTATGGGCCAGGCAGGTCTGCTTGTAATAGGATTGGACTGAACCAATGCCAAGATTTGGCCTTCCTGTCTGGGCCTGAGAGGGCAGGAAAATACCCTTCATTCCAGCTGCTAACTGGGCTGCTGGGATAGCGAGTTTTTTTGGATGACAGTCAGGCTCCAAAGAGATATTGACTTGCTAGAACAATGGACTGATTATAAGAAAATTAAATTTAATATGAATAAATACAAAGTCTAACACTTGGGTTAAAAAAACCCCACTTCATAAGTACAACAGGGAGGATGTAGGGAGATGCAGCTAGACGGTATTTCAGGTAAAGGATTCTGATCTAGGATTTAAGACGACTTCAAATTCAATATGAATCAGGAGTTTGACAGAGCAACAACAACTAAAATTAATGGCATGCTAAACTGCATTGAGAGATAGAGTGTCTTAAGCAAGGGAGGTAATCACTTCTGAGTCCTCTAGTCAGATTAGATCTGAAGTATTATGTTCATTTCTGGGAACCGTATTTTGAGAAGGAGAGAAGCAAATTGGAATGTATCCAGAGGAGAATGTATAATAGAGGCTTGAAGACCATGCTATACTCTCTGTCGAAGAAACTAGGAATGTTTAGTTTGGAGAAGAGAAGACAGAGGGTTTGTTTTCAAGCATCTCTTTTAGAAAGGGAATTGACTAGATTGGTTCTGCTCAGACCCAGAAAGTCAAAATTAGAACAATGGCAGAGAGATGGATTTTGCTTGTAGTAAGAACAATATCCCAATGGAGTTGTCCAAAATGGGAAAAAAAAGGCTTTCTTGGAAGATAGTGGGCTCTTGTTTGGTAGGGGTGAGTGTTGGGGAAGGAAGGGCAGGGAGAAGAGTTCAAGTGGAAGCTAGATGACCACTGGTCAGAGATCCCATGAAAGTCTTGGTGAGCCCACCTTTAATGGAGATGGGTCCATGTCTCCATTAGCCAGTAGGAGGCAGGGGATTACGCAGGGGGAAGGATCATGGATCTTAAATTTAAAGATGAAGGGGTGGGGGGTTAAGTGTTGTCCTCTTGAGCGGGACTGCATTTTGGGTTAAAGAATAGTAGAGAGAGAAAGAGCAAGAGTCATCCTGTAATTGAGGCCTTGAACTAATTTTAGTAGATAATTGAGCTGGTCTGAACTTGCCTGTTAAAGGGTTTGGTTGGGAAATGCAACCTTACTTTGGCTACCTCCAGACAGGCCTGGACTCCCCTTTCTGTTCTCAGTTCACCTCTGAGGGGTTTGGAGACAGGTAGAAGCTGAGATTTGGAGAGTAAATCTTGTTTGTGGGGTACGGTCTTGATTTAGGGCAAACAGAGTTGGCCAATCATGTTCCATTCTGGACTATTTCCTATTCTCCAGGTTTGAGAAGAGACAGGTTAATATGCTTAGGTCTCAGCCTATTCAGCAGCCAAAGAAGAAGCCCCCCAGGGCTAGTAAGTAGTAAGTAAACCTCTGTTCGTGTGGGTCAGGTCAATGGATGCTGCTTAGAGGGCCTTTTTTTTTTGACATACACCATCCTCTGATTTTCCCTGGGTCAGCCCCGTATAATTGATAGAAGGATCCGAACCCAGGGCAGGAATGAGGGGGGTATGATGGATAGTGTACCCTACAGAGAGCCAGATTTCCTGGATACAGAGCAACAGCTGACTCATTCCATGATTGACTTAGCATGGGGCTGGGCACTTATCAGATGCTCAACCACCCACAGAATCAATAATTATATTTACAAGTTAGAAAAGACCTTCTTGACTTACTTCCTCCTCAGCCTAGGAAGGGGCCACTGAATCCAATCCAAAGCTTTTGTAAGGATGTTTTTTATAACATCTTCCAAAAGCTAATGAACCAGTCTTATCTTGAAATCCTCCACTGAGGGCAAACCCATTATTTCTACTTTAAAGTAATTCTTGCTTTCAGGAAGCTATTTGTCCATTCATTTACTTATGTACTCTTTGTTTGTTTATTCGTTTATCCATTCTTCTGTTCATTTGTTCTTTTTTATATCGAGCCTAAATCTAATACTATGTTAACTTCTACTCTTTGCTCCTAACTTTGTTCTCAGTACTCAAACAGACTTGCGTGTGAGAGCCCTTCAGATATTTGAAGACTTCTATCCTATCACCCCAGAATCTTTTCTTCTCCATAGTAAGCATTCGTGATTCTTTCGACTAGTTGTAGAATTCTGGTCTCCCCCTATTGGATATAATACAGCTTTTCTCCATTCAGAACTGAATCTAACACAATACCCCAGATATGTTCTGCCAGAGCAAATTATAGTGGCCATAACCTGGGGTTCAGTTGACAAATTAACAAGTTGTTTAACGATGTTCTTTTAATTAACCTATGCTGCAGTTTCTCCAGCTACAAAATGCAAGGGAAAGGGCAAACTACTACTTCTGAGGCTTCCTTGAACAGCGTTTTGGTAAAAGCAACTTTTCAGAAGATGAATTAATGGGGAGAAAAGTGTGTTGGTAGCAAATAGCAAATGGTAGATAGTATAGTAGGAAGATCACTGCTCAGAATCCCTAAATAAGAAGTCTGAGTTTGACCACTGACTGCTATCTTTAGGGTCCTAGATTTATTATTTGTAAAATGATAAACATAATAGCTTGGAAATTAATTATTTCATTCATTCATCTGTTATCCATCTATTTACCTATTTATTCCACAAATATGTGAATACCTAATACATGTATATATAGTTCTAGGAACTGTATGAGATTAAAAAAATGAAGAGGACAGTTTCTACAATAATGCTTAATAAGACATGTTTACACATGATGCTAACAGAAGACAGACTGTATTTCTTGTTTGGTAAGTATGGGGAGAAGTGGGCAGAAAATGGCCTTTGATTTGGGTTTTGGGGAACAAATAGCTTTTATACAAATATAATTGAGGGATTCTAGGCTGAGATAACTGTGAGAAAAAGTCTCTGAAGTAGAAAAGTATCAGATGCGATCAGGGAACTGGATAGTTTGGCTAAAGTGAGGAGTGTAGTTAGAGGTACATTGTGTGATATAAGAAATAAGGACATATCACATGAGAGGGGTTGAGATAAGATCATAGAAAGCCTTGAATGCCAGGCTAAGCCATCTGAATTTTATTTCTCAGGCAAAGTGCTCTGCCCATATAATAATGGGTTAGAAGAACGATGATCAAGAATAAAAATACTCTTCCTACCAGATGCTCAAGAATGATAATGTGTGGAGAATATTAATGTGAGCACAAGGCTGGTATTCAGATTAGCAGAGTGGAAGGAGAGAGGCTAATTTTACCTGATATTTGACTTTAGGGGTCTAGATATGTTCCTCCCCAGCCTCCTGGGAATGTGTCCTTTCCCAGAAGCAGCCACAGTGACCATCTCTCCTCCTCTTTCCCCTCTCAGCAGTTCTTGCCATGATTCACTATAATTATATGGGCCAGACTGCTGATCCTGCAAGATCAGAAGGTTGTCTGTCCTCCCCAGCCTATCTCACCCCACCCTCTGCCAGAAAGAATGGCCCAAGCTTAGGAAGAGGCTCGCAAGTCTTGAATCATGAGTGTCAACATAGTGACCCATGCACGGTCTCTCTTTCTAGCTAACTGCCTTTCTACCCTTATCCAATGGATAAAGCTAGCTCTCTCTCTCTCTCTCTCTCTCTCTCTCTCTCTCTCTCTCTCTCTCTCTCTTTCTCTCTCTCTCTATTTCTCTCTTTCTCTATTTTTCTCTCTCTCTGTCTCTCTCTCTCTCTTTGTTTGGAGGAGTAACAGGAATTCAAAACAGCTCTCCCAGGAACTCAGTGGAAAAGAGATGTTCATTTCTCAAGGTTATCATCATCTCAATGGTGAGAGATAAGTAGAACAAAGTAATGGCAGCCCCTAAATTGGAAAATTGGGTTCTTTGAGTATCACTATCCACAAAAATCTGAGTTTTTACCATAACACATTGGATGTTATAAAGTAAACCCCCAAAAGGTACTAAGAGCAGAATTTTCTTTTTTTTAAAATTTTTTAATTTTAATAGGATTTTATTTTTCCAACTACATGTAAAGATAGTATTCAGTATTCACTTTTGAAAACTTTGTGTTCCAATTTTTTTTCCTCCCTTCTTCCTTCCCTCCCTCTTCCCCAAGACAGCAAGCAATCTGATACAGGTTAAACATGTACAGTGCTTCTAAACATATTTGTATATTTGTGCAAGAAAAATCAGATCAAAAGGGAAAAAAAACAAGAGAAAGGAAAAACAAATAAACAACAATAACAACAAAAAGATGAAAAAACTATGTTGTGATCTACATTCAGTCTCCCTAATTCTCTCTGGATGCAGAGGCTCTCTCCATCAGAAGTCTGTTGGAACTGGCCTGAATCACCTCACTGTTGAAAAGAATCACGTTCATCACAGTTCATCATCACACAATCTTGTCGTTGCTGTGTACAATGTTCTCTCAGTTCTGCTCACTTCATTCAACATCAGTTTATGTAAGTCTGTCCAGGCTTTTCTGAAATCAGCCTAGATTAGAATTTTCTAAATGAAATGTGTGTGCAGTAAGCCACTAAGGGATGCAGTAGAGAGCACTAGAGGTGGAGTTAAGGAGCCTGAATTCAAATTCTTCCTTGCTCAATCATTACATAACTGTTAATTACTAAAAAGTAGAATTAGAAAGTGATCTTTGTACGATGCTTGGGAGTGGTGGGACTTGATTATTTAGCGACTAGCTCTTAATATGGGTTTTGGACAAGCCATTCTCCAATTGATAAATGGTCAAAGGATATGAACAGACAATTTTCAGATGATGAAATTGAAATTATTATCACTCATATGAAAGTGTTCCAAATCACTATTAATCAGAGAAATGCAAATTAAGACAACTCTGAGATACCACTACACACCTGTCAGATTGGCTAAGATGACAGGAAAAAATAAGGATGACTGTTGGAGGGGATGCGGGAAAACTGGGACACTGATACATTGTTGGTGGAGTTGTAAATGAATCCAACCATTCTGAAGAGCAATCTGGAATTATGCCCCCAAAGTTATGAAACTTTGCATACCCTTTGATCCAGCAGTGTTTCTACTGGGCTTATACCCCAAAGAGATACTAAAGAAGGGAAAGGGACCAGTATGTGCCAAAATGTTTGTGGTAGCCCTGTTTGTAGTGGCTAGAAGCTAGAAACTGAGTGGATGCCCATCAATTGGAGAATGGTTGGGTAAACTGTGGTATATGAATGTTATGGAATATTATTGTTCTGTAAGAAATGACCAGCAGGATGAATACAGAGAGGCTTGGAGAGAATTACATGAACTGATGCTAAGTGAAATGAGCAGAACCAAGAGATCATTATATACATCAACAACGATACTGTATGAAGATGTAATCTGATGGAAGTGGATTTCTTTGACAAAGAGACCTAATTCAGTTTCAATTGATCAATGATGGACAGAAGCAGCTACACCCAATGAAAAAACCCTGGGAAATGAATGTAAACTGTTTGCATTTTTGTTTTTCTTCCTGGGTTATTTCTACCTTCTGAATCCAGTTCTCCCTTTGCAACAAGAAAACTGTTTGGATCTGCACACATACATTGTATCTAGGATATACTAGGACATATTCAACATATATAGGACTGCTTGCCATCTAGGGGAGGGGGTGGAGGGTGGGAGGGAAAAATTGGAACAGAAGTGAGTGCAAGGGATAATGTTGTAAAAAAATTACCCTGGCATGGATTCTGTCATTAAAAAGTTACTATAATAAAAAAAAATATGGGTTTTGGAGACTTTATGATGATGAATCCATCCCAAAGTATCCAGACTTTTCCCCAAATAGAAACAAAGGCAAATTTCCTGGAGTCTTACAGATCACTCATACAGATCTCTCAAGAGGTAACACACATAAATATATAAATATATCACACATACATATGAGCATATATGTAATATAAACACACATATACATCCTGTACGTACATAATGTTTGTGTATTTGGTTCATATCTGAGATTTCACTGGCATAGTGAAGGTAAAAAAATTCCTTCTACCAATGCACAATATTTTGTGCATAATGAGCACTTAATAAATGCCTTTTTGACTTGAAATTTGCACCTGTTGCATAATGTTGGTCTTAGAGAATTTCATTCAGAGGAGAAATGACTGGTCCAGAGATACATAGGGAGTATATTTCAAAGACAGAATTTGAAGGCAGATCTTTCCAGTTCCAAGGAAGGTTTTCTACACTCTATATATAACTTGCTGCCTTTCAGTCTCAATAACAACAACAATAATTGGATTTTAGAGAAGATTTTTAAGGTTGACAAAATACTTAGAGCCCATTTCTCATTTGATCTTCAGAGCAACCTTGTGAGCTGAGTGCTGTTATTCCTATTTTACAAGGGAGGAAATTGAGACTCAGTGAGTCTCTTCCCAGGGTCCCAAAACTGCTTTTCTGTATCTGAATTTGAAATCTGGTCTTCCTGACACCAGGCTACTTCTTTAATTGCCTGTGACATATCTAAGATCATCCAAAAATGTTCATTGTGCTGATACCTGGAAAGCTCACATTTGATTCATTTTATTGGGTTAAAGTATTGGGTTAAATGTCTTTTTCCCCCCCATGAATCCTCTTCCCAAATGTGATTGGCCCCTTGAATTAATTTATACAATTATGAAATGAGGGCAGAAATATGTGGAGTGGGGCCTGGAATAAGGAAGATACCCCCCTGAATTCAAATCTGGGCTTAGACACTTGTGGCTCTGGGTAAATCCTTTAATTGTTTGCCTCAGTTTTCTCATTTATAAAATGTGTTGGAAAAGAAAATGGCAAACTACTCCAGTATCTTTGCCAAGAAAACCCCCAAAAAGGAGTCACAAAAGGTCGGCCACTACTGACAAAACAAAACTACAAAATACCTCAGGTGCTATATTCTCCTGGCAAAGAGAAGAACAAACACAAAAGCTTCACAACAGTCCCTGCCTTCAAGAATTTTATATTTTACTAAGCGTAATTAGTTAAGGTAAAGAATCTAGCCTCAGAGTTAAAAATAAGGCTTAGGCTACTGCCTCAGGAAATGAAAAATTTTAAAATGTGTTGTCTTGCAGGTTGAGAAAATTGTCTTTACCTCTTTTCAAACTGACTGATTTAGGAAGCCTAAGCTCAAATCTCCCTCCTGACACTCACTAGCTATAGGACCCTGGGTCACTTGGTCACTTAAGAACCTTTCTCAAAGAATCCCCTAAGAACATCAGTTGCAGAGAAAGCACTTGGGCAAGTTACTTAACCCTATTTGCCTCAGTTTGTTCATCTGTAAAATGAGCTGGAGAAGGAAATGGCAACACACTCCAGTATCTTTGCCAAGAAAACCCCAAATGAGGTAATGAAGCATCAGACATGACTGAACAAAACAAAAAGACCCGTGTGCTGGTAGAGGAAGTTCCCTACCAGGGTGTTTTCTGTACCCATGGAGTGACAGGCTCAGCCCCTGCCTCCTAGTACTATTGTGACATTAAGTCCCATAATAGTTCAGAGAATGAGAGGCGGAGAAACTGAAGAGGTCAATAGTAAAGAGTGTTAAATGTCATTCCTTACCTTGTATTGTTTAAAACTATTTTACATCAGTTGGATAAAACCTAAGTGGTGTGTTTATCCATTTTGCCCATGGCACAGAGTCAGGAACAAGGGGGCGATTATTGGATGATAGTCAGACCCTAAAAGGGTCTCAGGGGGCCTGGACTTCGACTCAAACCAGAAAGGAGTTTCAGGAGCTGTCTGAGGGAACACTGCCTTTTATTCAGGTTCAGTCACAGTGGCCCAGGGAGGTAGAATGTTGCCCCCATCCCACCCCCAACCCCATCCAAGAGCAGGGACTGGAACTCCGGGTCTGGATTTCCTCGAGTCCATGACGGTTCCTACAGTACAGAAACCCTGGGGCCCTTTAAAGAAAGGTCCAGATGAACGTTTTTCCAAAATGCAACTCCACGTTTTCAGCGATGAGGGGGAGGAGAAGTTATGAAATGCTGAAACTCAGGCTCTGTTTTGATTCTGAACACACCCACACTCCTGACACAGAGGGAAGATTAGTGTGGGGATGCCTGGAGATAGAACTCCCAGGGATGGGACACAGCACACACACACACACACACACACACACACACACACACACACACACACACTGTCTCTCTCTCTCCCCCTCCAACATAAAGGGAAGATTAGGAAAGGGATGCCTTTAGATAGAGCTCACAGGGATTGAAGACATCACACACACATACACACATACACTGTCTCTGTCTCTCTCTGTCTCTGTCTCTCTGTTTCTCTTTGTCTCTCTGTCTCTCTCTGTCTTTGTCTCTGTGTCTCTGTGTCTCTGTGTCTCTGTCTCTTTGTCTCTCTCTCTCTCTCTCTCTCTCTCCCCCCCCCCCCCCCCCCCCCCGAGCGGGGGGGAGGGTTTGGGAGGGGGGCGGCCCCCGGGGGTCCCCCCCCCCCCCCCCAATCCTACTCTGTCCTGGTTCATGGCATTTTCATGAAAATCTCGTCTTTCTGCCCCCACTTGGGAACACTACTGCTGTATTCATGTGTGTGTGCCTTCTACAAAGGAAAGGACCAGGGGCCGGCTGAAGGCTGAGGAGAGAAATCGGCAAACAAAGGGGTCCCTGTCTGCAGCTGTCTGTCCCTGCAGTACTATCTCAGCTGTAACCGCAGCCCGGTAACTATCGACCAAGCAAACAAAAAACCACAGCTATGTAGCTACAAACAACCATCATGGGTGTTTACGTATTGCCAGAGTCACAGGGCTGGACTCCAAACACGCCGGGAATCCTTGGCCATCCCCTGAAACAAGGACCCTCGCAGCCCCGGAGAGGCCTGAAGGAGAAGCAGTTTTGCTGTTTTTTTTAAAGGTGCATGTGGGGGGCACTTAGACATCATCTGGCCTGATCCTACCCCCCCCCCTCCAACTCATCTTACTCATGGAACTTGGATCCAAAGGGACCGAAGCAGCTTGGTCAAGATCATGGCATCCAAGGAGTGTTTGAGTCTGGGGATGGGCCAGGGATGAAGTGACTGAGGGAGGGTTGGCAAGAGAAGGGAATTTTCCATGTTTGGTGGCTCCTGGCTTTGTCTGCCTTCCCCACCCCAGGTTCTCTGCCCGGCTGCTGCGTGTGCCGTGTTGGAGCAGGCAGACGGAGCCTCTGCTCAAAGTCGGCTGCTCTGCTCGGTTTTCAGACTTGGGCTGACATTTCAGGCCCTTCCAGGGGAGCTTTGGGAGCCTGGGAAGGAGATGGGGTTCTCCCCTTCTGGCTCCAGCTCAGGTGGTCGGCGTGGGCATTCTATTTCTGTCCTTTCGCCCACATAATATGGCACAGGTAGCATTCTGAGCACTGGTAGGGCCCAAGGTCGCAGCATGAGTTAGTGCCAAAGCACTCGGAATTAGAGGGCCTAGGAGTGCTGGAATCTTTGTGGTTTTCATCAGTAAAATAAAGAACTTGATCTAGATCGTGGGTTTTGATCCTTTTTTGTGTATCATGTATAACTGATGGACTCTTCAGAACACATATTTTTCTAAATACACAAAATAAAACATGCTGGATTACAAAGAAAACCAATTGTATTATAATATATTATTATATTATATATTACATATATTACAATATAATATATAATACACTACACAATCAATGTGTGTAAGTGTGTATGTGTGTGTTTTAAAGTTCACAAACAAATCCCTTGAACCAAATAATCTCTAGGAGCTGATTCAGACTGGAAGACATCATCGTTTCACAGAATTTTAGCAATGACGGAACCTCGGGGGAGACAAATCCATACCTGGGCAACAAGCTGGTAGGATCTCTCCCTCCTCAAGGCTCTTCTTCACTCTTTCCATGTGTTCCTCAGCAGAGAAGTGCACACTATACAGTTTGCCTTCATCTCAACCCAAGCTGGACCAGTACGTTTAAAGGAGCCAGGATAGAGAAGAGATCATAAGATCATAGAATTAAAGTTGGGGGAGAACCTCAGACACCATTTAGACCAACTCTTTCATTTTATTGATGAGGGAACCAAGAGGCAGAGAAGTTAAATGATTTAATTAAATGATTCTCAAAAGCATGAAGTTGCAGACCTGGAATCTGAACGCAGATTTCTTGACTCCCAAATCCAAAACACTTTTTACTACATCATGCTTCTTGCCTCATCTTACACTATTTTGTGTCCCTGATAGGGCCTAGTATAAGATCTGACAGGTGGTGAATGTTAAGGAAATGATTAATAACTGCCTGTGATTGATGACCATTGAATTCATCTTTTATTTTTTCATTTATTGATAAGCATTTATTTTTTATTAAAGCTTTTTATTTCCAAAACCTGTGCTTGGATAATTTCTCAACATTGATCCCTGCAAAACCTTATGTTCTAAAATTTCCCCTCCTTCCCCCCACCCTCTTCCCTAGAAGGCAAGTAATTCATAATATGTTAAAATATATGTTAAATCCAATATATGTTCACCTATTTATTCAATCATTTTGTTGCACGAGAAAAATCAGATCAAAAAGGGAAAAAATGAGAAAGAAAACAAAAAGCAAGCAAACAACAAAAAGTGAAAAAGGCATTTATTTTTTTAAAAGCTTTTTATTTTCAAAAGAATATACAAAGATAATTTTCAGCACTCACCCTTGCAAAACCTATTACAATTTTTTTTCTCCTTCCTTTCCCCTTCCTCGTCCGCTAGATAGAAAGTAATCCAATATGTTAAATATGTGCAATTCTTCTTTACATATTTTCACATTTATCATGCTGCGCAAGAAAAATCAGATCAAAAAAGAAAAAAAATGAGAAAGAAAACAAAATACAAACAATAAGAAACAGTGAAAATACTATGTTATGATCTACATTCAGTCCCCACAGTGCTCTTTCGGGATGCAGATGGCTCTCTCCATCACTAGACCATTGGAACTGGCCTGAATCACCTTGCTATAGAAAAGAATCACTTGACAAGCATTTATTAAGTACTTATTATATTCAAGGCATAGTGACTGGTGATAGGAATATAATGGCAAAATGAAAACTAGTTTCTGCCCTCAAGAATCCTACAGTCTACTAGAGCCAATATTCCAAATACTGTGGGATGGCTAAAACAAAGTCATCCTTGGTCCTTCCCTTATAATTCCTGCTAGAATTCCCTAGGGATAGACAGCTATTTTTGCTTTCTTAGCTGAAGGAATGTTGCTTTTTCTCAGAGCCAGAACACATTTAATAGCTTCTGCCTCTTTTCTTGGGTTCTTCAGGAATCTTTTCCCAAAAGCCCTTTCTACTATGGATGATTCTTACGGGTCTCTCCTTAGCCCAGACCCAGTCCAGGGTTCTTATAGATAGCTTTTTTTTTTTTTTAAAACTTGTTCTCTTATGCATCCAACCTTAAAGATCTTGGGATGACTAGTATCTCTATTTTCTCACTTGCCTTCTAATTTCTTCAGTTCTCTTCCAATTCTCCTTGTCTAAGTATGTATGAATAAATTCCTTCCCCAATTTCACTTGAGATAATTCAAGTTTTTCTTTTGACAAAAAACAAATCAAAACCATAAATAGCTTTTGACAAAAAAACAAATCAAAACCATAGATAGCTTTTAAAGAGAAGAAGATAAGATTCTCCGGTTCTATAACCCATCAATTCTGTGTTGCCGGGGGCTCCTTTATTTCATCCCAAGGCATCCCTAATCTAGTATATTTGATTGATACAGCTTTCTGCCCTAGCTAGCCCCCTTTTCTATCTACTTAGCATCTAAGCCTGGCCTTTCCATTTGGTCAACTGCCACGTTTTCTAGGAAGGATTCTCTTATATGGTGATCCCTGCTAGTACTTCATTTCCTCTCCCCTTTCTCTCTGTTTTAAAGTTGGTACTTCCCCTCATCCTTCCCATTTCCCATCAGGGTGCTTGTAATTGTTCTTGTTTTTTTGCCTTCTTGCAGAACTGAAAAAATACTGACACCAGCTGGGTCCAATTAAACATTTCACGCTTGTCCCAACCCAACTAAATTTTTACAATCTCAAGAAATACTTTACATATAGAGTAATAATAACATACAATTCCCACCAAAAACAAGGGAAGGGTCACTTTATCACATATGTCAAACGTTATGGGGAGGAGAACAAGAAATGAGGTAGATTTGGAACTGAATGAGCCAACTCAAAATGTTTAGATGGCACGGTGGAGAGAGTGTTGAGCCTGTATTCAGGAAGACTCATTTTCCTGACCTCAGACACTTACTGACTTTGTCACTAAACTGGGCAAGTCACTTAATTCTGTTTGCCTCAGTTTCCTCATATGTAAAATGAACTGGAGAAGGGAATGGCAAATCAATGTATTATCTTTGCCAAGAAAACCCCCAGTAGAGTCAGAGAGGGTATCCAACCAATAACTGACTAATAACAACAAAAGAGTAGCAATTAGAGGATCTATACTGGCCTAGACATAAGACACTAGCTGAAGGTCCCAAGTATTGTGCTTGAGTCTCTGTCATTCAATATTTCTATCAATACTTTGGAGAAAGGCAGAGAAGGTGCATTTATTCAATTTTGAAATGATACAAAGCTATACATTGGAATAATCAATGTGTTGGATGGAATCAAGATGCCCAAAGAAATTAGTAGACAAGGATTCTAGTCTAAGACTAATAAATGGAATTTAATAGTTGAGACTGTAAATTCCTGAACTAGAATTTTAAAAATTCCATCAAATTATACAAGTACAGTATGGCTAGACAACAGTTCTTATGAAAAAGATCTTGTAGTTTAAATAGCTGCAAGGTCCAAAAGAGTCAGAAGTATGACCTGGTAGCTAAAGAAGTAATTGCTATCTTAGGATGCATTGATAGAAATAGTATAGAGAAGAAGAGATGGAATAAGTCTTGCTTTCTTTGATATTTAAAATTTTTTACAATCTAATCCCTATCTTTCCGGACTTAAATTTTTTTTCAGTCATTTTTCAGTTGTTTCCATCTTTTTGTGACCCCATTTGGGGTTTTCTTGGCAAGGATATTGGAATGGTTTGCCATTTCCTTCTCTAGCTCATTTTACAAATAAGGAAACTGGGGCAAACAGAATTAAATGACTTGTCCGACCTAATATAGCTAGTAAGTGTCTGAGATCAGGTTTGAAGTCAGGGAATTGAGTCTTCCTTATTCCAGGCCTGGCTTTCTATGCACTACAGTACCTCCTAGCTACCCCACTTTATTGGCTATTTCGCTTTACTCTCTTCTGTGTATTTATCCTACAACATTCAGCTATATTGGCTGCCTTGCTGTTCCTCAGACATGACCCCCTTTCTCCCATCTCCATGCTATACGTCGACTGTCCCTCATTTGTTCAAGGATCTCCTTCCTCACCTCTGCTTCTGAATTTCCTTGGCTTCCTTCAAGACCCAACTGTGTCTTCTTTGGATTCTTTCATTCTTTCCAGGTCCTCTCACCTTGTTAGAGCTTTTCTGTCTGAATATCTTCCATCTACTTCATATGTCTTGATTATATTTATTTGTGTAGAATGTGAGAGGAGCAGTTTTTTTTAAATCTTTGTATCTTCATGGCATAACATAATATTTACCACAAAATGAGTCATTAGTAAATATTTCTTGATGAGTATTGGCCAAATGATTCCTGTCTTGGGCAGAAAATATCTGGGTCACTCTATCCACTTGTGGGTACCCCATTTTAGGAAGGACATTGACAGACTAAAACATACAAAAAGGAAATCATTCAGGAGAGTGAGAAGCTGGAGGCCATGTTATCTGCTGGTCAGTTAAATAAATTAGGATTGTTAACCCATGAAAGAGAAAACTTGATTGGGGGAAAGGGATAGTAGGAGACTTGATAGCCATCTTCAGGTATTTGCAGGGTTGTCTTGTAGGACATAGACTAGATGTATTCTGCCTGGTCTTAGAGACAAAACAAGGAAAAATAGGAGAAAGGTACAGGGAAGAACACAGTGAAATATGTTCAAAGTAATGAAAGGATCAGTACAGATAATGGGAGCTGATAGGAGGAAATCAGTCACTATTTTTGGCACCAAAGGAAACTTTATGTTTAGGGAAGCATATAGGTTGCACCTTGAAGGTCTTGTAGGACTTGGCTGAGTGGAGAAGAGAGAGCCTTCTGGGTATAGGAAGTTGGAATGAAAAGCATTTGTTCAAAAGTAATTGAACCAGTAAGACTAAGACAGAGAATGTTTATTTTGGTGTAGTGGAAAATAAAGTTGCTTAAGTAGAGTTGGGCAATATTGCATAGACTATTTAAGGCCAGACTGAGATTGGTAATATTGGACAAGCAATGGGGAGTCATTGTTGATTCCTAGATGGGGGAATGATACTAAGAAAGTTGTGTATTGGGAAAATTGGTTGCAACATGTGTGTCAGAAGGGGGCTGATATCTGCTGCTGTCCTTGCCAACATGGTCAGTTTATTCGAAAGATCAAAGTTGCTCAAATTTTTAGGAATCTGCTGGGTCTTGGAAACCCAGCAGATTCAGTTAATCATTGAATCACTCAGTCAGTCAACAAGCATTTATTAAGCATTTACCATCTGCTAGGCATTGTGCTGAACACTGGGGGTGCAAAGAAGGGGTAAATGCTCTTTGCCCTTGAGGAATTTACATTCTAAACGAAGAGATAAATTTCAGATTACCTGTAGGAAAAAAAAGGGAAAATCTTTGTAATCTTAATGATTTTCATATAGTAGATGCTTAATTAATTTTAACAGATGCTTATTTATTGATTGGATTAATGTTTCTCAGTTTGAGACAAATCTAACAAAAAGATAAACAAAGGGGAAATTGAATTAAAACATGAATCAAACAAATTACAGAAGAAAACAAAACTAAAAGACACATAACAAATTCTAAGTGTGACTGTCAAATAATATATGTATTTCTCAGCAACACGTGGAATTTTTTAAAAAGAAAAACTGACTGTATTAGGGTATAGAGATATCGCATACAAATGTGAAAAGGTAAGAAAGTAAACACATCCTTTGTAGATCATAATACAATAAAAATTGGAATCAACCCAGAGAACATAAAACAAAAGGCGCTGACCCAAATACAAACTTAACAATGAAATTTTAAATAATGAATGGGTCAAAGAACAATTTATGCAAACAATTCATAATAATGGAAAACAAAATGATAAGAATGAAACAACGTATATATATATATATATATATATATATATATATATATATATTTTTTTTTTTTTGAGAAACAGTTAAAGCACACCTTAGGGGAAAATCACATATGATCACAAATCATATAAATCTACATTAACAAATTAGAAAAGAAGAGGATTAATAAAATGAATATGCATTTAAAAAAAATAATAAGCCAAAAACATCTAAAATAAGCAGGAAGAGGATATAGAAGAAATAAGGAAAATCAGAGGAGAAATAAAAAAGCTAGAAACCAACAAGTTATAAATAGAACTAAAATATTTTTCTAATACTTTATTATTACTAATATATTAATAAATACTAATATTAATTAGTACTAATAAAATTGGGATATAACATGATAATGCTATAATGGCATAGTGATAAAAGTATATGATTGTAATGGAATATTATTGTGATATAAGAAATATTGAGGTAAGTTTTAGAAAAAACATGGAAAGACTTGCACGAAATAATGAAAAATAAAATGAGTAGAACCAAGAGAATGTTGTCTTCAGTAACAGCAACAAAGGTTTTAAGAACAAATTTGAATGACCATGTCATTTTGACTACTAAACATACTTAAATTATCTACAAAGGACTTGTGAAGGAAGATGATATTTTCATGCTGAGAAAGAATTGATAAAGTTTATAAAGTAAGGATTTACACACATATGTGTGTGTATACACATTTGTATCTAATGGTATCCATGGTGAGAGGAGGAAGAGAGGCAGAAAAAGAATGTTAAATGATAATATTATATATTTAAAAGGAAAAGCAAGTTATACTCAATAGATTTGTAGTTTCATGTGCATTCCTCTTTTTTTTCCCTTATCCAACTTTGTTCTTGAAATACTTGTTTTACGTCTTAATTTCAGGACTTTTAAAAATTATTTTTTAAAAAAGAAAATGCTAATAAAATTGTAAATCTCCAGCCAATTTAATTATAGGCAGAAAATCAAATCAATAAAATGGCAAATAAATTAGATAAAATCAAAACAAAAGTAGAAGAAATGCATAGAAATATCAGAAATGTCCACAGTTATATGCTAACAAAACTGAGAACACAAAAGAAATAGAGAAATACTTTAAAAACATAGATCATTATAAATGAATAGATCAAATAGAAATCTTTGACACTCTAATATAAGAAAAAAAATAGAATTCATTATAAAGGAACTAACTAAAGGGGAAAAGAAAACACAAATAAACAAAGAGAACAAGAGTTCTCCCACACTCCCAAGCACACTCCAAGCACACTCCCAAACTCTTTTTATGAGACAAATCCTCATACCTATATTAAGAAAGAATAAAGCATAGAAGAATGATAGACCAATATAATTAATGAATTTTGAGTCAAATATTTTATCCTGTCAAATGATGTTTTTAAGCTGCACTCCAGATTTTCTCTACCATCATGAAACCTCACCAAGACCCAGCTCTACATTGATAGTTTTGAATTGGCTCATGCTTATGCCCCCAATTATAAAGCACAATTAAAACAATGGACTAAAAGTTGAGGTCCCAGCCCTGTTGTTCTCTCCTATGTGGAGAGAACATTGTGCCCTCATGCTGCAAACAAAGGCAAGGTCAATCACAAATATTTATGAGAAATAATATTAAATCTCGCAAGTTTATTTTTTAAGGAAATCTTAGAAATTAAAATAAAGAAAGAAGCAAATAACCCATACAATTAAATGTCACTAAGTCAGGGTCAGGATAAAACCCAAACTTTCCTTGACTTTTCCTCAAGGTTGAGTTTCTCCCATTTTTCATAATATTGGAGTAAGTTGCTGTGATTAAAAGCACAGTTACACGACTCCCAAGTTGTCCATTTAGTCATCTCTCCTGGTCTGGAAGAAGGGAACAGATGGGGCAGACACCAGGTGCTATGATGGAAGGATCATCATTCTAACTGGTCTTTCTTCCTCATCTTCTGTTCTTGAGTCCCCAGACTCCCATCCAGTGGCCCCCATGGCTCGCTCTTCCAACCAAGGGCTGATCTCTGGTTATTTTCTTCTCTTTCCAATATAACATTCACAGTTTCTAGTTCCAGTCATCACTTTCTAGAGGTTGCAACAGGAGGACAGGTGCAATACAGGCTTTCCTCTCAGGAAGCTTGAAGTCTCTTGGAGAGTGGTTGGTGGAGATATCTGTTCTTAAATAAGTATTAAGGGTCAAGGCTAATAAAGAAACATGATTCGTATGACTTCACATATATAATAGATATCATGTTTGCTTTCTCATTGAGTGGGGATGGCTGGAGGAAGGGAGAGAACTTGGACACAAAATTAAAAAAAAAAGAAAGTTCCTATAATAATGTAAATCATGGAATTATATATCTTGGGTGGAATCACAATCATAAATGGAAGAAATGTACAGTATAAAGATCACTGGATTTGGAGTAAGAGAGAATCTGTATTCAAATCCCTTCTCTATTACTATCTTTATGACCTTAGGAAAGTCATTTAGTCTATATGAACCTCATTTTCCATGATGATAAAAAGAATGAATGATAAACAAACAAATAAATAAACAGGGGTTGAGTCCTTGGTGTTGAAGGGGGCCTTCATATAAGAGGTATCACTGGAGTTGGTTCTTAAAGGATAGGTGGATAATCAGCGCACAAGATGGGGACAGGAAAAAGTGATAATAAACAAAAAGTCCAGAGCTAGAGGAAGGAAGACTCAAAATTGGGGAATCTATTAACAAGTCTATTCCAGGTCAAATCCAAGCAAGTAAGTGGGGTTATCTTACAGGAAGAGGGATTTCTGACAGCTCACAGTCTTGGATCTAATGAACCACCATGTTACATTGCATCCCCAGACAATTAAGTCAAATCAGGGGTATGATAATAAATGTTTAACAAGCAGACTTTCAGGTGAAAAAAAAGTTCAGATAACTCCGAGATCCTGACCAGCTTCTAAAATAATAACCCTTACACTATAGCCATCCCAACCTATCAGTGCATACTACAAGTATAAAGAATTCTTGTATTTGTGCCCAAATTTCATCCCTCACTTCTGCTCTACCACTAACCTGTAGTAGAATGTGAGCTCCTGAAGAGCAAGGGTAGTCTAGTTTTTATCTTTCTTTCCTTAGCACCTAATACCTTGCACATAGTAAGGGCTTAATTAGTATTTGTTGAATTGAATTGAATAGTATAAGCTCAGTAATACTAGTATTATTATTTTTGTGAGGTAGTCAGGCTTCAATGACTTGCTCAGGATCACACAACTAATAACTGTCATATGTCTGAACACCTGCTCCACTCACTATGCCACCTAGAGACTCCCTTAATGTTATTCTTAAGAGCTCCATAGTCTCCTGGGGCTTAGTAAGAAGTGTAAGAGGTCCATTCTCTTGCATCAGGAATGGAGAGTGCCTTTATTTTCCAAAGGAATCCTGGAAAAATGAACCTACTATTTGTGTGTGTGTGCGTGTGTGTGTATGTGTGTGTGTGTGTGTGTGTGTGTGTGTGTGTGTGTGTGTGTGTTTGGGGGGTAGAGGTTTTGTAGTAGAGGTTTTGAATAGTTTATTAAAGAGTCTCCAAAAACTCTTTGGTATGAAATTATTCCAGAAAAAAAATCAATATTTTGATGATCTAAGTGTAAATGATTCAAAAACATATGGATCACATTTCCCACCCATACACATGGTTTTAAAAAATTAACAGGGAAATTGCTTGGGGCAAAAACGTGTTTATAATTTTATTGATCCCAAAGCATTTGGAAAAGATGCTCCAGAAATCAGAATGATAGGTTTTTGGACCACTGATTGTGGCTTTATTTCCCTGCATCTCTGTTCTGTGAAGAATCCATAAAGAGGGGTCCCTAAGAAGCTCTGGAATGATGGCTAATCTTGGGTATATAAGCTTGTGAGAAGGGAAAACTTTGCTATGGCATTTTGTTATTATTATTACTATTATTACTATTATTATTATTATTATTTTTGTGAAACCTCCAGAACTAATTTTAAAATGATTTGGTTTTGGCAAACCTATGAGGTGTTAATTCAAACCCGAGTGTATTTCAAGGGAAATTTAATTTAAAAAATGCTTTCCTAGTTAGCTAGAACACTGTACTAAGCAATAAAGATTCTTGTTTAAAAATCATTAAATGAGACAAAAAAAATTGCAATGATCAGGCTCAGCATGACCAACATGCAAATAAGTACCTCTGCCCTTCTGCCTCCCTCCCAAACCTCCAGGCCCCTCTGGCCCTAGTTGTGGCCTCTAATGCCAAAAACAAAATGAACATGTCCTGAGTTACTCACTGACAACATTGTCAAAACTCTTCAACACTCTCTCCCCTACTGTCGTTCTCTCTGTCCCAGGACTGGTAAGACCCATAGTTGATCTGCCCCCACTCATGGCTTATGCATACCAGTGCCAGCAATCCAGACAGAGAAAGCAGCATCTCCTCCCCCCAAATCCCATCCTTGAAGAGATGAGCTTAGCCCTCCATATAAATGTCTGACTATATATCTGCTTCAGGAAGTATGATTCAAGGTCTAAAGCCTTCCTACAACAGCTGGTAAAAAAATCTGATCTATCACATTTGCTGAAATCCCCACCACTAGAAACCTTGATCCATGGCCTACCGCTCTGCCTTTAAAAAGACCCCAGAGAATATAATTTGCCTAGAAAGGTTGATGTGACCATTGGTGATCAGTAACCCTTCAGCAAGATGGTATATTCGAAAGAATTCTCAATTTGGGAATCCTGATTCTAGACTTGTACTTTTATCCTGGCTATGTCTCTAACTCACTGTGTAATCTTGAGCAAATTATTTCACTATTCTAGTCCTTTGTTTTATTATCTATAAAATCCAGTGTTTGGACCAGCTGTTCTCCAAGTCTATTCCTTGCTCTGATGTTCGGTACCATTTGTTCTATCTGCTTGGAGTCCTGCAGAGTCTGGATCCAGTCTGAGTAAGTGCACTGGAAAATCATGGTCCTCTGGGGTTTATGATGCACTTATCAAGGAAGTCCAGAGGCAGGGAGAAAGGGAGGGAAGGATTCATTTCTCCAGCCCAATCACATAAGTAGAGATTGGGACTGGAGGGAGCAAGAAGCTAAGAAAGGATTAGATGCCATTAATCCTGGATGGAAGGAGCCAAAGATGTAGAACTAATTCAGTTTTAGAGAGTGAGAAGATACTTGTAGATAGAGCAAGTCCCAACTTAACTTAGATTCCTAATAATGATCAGGACCCTCTCTCTAGCTGAGATCTCTAAACGTGTTAACATGGTTTTTGACCCACCCTTAGATTAGGAAAGGAGAGGGATTATTCAGTTCCTCAGGGTAGCAAAGTACTACAGACACTTATATCCAAAACTTTCTAGCCCAGCACAAACCCTACTTCTTCCCTGAATTTGATTTTTTCAAGGTACACGAATTTATTTAATACATGCAAAAAATTATAAAACAGCACACAAAAACTTGCTTCAGTTGGAACAAGAATCAGTAACTTGCAACTACTGTTATAATCTGCTGAGAAATTTATACTTAGAACACATCAAAACTTGAAGTAGTTGGGAAGACTATTGAGGTATTTAACATTTCTCCTCAGTTCTTCACTTATTTTCCTTAAAGTCCATATCCTCTGATAATTTTGGACAGGGGCTTAGATGCCTTCTCAGGTTCACAGTTAACTTTAATCCAGAATCTCACAGGGTGTTTATGCATGATTTAGTGATCCTATTTTTATTTGAGCTCAACACCCTTGGACCAGATGACTTTTGAGATTGCATCTGTGATCCTGAGATCATTTCTACCAGAATAGTATGAAAGATATTACTGAATGCTGTGTTAAAATTTAGGTAAATACCATCAATAGCATCCTCATGCTATTCTTTTAATAACTCTTTTTTGTGATGGCATCTTTTTTTGAGATGTTATTTGGCTATTTTGCCAGAAACTGAAGATCTTTTGCCTCTACTTTTCAAACTCTCTCTCTTTCCCCCCCCTCCCTCTTCTGTCTGTCTCTGTCTCTCTTTCCCTCTTTCAAAATCATGACATTTACCTTCCTCAAATGCTATATAACGTGTTCTCTTTTTTTGGAGGTTCTTTAAAGATTATTGAGAAAAAGTATCACAGTGATCCTTTTATTTTGGAGCATAGTAGCCCAGACTGTAGTATTAGATATAGATGGTGTAGTAAATAAATATTTTACTGGGACTGGAGTCAGAAAAACTTGAGTTCCTACCCTGCCCCAGGATGTATGACCCGGGGCAAATCATTTAACTTTTCTGAATCTCAGGTTTCTTATTCACAAAATGGGGATAATAATAATAATAGTACTTACCTAATAAAGTTCAGATTAAATGAAATTTGATATGAATATATAGAAAGCTTAAAGTGCTATGTAAAATTATCATCATCATCATCATCATCATCAGTGTTTCTATATCCCAGTTTCTTAAACTGTGGTTCACAATTACATATGGGGTCTTATAACTGAAATGTTATGACTTGTTATCAGTAAATGTTTGGTTTGTGTACCTATTTTATGTATCCATATACTTGGGGTAACATAAAAATTTCACAGGCAAAAAAGGGTCCTGAGTAGAAAAAAGTTTATGAAGCTCTGGTCCATACCAGGTGACTTAAACTCATCAAGAGGAGAAACTCTCACTCTTGCTTTACTTATCTCATTTACCTGCTTGCTCTTAGTTATTTTTGGCCTGTCCTATTTAGTCCAAAGATTATTCTCCTTGGCAAATAAAACACACACAAAACCAGAAGTTAGCATATCTGGTTATGATCACTGCATGTACCCCAGCAAATAGATTCTTTTCTTTGTGTCATTCTCTTTTAGCCCCAATGTAGTTTAAAATACCCTATTTATTATCATTAGTAACTATAGTTTATTTTACTAGTCTCTGCTCATTCTGGATTTTAATATTCCTGATATTGTGACAATACTTGAGTCGTTTTGTATTCATTCTTTAGAACATGCCTTTTCTTTCATCTTCTGTACATATCTTTTAAAGATCTGAAATGATTGGTGATTTTTCTGTGTTTCTTCCCTCCCCCATCTCTTTAGACAGATCCTCACTTTCCTCTTCATTAGAATTGGTTTTTCTTTGTATTTTTAGAATTTCATCCCTGAAAGCTTCCCAACCTGAGTTTTCTTCTTCTTATCTATCCTTTCTCTGAACCCTTTGAAATCTTTTCTAAAATCTTGCATCCCTGTCAAACCACATCTGGGTTTCCTCTCTTCTATCACAAATTTTAAGATGAAGGGGTCATTTCTCTCTAAGGTTCCCATCATTTTCCCTCTATCGGTCCATTTCCCCTTCTTGGTGAGACAGATTAAGAATGGAATTTGACCTTGTTTCTTCCACCTTTTTAAAAGATGAAATTATCATTAAGAGAAGTTAAATAAATTATCAAATGCAGGGGAGGTAAAATGAAAAGTAAGTTCTTCAAGGACAGACCCTCATTGAACTCTTCCCACAAAGAGTGAATGAAGAGAGAGACAGAGACAGAAATAAGAGAGACAAACAGATAGACAGAGACACACAGACAGACAGACAGACAGAAAAGCAAAGAGAGAGAGAGGGAGGGAGAGGAAGAGGAAAAAAAAGAGGAAGAGGAAGAGAGAGGGAGAGATGGAGACAGAAACAGTCAAGAGACACAAAGATGGAGACAGAAACACAGGGACAGAGACAGATGGAGACACAGAAACAGAGATACATACACAGAGAGAACTGAAGTTACATATCACTGCTATATCACACTCTGTGACAAGGTTGTGAGGTTTCCTGAATGCCTCAGCTATTTTCTCTTTCTGTCTAGGTGTCCCAGGGTATATTCTGATTATAATATTTTTTCTGAATGTTGATTTTCATTGACATATTCTGTATCATGCTACTCCTTTTTGATACTTGCATTTCCTTATCTGAATATGTATACTGAATATTTAAATTTTCAATATTATTTGCTCCTTTCTTCCTCCCATATTTAACTCTCCTATTTCTTTTGAATAAGGAATACCCTACCAGAGCCATGGGTTTCATCCTACAAAGTCTCAAAAAAAATCATTCCATTTCCTGATTCAATGCATTTGTACAAGTTAATAACCTGTGCTTAGAAAGTATTTTTTCCCCTCATTCAGAAGATCTTTTAAGACCAGGGCACACTTCCTCTTTGAATCATTTCCTGATTCTCTCTCTCTCTCTCTCTCTCTCTCTCTCTCTCTCTCTCTCTCTCTCTTCCTATGCCATCTAAAAAATTATTTGTAAACAATATATCTTTTCAGTAGAATATAAGCTCCTTGAGGGCAAATATTTCTTTTATATCTTTGTATCTCTAGTGATTTACCATAATGTCTAAAGAACATAGCTGAGTCTAAGACTTTTTCATTGTCTCCAGAAGTGAATTTATTCCTTTTTTACTTCACTGATCTCACCCTTCTCTGAATGTTTATTGTTGCAATAATAGAGGGTAGCACAGAATAGGATAAACTCAAGACAATATAATGCAATACAATACAGTGCCATGCAATACAGTATAATAGAGCAGCAGTAGAACAGTGAATCACGTGCTAAACTTGGAAAAGCATGAGCTCTTTCTCCACCTCTGATACCTAGCCATGTGAACATCTGTAATTTTCTTAAGTTTGTTATTCAACAAGTAAGTGTCAAGCAAGCACTTTGATTATACACTCAAGAGACAAAAAGTTTAGCTAAACTGTAATTCCTTCTGTCAAGGAGTTTACAACTTTAGTAAAGAGAAATAATACATACATTCAGTTAAGTATTTTACATGATATTCCAGTAGTCATCTCTATGGATTAGACAATGATAAGATTAGAGGATTTTAGAATTGGAAGGGACCTTTGAAATTTATTCTTTTCTCTCTTTGTTCTCTCACTTGGTGACCTTGTCAGCTCCTGTGGGTTTCATTATCATGTCTACACAAATGATTCCAAAATCTATGCATCCAGCTACAATCTTGTTCCTGAGATCTAGTCCAGAATCATCAACTATTTGTTGAACATTTCAAACTGGATGTCCCAAGAAACATCTTAATCTTAGTATATACAAAACAGAAGGCATTCCTTCCCCCTTTCCTTTCACAGAACTATCCCTCATGCAAACTTTCTTATTTCTGTTTACCATCCTTTTAGACACTCAGGATTGCACCTTTGGTATTATCTACTCACTCTCTCTCACTCCACTCACCCTCCAAATCTTGTTATTTCTACCTCCACAAAAACTCTCACATTTCCCCCATCTCTCCATCTTCACCATCACTCTAGTACAGACCTTCATCACCTCTTGCTTGGATTCTAGCCATAGTCTCCTATTTGGACTTCTTGACTGAAATCTTGCCTCACACATAGCTGCCAAAGTGATTTCCCTAAAGGGCAAGTCTGACCATGTTATGCTCAATTACCTCTAGGATCAAGTATAAATTCTTCCAGCATTTGGGATTTAAAGTATTTCATAACTTGGCCCCAATATAAACTTCACCTTTCTAGTCTTGCTCCTCTTCCCACATATATGGTTCTAAATTTTCTCTCTGTCTTCTTGTTGATGATTCTGAACTAAATCTCAGGAACAAGTATTCAGAAGCAGACATGAGGATCCTACTGTCTTCTCTTAAGCTACACATTAAAGTGATTTGCAAATATATGACAAACAATGGCATTCTTCTCTGTATTTTAATTTTGTTTTGGATTATAGTTTTTCATGAAAGTGTGTTAGCATTGTCATTTTAAAATAAATGAATGATTTAAAAAATCATCCATTTTAATGTCTAATAAGATAAATACCAATTGATATAACCTACATTAAAAAAACTCTTGGGGGTCCTTAGTCATATTTAAGGGTATAAAGAGTCCTAGGATCAAAAAGTTTCAGAACTGCCATTCTCTATAGTGTCATATTTGTGGTATACAATCTGATCAGAGACTAGCACCGAGCAAAGTTCCAGGTACTTGGATATCATTCAACATATATTTGCTGAATGAATGTACTGATGAATGAAAACTGTCAAATATGTATACCTTGGGCTTTGGGCAACTTCCTTAAGGTGATAGTCCAGTTCTTCTACTTTCTCCTTATTATACACAATATCAATCAGAGAGCTGTACACACAGAGTATTTGTTGAATAATTACACACTACCCTGCCTAGGAATAAAGAAATGGGGCAAAGACTAATTCCCCCATTTGATGAGAGACATGGAGTAGTGGAAAATCTGTTGAACTTTTAGGTCAAAGGACTTACACTCAAATCTCATGTCTGGCTGTTTGGTTCTATGACCTTAGACAAGTTTAAATGCCTTAGTTTTCTCATCTATATAATGGAACCAATGATACTTGTGTTCCCTGAATCATAGTGTTGAGGTGAGGAACGGGGCTTTGTAAATTCTACCTGAAGTGATGTGTTTATTGGAAGGCACATGTACTATAGAGCTAAGAAATCATATGGTTAAAAGGCTCCAGGGCCAACGGTCACTTGGACACATACTTCATCTCAGCCTGTTTGCCGATAAACACTTGACAACGTAAACATCAATGTTCTGGAGGTCGCCTCTTTTTCTAAACAGGGGAAACCGGATTGGCAGAGGTTGGCAATATCAATCTCTCCATTTCCATAGCAATGCTCATGTCATTAGCTGATCTGAAACTCCTGCCTCAGGGACAGATGGCAATCCACTGCCCTGATCCCTTTTTGGATATTAAAGTGATAGAGGATGGAGATTGATAAATGGGCTCTCCCAAATATCTCTATGGTTGAGTGACTGGGAATGAGGATTTCTGGGTTCTACTATCTGCTACAAGTTATATAGGGTGCATACAGGGAAGACTAGTACCTTTGGCATGAAAACTTGTTTAACCCTTTTCCACCTTTGGTGTCTACCTGATCCACCTTACTTTCACCTATGGCTCCAAGAAGCTATAGCATGTGCAGAGACTGCACCGGTGTAACCATTTTTGCAGATGGGCTAAACCAGGTTGAAGGTAACCAGAGGATCTCAAATCCATCCATGAATTGGAGGGTGTCTACCTCAAGCATGTGCAGACTTCCCCTTGTGGAATGGGCAGATGAGAAGTTTGTTCCAACAGCCACGAAGGCAGCTGAAGCAAGCATTGTGGAGCACTTTGAACTTGGTTAGACACTGAAGATACCAAAGTCGTTCACTGCATCTCGAGCCATTGCCAGTCATCTTAATTTTCCTTCCACTGGACTGTGGTGACTGAAAGAGAGAGTGAGACTTTGCACAACTCTGCCTCACTTAAATCAGATTTGTGCACAAATTAAAAGACATCATCCATACCATTTTACTATTTTTTTGCCATGTGATCTTAAATTAGATCTTCCCCTCATCTGCTTTCCTTTTATCCAAATTCTAAAATGTAGTCATTTCACAGAATTGGGGATTTAGAATTAGAAGGGTCCTCAGAGGGCTTGAGTCCATCCCTCTCATTGTACAGGAAAGCATACTAAAGCATAGAGGTTCACTTGCTCAGTTACACAGCCAATTATTGTCTGAAGCAGCATTTGAACCTTGTACTTCTGGGTACTTTGTGTTTTCAGCTCTCTGAGTGATATTGTGGATAATAAGAACGAAGTATAAGAGCTAGTCCATCACCTTAAGGAAATTGCTCAAAGCCAAGTCCAATCTTATAGTCCATTCTTTTAACTCTCAAGTTTTGTCTAAGCAGTAAGCTGAGAGAGGAGTTAAGCTCTAGTCAAATGCTTCCCATGAACTCTTATTTCATATTCATAAAGCGCAGGTCTAATTAGGCATTCTCCTACTCAAGAAGCTTCTATGGCTCCATATGGCTTCTAGGATAATGTATAAGCTCCTCTGTTTGGCACAGAAAGCCCTTTAGAATCCAGCTCCAGCCTAACTCTTTCTTTGTTTCTTTGTTTCCTTCCTTCCTTCCTTCCTTCCTTCCTTCCTTCCTTCCTTCCTTCCTTCCTTCCTTCCTTCCTTCCTTCCTTTCTTCCTTCCTTCCTTCCTTCCTTCCTTCCTTCCTTCCTTCCTTCCTTCCTTCCTTCCTTCCTTCCTTTCCTTTTCTTTTCTTTTCTTCCTTCCTTTCTTTTCTTTTCTTCCTTCCTTCTTTCCTTCCTTCCTTTCTTTTCTTTTCTTTTCTTTTCTTCCTTCCTTCCTTCCTTCCTTCCTTCCTTCCTTCCTTCCTTCCTTCCTTCCCTCCCTCCCTCCCTCCTTCCCTCCTTTCTTTCTTTCTTCCTTCCTTCCTTTCTTTCTTCTTTCTTTCTTTCTTTCTTTCTTTCTTTCTTTCTTTCTTTCTTTCCTTCCTTCCTTCCTTCCTTCTTTCTTTCCTTTCTTCCTTCCTTCCTGTCTGTCTTTCTTTCTTTCATTAAACATGTGAAATTCTTCTAAACATATTTCCATATTCATTCTGTGTAAAAAAAAAATTGGATCAAAAGGGAAAAAAACCAATGAAACAAACAAAAAGGAAAATACTATGCTTTGATCCACATTCAGTCTCCATAGTCTTCTCTCTGGCTCTTTCCATTACAAGTCTATTAAAATTGCCTTGAATCACCACATTGGTGAAAAGAGCCAAGTCCATCATATAATCTTCTTGTTTCTTTTTATAATGTTCTCTTGGTTCTGCTGATTTCACTCAGCAGAATTACATGCAAGTCTCTCTAGGCTTTTCTGAAATCATCTTGCTCATCATTTCTTATAGAACAATAATATTCTATAACATTTCTATATTATAACTTATTCAGTCATTCTCCAATTGATGGGCATCCACTCAGTTTCCAGTTCCTTGCCACTACAAAAAGGGCTGCCACAAACATTCCAGTCTAATTTTCTAGGCTTATTTTATATGACCTGCTTCGCTTACTCTGTGATGAGCTGAATGGACAGATATGCTATTTGCTATTCATGATTTTCCATTTCCTGCTTCTGAAATGCACTTCTTCCTCACCTCTGCCTCTTGGAATCTCTCACCTCTGGTCAAGACTTATTTCAAATGCTACCACCTAAAAGACCTTCCTTAATCCCCATAAGTGCTAGTCTCTTTTCTTCCCCAAAATTGTTTTGTGTTTAGGATTTCATAGATTTGGAATGGAAGTGAATTTAGGGGAAAACAAATTCAATCCATTCAATTTACAAATGAAGAAATGAAGTCCCAGGGAAGTTAAATGATATCCTTGGCTAGAGGGATAGAGGAGTTAGCATAGTGCATAGTGCATTAGACTCTGGAGTCAAGAAAAACTGAATTCAAATCCTGCTTCAGACCCTTACTAGGTGGATGATGCTGGTTAAGTCACTTAACCTCTGTCTGCCTCAGTGTCTATATCTATAAAATGGGCATCATAATAGCACCTGCCTTCTAGGAAGGATGGTCAAATTAGAGAATATTTGTAAAGTGTATAGTAGAGAGCCCGGCATATAATAGGGACTTAATACAAACTTGCTTGAATCCCCAGGGGTTGGCAGAGAGGGGTTCACAGGAGTAGGATAGGAAAGAAACCTGTGCTTTCATTGATCTAGACAATGGCTGGATAAGGAGATTCCCTTTATCAGCAAGTTTTCTGCAACTCTTAGTCTCCCAGATTTCCTTAGAGCATGGAGTAGCTAAGTGTCTTGCTTGTGCAATCATGTGTCAGAGGTAAAATTTGAACTAAAGTTTTCCTGGCTTCACTGCAAACTCTCTATTGTATATTATGTATTACTACCTCTCTGAGGTACATAGTAGTAAATTCTTGTGGATTTGATTAAGTACATCCAGATGATCTGAGCTCTGAGATCTAGCCTTTCAAGGTGCTCTAGTAAGACCTGGCCATCACCACCCTGACAGCTGATGGAACCTGCAGGCAAGGGGCTCTGTGTTGGGGATAAGCAGGAACAGACCCTGCTGGCTCAAAGACTGTTCAGCTTGGAAACCCCAAGTGTCACCCAGCTAACAAAGAAGCTACTCCACTGCTCATTAATTTGCAGAGTAGTGTGTAATAATAAAATGCTCTTTAAAGCCAGAATGTGGTGTGAGTGACTGCTTTTTAAGGTCTTAATAAGGATCATTAACTGCTTATGAAAAGGTTTTATAAACATTTGTTAAACTCTCAGAGTAGCAACTGCTGATGTTTCATGCTCCCCAAGACACCAGGGACAGAAGGAAGCAGCTCAAACAGAGACTCTGCCTGGCTCACAAACTGACTGATCTTCCAGGTCTTTAATCTGAAGACCCGATAACCATGGGAGCCCTGGAGCCCTGTTGGGAAGTGATGTTCATAGATGGGGGTCATTTTGGAGACCCTCCTGACCCTGGGCTTCCATGAAGGATGGTATCCTCCAGTTTGTCCCTTTTTCCTTGTTGTTGGGGAGAGGATCAAGAATCATGGAAACAATTTAGATGGAACTGTGGGGAGAACTTCCTACTGCCAGTAATTTGGGAACAGTGCCCTAAAGAGTGTGGGAGGAACTATCCAAGTTTTATTGTGTCTTGGGTGAGATCCCAATAGAATTCTCTTGGAGAGCCTAATAGAGAAGCCGTTTGCCTTTGTTGATTGTTTCTTATTTTCCCCCAAGCCTTTGTTCTGAGCCACAAGATTCTAAGGCTATATGTTCTGAATCTCAGGGTTCTAAACCTCAGTGTTCTGAACTTCCCGGTTCTAAATAGTAATCATAACAACATCAATTTTCCCCTTTTCCACCTTCCATCCCTAACTTGACTTTGACTTGAAGCAACCCAAGCCTCCTGAAAAATCCCTTCTCCATTCTGGAGAGATTTCTCCATTCTCTTGTGCTGCTCTAGAGAATTGCTGGCAATATCCTGATGAGTATTTGAACTCTCTACTCTGGCTCCCGGTAGAACTGCTGAAGTATATTGCCTCTCACTTCAGATATACAAAGGAAATACAGTGCTGTTTTTAGATCTTCACATCAAATGAAGGCAACTATTAGGTCTTCATAGCTATCGGTGGTGAGGATGGCTAGATGAATAAAAGGTCATATAACTTTCTGATTTCTCTTTTCTAGGTAATAATCTGACTACAATTCTGAATGTCTGTTTCTGGGTAGTAAGCTCTTGGGTCTTTTAGGGAAACAAATACATAATGTCCTGAAATTTGGGGTGATATTAACTTCTGAAATTAGGGTTCAATATAAAAATTTCATGATAGACTGAAAATTTAATTGGGTCACCAAAGGATGTTGAGAGACTTCTTTTCCTAGAGGTAGATTGTTGTGATATAGGAGCCACCTGCCAGTGGCTGCTGGAGGTCTAACTCAGACCTGTAGAATGGATCTCTTCATGTGGGAGGAGGAGGAGGAGGTGGAGGAGGAGGAGGAAGAGGAGGAGGAGGAGGAGGATACAGGAGGAGGAGGAGGATACAAGGAGACTGAGAGGCAGTTGATGTTCTCTAACCTCTCTCCTCTTCCCTCTTGCCTCCAATTTATTTCATTCCCAATTCACAAGGAACATCTGCGAAGGCTGCTTTGCGACTCCTTCAAGTGTTATGATTCACAGCTGTGGAGGCTCTCAGAAAATTGACCTGCCCCTTCACTTAGACGTGGTCCTTAAAAGTAGATGGATCAAAAGCATGGGACAGACTTACAGAGGTCATCTGATGCTTCATAAGATTATTCTCTTATTTCAAGGAACATCTTTATCAAGTTACATTGGAAAAATTAGTGACTTAGGACCATATATAATATACATATATATTTCCATTATGTCTGGCCCTCCATATTTTGCATCTATATCTATGATTGCAAGATCTTGTGAATTCAACTGTTTAGAGAAAAGTAAAGTAAGTTTGAAAAAGTAAGGGGGAACTATGTTGCTCCCAATGGCTTTAAACACCAAACTTAGAGATATATAGTTTTATCTTAGAAAGAATTAGTCTAAAGTCTAATGGATAGGAACCAGTATGATTAGACCCATGCTTTAGGAAGATAATTTTGATAGCTTTGTAGAGGATGGTTTGGGGTAGGGAGAAAGGCTCTGTGGGTGTATATCTGTATATTTTTTTAAAGTGGGTAATATTTTCCTTTTTGGAACCTTTTTGATGATGGCCTAGGGAATTAATCTGGGAGGGTTTGTTCTGCCCAATGACTCAGGTTGGGCCCCTCAGTTCCTTATTCTGCACTTCAGGGAGTCACAGGGGCCTTGGGGTTGATAGGGTCAGAAGGAATGATAATTTTGTCAGAATGTTATTAGTAACTCTCTTCCCTAGGGCTGAAACATCTTGGATAGCTTTGTGTCAGTGTGGGCCCCTTTTCATTCCTTGCTAGCTTTGGCAAACCATCCTAAATTGTCCTTCCTGGAACCATTTCCCCACACCACCCCCTTTCTCCTTTATCTCCACCCATTCTTCAGAAATTCTCTTCTCCCTCACACCACAACCATGTGGTTTAGGACCCCATTATCCCAACCCTTTCTTCCAATAGAATTTTCTGACTTATCAGAATTTACTTTCTTATCTCCCCAGAGTGCTGTGGGCTCAGTACCATCCTCTCTCAAATCCCAAGAAAACTCAATTAGAAACCCACAAATAAATAGCACATCGAATTTAAACATATGTGTAAAACACAAATGTCTGAGTCCAACCAAGATTTTTCTGCAGAACTAGTTGGAGCAAAGGGGAGCAGTGGTGCTGTGATAACAATAGGATACAGAAGAGCTTGGGGGAGGGAAGATTCTGACTGAGAAAGTGGGTGAGCTGGCTCAGAATGATGGCCAGGGTCCAGGTGGTCTGTAACATGGCAGTCTCTCATGTAAAGATATCTGAAAGAATAATTTCCACCATATGCCAAAATGTTTAGCACTCTATCTTTACCCATATTCTCCTCCCAGCTTCCCTATATGATGATAACACCATCTTCTCAATCCCCTAGACTCGACAGCTTGTTGTTGGTTAGAAGCAACAAAGTGTGGTGCCTAAAGTTCCGGACTTGAAGTCTAGGGAAGGTAGGACTTTGCCATCTAGCTTCAGATTATTACTGGTTGGATGATCCTGAGTAAGTTATTCAATCTTTCCACCTCAATTTCCTCATTTATAAGCACCTACTTTATAAGGTTGTTATGAAACTCAAATGAAGTATTTTCCATCTTCCCTCTACCTCCTTTACTTCCCTTGCTTTAGGAAGTCAGGAAGGAAAGACTCCTGTCCTTTCTCCTGGTTTTTCCACTCCCATCTTACCCATTCATGCTTCTTGGATTAGCTGGGAGTCATAAACTATAGTCCTACTACTAAAATGATGGGCAACCTTCTCTGATCTGTATTCTTAGGTCTCAGAGCCTATCTCCCTGCCTGCTAATCTCTTCCCTTCCTCCAGACACTTATATATGAGCTGCCAAATATCCTAAGGACCTCTGGCCTTACCCTTCCAGAGTCTTACATGTGTGTTTCCTAATTGAATGTTCTTTCCTCTACATTGTGGTCAGGGTAGACCTCTGGATTTCCATATTCCTCTTCAAAAGGTCATTATCCTCCTGAAATAAACTACCTCTTACTGTAGATTAGAAAGCAGGAAGATTATATGCTACCTCTTATTGTAAATTAAGAAGTGGGGAGATTTTTCTCCCCACATTTTCCAAGAGTCACTAAAGTAGTGTGGGACAATGGAAAGGTCTCTGGGTTGAAATGAGGGGACCTTGAGCTGAATGCTGACTTACATTTACTTACTAATCATGTGTGACCTTGGATAAATGATTTAACCTTTCTGTAAAAAAAGGAGGATTGGCCTAGATTATCTGGTTTTTAACACATAGTGTTTAGCCCAGTATCTGGTGCATAGTAGGACCAAAATAAATACACATTGGGTTGATTGATTGTGGCAGTGACATGAGCATGGAATTGGGGAGGTTGTTTGGACCTTGTGTTCCTTCATGACCCCATTCCCTGTCTAACCTGGAGTTTTTGGTCAGAAGACCAGAAGGTCCCAGGATTCATGTAGAGCAACCTTGTCATTTTACATAATATTATGTTTATGAAATTCTTGAGAAACCTTAAAATGTTATATCAACATTAACTATGGTGGTTGTTTTTTCAGATGGGGAAGAGACCTAGTGACTTTCCCCCAAATCACACAGATTCAGGAGCAGAGACAGTTGTATGAAACAGATCTTAGGATGTTCACAAGAGGCTTCTTGTGAAAAAATGTAGGAGTTGGATTTTTCTAGACCTTTTAAAGCTCCTTTCAACTCTAAATAGGTGATGCTGTAATAGAGTACAAATATGATAAATTAAAAATGTATGTGCTTGATTTTATGCTCATGGATTAATAGTGTATCTGTGCTACTGTGTCTCTGTGTATTTTTTGTGTTTTATAATGTGACATTGTTAGTATGGTTTGTGCCAGTGCTTCTTTTTATGTGTGTATAAATATACATATGTGCTAATGAACTAAGAAAGAGAGATTACATAACATTGGCTCCTGCTATGGAATCATTTTGTTGTCTCATTTTATTTAGATTTATTTCAGTATTTCCCTTTTTCAATAAGGCAAACTTGATCCAACTCAGACCTTTCTTGTTGGAGCTGGACATCCTCTCCAGAAATATCTGGGAAGGATTATAAAGGAAACAAAACAACCATGAGAACAACAACAACAATCTCTATCCACCTCCTTCTGCTCCACTTTCCCTTTAGGGAAAAAATATGGATTGGGGATTTTTTTTTAGATGCTGTATTTCCTTGAAGCTCTCTGCTGGTCATTTGTCTAGCGTCTCATGAGAGCTGTGAATTTACAGCTCCTTACAGCTCTGATTCTTGGGAAGTAGCTTGAGGGAGAAAGATGGTAGAATTTCATACTTGCTAATTTAAAACAATAACAATTGTTAACAAGTTAGGAAGTAATCCTATTAAATCAACTGGATAATATAGAACCAGTTACAATAGGGTGAAATTAACTCCTCAAAATCAGATTTCAAAATGGTTAATGATGGGTACATGACAAGAAGTAGCTTGAACATTCAGTTAATATGCTTAAGCTGCTGTCATCATGTAGAATGATTCCATCTTGCCTGGAACTAACAGAATTTCTTGTTGAAGTGGGTCAGTCTGGGAAAAAGTTACCAAACCTTGTGCTGACAGCTACTTTTTGAGGGTACAAATTTGTTTTTTCCTGTATGCTTTTGATTTTAAAAAAAGCTAATGTGATTTTAGATCTCATTAACAGAAGTCAAAACCAGACCAAAGGAGTTAAGAGGTCCATGGGTCAGAGGTCCACTTTGATCAGAACCCAGCTCTAACATTGTGTTTGATCCTGAACGCTCATGTTTAAAGCATCACTGACAAACTGGAATGGGTCCAGAGAAGTGGTGATTTGGAAATGAAATCATTTGAGAATGGGTTGAATAAAGTAGAGATATTTAGCTCATAGAAAAGAACTGCTGAATGTTTCATAGAATCAGAGGACCTCAGAGTTGAAAGGCATCTCTGCACTCATGTAGTCCATCCCATACTGTTCTCCCCTTCTTATTGCAAAATAAATCCCTTTACTAGAACAAAATAAGCCATGACCATTCAGCCATTGTAAATCTCCCATGAAGAGGAGTCCACTCCCTCCTCTGCCAGCCCCGTCTACTCTGGAATAGCTAGAATGGTTAGAAAGTTTTTCCCAACTTGAAGACTAAATTCCTAGTTTTTCCCTTTGGGACCAAACACAAGTCTAATTGCTCTTCCTCAAAAGACCTTTTAAAATACTTGAAGATAGCTATCAGATTCCTCCTAAGTCTTCTCCAGACCAAAAAAAAAAAAAATCTCCATTTCCTTCACGTGAGCCTCAACATGGCATGGACAGAAGGACCTTTACCACAATGGCTGCCTTTTTCTTATCCCAACTCTAGCTTGTCCTTTCTATATTGCCTAGAATTAAACCCAGCTCTGCAACAGTATCTGATTAGGATACTGTTACCTTAAAGATTCCTAGAAGACTGGCCTCTCCATGTAGCCCAAGATCATTTTGGCTGCCACATCACATCATTAGTTTATTTATTTATTTATGGATTTTTATTTACAAGATATATGCATGGGTAATTTTTCAGCATTGACCCTTGCAAAATCTCCTCTTCCAGCTTTTCCCCTCCATTCCCTCCCTGCCTCCCCTAGATGGTAAGTAGACTGATACATGTTAAATATGTTAAAATATAACACTGTTAGTTTATAATCTTCCACAACTCTGGATCATCCCTTCTCCCCAATTTTTGTAATATAAATTAATTTCTTTTCTTTCTTTCTTTCTTTCTTTCTTTCTTTCTTTCTTTCTTTCTTTCTTTCTTTCTTTCTTTCTTTCTTTCTTTCTTTCTTTCTTTCTTTCTTTCTTTCTTTCTTTCTTTCTTTCTTTCCTTCCTTCCTTCCTTCCTTCCTTCCTTCCTTCCTTCCTTCCTTCCTTCCTTCCTTTCCTTCTCTTTCTTTCTTTCTTTCTTTCTTTCTTTCTTTCTTTCTTTCTTTCTTTCTTTCTTTCTTTCTTTCTTTCTTTCTTTCTTTTCTTCTTTCTTTCTTTCTTTCTTTCTTTCTTTCTTTCTTTCTTTCTTTCTTTCTTTCTTTCTTTCTTTCTTCTTCCTTGTAAACAGGGTTAAATAACTTATTCAGTGTCACAGAGCAAATAAGTGTCTGAGTCTAAATTTGAATTCAGGTCCTCCTGACTCCAGAGCTGGGGCCATCTAGTTGCCCCAACATACTGGTTTCTGAAAGGCGATGAACTAGGACCATTGAGTGAAATTTATAGGAAGGGTATATTTCAGTTCAATAGAAGAAACCTTCTAATTGAGTTCTTCAGCTAAGAAATGGAAAATTTCTCATCATCAAAGATGTTTAAGGGAAGGCTGGTTTACCTCTCAATGTTTCAGAAAGCATTCTTGAACTGCAGGATAGGTTGGACTAGATAATTTCTAACCTATCGTCTAATTCTTACCAGTATTACAATTACCAAGAAAGAGTAAATGCTTTCTAGATGGCATAGTAGCTAAAGGGGCTGGTCTTGAAGTCAGGAAGACTATTGTTTAAATATTGCCTCATGCTTTTAACAGCTAAATAATTCTCGGCAAATCACTTGACTTCCTATATCACACTTTCTTCATCTGTGATGTGAGGGGCTGGATTTGATGGCTCCTAAGGTCTCATCCAATTCTAAATTTATTATTCCATGATTCCAGCATTGTCCCTCCTATGATTCACTATGGGTTAATTTTTTCTCAGTTCTAATGTGAATCCTTTTAGGAGACATTAAATCATTACAGCATAATTTTAATTCTGGGATGAATTTGGACCAAGGGTTGTAGTCCTGTGTAGATATTGGTCTTGCAACTCAATAATTTGAGTCTTATTACATTCGGACCAAGAATGGATTTCAATGATAATATTGTATCTTATGGTTTTATAGTGTTTTATACATATGTTGAAAAATGATTATTCTTATTCTAGTAATAACAAATTTTATAAAATTTGTTATTACTAGAATAAGAAAATAACCATTTATTTTAGGGGCTTTTTTCCTCTTTTTATTTCATTCTGGGCATGGTTGACTATGATATACTCTTTTTAATCTTGGGTAGAATGCCACCCAACTGTGAGAGCTTAAAGTTAGAGGGTAAAGATAATCTAATCTAAGTAAATTCTGGCCCATTGTATTCAATTTCAGTGATTTGGGTAGAGAGGGGTCTCTTTGTCCAAGAACCAGACATAATCAAGGTTCACATGATATGTGGCATGACACATTCCCCCACCTCTCATTGCAATATTCATTCTCTTATTGTTATTGTTAAATTGTTATTTTTATTATTGATGTTATTATTGTTAAACAATCAGACTTGATTTTCTCTTTCAGAAAAACCCCTTTTCCAAGTGTTGCTGTTGTTGTTGTTGTTTGTTCTTATTCTGGAAAAGGAACATTGACATCAGGGAGGTGATGACATGCAAGTGAATTGGATTTAAATGAGGGAAGACTGTGCAAGGTCAGTTGCCTCCCTTTCTCTGCCGGAGCCTTCTGGGTCCAGTAGCTAGACATAGATCAGGACAACTGGAAATGCCCCTGAATGCAATAGGAGACTTTGATCTTTTTAAGCTAATGCTTTTAACGGGTCTCAGTGTGACTGAGAGTGCACCCATTCTGTGATTAAGATTAGGTAGCAATCAAGGCAAAAAATCTCTACTTTCACCTAGTTTAAAAAAAAAATTATAGAAATAAAGAAACAAACCAGGAAGGGGAAGACCTTCAGAGTTTTTGGCCAAAACAGAAATGATTACTATTTACATTCAATCTTAACCTTCAGGGAGCCAAATTAATGAGCAAATGGGGCTTGGCCTGGGTGGCCAATCAATGAGAATCAGAATGCTTTTGGTTTAAGGCATGGGCCTTGAGAAAGAAATCTAGCTAGTAAATCTCAAAATATCTAAGTGCATTTAAACACTGAGCAGGGTCCATGAGGGGTCTTTGGTTCTGAGAGAACCAGTGGCCTCAATTTAGTGATTATCTTTCAGCCTAATTAATAAATTATTGATTACCTAGAAACTATGTCTCTAGGATTTTTCATTTTAATACATAAGCATATATTTCACACATGCTTATGTTGAAGGAAACATATGTTGAAGAATTTTTTTTCTTCAAAAATTTGTACTTATGTCTTTCATTTTTATATCGCCTTCATTTCTGAATATATCCTTCTCCCTTTTCTGACCTAGAAAGCCATTCCTCATAACAAATAATAAAAACAGAAAGAAGGCTAGTGTCAGTGGGTCATCCAGAGTGTGCTGGAGGGGAGCAAAGTGTAAGAAGACTTAAAACAAGTAGGAGGAGGTCATAACATAAAGGGCTTGAAAAGGCAGAGGATTTTTCATTTGATTCTGGGGTAATGGAGAGCCACAGGAATGAGGGAATGACACAGTCGGACTTTCATTTTTAGTAGATAAATTTGGCAGCTGAATAGAAAATGGACTGGAGTAAGAGGTGACTTGCGTGAGGGAGTTCAACCAAAAGGTGATTGTGGGGCAGTTAGATGATAAAGTAGATAGAGCACAGGCCCTGAAGTGAGGAGGACCTGAGTTCAAAACAGATCCCAGACACTTAACGCTTACTAGCTTTGTGATGCTGGGTAAATAACTTAACTCCTATTGTCTTAAAAAAGCCCCAAATCCAAAACAAGAAGATTATTGCAATAGTCTCAGCTTGAAGGGATGGCCTGGGTTAAGGCAGTGGACAAGTGAATAGAGACAAGGAGCATCTAAAAGAGATGTCATGGAGGTAGAAAAGGCAGACCTTGGCAATAGGTTTGATATGAGGGATGAGCTAGAGTAAGGAATTAAGAATGGCACCCCAGGCAACTGGGAGGATAGTGATGCCTTTGGCAGTAATAGAGAATTTCAGAAGAAAGGATTTTATAGGAAATATAATGAGCTCGGCTTTAAACAACTTGAATTTAAGATGATGATGTGTCATCTAGTTGGTAATATGAGACTGGAGGTGAAAAGAGAGGTTAGGGCTGTATAAATAAATCTGAATATCATCTGCATAGATGTAATAATTAAATCTAAGGATTTTGATGAGACTATCAAGTGAGACAGTATAGGGTAGTAGTGTCAAAATGAAATAGAAAATAGATACCACTGAATGGTATATGAGGATCCCTGAAGGCTACATATTGACTTAGTTTTTTTTAAATTTCTTTTTATTTTCAAATTCTTTCCTTTTCTCTCTACCCTTCTGTCACCCATTAAGAAAGGCAAGAAATACTATGTAGACTTAAATTTAAGCTATAATGCTATTAATATATTATTGTATGTTTGCTTGTTTTGTTAAATATATCCCAATTTAATTTGTTTGGGGTTATACTTGGGGGTATTGTAGACTACATGGACTATGAGTTCCACACCTCTGATATCACAAAGAAAAGAGGAAAAAAGCAAAGAATAGAAAAGAATTTGGGATAATACCGATAGATAGTAAATGTGATCCTGATGAAGGTTCAGCAAAGGAGACAGAGAAAGAGGAATCACACAGGTAGAAGGTATAAAAGGAGAGAGCAGTGTGATGAAAACCTAGAAAGGAGAATATCTGAGATAAAAGGTAATCAGTATGGCCAAAGGCTGCATAGATGTCAAGAAAGATGAAGACTGAGAAAAGACCATTTGATTTGACAATCAGATCACTGCTAACTTTGCAGACAGCAGTGAATGTTGAATGAAGGGGCTGGAAGCCAGACTGTAGAGCAAGAGACAGAGGTTGAGAGAAAGTGGAGGCATTGAGTATATACAGCTTTCTATAGGAGCTGAGCAATAAAAGAGAGAGATGTAGGACAATATATCAAATGAAGATGTTTTGAGGATAGGTAGACATGATCATATTTGTAGGCAGGAGGGAATCTGGGAAAGTTTGAAGAACAGTGAGAGATTGAGGATGATAGAGAGGGAAATCTTCTGGAGAAGATGGAATAGAATAGCAAACTCTAATGTTGCTCTGAATGTCATGATTGCTCATTCTAGGAGCAGATTAAGGCCACTGTGACAGGAGTAAAATCCTGTTTCTAAAACTTAACTGGATGATCATATGCAAGGCCTATAAGACAGATTCCCTTGGAGAGAGGAGGAGAGATTTATACAGAAGTAAAGAACTGGCTGGGAAGTTAAATGGTTCAGTGTATAGAATTTAGAGCCTGGAGTGAGAGCTTGAGTTCAAATCTGGCTTCAGACACTTATTAACTATGTGATTATAGATAAGTCACTGTCTGCCTTTGTTTTCTCATCTGTGAAATGAGTTGGAGAAGGAAAGGGTGCTCTGCTCTAGTATCTTTGTCAAAAAGAGACTGAAATGACTGAACAACAATGAGTGAAGTAGGAAATACAACCCAGAAGCAATGGGCTTTTATTTGATGGGGAGGAGAACATATCTCCTCCCCACACTAAGAGCCTATCACTGAGAGAAAAAATTCCAGTCTGGTTAATCAAATGTCAACTCTCTCTTTACCACTGAGAAGCATCTACCTATTTTTCCCCTGAACATCTCAGAATAATGGATAACCTCCTTTCTTGCAGGCAAGTTTTTCCTGCTGGCTCTCATCCTTGGAATTCAAAGCCCATCCCTGTTTAGGCCTCCATGCAAAAGGGTGGATGAGATGGGAGCAAGGGGGAGGGTTCAGGATAAGCCTTAAACCTTAGCTGTGGAAGGGGTCAAGGCTTTCATATCCACCAAGATCATTTCTCTTACAGCCACCACCCTGTTCAAGTCAAGGACCTAATAAATGTACTAAGCCATGAAGAGAAAGAGAAAGAGGGAGAGCGAGGGAGATGGGAATGAAAAGTACAATTTTGCTTCGGTCTGTTATCACAAAGCCTACTGAGATGAATATTCTGACCTAACAATCAAAACATGCCATAATTACAAACAGACTCTTTGAAGGCAATGAGGGGATATCGAGAGAGCATGATGAATACCTGCTGATTCCAGCAGCTCCTGCAGGCCAGATCAATTCTGTCATTTTGGTGTCCAGATTCTCTTACTGAACTGCTCATATTCCTCTTTGAAACCTGCTAACTCGATGCATTCTAACTTTGACAAAACAAGCCATTGGGAAGCTAAGAGCAGGTTCCGATAGAGCCTACTCCAGCTCTCGCCTGTTCCCACCCTGTTCCCAGTGCAGAAGAGAATGATTTGAAATTCAAAATCTTCCACTGAAAGAAAAATAAATAGAAGGAAATTAAGTTTTGATTTGGGAGGATCCTTCCTACCCTCACTCCTTTGCTCTCTACTGTTAACTTTTCATTCTCAAATAGATCTGCTATATCCAGAGAGCTGAATTGTGCTTCTACGTATTGGGCTGCCAGATCTAGAAGAAATCATATAAGTAGCATGAGAAAGATATCAGAATAGCAAAATGAAATGTGTTGTTGGAGTTAAAAGTAGGAAAAAAGTGGTAGAATGGAAACTTTTGATTTTGGAGAGACTTGGGAAGACTTGAATGGATCTATTCAGAGTGAAGTGAGCAGAAGAATAATTTATACAATAATAACATTGTAAAGACAAATTTCAAAAGACTTAATGCCAATTAATAATCAAAAAAAAAAATGACCGATCATGACAGAGGACTGGTGATGAAGCTTGCTACCTGTCTCATGACAGAGAGGTGATGAAGTCTTCAGGGTCCATATTAATCCATATTTTTTGGACACATCATATGAGAATTTGTTTTGAATGACTCTCTATATTTATTACTAGGGGTTTGGTATTTCTGTTTGTTTATGTTTTTTTCTGTTGGAGGTGGGAGGTGAGAGGGAAAGAAAGTCTATTTTTGTTCATTGAAATAATCAAATTAATTTATAAAATATAAGGACCTTGAAAATAAGAATTGTTTTATTTTTGTCTTTGCATCCCTAATGCCCAGCATGGTCCCCAGAATATTAGATGCTTAATAAATGCTTGTTCATTGATTGTTAAAGGAATGCTGTTTTGGGGATTATTTCATATTTATTTCTTTTTCTATATATTGTATTACTTTTAAAGAGACTCTAATCTATATATAAAAGATTGACTGAAAATGTTTGTTTGTTTTTTTATCCACTCATTGGACCCTGATGTTCAAATGCTAATCAAATGTCTGGAATAAAAAAAAATTGTTGAACCAAGTGAAACAAGGAAACTCAGCATTAGATTTCAGCCTCTATTAGGAAGGATGACCCCATTTTTGTCATCATTTAGGTCTTTTCAGTCACATCTGATTCTCCATGACCCCATTTAGGATTTTGACAAAAGTGCTGGAGTGACTTGCCACTTCCTTCTCCAGATCATTTTATAGATGAGGGAACTGAGAAAAACTGTAAAATAACTTACCCAGAAAGATGAGTTTTCCTGACTCCAGACCCAGAGCTCTATCCACTGCACCATCTAGCTGCCTGACTCCCTCTTTTAGAAATCAGAAAAGCGAGACTAGGGAAATCAAGAATTGGAATATTAGGTTACATGCCCAAAGTCAGATGAAAAGTTTCAGAAGTAGGTTTTGAATCCAAGTCTTTTTTATCTAGATTCAGTATTCCTCCTACTTTATCACATTTTATTGAAGCTATTTTAAAAACATTACTATCATTTCTCGTTGTGTTATTCCCTCTGCCGCATTGAATTTAGCATGAAACATAGATCACCCTACTAAGCAACCACATCTGATACGCAGCACATTTATTTTACTTGTAATCCCACTCTCCCCATCTCTACGAGATTGGATGTAGACTTTATCCTTTGTTCTTAGGTAACAAGAGCATTCAATGAATGCATCTGAACTCAGCTTTTTATATCTTTCTTGCCATTCCTTTCTCCCAAGGTTTAATACTTTATTTTAAAGATCAGCAGTTTCTTTTTTTTTTTTTTATTTTTTTTAATTTTTTTTTTTATTTAATAGCCTTTAATTTACAGGATATATACATGGGTAACTTTACAGCATTAACAATTGCCAAACCTCTTGTTCCAATTTTTCACCTCTTACCCCCCCCACCCCCTCCCCTAAATGGCAGGATGACCAGTAGATGTTAAATATATTAAAATATAACTTAGATACACAATAAGTATACATGACCAAAACATTATTTTGCTGTACAAAAAGAATCAGACTCTGAATTATTGTACATTTAGCTTGTGAAGGAAATCAAAGATGCAGGTGTGCATAAATATAGGGACTGGGAATTCAATGTAATGGTTTTTAGTCATCTCCCAGAGTTCTTTTTCTGGGTATAGCTAGTTCAGTTCATTACTGCTCCATTAGAAATGATTTGGTTGAAGATCAGCAGTTTCTTGCTAAAGGTCACCACCAGCAAAGACCTTCCAAAACTTCACTATTTCTGTGGTCTGTAGGTATTTCCCATAGGTCCGTAGGTATTTCCCATAGGTCCAAAGAACCTAGGTTGCAAGATTAGGTTGCTCATGGTAGGGTGGACATTCTGCCTTACTCCATTGGAAAGTCACCAAGGATGGGACCTAGAAGAAGGATTTAATGACCAGGGGCCCAGGTTTGAGAAATAAAGTGGTAACCTGGGCTTGGTGAGGGATTGGGTCCTGGGAAAAAGCTGGTGAATTTCCCAGGTCTCTATTCAGGAAACGAGTGCTGGGGGAGATGGGTATGGAAGCCACTACCCCATCACCCCATGTTAACTTCAGAACAGCTTGAGATTCATTCATTCATTTTTTCTCAGCTGCATTGGAGGGAGATCCTCAGGAACATGATACTTTAGGCTTGAAAACACTGAGTTGATTGGGTTTGCTCTGAGACCAGGATAAAATATGCTTAAGACCAAGCTGTATTTCACTGGCTTCTTGTCTTCAAAAAAATCCAATCTTCCTGCTAAGAGAAGCATTTGAGCATCCCAGGGTATACATCTAACACATTTTCCCTGATGAATTACCATGTAGAAAATATGTTTCTTTAAAAACCAGAAAATAGCTATCAAGTACCCATTTTATCTCAAAATATATACTGGGATTAAAGAGAATATTCCCCCTCCTTTCCTTTGGTTTATTGAATTTACTCGTCTCTTTCCAGAAGCCTTCTGTTATTATCCTATTTAGTAATGATCTCTCCTCTCCATCCCCTCCCCTGACACACACCTCCACACATTTCATGGGACATTTTGCTTTGTAGCTCTGTGGTGCACTTGTCATATATTATTTGGTTTTCAAGGTATTTTGTATGAGTTGTACACCCAGGGGTGTGTTGTGCTGGTAAATTTTTAACAGCCAAATCTCTGAAAAAACAATGCTGACTCTTTTAAGTTTAATCTGCATTATTGCCATTTTCTTCGTCTCTTAAGTTTTGACAATTAACAAAACAATAAATGAAGCCCTGATTTGTTGCAATTTCCAGTTTGTGAACTAAATGCTCATATGAAAATTTAACAGTTTGCCTCTTGAAAACCAAAAGGGGCGTATTCCAGCTTTTTACATGAGAGATAGGACAGTGTCATGTCTTCAAGGCAGTATGGTACAGGGGATAGAGTTCCAGATGTAAAATCGGGAAGACCCAGATTCAGAACCCATCTTGGACATTAACTAGCTTCATAACATCTTAGACAAGTAAGTCATGTAACCTCTTTAGTTAGTAAAATGGGTATGATGATTCTTACCTGCATAGAATTGTTAGGAGAGTCAGCTTAAGTAACATGCAAAATTGTAAATTGTAAAGGCCTTGTAAATTGTAAAGACTACATGAATACCAGTTATTCTTCCCATCTCAGCTTAGTATCTTTCTCAAAATCTTGCACACAATAATTGCTTAATAAATCTGTTATTTGAAATGTTTAAATTGATGTACACATTTCTGATCATCAAACCCGAGCAGGAGGCAGTTATATTTTAATGGATAGAAAGCTGATCTCGGGGCCAGGGATATGCTGGTTTGGGTCTTTCCTCTTACATGTAGTGCTGTGTAACCCTGGACAAGTGTAATTTGTCACTACTGTGGACAATTCTCCAAGATCCTTACCTGCAAAGGCACTGACCCATATTGGTAGATGGGGTTTCTTCACCTGGGAGTTCCCTGGACTAACAAAATCATAGTCTCTATGTCTATTCTAAACCAGAACAAGGGAGTTCAGCTTTTCTTTGCACTCTTGCCCTTCCAATAGAATCACAAGTAGGGATAGAACTCTCTTTTCCTTATTGCTCTATAAAGATCATGTGAGTTTCCTCTGGTCTCTCCTTGCAGACATCAGAAAATAATTACTCAGGAAAAAAAGGTTATTTTCACAGCGTGTTTATTAGAGAGCATATCAGCTTTTTCTGGTAAATGAACCACCCAATTTTTGTTAAGCAAAGCTATATACAATATTTATTGTGCCATTACACAGACAGTTTTAGCATATCTGCTAGAAAAAAAAGAAGAAGATCTGGAGAACTCCCAAAGCTTGCCTAGCACATTCATGCATCTTAAAGGCATCATCCTTCTCAACGTGTCCTAATCTATTTGAAAGGTAAAGGATTCTGGGAGCTGAATCCCTATAGTCTGCATTAATGTTTAGTGTGCCAGCTGTAAAACAGCAACTACCTCACAGGATTGTTGTGAGGATCAATGAGATAATATTTATAAAGTACTTAGCGCAGTGCCGGTACATAGTAGGTGCTATATAAGTGCCTCTTTCCTTCTCTGCTTCCCATCAATAGAAGAATGTGTTGGAGACCTTCCTCTGGACCTTTGTACGTCCCATAGAGTCACATTCAATATCCAGACTCTCTTATCTCCCATTGCATGGCAACCAATGAAACAAAGAAAGACAATGAGGATTCTGGTTTTAAAATATTAGAGCAGGAAGGAATCTTTCAAAAACTGCTCTTTTTATGGATGAGCAAATTGAGATGTAGATAGATCGAAGGATTTTCTCTGGTTTAGGCTTTGGGTCTATTAAGTAACTTTTAACTAAGTCAGTTCTACCAACAAATGCTTCAAAGGCCAGAGTAGAGTCAGACTGTAGAGGGACCTTTCATGGCAGCACAAGCAGTTTAGAACTTTCACCCCCTTAAATCATCATGGAACCCCTGTGGGCCTCAGTTATCATGTCAATAAAACATGGGGGCCACACTACACAATTTCTGCTATCTCCACCAGCCCTAAATCCAGTTGAGAGAAGAAAATAGATTTTCAAATCCCTGAGGCTAGGTCAAGAATACAAATGGGTTAAATCTAGTGCCGCTAGTTGTGAAATTCCATTATAACAAAAAAAGATTTCCAGTAGATTGTAAATTCTTACAGGACATTGGCTACATCTCTAACATCTCCCAGAATGTCCGATACAGGACTGGGCACAGAGTAATAAGTATTTTTACTGTGATAGGTTCTCAATAAAGGCTTGTTCATCAATCCATTGCTGGAGGCTTTGGAATCAGTCAATTATCCTGAGCAATATTCAATATAACAAAATCATAGCTCATCAAATGTAGGGTCCCTCCTGGTTTGTTTGTACTGGTCAAATCTGTAATCATCATCACCTTATGCCTTAGGTTATGCTGATACGATGACATCTGGATGAGAAATATAACCCAGTATCCTGCTGTATAAATCTGACTAAATAGAATTCATTTGATGTTTTTTTTTGATTTGGAACCAATATCAGGCAAAAAAACCCAAAACTATAATCAAATTAAAATGTGACCTATATTCAGTAGCATCTACTATGTATAAGGCCCTATACCATGAACTACAAACATAAAGAAGAAAAACAAAATAGCCCCTAACCTCAGGGAACTTATAGTCTTATAGGGAGTTAAGAAAAACTATGGAATAAAAAGGGACATGCATTTAACTTATCAAATTCAAATATACAAAACAAAGCAGAAAGGAAAAGGAAAAAAAATAAATAGAGGAATCTCTTTCCATTCCCTCTCAATGAGAGTAGTGTAAGATGGATTTAATATTTTCTTAATCAGCCTCAGTTTCCATAGTGCTTCTCAAAATGTGACCATCTCGCAGACAGTGAGATTCAAAATCTCTTCCGGATCTTTTGTTCATGTAATCTCTTCATTTTCCTTCGGCTATTAGAGCTGATGAGAGAAGCAGGCTTAGTTGGTCTTTCAAGCATTTCTTGCATTGGAAATTACAGGACATAGTAACAGAGGGCTGATGTCCAAGTGACACAGGAAAGTAAGGTGCTGTTCTTGGGAAATTCAAGTCACTGCTCCCTGATGAGCTAGATCTGCAGGTCCTGAAAGAAAAAGCAGATGTGATTGCTGAGCCACTGTTAGGGACATGTCAGACCAATGGCATTTCTTTTTTGGACTGGGATTCTAAGCCAGCACATAATGGGAAGGCTGGGGATCTAGTTTACTTAGATTCAGAAAACTTATAAAATTATTTATTATTTACTATTCTTAGAGGGAATCATGAATGATTTTGCAATTATGCGGATTCAGAATTTAGAAATTAAATGGATTCAGACTTGGTGACACAGGGGATAAAGCACTGGGCTTGAAATCAAAGTCTGCATTCAGATCCAGCCTTGGATACTCATGTGAGCCTCTCCTCTCAGTTTCCCTTATGTAAAATGGAGCTAATGAGAGCCCTTAATTAACTCTCAAGGCTTTTGTGAAGATCAAATAAGACAATAATTGTAACGTGCTTACACAGTCGATATTATATAAGTGTTAATTCTTAGTATTGTTTTTAAGCATGAACAAACTCAAAAAATGATTGCTGATGGCTCAGTGTTAATGTGTTAATATTAGTGTAGATATCTACAAGCAAGGATTCCAGGGATCTGTGCTTGGCTCTCAGATGTGTGGGGATGTTTCATGGGATGTTTTAGATCTTTAAATGACCATTGGGACCATCTGGTTCAATGCCCTTATTTTATAGATGAGAAAAAGGAAGCCAGGGAAGTGAGGAACTTGCCTAGTGCCATCTTGGTATTGTCAAAGGTAGAATCCAAGTCAGTTCAGCACTAATTCTCCTTTTCATGGTATCAGGGATTTAGAAAGAACACTGGATCTGTGGATTATACTGAGGAGGAAAGGTTGTCCTGTAGATAATGTTAGATTAGTGACTGGCTAAAGATGAAATTCGGCAGTGGCAAATATAAAAGTGCTGCAGGTTATAAAATCAGCTTCTCAAGCATAAGACAGGGGAGGTTATACTAGCAGATATTTTGTAAAAGAAGTTTTAGTGACCTGTGTATTTAATATACATCAGTAGGTTTATGTGAGAGTCAGACAAACCTAATATGATCTTGTACTGTGTATTAGGAATAGAGATGTGATAATCTCACTGTGTTTTGTACTCAGACCTCATGTGCACTATTATGCTCAGCTCCGGTGTTATGGTTTGAGCAGGGCACTGGAGAAACAAAAACATAAGGCTATAAGTCGGACATAAGGATAAGAACATAAAATGGAGATTGGGGGGGGTGGCATAGGTAGCCAGGATGTCTAAGGCCCTGGACACAGGAGGATCAGTTGAAGAAACTGGGCAGGTTAAGCCTGGAAAAAGAAAACTGGGGAATGGAGGTAGAATCAAGATATTTATGTCCAAATATTTGAAGGCCTGCATTCAGAAGAAGGATTAAATGTGTTCTATTTTGCTGCAGAAGACAGAACCACGAACAATGGGTTGGAGTTGTAAAGACCCCGATTTAGGTTTGATATCAGAAAAAGTTCCCTTAGGATTAAAACTTTACAAGTGCAATGTGGGGTGTGTGTGATAGGGTCCCATTCCCTGAGGGTCTTTAAGCAGAAGATGAAGACCACTTGTAGGGTTTGTTGTAGTGGGAATTCCTTTTATGCATGGGTTGGCTAAGTGGTTGCTGAGTCCCTGCCATCTCTCAACTTCTGTGATTCTGGTCAGCCAGAAGGTCCTTGTTACATTCCCTTTGACTTCCTTTCATCTTCTCTTGCCTCATGGTGAGGAAGGAGAGAAGAAAGGGAGGAAGAAAGGTAAAAAGGAGGAAAGAATGAAGAAAGATAAAATGAAGGGAGGGAGGAAGGAAAAGAAAGAAGGAGAAAGGGAAAAAGGGAGGAAGGAAGGAAGGAAGAAAGAATGAAGAAAGATAAAGAGAGGGAGGGAGGGAAGAGGGAAGGAAGAAGGGAAGGAAGGAAAGAAGAACGAAAGGAAGGAAAGAAGAAAAGAAGAATGAAGAAAGATAAGGTAGAGGGAGGGAGAAAAAAGAAAGGAAAGAAGGAAGAAAGGAAGGAAAGAAGAAAAGGAATAAAGGAAAGAAAAAAGAAAGGAAAGAATGAGGTACTTCTTAGGTACCATTATTAATATGTGCTAACTGCTTTTTATAAGCATCATCATTTGATCCTCACAACAAGCAGACCAGGGATGAGATATATTATTATTATTATTATTATTATTATTATTTTACAGTTGAGAAAACTAAGGCAGAGTAAGGTACCTGCTCAGTTAACAGCTAGTGTCTGAAGTCACATTTGAACTCAGGTCCTGCAGTCCTCTATCCACTAATCCTAACATTTCCAGCAAAGTTAATACCTCTTTATTGTTTTCCTATTTGAGTAGCAATCCTGTTTTCACCTCTCCCCTAATTCATTGTTTCTTTCTGAGTGTAGTAAAACATAAAATTTATATTCCACTGTATCTATAGCAACCATTCTAAGTCCATCTGCCCTCTGATACAGCCTACCTCCATTTAAAGAGACTTTAACTTAGCTCCTTTCTATCTACAAATGCATAATATGACTCTACTATATCTTACAGGCATTTTAAGGAATTTTCCCATTTAGTTTAGAGGATCCATGATTTTTATGCTACACAGCAATTTCAGAATCTAACTATAGGTAAGTTGTAACCTTGCTTTCTACTCAAATAATAATAATACCATTTATAATGCAAGAAGTAGAGAGGAGAATTGGTAGGATCATCTGTTTAGATATAGAAAGGACCTTATGAGCTATCTTCTGTGACCAGTTAATTTTACAGATGAAGAAATCAGGCTCAGAGAGGATGACTGTCTTTCTAAGGCAGCACAGGTAGTAATTATCAGAGGTTGGATCCTCTGATACCAGAGCCCTTACTCTTTCCATTATACCAAGATACCTCCTCAAAAAAAGGTGTGTGTAGATAGGGGTAGGGGTAGAGGGAAGATGAGAGATCATTTAATATCATAGATTTAGAGCAGTGGCTCTCAAAGTATGGTCTAAAGAATCCTGGGGCTCTCTGAAACCCTTTTAGAGGGTCTACAAATTCAAAAATAGTTTTTATTCCCAATATGGTAAATGTCTATAAATATAACCCAGATAAACAAAAACTCTTTGGAGAGTGCCTCAATAATTTTTAATAGGATAAAGATACTGAAAACAAAAGTTTGAGAACCACTGAAGAAGTTAAAGAGATCTTTGAAGTCATTGGCTCCATCCCTCTCCCACTGAATAATTAATAACTTGCTTAAAGACACACAGGAGAAAGCATTTGAAGCTGCTTTGTCCAACATTAAATGTAGGACTCTTTTCTGCTCTCTTGGGAGGATTTGGGAAGACCCCATGGAGAAGATGGCATCTAAGCCAGACCAGGAGGGATAGATTTCAAGGGGAGAGAAGTCAGGAAAAGTTGGGCAAGAAGGCAAAGGAATAGGGATGGAAGAGTACGGGGTGCCATAGGGAATACGAATTAATACAGTCTGGCTGGAGTGTTAGACTAGAGCTTGTGGAGGGCCTGGAATTATGGAGTCGGGAGTCACTAAGTTTTTGATGTTTGGGTTTTTGTTTGTTTGTTTGTTTCTGAAGAGGGAAATGACGTGCTTGACTTGCACATTAAGATAACTCTGACAAGAGTGTAAAAGATGGAATGTAGAGGGGAAAGATTAGAGGCAGGGAGATCCTCCTGAAAAATGCTTATAAGAATCCAGGTGCAAGACAGGGAGAGTCTGGGCTAATTTTCTTTCCACTCCTGAAAACATTGCCACAAAATGGACTCACAGGGAAATTGTGATGGTTTATTTTTATAATCAGTCATCAAATACTTCCTGAGTGCCTGCTAGATGAAAAGCACTATGCTAGGTACCATGGGGGGATGGATACAAAGGAGAAGACCCGGGTTCTATCCTGCAAGGAGATTATAGATCAGTTAGGGAGCCGTGATCTATGTGAAACAATTAATCATGTCCTGCCTTGTATTATCTCCTGAGCTTTTATCTTAAAGCTACAAATGGATAAATAAGTACTGTAGGAACTCAGTGAAGGGAGAGTTCTTTATGGATCAGAAAAGGTTTCATGGGAGAAGCAGAATTTGAGCTGAGCATTGAAGGATGGTTTTTTAAAATAATCAGCAGAAAAATAAAAGAGGAATTCTAGGCAAGGATAACCATGTGAACAAAGGCAAGGAGGAGGGAAGAGTTGGGGGTGTGTGGACACTGAGGAGATTAAAATGGCTGAAGCTGAAGGGACTTTTGTGGAGATAGATAAGGATCCTCCTTCTGGATGCTCCATCCCCCTTCTCTTGCAGAGCTCTGCCCCCTCCCATTTATGAGAGCTAAGACCTTGATTCCCAGGCTGATGGATCCTGTAACAATCTCTTCTTCCTTGAAGGCCCAGAAAACCTTGGCCTTGAGAGTGGGGGGAGGGGTGAAAGTGGGGAGGAGGGAGGGGAGGAGGGAATGAAAGATTATGTCTGCTGAGTGATGACTCATTTTTCAAGGTAATTTTCTTTGAGTGTGTGTGTGTGTGTGTGTGTGTGTGTGTGTGTGTGTGTGTTTTCTAGGAAAAGGAGGAAAAAAGAACACACACCTAGGAGTCAGGAGAAGAGAAGTTTCATTCCAATTGTGTCATTAACTAGCTGGGAAATCTGAGGTAAACCTTTGCATTTCTATGGGCCTCAGTTGTCTGGTCTAGAAAATTAGGGGACTGGATTAAATGGCCTCTAAGATCTCTTCCAGCTCTAAAATGTTGTCAAATAAAAGGCAGCATTTGGGAATCACTACGGTGAGGATAAAAATGGCAGGTCATGTAAGACTTGGCTTCCAGTGGGAAGACTGGATCGGCTAAGGGAATCTAGAATGCCTTTTAAAGCAAAAGGATATTTAAGGAGCCTGTAAGGGAGGTCTTAATAGTGAACCCCACAGTTTCTCTTGGGGCTCTCTAAGGCTTTCTAAGAAGCTTCAGGAAAAGACCCTTTGAAGCTAAGATAAGGCATCTCAGACTCATTAAGTGTCTAAGTGCCATTAAGCTTAGAAGCTGAGGAGGACCTTTAAGTCATGTGAGACCTCAAGCCCCTTAGTTATCTATCCCCAAAGAGAATATTTGTTTTTCAAAGACTTCTGGATCTGCCTCTGCAGCCATTGATTTGTTATTGAGCTTTCTCCTGATTCTGATCAGGGGAGTCTTATTCCCCTTCCCAACACAAATACTGCTTCCCATTCCCACTGCCCACTGCTTGTTTCCTGGACAACTACAGAACTGATTATGATTTGAAGACTAGCCTGGCCAAGTCCTGATTTCATTTTCGAAATGAATAGAAGTCTCTTCTCTGTTCAAGAGAATGTCTTTACATTCAAGAAAGTAGGAAGCTAAGTACTCCCTATTGTCTGTTTCCAGCACTCAAGTCCTTGTTCATCATCACTCCCAATAATGATGGGTCTGGTTCTCCCTTTCTTAATCCCATACACAGCTTCCCACTTGCAGACTCAGCTCTGGGTTTATCCCATTCAGGCCTGACTGCTATGAAAAGATTGGATCAGTTGACCTTTGAGGTCCTAAGTATTAAGTCAACAATCCTAGGAGAGTAGGAAAAAGTTACCTTAATGAATCACTAAATAACCCTTGGAAATTCTCAATATTAATTAGCCTGGAAAATGGATCAATCCTATCTTCTGCTTGGTAAATGAGCAGAGAACTGTGTTGTGGATAAGAAACTAGAGCATGTTGGAAATAATAATTATAATAATAACTAATATTCATATAGCTCTTACTATGTACCAGGCAATATTTCTAAATCTTTTATAATGATTATCTCATTTGATCCTTACAACAATCCAGGGAAGTAGGTGCTACTATTATCTCCTTTTTATAGATGAGCAAACTGAGGGGAAAAAAAGGTAAAGTGACTTGGCCAGAGTCACATAAGTAGCAAGGGTCTAAGGCTCGATTTGAACTCTGGTCTCCCTGTCCCTGAGCCTGGTACTCTATCCATTGAGACATCTAGCTTTCTTTAAAGTCACACAGCTAGATAGGAGGTCCAAGTCATTTCTCTGTCAGTGATACTGTTCTCTCTGCTTGAATTGTCCTCCTGGTCAGATTCCTCCTCTTTAAAACTCAACTACTTTGGGAGATTATGAAATGATATCAACATTTTAGAGAATAATATAAAGATAGGGACAGGCTAGAGCTGGGAATGGAGGTGGAGAGGGATGGGAATGAAGGTAAGGATGAGAATGGGGATGGGGATGAAGATATGATTTGTGATTTCATTGGTATAGGAATGCATACCACAAGAATCATATTGATTATACCTTTTGACCAGAAATTCCTTTATTAGTGCTTCACCCTAAAAATATTATAAAAAGGGGTGAAATTTGGGGGAATTAACTATCATTTTCTAGCTATACAACAATAAACACTTATCAAGTCACTCAAGAAACATTTATTAAATACCTCTCATGTGCTAGACACATGCTGGAATACAAGAAAAGGCAAAAGACAGGTCTTGTTTTCAAATTCATAAAAATATTCACTATATTTGCAATAAATATTTTTCCTATTTACAATAGTAAAAACCCAGAAACATTCTTTATTTGTCATGGTTAAATAATGGATGGATAAACTCTGGCATATCAGTGTAGTTGAAGAAGACATTGTAGAGTGAGAAATAGGAATAAAAGAAAAATAGAAAAAGATCTATATGAAATGAAATTAACTTTCTAGTAAGAATTCAACTCTATAGTGGATGAATGGCTGTTATGGTATATGAATGTTGTAGAATATTATTGTTCTATAAGAAACAATCAGCAGGATGATTTTAGAGAAGCCTGGAGAGATATAAACTGATATTAAGTGAAATGAGCAGAATCAGGAGGTCATTGTATATGGCAACAAGATTATGCGATTATCAATTCTGATGGACATGTCTTTTTCCAACAATGAGATGATTGAGGCCAGTTCCAATGATCTTGTGATAAAAAAAAAGCTGCCTACACCCAGAGAGAGAGAACTGTGGGAACTGAGTGTGGTTCACAACATAGCATTTTCACCCTTTTTGCTATTGTTTGCTTGCATATTGTTTTTTCTCATTTTTTCCCTTTTTGATCTGATTTTTCTTGTGCATCAAGATTATTGTATAAATATGTATGCATATGTTGGATTAACATATATTTTAACATGTTTAACATATTTTGAATTACTTGCCATCTAGGTAAGGGGTGAGGGGGAGGAGGGAAAAGTTGTTTCCATGTTGTATTTATTTTCCTACTTGGTTCTTAACCTTTTTTTGTCACAGACCCCATTGATAGTCTGGTGAAACCTACATACCCCTTCTCAGTGTAATGTTTTTAAATACACAAACTAAAATACACCAAATTACAAAATTATATTGGAATACAGTTATCAAAATTTCTTTTTTTAAAAACTCAGAGGTTCCAAGTTGAGAACCTGAGACTTTAACTAGATAATAAATTCCATTAGGGCAAGTACCATGTATTATGTAAGCTCAGGTATCTTTATGTTTTTCCAGTTCTCAAATTATTGGATTGTAATGTATTACGCAGATATTATCATAATATTATTCATTTTCTAAAGGGAAAGGGGATTTATCTTCACATTATTAGTTGGACTAAAGTGGATCAATGAGCCCCCAGTGGCCAGGTGGGACACAGTGATACAGTAGATTTTAAATATATTTCTGTTGATTTTGCTTTCTCCTGCTTTAGGATCCCTCTTGATCCAGACTGTCCTAAGCTCCAAGAAAGAGGGTTGGCAGTCCAACAAGTGAGGGATTTCTTAGGACCTGACAGGTATTAGACAGCTATGGAACAAGAATGTCCCAAAGTCCAGGCAGGGTCAAGGACGATCGCTTGCTTCCAATGCTTCCTTCTTTCAGATGATTTTTCTTTTCTTTGAATAGGTATCTTGTACCTTCCTTGTTGTTTCTCCCATTAGAATGTATATTTCTTGAGAGAAAGGATTTGCTTCTCTTTGAATCCCTAATGTCTCGCAGAATCCCCGGCATATAGTAATTGTTTAATAAATGCAGGTTGTCCGACTGAGGGTAGTCAGAGAGAAGCTTGGGAAGCAGGTTTATGGGAGGGGCTGAGGATCCCATCAGATCCGGCCGCAGGGCTTATGCCCATCTGCCTCAACCCAGAAGCCTGAGAAGCTTGGGCTGGAGTCCAGAGTTTGAGGACAGAGGATTGCGGGTTGGCCAATGGCTGCGCCAGACACACCGATCTGAAGCTGAGTTGGGGCGAGGGACCCACGCGCCCCGGAGTCTGCCCCCGTTGCTCATTTCCAGGCTTTCGTCTTTGTTTTCCTTTCCCTTGGTTTCCTAGCAAACATTCCTCAAAACAAAATGAAACAAACAAACAACAATAACAAAAACCCCCCCAACTTTGTCTTGGCTGATTTAAAGGGGAAAGGGGATCATCTACACCTTGGGAGGGATCCGGAGGTGGGTCACTGCAGCCCTCCTGGCCAGGTGTGGTTAGGACAGCTGAGCTTTCAGTTCCCAGTGAGACAAAGTCCCCAGTGTCTGAGCAGATAGTGAAGGGCAGAGAGCCCAAGAGACCTGGGATGCTATTGATCATTCTTTATCTTCTGTTTTCCCTCATTGTACTGAATTTGATAAAGAGATAGGGAGACCTTAGGATAATAGTAACAAGGCAAATTTCTGTCACAAAAGTACACTGTTGGAAGGAATTTCAGAAGCCACGCTGTCTGCTCCAGAACCAAAAGGAATCCCTATTATCTCATACCAAACAAATGGGCCACATGTTCCTGCCTGAAAGTTTCTAATGAATGGGAAATCCAAAACTTCCAAATCCTGACTTTCTGAACTTTGACACCAAACCTTCAACCAAAGTATATTCATCTTCCCCCATTTTTCGGCTTCTTTTTGTGATCTTTTTTTCCTCCATTAGAAAGTTTTCTTCCTTCACTACCTCCCCTCCCTCCCTCCCTCCCTTCCTTCCTTCTTTCCTTCCTTCCTTCTTTCCTTCCTTCCTTCTTTCCTTCCTTCCTTCCTTCCTTCCCTCCCTCCCTCCCTCCCTTCCTTCCTTCCTTCCTTCCTTCCTTCCTTCCTTCCTTTCTTCCTTCCTTCCTTCCTTCCTTCCTTCATTCCTTCCTTCTCTCTCTCCCTCCATCCCTCCTTCTCTCTCTCTCTGCCCCCCCTTCCTTTCTACACAGAATAAGCACTTATTAAATGGTTGTTACCCACTTTACTTTTGGACAGCTCTAAATGTTAAATTTTTCATCATATCAAATATGAATCTGCCTCTTTGCAACTTTGACCTATGGTTTTGATGCATAGAATTTTTTATTTTGCAAAGCATTTTCATCCCTATAATTTGTGAAGGAAACAGGGGCATATATTATTAAACTCATTTTGCATAGAAGAAAACTAGAACTCAAGAAGAGAAATGATTTGGCTGAGTAAACATAGCTAGTGAGGATCATCATCAAAATCTCAAAAAGAAAATTAGAGGTCATACAGTCCAGCCTTCTCCCAGTTAACAGAAGACCTTTTCTCTATCTTTACTCTCCCAAGACTTTCTGCAGCCTGTGACCCTTTGATCATTCTCCTTCTTCATATTCTTTTTTTCCTATAGTTTCAGAATCCCTCCCTATCTTTTCTGGTTTTTCTTCTATCTCCTTGACTGCTCTTCTCTATCTCTTTTGTTGAATCCTCCTCTGGATTATGCTCTCTAACTGTGGTGGATGATTGGAGGGTTCTTTCTTGGGCCCCTCTATAGTTCTTCACCTGGTGTTCTCATCAACTGTCATGGATTTGTTTAGCATTTTATGCTGATGATTCTCAAGTCCACCTGTCCTACCTTTGCCTTTCTGATACCCTCCAGTTTCATATCTCCAACTGTCTTTCAGACATCTCAAACTGGATGTCCACTAGTCATCTTTAATTTGACATATACAAAAAAGAACTCATCTTTCTACTTAAACTCTCCCTGCCTTCTATCTTCCCTCCCACTAGCAAGTTATTATTATCCCATTCCCTTTGGCTCACAATCTGGGAGTAATCCTGAGCTTGTTTATACATATTTGTTTAAGACTATTAATTAGACTGTGAACTCCTTGAGGGCAGGGGTTGTTTCTTGCCTCTTTTTGTATCCTCAGAGTTTAGCATAATGTCAGAGCGTGGCAAGTGCTCAATAAATGTTTATTGACTGACTAATCGACTAGACTGGTTAAGTAATTTAGTCACCCAATGTATATGAAGCAAAAGCTGGGATTCAACATTATATCTTGTGCCTCCAAGTTTATGTTCTTTTCTACTGTACCAAATTGGAGGTGGGAGGGGGTAAGGAAATGAAATTCAACCACTGGCTTCCCAAGTATGCCATATTGCCTCTTTAAGAAACAGCCAAAGATTTCAGTGTTAAAGTGGGGTCTCTAACCTACTCAGGTTTGTATGAGATTTCTGATTTTCTAGACTATGGAGTCTAGTTGTTTGCAGTCTGTGTAATCTCTTTCCTGCTGCCCATCAGCCAGATTTATTACGGGAGACAGCCCAAGCCCATCTGAGCAGAATCAGATCACTTTCTATCAATCTTGAGGCACTGGGGAGGGGGGCTGAAAATACATGTAAGGTCATTTGGAGATGAGCTTCTGAAGGATTTTGCTACCACTGAAACAGCCCATTTCCACATGCAACCATCACTAACTTATTTGCACTAAATCACATTCTACCATAAAGAAACCAACTAAATCTCTTCTAAGTTTTTTTTCTTTTAAATGAACTGTGGAATCAGTCAAGGATGTGTGTTCATTTGAATCCCAAAGGTCACAGGTATTCTAGTCATTCTAGTCATAAGTGTGAACCCAGAAAGGACGGGGATGGTGACAGGTTTGGGAGAGGAAGGAGAAAAGAATGAGCTGCCTTTGACTAGAGTTATGATAATGACACCCCCATCCTTGGGGGATATTGCGTTCAGAAGAGGAGCAATATTTTTCTTAAAAGGGAATCATAAACTTTTGGACCTAATCAGGAGCTGGGAAAATAATTTAATTCAACTCCTCCCCTTTGGAAAATGAGAAAATTACATCTTAGGATAAGGGAATTGCCTTACATTGTTGAATGGTAGAGCTGATAGCAAGAGGGAATGCCCGTAAGAAAGCAGTTTGAGAAGCCCTGAAATGCCTCCCATGTGCCAAGTACCGAGCCTGCTCCTGAAATGCAGTCTTCAGCCCCAGGTTTTGCTGAAGAGATAAGACAATCACATAGGACAGAATGTGAGAAAGCAGTATGAAAGGTAAGTCATAGAGCCAATGAATTCTGCAGGAGTTCGGGAAGAGGAAGAGAGCTGGATCAATTGGGGGACACTTTAGAGAGACAGAATTGAACTATGCCAGGTGGATGGGATTTGCCTCAGAGGGGGAGGGAATTCCAGGCTACCTCCTGGAGCAAAAGAGTAGATTCAATAAAATGATCATGGGATGCTGGAAAGAGAGAGAAAACAAGAAACTTCTACCCTAGAGTACTTAATGGACTATTGAATTGAATAGATTGCTTATAGCTAGATACTAGAAGGTCTTTATTGCCTGGTTAAGTTATAGGTAATAAGCTTTTAATTATGATGACAATAATGGGAGATATTGTTTTTAAATCCCAGTCCAGTTACTTAAAATTTGTGTGACTTTGGGCAAGCCATTAACTCTACTGGACCTACCAGTTTCCTCTTTAAAATAAGGGTGAGACTAGGTGAGGGAGGCAAGTTGGCAGAGTAGATAGAAGGCTGATCTTTGATTCTGAAAGATATCAGTTTAATTCTTTCTTATGACACATACTGGTTCGGTGACTCTGGGAAATCACACATCCTCCCAGTACTCAAGTGGGTATATGCAGTTTCCTCATTTGGAAGCTCTCAATACCAATGAGATCACAGATACAATTCTCACTAATAGACAAAATGATCCCTAAAATGATTTCTACTCTTAAATTCTATGATGCTGCTCTTCTCAGGATGAACCAATCAATAAAAAATTTATGAAATGTGTACCACATGCCAGGTACTGTGCTAAATCCTGGGGATACAGAAAGAGACAAAGGCAATCCCTGCCCTCAAGGATCTTACAATTTAATGGGAAAAAAACAAGGGAACGAATATATGTAAGTAGGTTATATATAGGAGAATAAAAAGGAGGGAAGGCACTAGATGAAGAGGAATTGGGATAAAAAAAGCTGAGATTTTACCTGAGACTTAAAAGAAACCAGGAAAATTAGCAAGCAGAGTCGAAAAGAGAGAATTCCAGAAGAGAGTCAGAGAAAATGTCAAGATGGAAGAGTATATAAGGAGTAAAAAGATTGGAAAGGTGGGGGTGGGGGCTGGATTAGGAAGGTTAACCCTAGAGGAATTTATATTTGATTCTTGCAACAATAAGAGTTTATTGGATATGGGGATGAAGGGATTGGCCATGTACTTGGGTGGCTAAAGGGGAGATGTGTTAGGGTGGGGACCGATTTGAGACAGGCAGACCCCCCAGCAAGATGTTCTGAGCTGATGTCATCTCTGGTTCAAGGTTATTAGAGAAACCCCAGATGTCCTAAACAGCTTTTGCCAAAGTTCTACTCTGTGAGATTAGCTATTCTAGTCCACATCCCTCCCTTCAGCATTTCCATTCTCACTTTACTCTTTTTCTTCTCTTTAGTCATAAAAATCTCTAGGAACACATTTTGCTAAAAGTAACTGAGGCAATAAATTTTGGGTCTTTGACAAGCTGACAAGAGAAATAAAATCCGTAATGGAAGATGTTGCCCCGGTTTTTGGCTCTGCAGTGTTTCAGCTGGTGTTAAAGGTCTTTACGGGAGAGAGGAGATTCAGAGGTGAGCTAAGTGAGCCGAGGATGAATACTCTCCAGGTGTCCTTTTCTTGGGGACAAGAGGTCAGATCGCTTAAGCCTGGCCCCTAAGCTGTGTTGGGACTCTGTCACTGTGGATTGGGGGTGGTCCTAGAAGCTCCCAGCAAACAGAGAAGATGGACTTCAGGGCTAGGGAAGAGGACTCCTCAAAGGACTCACCAAAAAAAAAAAAAAAAAAAAGGTTTCTTTCCAGTGTTTATAGTGAGCATGCTTTCAACTTCAGTAAAGGACTCAATTTTTTAGGATTCTGGGTCTGTATGTCTGATATTAAAAGAACTAGATTAAACAAATTATTGGAGAATAAAATGAGTGTAAATATGGGATTGATATGGAACATACATGGATAGGGACAAGCTAGAGACTGGGTATGTGATGTCACTGATAGTGGATGGTTGAGAATATTTTTTTCTACCAACAAGGGGCAGAAACTTCTCTACAACTTATCACCTGAAAGCTTCAGGAAGCACTTAGAGGTTATAAGACTTGTCCAGGATTACACATCTACTACACCGCAGCCAGGGAGAGAGGGAGGCTTGGAGGATGTATCACTTAACCTCTCTTTGCCTCAGTTTCCTCAAGTGTAGAAAGGGGGTGATAAGACCTGCTTCACAGATGATCAAATGAAGTGATAATTGTGAGCAGTTGGCACAATATTTAACGAGTTGTTGTTCTTGAAGACAGCCATGATATTGGGAAGGTGCTGCCATGACATGTAAGTGAATTGGATTTAAGGGAAGGAGAGTTCTTCTAGTTTTCCTCTCTATATTCTTATAGAGATCTTACTAGCTTCTACAGATTCAGTTTTGATCCCTATGCAGACATCTGTCTCCCAGATTTCTATATCCAGCCCTAACCTCTTTCCTGAGCTACAGTTCTACACCACAACCTGCCTATTGGCCGTATTGAAGTGGATATCACATGGGTCAAAGCAGAACCCGTTATCTTTTCCCCCAAACCCTCCCTCCAATGAGCTTCCCTGTGAATGTTGAGGCAGCTCCCAGTCATGCAACTTCATAACTCCTATGTCATCCTCAGCTTCTCACTCACTCATCCCACGAATCCAATCTCTTGCTCACTCTTACATAATATCTCTCATCTATCTCCACTTCACTCTACCCACAAAGCCACAGCACTGGAAGTACTTTCATTACCTATTTCCCAGACCATCACACCACCCAATTGTTTCAGCTTTTTCCCCAGGTCATTCCATCCCCACTTTATTTGTTTACCAAAAGTGTAGCCCATGTCACTCCTTACTCAACCAGCTCTAGCAGCTTCCCATCATCTCCAGGTTCAAATCTAAAATCTTGTTTCGCATTCTTCCACTTCTGTTATTTCTCATCTTACTTTCCACATACTCTGCAATCCAGCCTTACCCGTCCACTTGCAGTTCCTGGACCATGATGTGCCTTTCCTTCACTGCTCTCTCACTTCCACTTTCCAGTTTCCCAGATCTTCTTTAAGACTTAGCTCAACAACAAGAGAACTGTTCGGTTCTGCACACATATATTGTATCTAGAATATACTGCGACATATTCAACATGTATGGGACTGCTTGCCATCTAGGGGAGGGGGTGGAGGGAGAGAGGGGAAAAATCGGAACAGAAGTGAGTGCAAGGGATAATGTTGTAAAAAAATTACCCTGGTATGGGTTCTGTCGATAAAAAAATATTAAAAAAAAAAAAAAGACTCAGCTTAAATCCCACCTTCTGCAGAAGACCTTTTCTGATTATTCCAGATGTTAGCTCTTCTTCCTTTTATATATATATATATATATATATATATATATATATATATATATACAGATTTACATCCTCATGTGCATAAATTTGCATGCAGATATGTGCATATATGTATACATGTGATTATATTTTGCTGCTCTTTGCACAAGACACTCCATCTCCTAACTCCCCGCATCTTTACTGGCTGTCCCTGTACCTTATATGCTTTCCATCCTCATCTCCATATCCTGGCTTCTCTGACTTCCTTTAACCTACCTTCTATAGGAAGCCTTTTCCAATTTCCTTCAAAGCTAGTGCCTACAGGTGTTAATACCCACCATTTTTTCCCTGTTTATAGCCGATTGGTTCCTACTTATTTTCACGTTGTCTCTTCCATATATTCTGTGACTCTCTGTGAGCAGGAACCATTTTTTTTTTTGGGGGGGGGAGGGAACTTTCTTTGATTACTGTTTTGCAGTGTCTGGAATAGAGTTATAACTTTAACAAATGTATGTACCTAATTATTTATATGTCTTCTCCTTCATTAGAATGTGGGCTTTCTGAAGCCAAGAATTGTTTTTTTGCTTTTAATGGTACAACGGTATTCAGAGTGTAGAGCACTGACTCATTAGAAATCCAGGGTCTTGGTCTTTTGCTTGACCTTGTATCAGTTTTCCTGGTTACTCCTGAGATCTGTGTTAAAAGTTTATTTTGTGCATCTGATTACCATCCCCTCTCCCAAGCTCCAGTGGTTCCCTGTAAACTTCTAGGATCAAATATAATATCCTTCATTTTCATATTTAAAGCACATCACACTTTGACCTTTTCCAATCTTTCCATTGTTTTTATATTCTCTCCCCTTCCTGCCGTCTAGGATCCAGCCATCCTGGCCTTCTTGCTGCCATTTGGACACAACTCCATCTGCCATCTCCATTGCTTTTGAGCAGACTTTTTCTGGAATGTCTAAAATTCTCCCCTCTGTTTCGTAGAATCCCTGGCACCTCTAAGACTCAGTTCAAAGGCCATCTTCTCTGGGAAGTTGGTTCTAGTGCTCTCAGGTGCTAGAGCCTCCTTATCTAAGGTAATTTCCTTATTTGTAGAACTTGTATGTTACTTTCCCTGTTAGAATGTAAACTTCTTGAAGGCAAGAATTGTTTTTTTTTAAATTGTTTTAATTGTATCCCCAAATTTTAACACAGTGCCTGACACCTAATAGGTGCTTTTTGTTTTTTAGTCGTGTTCAGTTGTGTCTTACTCTTTGTGTCTTTGTGGCCCTATTTGGGGTTTTCTTGACAGAGATACTGGAATAATTTACCATGTCCTTGTTCAGCTCATCTTACATATGAGGAAACTGAGGCAAAAGGGTAAATGACTTGTTCAACAGCAATGAGGGTCTCATTGAGGTTGTGTAACAAATTTTTAGTGGATCCACTCAGAATGTTGTGAGATTTTTCTCTTCACTCAGCAGCAGGTGTTTAAGAGTGATAAGCAGTGGGGGAATCCAAGAAATTTCTATTGATAGATGCACACACACAGGTATTAGCTATTAGTTTGTAATCTTTCTTTTGAAAACTGTTTATTCAAATCCTTTTACCACTGATATATTTAAGAATGGCTTTGGTCATATATATTTGTGTTAATTGTGTATCGATTTTGAATATCCCTGGGAATTTTCATGGAGAGAGCCTAGCTCAGTTTTCTAAGCCATTTGTCTTTATTGCTTCATTTCTGTCTCTCCCTCTTTCCCATGAATGTGAAGTGAAAAATCAAATCATTAATAAATGATATTTTAAAGCCAAAAAAAGAAAAAAGTGACTTGCTCAAGGTCACACAACTAGTCAGTGTCTGAGACTAGAATTGAGTCTTTCTGACTCCAGGGCTGGCACTCTATCCACTGAACCACATAGCTGCCATAATATGTGCTTAAGATATACTTATTAACTTGTCTTACTGACTTGTATGCACCTAGTTATGTGTTTCTCCTTTCATTAGAATGTGAGCTCATTGAGGGAAAACTTGCTTTCTTAAAAGTTAGCTAACTTTGACACAGGATAGGTGCCAAATAAATCCTTGTTGAATGACTGATTCACTAGCTTATTTTTCATGAGCACAGATCATGTCTTGGACCACTAAATTGAGCCTTTTGTCTCAAATAATCCATGTCAATCTTGTGTGTCAATAACAGCATCCTCTACCAGACCAAGCATCAGAGGAAGCCATGCCTTAGGGATGTCTCAGATATGGAATTTCAGGGGAAACATAGCCCAGGAGCTGACCTTGCCCTTCCAAGCCTTCTTCCTCCCAAGAAAACCAGTCTCACGACTTTATAGTCACACAGCTCATGTTTCAGAAAGATTTTTATCCATAGATTACATATACATGAAATGCATAGGGTTTTTACAGTTCAAAGGTAGGAAATTCCAGTCATTTGGAAAATTCCCTTATCTGAAATGGCCCATTTCCCAAGGTGATGGATCAAGGAGTTGTTAGTGCAGCTACTTCTTGGAGGTCTACAGGGAGAAAAAGGACAGCAGCCATGAGATTGTGGACTCTGCCTCCCAGCTCTTGGGGCTGCTGGGGATAAAACAGCCTTTGCTTCTTCCCTGCTTTGGTTGACAGACTCAAATTGAGTTACTCTGTAACCTGTGAAAATAGTCTTTTGGAGGGTTTGGGGAGACAGAACAATGAGGCACCTACAAACAAATGTTTAGCTTTGGAAGATGAAATTCAATGCCTTGGGAATCAATCTGCTTTCATCTAACATCTTGCTCACACGCACATGCAGTTTTAGAGAAAAGGGAGCTCGCTCTCATTGAGTCACCTTCCATTAGTGCCCATACTAAGCATAAATCTATGCCCCATGGTTCTGGGCGTGCTTGTGGCACGGTCCCAGTGCAGCTGGGTGGAAAGTCTTATCTGCTCGGGAGTCTGTGATTTCACAGTCTGTTTAGGAGAGCGACTTTCTTTACAGTTGGTTACTTGGTGACAGTCTCCTATCTAGGTGTGGAGTGGTCCTGTGGATATCCAGCTGTTATCAGATTTGCAAGTGCTGGCTTTTCCCATTCTGACTGGCCAGGTGATGCAAATATGTGTGTGTGTGTGCCCACTTGGTTGCCAGGTAACAATCCCAAACAGCACCAGAGGCTTGAGAGGACGGCACAGATGTGATGAACAACCAGGATGCACCGAAGGGTGGGGGGGAAGAACCTCTTGGAGGGAGTTGCTCGACCTTCCATCTCTGTCCAAGGTCCCTGACCCAGGACCAGTGGTGATTCTGCCCCGGAGACCCTCTGGCAAATGATCCCATCTTCCCTAGCTGGGACGTGTCAGAAGCCAGGCTCAGACAACTCATGGTGGCTAATTTGACAAGAGGCAGTGATGTTATGGCATTTCAAGAAAATTAAAGGAACACACACAAAGGCACGACTTCAAGAGAATGTAGCGCAGCTGTGTGTGGACAGTGGGGAAACAGGAGCGGCAGGCGGCAGCAATGGGAGACCTTGTGGTGCATGTGTGCCGTGGGAGAGATGCTCTCCTCCAGCATCACTACGGGGGACTGGGGAGCTCAGACAAAAGCCACCTGCCCTTAATGATGCGCTATTTGTTGCTTCAAACCCGAGCCCTGGCAGAAAGGGGAGGCAATACCAAGGAGGGACCTTGGCCAAGAACTGGTCTTTTTGGTCAAATACACAGTGGCCAATTACATCAGTGGTGAGTTCTTCAAGGACAAAGGACAAAGACATGGAGTCAAAGAGAACAAAATTTCAGTTAAAATCCCACTTTCTGCACCAGGTGTTGGCTTCTCATGTCTAAGCCTTCCCTCTGGCTTGAATCTCTGCTATTTCTTACTAGTTCATGGTAGTTTGCATATTGTCTTACCTGTTAGATTATGAGCTTCTTTAGGGAAGAAACTGTTTTTTGCCTTTCTTCCCCTAGTATTTATTACAGGGAAGAGTCTGGAATCACATTGTGATGCCATTGGTCCTCTGAAAACAAAGGATAAACAATGAGAGTTCCACTGACAGGCACATCGTAGGCACTTAATAAATGCCTGTTGATTTGTGACCTGATTGACATATACATTTATGGGAGATTTATTCTATCCACAGAGAGGCAGCACGGTGTGATGGACAGAGCTGGTCCCAAATTTATAGTGGTTGGAGTGTGAGTAGAGAAAAGGGGACAGATACAAGAGATACTGTGGGGTACATTCAGTAAGACTTGTGACAGACACCCCACCTTAGACATTCTGTATCTCCAATGCCTAAGGCAATGCTTGAACTCTCCCTCTCTTCACACTGCTTTGGTTCAGATCTGTGATTAAATCATGGAATCCAATAATGCTTTAGATGAGAGCTTAGTGGTAAATGTTTAACAAGCGGCTCTCTAGAAAAAAAAAATCTACACATTTTAAAGTTTATTTTGCATTACTAACATTTTTCCATTATCTCCTAAGTCTAGAAATCAATAAAACTGTCAATCAGGCCTTGCCAATTTCTGAGATGTAAATGCTCACACTGAACATTTAACAATGATTTCTAGGAGTCTATTTTAAGCTGGCTCCAGCACAATCGTGCTAAGGTAGAAATGGAGATTTCAGGCAGTCTCTGAACTAGGATAGGAAGGGAAATGCAGTCTCATTTTCAGTGACTTTTATTTTCTTTTTATAATTATATGTATTTTATTTCATGCATTTAAAAACATTATTCCGAGAAGGGGGTCATAAACTTTGCCAGACTCATAACATAAAAAGAGGGAAGAACTGAGTGTAGGAAAATGCCATCGAGGAAACTTTCTCTACCAAGATTGATTGATCTTTAAGGTAGATCCCTCTCCACTGGAGACTGGGGGATTCCTTTTGTTTAAAGCTTTGCAGTGAAGACCTCAAGTGAAAGGGAACTCTCTATTATTGTCATTTATTTCTCCTTTAGCTCACTCTTTTTCAAGGAGAAGATAATAACAACAATGTAGTACAACTTCCAGACAGAGTGTTAAGTACTTTACAATTATTACTTCATTTGTTCTACACAATGATCTTTTGAGATAGATTATTTTTATTAATTTCTATTATACTATTATATTGCTATTATCTATTATACTATATCCCATTATTATACTATATATTATTAATTGAGGAAACTGAGGCAGATAGATATCAAAGGGCTTTCCCAGTGTCACACTAGTAAGTGGATGAGGCTGGATTTAAATTCTTCTTGATACCAATCCCAGTTCTCTATCCTCTGAACCACCCTACTTTTTAAAAGTATTTATACTTTTATTTAAAAACATAGTCTTCATTAGATGCTGCTAAAAAAAAAAAAGGATGCTTTATGTGTTCAGAAGAGGGAGGGAATTGGTATGGACTGGAGCATTTGAAGATGATTTAAGGCGGAGGTGGGACCTGAGTTGTTTCTGCAGTTTCACTCTAAGGGAAAGGCAAGGTCTGGATCTGAGATTTCTGACTCTATAAGTCTATTGGGATTTCTCTAGTCTTTTTTCTCTCCTTTTCTGAATGTATATCTCCATTTTTCTGACTCTGTCTCTGCCTCTCTCCTGGTCTGTCCGTCTGCCTATCTGTTTTTTCCCAAAGAAAATAATAAATAAATGAAGGGAAAGATTTTTAGGAAAGGAAAAACAAACATTAACAACAAAACCAAAAATTCTATCTAAATAAATTTTTTTACTATTGTCCCCAAAGAAGTAATATAAAAGAGGAAGGAACTCTAAAATATGGAGAACTATGGCAAAATAGTAGAGTTCGCTGCCCAATGATTTCCCAGGAAAAGGTACAGCTTTCTCTTCCACATCTCAACTTTCCCCTTTGTGGTTTTGATATATCACAGACTGCCATAATGCCTTAACAATTCAGATTTCTTCTCTGATACAAAAGAAGGGTCAAAAATTTTTAGGAGGATTTTCCAGATTGTGGGAGTGCTATGGCCTTAACCCTGGTGATGAGGAAGGAATAACTTTATATATACAAAAAAAGTTGAATTCCCAAGTATTGTGAAAGAATGGATTTCTAATAACTTTGCCTCCAACAGTAAGTCAGTCATCACAGACTGCTGAAGTGAGTTAATTGTCTCTGATTACTCAAGACCACCCCCTGATGACTTCTTTTCTGTAAGAAAAGCTGAATAATTGGGCCCCCAAAGAGTAGATGGAAACAGACCAAATATGGATGGACCTTTGTCTCTCACTCCCTGGGGCTTTTCGGGTGTGTCTGCTTCATCCCGGTCTCACACCCTGATGTGTATTGCCACCTCAAGACCCAGCTCAAGCCCACCTGTTCTCAAGGTTTGATGATGATTCCAGAAGCCAGTAATCTCCCTTTTCTCTGAACAGACACAGTCTGATTCTCAGATGATTGAAGACCTATTTGGCAGGCACACAGACCCATTAGACTTAAGTGATTAACTGACAGTGGCAAAGCAGACAGAGACCTTGGAAAGTGTGGTGTCTAATGTGCTACGTTTTCCCTTTTGGAAAACCTGGATGGACGGAATAATTTGTTCCCAGTGGACCACTGAGGCTGCAAGTGGACTTCTTTTCCACTGTGTTACACAATCCCTCTATTTATAGACCCAAGTATCTTTTTGGGACAATCATCACTGCATCAGAAAGCCTTGGATGAGTTGTTTTGTAGTCATATCTGACTCTTCACAGTTCCATTTGGGGCTTTCTTGGCAAAGATACTAGAATAGTTTGCCATTGCTTTCTCCAATTGATTTTACAGATGAGGAAACTGAGGCAAGCAGGGTTAAGTGACCCACCCAGGATCCCACAGCTCATAAGTGTTTGATGCTGATTTGAATTCATGAAGATTAGCTTTCCTGCCCTCTGTGCACTATGGGGCCACTTAACTGCCCCATCTGAAGACTCTTTGTGCCAAATAGCTTCTCATTGTCTTATTAATTTACATTCTCTGTACATTCCTGTATCAACCTCTGTGTGCCTTGGTTTCCTTGTCTGTCATATGGGGATAATAATGGCATCTCCCCTACAGGATTGTGAAAATCAAATGAGATAATATATGTAAAGCCCTTTCAAACTCTAACTTCCCATATAATTATTAGTCATGATGATGATGATGATGATGGGATAGCCTGGATTCAAATCCATCTTTCTGACTTCAAGATCAGCTCTCATAGATTTAGACCTCAAAGACACCTCATGAGTCATCAGTTTTGTTCATAGATCCAAGATTGGAAAGAACCTCAGAGGCTGTTTATTCCAACAACTCATTTTCCAAATAAGGAAAATGGGGTCTACTTGTCCCAGCTCCCCCAGGTGAGCTACATCCAGGTGCTTTGCTACCAAATTTAGTGATCTTTCCCCCACCATCCTGTGCTCCATTTACTCTTCCAAGCTGCTGCTCACCCATCAAGGCTCCATGGAAGTGCCCCCAGATGGCCCTGCCCAACCACGATCAGCCCCCCCAATCTCCCCCTCCCCTTGCAGCCGTTTAGAGAGTATCTCCCGAGCATCTAACAGTAGCACAGATGCAGCCAGCTCCTGGCTCGGCTCTGCCCTCCTTCTCCTCAGCGACCCTTTCATTTAACCGAGTGTTCCTTGACAAGTCCCAGTCTGGGCCTGTCCCCCTCCCAATCTCAGTCATCCTCCCTCCCTGAATGCCATTTGCATTGCAATAGAGAATTCGTCTCCAGTACAAGCCCCTTCTATTTTTACAGAATATGCTAACAATCAGCTATTGACCGGGCACCTGTTTCTGCCCTAGACATTATGCAAATGCAAACCAGGAACCAACCAACCAACCTCCAGAGACCCATTGTTCCCTGAAGCTCGGATGGCAACTTGCCAACTCCCTAGTCTGCCCTTTTGTTCTGCCCCCTCCTCCTCCAGGGTGCCATGCCCTGAAAAGGAGACATCCTGCTAACTGCAAGTTGGGTCCCTGCACCTGAAAAAAGGATCCCAACAGAGTCCAGCCCAGTGCTCTGTCTGTTTATCCCCAGTGTGGATTATCCCATTCCCTTTGTTTCTTTCTCCTTCCTTCTGCTGCAGTACCCCCAACTTGACATTCAAGACCCTCCATAGTCTGGCCCCTCCCTGGTGATCTCTTCAGACACCGCTTCCCAGCTGAAGGATTTCCTCCTTGCTGGCTGAAATTTCCCTCATTTATCCATACCTAGGTATATTTGCCCATGCTGTCCTATCTAAAAGGGGTTTTAAATAAATCCCCTCCACCTCAATCTCCTGCACGGATCCAGTTCTATTCATCCTTCAAAGATCAGTTCTAGTCTTGCCTTTTTTGGGGGGGGGAATCTTTGGAAACTCTCCCTTTTTTATTTCCTAGCATTTATAATGTTTGTATCATCACTCAGGACCAAGTAGTATAAGATCAATGATGAATATTTGCCCATGTTGTTCTATCTAAAAAAGGCTTTAAAATGAACCCCCTCCACCTCAATCTCCTGCACTGATCCAGTTCTAGTCATCTTTAAAAAATCAACTCATCTTGCCTTTTTTTTGGGGGGGGGGAATCTTTGGAAACTCTCCATCTTTTTTTCCCCTAGCATTTTTAATGTTTGTATCACTCAGAACCAAGTAGTATAAGATCAGTGATGAATATCATCATTCTGCATATATGTACCTCCTGTCTCTCCTGTTAGATCTTGACTGCAGCATTTAATAATAACAATAACTAATATTTGTATAGCACTTATTTTGTACCCTATACTAAACTCTTTACAAATATCCTCTCATTTGATCCTCACAACAACCCCCTCCATTTTACAAATGAGGAAATGGAGGCAAACAGTTCTCAATTTTTGTGGGAATATCACTTTGCCATTCTGCTCATTCCACTGCATGCTGTCTCCCACATTAGAATGTGAGCTCTATGAGAGAAGGAGCTATTTTTGCCTTTTTTTAATATTGTTTTTCAGTTGTTTGTGACAAAGATACTGGAGTGCTTTGGACAGCTCATTTTACAGATGAGGAAACCGAGGCAGACAGGGTTATGTAATTTACTTAGGGTCACACAGCTAGTAAGTGTCTAAGGCCAGATTTGAACTCAGTATTCTATCCATTATGTCATCTGATTGCCCAGTTTCTTTGTATTTCCAGGTGCTTAATATATGTGTGGACTCACTGACTATTTCTCTAATAATATATTTCAATTCCCACTATTTCTTTTATCCATTCATATAACAATTTCTTCCAATAGAAAACAGGAGTCTACTTAGGGCCATGGGATCCTGTATCATTTTGTTATTCTTGTCTTAGCAATTAAGGGACACATATTTTGAAGTTGTTTTTAAGAAGTTTGTGCTAATACAATGATAATAAGTGACTATTTGGATTGTGCTTTGGAGTTTGTAAAGGTACTTTAAATCAATTAAACAACCAATAAGCATTTATTAAGGATTTATTCTGTGCCAGGCTCTGGAGAGGACTCAAATAAAGTATTATTCATAATTTGTCAAAATAGGGATTAGGGTATTGTTATAGCCATTTCACAGATGAAGAAACTGAGAAATTATATATAACTAACTCAGGATTACATAGAGCCAGTGTCCGAGGCAAGATTTTACCTCAGATCTTGTTGCCTCTTGAAAGAAACTTTTCATATCCTTAAGCCTTCTGATTCCATTGTTGTCGTGAAAATGGAAGAGAAAGCCCCATAGATAAAAACATATTCCTAGCTGCCTTATTTATGAGAGAAAAAAAATTGGTTACAACCTATTGCCCAATCAATCAACAATTAGAGAACAGATGAATGAATTATGATACTTTAATATAATGGAATATTATCGTGCTAGGAAAAAAACAATAAATTTGAAGATTAGAAAGAAATAAGGAAAGGATGGTGAGAAATGCTATCATGTGAGAAGCCCAGTAACACAGTAGACACATTGATTATAGCAGCATATGTGTATATACAAAAATATGAATATATGTACATACACATGATATAGCTATAACCAATTGTATGTTGTACAAAGAGAAATCATAGTTACAAGCATATTATGTGTTAATTATGTGTATATCTATATCTATCTATCTATATGGAGCTTCAAGTGGACTCAGATAATGGGTATTGAATAAATAAATATCTTTTGCTTGATGTTTGCTGATCTGGTTGGTTCAAAATATGCTCATGTAACAATACGATCAAGTTGTATGTATACTTTTGGTCCTTGATTTATGTGTTTATTTGATTATTTTTGACATCCTTCTTAAGTTTAACATGTAGGGAATTTATTTTGGAAGTTCAAAGTTAAGCCATTATGATGGAGAAGGGAGATAAGGGGGGTCAGGGAGTGGCTATGGGGAGCCAGGTCCAGATGAGACCAGTTCTGATGAATGGATTTGCTTTGCCCAGAGTTTCTCTTCATGGGGGAGGAGAGAGGATTATGCAAGTGTTGTCTCCACCCTCTCATAATTCTTCCAGGTAAATGTGCAGTTGGGAAGAAAACTTCAATGAAGCATTGTTCATATGGGAAGATAGCCACTTGGTGATGTTAGGCTTTATGAATTTTCTTTTCTTTTTCAAGCTAAATCATTTAAAAATAAGTCTACCTAACCCCTTGCCTCATATTAAACCCTTCCTGGCTTAAAAAAAATGAGAAAAACAGATCAACAAAGCAGTGTTATTTGACAGTGCAGGCAACATTCTGCACCTGTAATCCCTCACCTCTTGACCAAGAGGACAGAAGCGGTTTTCATTCTCATGATGCAATTTCCAAGAATCCATTGCAGTGAAAAGTGAGAATTGCCAACATGGTGCCTCCTGCGGTGCTTTGCACATTATTGAGTCTTAGTAATGTTTGGTTTATGGGTAAATGCGACTAATCATAGTACAGGACTCCGGCACTTCAGGGAGTCGAGCTGGGAGCACTTACTGGGGAGTATTGGTCCAGGGCACAGATTATTTGTCCTAATGCCTGAAATCAATCTCAAAGCCCCACCCACAGGTAATTGTATCCATTTTAGCCCCTCTCCTCGGGCAGTCCTGATGTCATTGTTCCTTGGCGAGCCTCCAGCTTCATGTTGAGCGTGCTACTTGGCTAGAATCAGGAAGTTGGGGCCAGATTGAATTTCTGGGCAACTTTGGTGGGGGTGGGAGGTGAAGAGAAATAATTATAGGACTGAGAAAAGTCAAATAGACCCACATGCTACCACTTAGTGAAATCAGACCCTGTAAGTCTGAGATTCAGAGAGTTTTAGGACTGGAAAGTAACTCAGAAGTCATTTCTCTCTGAGTAGGAAAGCCTTCTATAAAATGCTTTCTGTAATATCTCTGACAAGAGGCTGTCCAGCTTAGGTTGTGAAGAAGAGTCAGAGCATTCCAGATTGGATAGCTCAAACTGTCCAGTGATTTCCCCCCCAACATCAAGCCAAAATCTGCCCCCTTGAATCTTCCACCTATATTCCTATATTTGCCCTTGGTGGCCAATTCTACTCTATTTTATCTGATAAGTCAGGATTCAATGATTGAAAGTGAAAAGTACAGTTTTAAACTCTGAACATATCAGGAAAATAACAAAAAAGGAGTTTGGCTTGGGAAGTAAATTTGTAATCAGTCAGTCCACGAGCATTAATTAAGTACCTAAATTCTGGTGACACAAAGAAAGGCAGAAGATAGCCCCTGTTCTCAAGGAAAGGTAACTAACAAACTACAAAGAGGACAAATTGGAGAGAGTTATCAGAGGGAAGGTACTAGCATTAATACACAGGGATTAAGAAAAGCTTCTGTATAAGGTGAGCTCTTACTTGATACTGAAGGGAGACAGACAAACTGGGAGACAGACTTGAGAAGAAGAAACTTCCTTTCATGAAGGGCAGCCCAGGAAAATTTCTAGTGTCGGGAGATGGAGTGGAGAGGGATAGCAAAGCAAGACCAGTGCCTCTGGATGGCAGAGTATGTGGGGGCTGTTAGGTGCAGAAAAAGTCGGAGGGGGCTAGGTTGTAAATAGTTCTGAATGGCAACAGGATTTTTAAATTCTGGAGGTATAAGGAGCCTGAATAGGGGAGCAACATGGTTAGGAAAATCAATTTAAGAGCCAAGCACTTTAGGAAGATCAATTTGGCAGCAGGAGGATGGATTCAAAATAATACAAAATGATTTCAAAAATAAGAGAGCTTAGCAACTCGGTGTGGAGGAGCATGGCAGGGCTCATGTTGGAGCCTAAGCCCTTGGACCACATTTGCACATCTTTCAAATTGAAAATAGCCATTCCTAGGATCCTTCTTTAAAGATTGAACAGCTTCAGTCCCTTAGATGCAACATGGTTTCTGGGCCCCTGCGGGATTATGGTTGATCTCTTTGGGTTTGCTGATATCCTTCCTTAAGTCCTCAAATTTCACATCAGTTCTCATCACCTAAATATGAGGTCCTTCAAAGCTCTATCCCTTTCCCCTTCTCCTCTATCTTTTAATGATCTCATTAAATTCCATAGGTTTAATCATGGATTTTCTACAAGTGATTCCCATATTGATAATATGCAGCCTTAATTTTCCCTGACTCTTGTGTCCCTCATTTCCAAATGCCTGGTTTAAATTTCTTCTTGGTCAAATGAGAGATTATTTGTATAGTGCTTGGGATAATTCCTGGCACATAGTAGGTGCTTCATTAGTTTGTTCCCTATCTTTCCCTTCCCCTGTATATCCCATCTTCCTAACCATGTTGCTCCCCTATTCAGACTCCCTATTCCTCCAGAATCAAATATAAAAATCCTGTTGTCATTCACAACTATTTATAACCTGGCCCTCTCCTACGTTTTTAGTCTTCTTGCACCGAACATCCCCCACATCCTCTGCCGTCCAGAGGTACTGGTCTTCCTTTGCTATTCCTCAAATTCAACAAATGAATATGAATGTGGCAAATATTGAGACTAGAGTGGCGCAAAATATCCTGTCTTCACCTCTTTCCTTCCTTTTCTTGTTAGAACAGCAACTCATCATCATGACAAGAAAGAAATATGGCCTGGTGGATTGAGTCTTAGCCTTGAATTTGAATTCTACCTCTGACTCTTCTAAGCTTTGTTACCATAGGAACATCACAAACCCTTCTCTGCACCTCTGTTTCTTCATCCATTAAATGAGAATCAAAATACCTTCACTCTCCCTCCCAGGGTTGATTTAATGTATCCCCAAGAAACTTCAAATGTCTGTGTAGATGTTAGCTGTTGTTAAGTGAAGTCATTACTAGTGGGGCCAGGCTGATCACTTCATGGATATAAGTCTTTGCCACACCCAAGTTCTCAGAGTTTGACACACTTTCCATGTGGTCCAAGGGCCTAAAATCTGGATGAAAAGGTTTTCTAGAAGGAGAATCATTCCTGAGAGTCAGGGGATGAGGAGGGGATGGTTGGACTCCATCAACCGTGCTAGAAACAGTAGTAAAACCCCAGACCATCTGGTCTATTTACCTGCTCACAGAGGAACAACGGTCCCCGGGCCAGCTGGAAGAGAGTTTGCCAATGATTGCTGAACTCCCCAAAGGGGAGATTAATTGCCAGATGTTCTTGGAAGCCTAGCACCTCCACCCTCCGCTTTACCTTCCTCCCACCCGGCTGCCTCTGCATTCCCTTGAAGGGGCCCTCAGGACTGAGACTGTGGAAACTGACCCAATGGGCTGTGAACATGACCCTGAGAACCACCCATCTTTTCTAGATGGTCCTTGGACCTCCAGTTGATAATAATTCTTTCCATGTGTACCACACTGTAATGGATGTCAAAATCTTTTTGAGAAGCACAATCAAGTCTGAATTCTATTGCCTTGGGCTATAGGTCATTGTAAGACTTCCAGGAGGAAAGGAAGATGTAATGTTATCTTTGAAAGATTGCTTCTTTTTCACATTCAGTAACTCACTTGAAATTCTTTTTATCATTTTGTTTTGATCATTGTATCATTTCTGATAATTTTACAATGATCATTTGGATCGTTACATTTTCATTATATAGATGTGGTACTTTTTGAGTGGAATGGCTAATGACAGCTATGATACGATATCAGAAGCAGTCAGTACAAAAGAAGGTTAACTTGAAAGATCATCAGTGCCACAACTAGATGATGTGGCCCTTCTGTTTATGATAGTGTTGCCCCAGAGACCATCAGTATGGTTTCAGAACCAACATGGCTTGGATTTCATTGACTAGACTAAAGAGGGAGGTGGTGACAAAATTCAGGATTAAGTCCGGAAGCCCAGAAGAAAGAAGAGATAAGGGATGTGAGAAGTCATATGAAGTTGGGAGAGTCCATTAGCTTTATCTTTTGTGTCCTTTTCTCTCTCTCCCCTACCTCCCACCCCCATTCCCTTTATTTTGGGGGTACTAAGTCTCTCTGATTCAGGAACATTCAAGCCAGAAGTTCTAGCACTACAGAGGGAGAGCTGGAAACATTTCATCCCAATATCTTGTTCACCCAGTGGCTATGTTCAGGAGCATCCCTGAAATTGCCTGCCATGTATCCTAGGTTTTGGGCTACTTCCTTGATTGTTATGGGCCAGAACTCTGAACTTGAAACAAGGATGCTTACAAGATACGAAGTGAAATTGAGGAAAGGATGGTTATCTAGTTTAGCCTGGTTCAGTATGATCGATTTAATCTTACGAGAAATAATGGTTTCCTAGTGATATCATGATTGGTTCCTACTCAGTGTCTAGCATATAAGCTAGAAGCCTCAGCCAGGATTCATTCGGAGAGATTCAGAGGGCAGAGAAGGCAGAAGGGAACTCAAGCTCTCGGAACCAAGGAGAGAGATTAGTCCTCCAAGAAAGCTAACTGGACCCCAGGAAAGGAGACAAAACTTTGAAAGAGATAATAAAGGATTTGGACTTTAACCCCTGGCTACTTGTGTGGAGATTATTGAACTGAAAAGAAGGTTGTTCCCAGAGACCCCAAGAAAACTGAACAAGAGAACATTATATTTGATGACAGCGACTGATATTTTCACCTCTTTCTGGGTTGGAAAGCTGGAAGTTTATGGTGGATTTCTCTTTCTGTCACTTCTGAACAGAAAGTTCAGACTTCCTTTTGGGATATGGGGATGGAAGAAGATTATAGTTCATTGTTAGTGTGAAAGTCAAGTTAGAAGGGAATTGAACTGTTTGCTTTCACTCTCCTTCCTGTGATGACCATGACCTTGTGATCTGTGTCTTCTGCAGATTACAGCATTTGTGCCTGCTGTTGCTGCCGCTGCTTGGTATCATCAAGCTTTTCCTAATAAACTGTTTTGATCGACTGTACTACATCTGGGAACTGCTGGATCCAAAGGTTCTGGGGTGGTGTGGGAGTGAGGGGTAGCTGAGAATGAACTAAAATCTGGGGTAATAATAGCAAGGAGTCCCTAAGACTTGATCACATCTCTATTGTACATACATACATGTCTGCACTGGACAGTAAGTCACTTAGCTTTTCCAACATTTTTCTAGCCAATATTGCACCAATGCATCGATTCTCCAATACTCCAAAGATGCGACCTTTTGTCAATATGGAAACTCCTTCAGATGGCATGTGTTCCAACTCTTGTATCCAAATCACTTAATAGATGATCTTCAAGATGGATAAAAATACTCTATCTTATAGCCTGAAACTGAGCTGAGTTGCTGTCAGAAATGCAGTCTGTCACTTCAACCAAAAGTTGAAATTCTTTTAATTTTATAATAATTTCCAAATGTAGTTTTTCACTGAAATAACCTTAGGAAACCAAGCATTCCTCCAAACCTCGATGAGACATTGAAGTAGGATTTTGGGTGGAAGAGTCAGTACTGCTATAATTGAAATCATATCCTCCAATTCTTGGAATGCATCTGTTACCTAATTGTATCTTCAGAACACTTCTGTAACTTTCAAAGGCAGGTTGCTTTTCTTTGTTATAAAATGGGTAGAATATTACCTATTCTAACTATATAGCAAATTGTTTGCAGAATCAAGACTCAGACCTAGGTTTATTCACCAGGATAGATTAGTGATACCAGGACTTCGGGAGTGCTGTATCAACCTCTTGAAGCTGAATTATTCACTTTCTTCTTTTTTGCCCATTTTTGCTTTCTGTACTTTGCACTTATGAGGAACAGCTAAAGTAGGAATGACCTAATGTCTGCAAAACATTTGGAAAGGAAGGTGATCCCTGAATAGAAATATAGAATATTAAGCTGGAAGGGACTTCTGAGATTCTCTTCCCCAAGTTTCTTATAGCATATGCATCTTGCCTTTGTTTGTCTTGGGTGTAAATCAAGATTGCCCATTATCCACTATTTTACCCCAACATCATGATGGCATTAACCCTCTTTGAAAATGAAGGATGAACAACTACATATTATAGATGAGGCAATAAGTATTTTAAGTGCAAGGAATATAACTACAAACAAAAATTTTACATTCTAATAGGAAAAGACAACCTATTAAAGGAGGGAGGATGGAGTTGAGGGGAAGGACCAATAGTGGGATGACAATATCCTTAGCATCAGAAACATAGCCAGTAGGATAATAAATTATGTGTCCACCCCCAAAATGGAGACTTAGGAAGATGGCCACCAATGGGAAAAGGGAGTAAGTATGGTGGAGGCATATTCCAGTATGAGAAAATTCCAATCAGTGAAGGGTGTTCCAAGGTAAGAGGGCAGCTGAGTCTGTGACAACGTCCCTAGGGTCAGAAACACATCTGGAAAGGAAACTGAGATTTAGATAGATGAAACAGATAATGAGTGGCTGTTCTTGAACCATCAGCTTCCTTTAAGTCCCAACTAAAATCCCATCTTCTACGGGAAGTTTTTCTCAACATCTCTTAGTTCTGGTGCCTTCCCTTTTAAAATTATTTCCTATTTATCTGGCACATAGATTATTTATACATGTTTTTTGCATGTTGTCCCCTCATTAGATTGTGATCTCCTTGAGGACAGGGTTTATCTCTTGCCTCTTGTTGCATCCTCAACATTTAACACAATACCTGGAACTTAATGAATGTTCATTGGCCAACTGTCTGAAACTGGCTTACTCTACTGGGCTGTGAGCTGTTCCCTGGAAGGTAGAGTAGGAACCTGGAATGTATTTTCCCTCACATACAATGGGAAGTGACCTTGATAGGGAGACAGTGGAGAGAGCCAGGACTAGAACCCCATCTTTTATCTGACTAGCCATTTATTTAGTTTTCCTAGAAAAGTCTGAACTAACATTTTTCATCTCAGCATCAAGTATCACAATCACAAATTGGATAATTTGAGTGAAAAGTGCCCTCACATCAAGTTTTAAGGTAAATTCCAATGGATGGTAGTGTTGGAAAGGAGCCAAAATAAGACCAGTCTTTTGGAGAGGGGATTATGCTATCGGGACACTAATTTTAACTAATTTTTCTTGCTAACTAAATGTAGCTATGGTTGTTTTCCTGTTGGTGGAATGTAAGTGTTATCAGTGCCTTCTAAATTTTGGCACCTTGGAGAAAAGCACCAGTCACTCTGACCTGGTTATACCTCTACTCACCTGTAAAATGACATGGGTTGGACTGATTATCAGAAGCTCCTCTGGGCTCAAGCAATAAGAAGTTACAAAGAAGAAAGCCTTTTTGCTGGCTGGTTTTGTAAAATATTCCTGGGCACTTGGTAAGCCCCCCTCACTCTCCCCGCAGCTTCTGATTTACAATCCAGATAAATAGTATTTCCTTTGTGAATACAGGGTGGGGAGGAGTGGGGAATAATTAATCTACAGCCCCTCCACTCTGCTGTCACCAGATTAAAATCACCCAATTTAATGGGCATGCATAAGCCATTTTGTTGGTGGCAGGGAGCCAAGGGTGATTCCCTGCCTGGTCTCAGCCTCTTTGATTTTGTGCTTTGAAGGATTTTTCTCTTCTTTTTGTTACATGCCCTTTAAAAATATTGAAAGGATTTAAATTTCTTTTTTATTTTAAATTTGGTCAACCTATCAATATTTACTGAATTCCTCCAAAGTTTATCCTTAGGGAAGGGGAAGTGGTCTTGGGAGCTGATTTGCTTCTGAAAAAGAAACTATTTCTAGAGGCATCCTGATGTCTATAAAAAGGCATCTTTACCCAGTGAATATAGAGGATTGGGCTTGGGAAGACCTGGATTCTAATCTCATCACAGACACTTAATAAACTGTGTGACGGTGGACAGCTCCTCAGGATTTAACTCTTAGATTACACAAGGATTGTGACAGATGGCAGATTTCCCACAATGATAAATTCATACACTTCATGGGGATTCATGAACCTCCACCGTCTGTGGCTGTAGAGCTGTCAGGGTGCTCGAAGAGGAAAATATCTTCAACTCACCAGGCAATCAACCAAGCTTTTGGAGCACCCCATAAAGTAGTGGAGAATAGACAAAGAACGATCTGATGAACAAGAAAAATGGCCGGCAGACAATGAACAGTCAGTGCCCCTAATGAAGAGGGTTAGGGAATGTGAAGGGGAATAAGGCATAGAAGGGACACAAATCAATTCCAACAAGCTAGATCAATATGGCAAGCATTGACATTCACACTGCTGCCCCTGCTAGACCTATAGACCTTTCTATTGCAGCCATGATCTTTTTCATTGGAACTATTCAATGTAAATAAGACTATTCAGCAATAGAAGCGATGGGTCAACATGGACCCAGTGTTGAGCTGTGGAAAGAAGACCTGGATTCATATTCCACATCTATCACTTATTAGCTGTATGACTTTGAGCAAAGCCATTTAACCTTTCGGCTGTACCCCAGCCCTTACCTTTGGAGAAATAGATTAGTTGTCAAATTGTGCTGGTGGAGTAGAATGGAACTCCCCTACCATTCCCTAAATCATAGATCCAAGTTTTCTTTCTCAGGAGAACCCAGGAAAATAGTGTTCCCTGGAGCTCAAAAGCATTAGTCATTTAACTGTGGGATAAGAAAAGAATTAAATGTTAGGCTTACCAATTTATGAGTATCTTATATTCCATTTTGATTTTAAAATTTCCATCTAATTGGAGTGATTGCTTTGAGGATCATATATACAGAGTTTTATCTTGTTATTAAAATGATTTTGTCCCTGAACAAATGACAGATTTTTCTTTGAGAAGTAGGCCATGCAACAACAAGACTATATGACAATCAATTCTGATGGACATGGCTCTCTTCAACAGTGAGATGATTCAAACAGTTCCACTTTCTCAGTGATGAAGCAAGCCATCTACAGCCAGGGAAAGAACTGTGGGAACTGAGTGTGGACCACAACATAGCATTCTCATTCTCTCTATTATTGTTTTACCTCAAAATAAAAAGCTTTAATAAAAAAAGTTAAAGAAATAAATAGGCCATGATGTGGTCTCAAGTTTCCAAAATCAGGAATTTTTGACAACTTCCAACGTCAGACTCATCTATAAAATATAGTGTAATTCCCCCTTTTTGTCATTATAAGGTCTGGGTTCAAATTGGGGCTCTAGTACTAACTGCTTGTGTGATCTGAAACACCAACAGTTGATGTTTTTAGATCATTTTAAAGTTTTCAGAACGATTTCCCCCATCTTTTGAGCCCCCAAACAACAATAGCAACAATTTCATTCATACAGGACTTTAAGCTAGACAAAACTCTTTCCTTATGCTATCTCATCTGTCTCTCACAATAACCATGGGAAGGCAATTGCTATATCATTCCCATTCTGAGTTAAGTAGAAGAAAAATGACAGGTCATATAGCTAACAAGTGTCTAGAACAATATTTCAACTTAGGCCTTGTCAGGTCTAAATCCAACACTTTATGCACTGGGTCACCTAGTTACCTGCAAAAACCCCATTCAATAAGTAGACAAAACCCAAATTATTTTTTTTTTACAGATGAAAAAACCAAATTAAAGAGAAACAAAGTGACACAGCTAAGGCAGGAGATGAAACCAAATTTTTGGAGTCCAAGTTCAGTACTTCTGTACTCTGAAGCCAATTTATTCTTCTGCACTTCACTTACAAAATGACAGAGGTGTGTCAGATCGAGACAGTATAACACTTTTGTTTTGCTTCATGGCTTCCTTTATCATTCTGGTGAAGCCTATTGATTGCTCAGAAAAATGTTTTTAAATCTATAAAACAAACCATATAGACTTACAAAGTAAACCAATTACATTCAAATAGAGTTATGAAAATATATCTTTTTTTTTTAAATTCATGCACCTCAGGTTATAGACCCCAGCTGTTAGATAATTTTTTAAGGCTCTCGGTGTTCCAAATCTATGAATATATGACCTTAGAGGTCATTTAGTTTATTTTACCTGAACATCTTTTGGGGCAAGAATTTTATTTTATTTTTTTTATCTGAATACCTCAAGAGGCAAGGAAATGACTGTGGTATAAAACAGCTCATTCTGTTGGGGGACCATTCTTATTGAAGCAGTTATTTATACTATGCCTTCCTCCTACTTCCCCTTCAAGAACTCTCCATAAGGTTGGAATGCAGTTAATGAATTAAAAACCCCTGTCTTACACTAGGCAGATGGATCCATAGATAAGATCTAGGAGCCGAATTTGACTGTTTGTCCCCCTCCACAAACCATGGGTCTGTAATCCAGATGGAGGTCCACATATTAGGAGGTATGGTCATAAGATCTAAATCTCCCTTCCATGTCCCTTCACATTACTGAGTACTTGACACCATTATCTCCCTTGGAACTGCAATGACCATCATTCACATGGCTCCCATTTCCACCATGCAGCCAGTGCAATGTGTTCTAGGTCCCAGAAAATTCCACCATAATATTAGCCAGATCATATCTCCAAGTACTAATAAAAGGTCCCCGCCCCTCCTCCACTTCAATGAATTCCAAATGTTCCATAGAGACACGGACTTTGGAAAACATTAGGGGCATCTGCCGTGCTTGGCCATCCCCCATTTGGGAATTGTTACCCAAGGAAAACATGAAACGCTGGCAGATATAGCAAGTTAATAGAGAAAAGGCATCAGGAACTCAAACCATCCCATGTGGATTTCAAGGCTGCCCTTTGTTCCTCTGTCCATGCTCTGGGCTCTGACTTCCTGATAAAATCAGAGATCGGAGAGATGATGCTCTTAATTGATAAGAACTGACATTTATGTAGTGTTTTACATGTCTCCCATTAGTCTTCCAACAATGCTGTCTCAAGTAGCCAGTGTAGGTATTTCATTGTCACTTTGATGGGGGGGAAAGCTGGTACCCAGAAGGAGAAAGAAAGCGATTGTCATGAGGTCACAGATCTATGATTCAATGACGGACCTCCTTACTGTCCTTGCTCTTGACCATGATGTATCCTCTCCATTATCTGACCAACATGCCTTTTACTACTCTTGTCTCTGGGCTAACCATCAGCAGAATGATGGAGTCTGCTTGCAGTGCCTTGCTCCTGATCATAGTGATCCTTTTTACCTGGAGTTATTATTTTATTGAGGTGAGCATGACCAGTAACAGGGGAAGTAGTCCTTAACTATGGGAGACAAAGTCTGAAGAAAAAGGACCAGAATTCTCTAGAATTAGACTTCTTCCTTTTTTTTTTTTTGGCAAGAGACAAAGTTGCCCTACAATAAAACAAATAGGATTTTGCCCCAAATTGCTGAATTTTTTGGGGGGAACACCAACAATCTTTTAGCAATATAGAAACAGTTGTGTTTAGCGTCTAGTGGGCAGGAATAATAAGTTAAAATATGAAATTATCAGATGTTCCACTCTTTTCTTCTGGTTACTGCACCCAGCCTGGATGGGCTTCCTTCTTCCTTGTGTCTTGGATTTATATCTTCTCTCTGCAGATGAATTTATCTTAAAAGTTTCTTTGAGGATGCTGCTTGCCCTGGTACATTAAGAGAAATGTTGGTTATGTCTTTGGGAATATTTTCCTAACACTACTGACAGATCCTACAGGTGTCACTCTCAAGTATTTACTGACCATGAGACTCGTCTTGGCCAGGCAAGATTGTGAAGAAGATTTTCTTTTCTTTCTCCTGCTTTCTTTAGCCATCATCCTCATGCACCCTCTGTAGAATTCCTTCTCCAACCACTCTTGAGCTGGTTCTTACTGTTTACGTCTTTCCCCTATGAATCCATATGAGTCCCTATGGGCAAAAGCTCATCCCCTAAGTATTCTTTTTCCCGCTAGTTTGAAAAAAGTTTGTGGGTGAAACTAACATAGAGAAATGAGGGGAAATCATAGCTCAGAGGTCATCTACTCACAACTAGATCTGACCAAGAATCACATCTATAACATCCCAACAAGTGTTTTTCTAGCCTGTGCTTGAAGACTATCTTCTGGTCAAATGAAATAGTTTCTGTTACCCCTTCCATGATGTTCTGAGTCATGACTCCGAAGTTTCAATTCAACTCAACTCAGGTCAACTTAACTCAACTCAGCTCAACTCAGTATGATCCCAGGGACAGTTATTCATCAACATTATGACGGGCACTGTGATGGGAACCTCATTGGTTAAATCAGGAATGGTCTTATGGAAAGTGAAATTTGACTTGAGCCTTGAAGAGGTTCCATGAGGCAGAGTGTTCCTCCTTCCTGGGATGCTCTTTCCTTGCAGCTCTGCTCTTGGAAACCTTGGTTTCTTTCAATAATCAGCCCAAGGAATAACTTCTATAAGAGAATAATGCCCTTGATCTCTTGTGCTCTTCCCTCCAAGTTTACCTTTGGTCTACTTTGTCTAAGTCTTTTTTATACTTATTCAAGTACATGTTGTTGGCCCATTAAAATATAAACTGCTTAGGTTTTGTCTTTGTAGCCACCATTTAGCATAGTTCTTTTCTTAATTAAAACTTTTTATTTACAAAAATATACATGGGTAATTTTTCAACATTGAAACTTGCAAAACCTTCTGTTCCAAAATTTCCCCTCTTTCCCCCCACATCCTCCCCTAGGTGGCAGGTAGTCCAATACATGCTAAATATGTTAAAATGTATAGCAAAGTTCTTTTGGCACGTCATAAGCTTGTCGATTGACTGATAAAAGTTATGTCATATTCCCAACTAACAAAGAGGATTTTTAGGAAGCCCATTCAATGATTAAATCCAGAGGAGAAACTCCAGTAGTTTAGATTTCAGTGACTACAGAATGTGATATAAGATAGACTGAGAGATATGTTGAATAGGAGAAAGAACTGGCTTTTCTAATATCATATACCTATTGCTGATTCTCTAAAAATCACTTATTCCCCAGAGGTAGTATTTTATAAGTCTTAGCTTTGAATTCCAGGCCCCCATTTTGAGTTGCTACAACGACCCTTGAGACACACAACTGACCACCCCACATCATGGTACCATCTTTTGAAGTTATTGTTGGGAAGAGGGTCTATGATTTGGCCTTGAGTTTATAGTGCAGGTCATAACCAGGCATGTGATGTGTCCTCATCAAATTTAAAGCTCATAAAAAAAAACTGAAATCATTTCCAATAATCTTGTGATGAAGACAGCCATCTACATCTAGAGAGAGGATTGTGGAAACTGAGTGTGGACCACAATATAACATTTTCACTCTTTCTGTTGTTTGCTTGCATTTTGTTTTCTTTCACAATTTTTTCCTTCTTGATATGATTTTTCTTGTGCAGCAAGATAACTGTATAAATACGTATACAAATATTGGATTTAACATATATTTTAACATATTTTACATGTATTGGATTATCTGCCATCTAGGGGAAGAGGTTGGGTAAAAGGGAAAATTTGAAACACAAGTTTTGCAAGGGTCAATGTTGAAAAATTATCCATACATATGTTTTGTAAATAAAAAGCTTTAATTTATTTAAAAAAAAGGAATTCTGAAAAGCCTCAGGGAGGTATTATGGTCTGGTGAAAAAATCACTGGTCTTAGAATTAGGTGAAATCTAGTAAGGGATAGAGCTGGAATTGAATCTAATTTCACTGATTTAAAACCCAGCACTCACCATGCTATCTCTTTTTTAGGGACACAATCCATCTTAATCCAGTTAAATTTAGCTGTTATATTAAAGAAATATTCAACTAGCAGTGTTTTGATAAATGTTTAACAATCAGGTGTTCCCTTTTCCCTCACCACCAAAGGAAGATGGTACATACTTTTAAGTTTAATCTTTATTGTTAACATTTTCTCCTTCACTGTCTTAAGTCTAGATAATCAGCAAAATAATACATCCAGCCCTGATGTGTAGTTTTTGCCAATTTCTAAGGTGTGAAATGATCATACTGAAAATTTAATGATTTGTTCTGGCAGATTTGAGATGGCTCCAGCATATCCACCTTATGTGCAATGAATACAGCTAATTATATACATATATATGCATATATATATATATATATATACACACACATACACACATATACATATGTATGGAGATGAAAAGGGACAAGGAGCCATCTCTGCATGGAGGTGTAGGACAAAACTTGCCATTTACAGACTCCAAGGACCTGTCTTGAAATCTCACCTTTGCTGGGTATCAGCAATGTGACTTTGAGCAAGAGTACACTTTTATTGGCTTTAGTTTTCACCCCTGCAAAAAGAAGGATTGGATTAAATGACTCCTTCAGGGTTTAATTGTATAATCCTAGGGTTTGGAGTTAAGACTAAAACCCAGGTCTCCTGATTTCCAGGCCAGCAGCCAATGGCCTCCCCAGTGAATCAAGGAATTCAGAGTAGACTTTTGAGGAATTCTGGTTACAAAAGAATTTTGAAAGATCCTATTTGATATTCATTCATTGTTGTTATTCGCTTGTTTTTCAGTTTTGTCTGACTTTTTGTGACTCCCTTTGAGATTTTCTTGGAAAAGATTCTGAAGTAGTTTGCTATTTCCTTTTCTGGCTCATTTTACAGATAAGGAAACTGAGACAAAGAAGATTAAGTGACTTGCTTAGTGTCACATAGCTAGTAAATATCTGGGGCTAGATTTGAATTTGGAAAGATGAATCTTTTTGACTCCAAGCCTGACACTCTATTCACTGTGCCACCCAGCTGCTCATTCATATTCAATACATATCTGATCATCACCTTGTTCTGTAAAAGGTACTATGCTAGTGCAATAGGAGATAGAAATAAAAGATTCTCTATAGGTCTTTATAACTGGATGGAACCTTGTAGGTCATTTAGTCTGCATTCAACTTACATGCCTGGGATCCGTTCCTTGCTCTCTATTTAAGCTAGCTTTACCCTTATCAATATTTCTAAATTATCAATAGCCTATATATAATTTAATTGGCTTTTTCCCTTTCCTCATCAGAAATACTTTTGTAGCATAGGTCCAATTGTGTCATTCTCCAGCTCAAAAAAACCTGTGTGATTCCTTATTGAAGTTAGGTTTAAATGCAAAACACCTCAGGCCAGCATTTTAATCCTTCCAGAATCTATTTTTCCCCTTTGTATCCCTACAGCACAGTCTAGCTCCAATTTCACTTTCCCTCTCGCTTTTATTGCTCCCATTCATCCACTCTACATTCCAGGAAAAATGGACTAACTACTCCCTAAACTTGTCATACCATTTCTCATGTCATCCCCTTTGCTCTCAATGCACTCCCTCTATAATAATTTAATGGCTAATAATGGTTATAGCACATTTGCTAAGGGTCAGGCTCTGTTAGAAGAACTTTACATTGAAGTTATTTAACCCTCACCACAGCCCTGGGAGATAAGGGCTATTATTATCTCCATTTTACAGATGAGGAAACTGAGGCAAAGAAACATTAGGGGACTTGCATAGAATCACACAGCTAGTGAGTGTCTGAGGCCATATTCGATCTCAGTTCCTCTTGACTCCTGGCCAGGGTGATGGGCTGTACTTTCTAATACTTCTTGACCTTAGGAGATGCTTGACAAATGTTTGTTTAGCAGGAACAAGGAAGCTGGAAGCCCAGAGGGATGAATAAATTACCTTGTCCAAGGTCACATAAGGCCAAAACTGAGACTAGACCTACTGCTTGACCCCTAATCTGTTGTGCTCTCCCTTATACCAAAAGCCATTCTACTGAATAAGATAGCGTCTTCAAGGAACTCACAATACATGAGAATATTCTCTGCTTTTTAGGGGCTTAAAGAAAAATATCCGAGCACAAATTTATAACTGGAAGAGAGAGCATAGAGATCACCTTGGTCACACCATTTTACAGATTAATTAGCCAACCTAACCAATTTTCCCAAGGTTAGATAGATAGTCAGTGACAGAGACATCATCTAGCTCCTTCACAGTTCCCAAAAGACCTTCTGGAATTCCTACACTCCACTCAATATTATTTGCAAGGGGACAGCTAAATGGCCAGTAGATGGAGCACCGATCCTGAAATCAGGAAGACCTGAGTTCAAATCTGATCTCAGACACTTAACACTTACTAGCTATATGTAAGTCACATAATCCTGTCTGCATCAGTTTCCTCAATGAGAAATTCCTCGTTTATAAAACTCCTTATTTTATAAAATTAAATGAGCTGGGGAAAAAAGTGGCAAACCATTCCAGTGTTTGTGCCACAAAATCCCCAAAAGTGTCCCGAAGAGTCAGACCTGATTGAAAAACAACTAAACAACAATGCAAAAAAAAAAAAAAAAAAAAAAAAAAAAAAAAAAAAGGCAAAAAAAAAAAAGGTTCCTCCCCTCACAGAGCTCATATTCTAATGTGGGAGACAATATGCAATGGAACAAGTGGAATGGTAGGGTAATGCTCCTACAAAAAAGGGAACAAAAATTATTATCATTGTTTTATTTTTCTGGTTATATGTGTATATTAAATTTTTAAATACACATTTCTTTATGAATCATGTTGAGAAAAAAATTAAAACAAAAGAAAAAAAAACATAAGAGAAAAAAAAACAGAAAAAAGAAGTAAATGTAGTTTACCTTCAATCTCCATAGATCTTTTCCTGGATGCAGATGGCATTTTCTATCCAAAGTCTATTGGGATAGTCTTAAATCACTGAACAACTGAGAAGAACCAAGTCTTTCATAGCTAATCACTGCACTTTCTTGCTGTTACTGTGTACAATGTTTTCTGGTTCTGCTTGTTTTGCTCACCATCAGTTTATGTAAATCTTTCCAAGCCTTTCTAAAATCAGTTTCTTTATCATTTTTATAGAAATATCCCATTACCTCCATATACCACAACTTATTCAGTCATTCCCTGGTTGATGAGCATCCACTCCTTTCCCAATTCTTTCCTAACACAAAAAGAGCTGCTACAAACATTTTTGCACATGTGGGTCCTTTTCCCTCCTTTATGATTTCCTTGGGATACAGACCCAGTAATGTCACTGCTGGGTCAAAGGGTATGCACTGTTTGATAGATCTTTGGGCATAATTCCAAATTGCTCTTCAGAATGGCTGGATCCATTCACAGTTCCATCAACAATGTATTAGTGTCCCAGTTTTCCCATGTCCCCTCCAACATTTTTTGTTACATTTTCCTGTCATCTTAGCCAATCTGAGAGGTGAGAGGTGGTATCTCAGAGTTGTTTCAATTTGCATTTCTCTAATAGTGATTTAAAACATAAAAATGGGAACCGTTTGCCTCAGTTTCCTCATCTGTAAAAAAAAGAAATAATAGGAAAAAGATTATTTGCCGGGAAGGACCCACAGAAACTCTATTGCTTTCTGAATTACTCTGCTCAAATCTGATTGTAGTCACATCCTTTTTCATAGCACTTACCATATACCTATTAGGTGCCAGACACCATGCTAAGTGCTTGACAATTATTATCTCACTTGATTTTCCCGGCAACATTGTCCCCATTTTACAGATGAAGAAACTGAGGCAAACAGCTTAAACATACAGCTAATAAACATCTCGGGACAGATTTGAAATTAGGTTTTCCTGACTCCAGGCTCAGAGTTCTGGTCACTGAGCCACCTACATGTCCCTAGAACACTTTGTGATTCCTACAACCCATGTGGATACACCCAGTGCCCCTTTCCTATTCCATCTTCTCATGCAATCGCTCCATTTTCTTTTCAATAGCCAGTTATTAAGTCTGAGGTCTTCTCAGCTACTGCCTCAATAGTGACAAGCACTTGTCATCAGCCACAAGGACAAGCATTTCTAAAGAGCCTACAATGTGTAAGTTATGGGGCTAATCCCATGCGGTCACACAAAGACAAGACAATCGTCCCTTTCCTTAAGGAGCTTCCTTTCTATGGGGGATCCAGGGTAGAAAGAATCATAGATGCAAGATAATTGAGGAAGGAGAGAATGTTGACAACTGGCCAGTTCCAAAAACCACATGATGTGGTACATGAGTCAAGCCTTGAAGAAAGCTGGGAGTTCTGTGGGGCAGGAGGGACCAAGAAGGGCATTTCACACCAGATGTATTAGGTTAAAAACCCAAGAATCAGGTGGGGTTTTATCACTCTTCCAGCTCAGCTTTCTCTTACTCTAGGGATGGAATATACTTAATCCCTACTTCAGCCTTTCTGCATTGGGCATCCCCTATGCCTGAAATACACTACCTCCTTCATCTCTTAGAGAGCCTAAATTCATTTAAAGCTCAGTTCAAATGCTGCCTGCTGCATAGATATGAAACCTTTTATTTCCCCTAGCTACCAGTAATGTCTTTTTCCCCTGAATTATCTTGTATCTATTACACACACATAAACATATAAGCACAATATACACAAAAGTGTACATAATATAGGTATATGTAAATACATGTGTATACATGCACATATATGTATATGTGTATATAAAATATGTTAGTGTATACTGATAAATAGTGAAAATATACATATAGATATAAGTACACATGTACATGTCTCCATTGGTTAGTACAATTTTATCTAGGGCAGAGTTTTTTTGTCTTTTCTCTTTATATCTTTATTGCCTAGCACAGTGCCTGGCACATGGTAGACACTCAATAAATACTTGTTGATTGAGTAACTAACTGATTGGTTGAAGGAACTGGATGTCCTTCCAGTTTTTATCCTTAAGGTTTAGGGTAAGCCTCAAGGCTCCTTAATAACTAATTAAAACTTTATCCCTCTCTGCATTTTTTCCCTATATTTTGGGGGCGGATGAGGGGAAGAGAATCTGTTTTTTATATCAGGTTATATATTACTATTTCAGATTATATTCTACCATCCTTGTGGTTTCCTAAGAATTTTCCTACATTTAAGGCTTATGAGAAAGAAATTCTATTTGCTTAATTTTTTAAAACATGAATACTTGAACAGAAATGTGCACTGCTGAATGCTTCCTTAGGTGTTTTTGCTGTAGTCTGTGACCGTCACTCCCCACGCAATGCCGGGCAGCAGTCATGCACTATTTCCAGGAATCGTCATTACTGTCATTTCCCTCCACTTTGTAAGACTAAGATACTCACCATCCCTGATGAGTTGGCTTTAAATACTGGAAGGAATCTGGGTCAGAGCCGACCAAGAGCAGAGCTAGGCTTAAAGATGACCAAAGTCATTAAAAACACTTAAGAAAATGATTGAGGGGAATTTGTAATTCATTAGGAGAAATATCCACATATTCTATTCAGTAACTTGTATATCCATAAAGAATTATATATATATATATATATATATATATATATATGTGTGTGTGTGTGTGTGTGTGTGTGTGTGTATTTGCATATATATATATATATGTACATGTATATTATTTGCATCCTTAGGTGGAAAATTTGAAACTATGACTGTCCCCAATAAACACTGATGATGTTCTTGACTAATTATTTTGCCCATAAAGTATTTAGCTTCAGTTTCTCTCCCTTTCTCCCTGTTTTTTTTTTTAAGAGGGGAACAACTGAATTCCTTCCTCTCTTTCCTAACCAATAATTCTTGAATTGAATTCTTTTCAGAAAATAGGCAATGCAATGAGAGAGAGAGAGAGAGAGAGAGAGAGAGAGAGAGAGAGAGAGAGAGAGAAAGAGAGAGAGAGAGAGAAGCAGGCAGAAAGAGAGAGAGAGACAGAGATAGAGAACTTGCAGAGAAACTTCTTGTTCACTTCTAATACATTAATTTTACAAAGTTGATTTCCATTAAAAGTTACTAAACATAGCAGGCACGAATATGACTCAAACAGTATAGGCAATAGAGATGGGTTGAATTTGCATCAAGAGAGGAAACATCCCAATTCATAAGATTCCAGATCCATTTAAGTATTTGAATTTTTAATACAATTTTCAATTTTTATTATAGAAGAGTGGTTCAGAGTTTCAGAGGTTTTTTAAAATGATAATTTATACATAATAAATGAAGGAAACCAATGAACTTGACCTCTTGGCTAAATGTTTGTGCTTGATTTGTTGTTTTTGAGTGGCAAGAGAAAAAGGATTTTTTTTTTTGGGGGGGAGTGCTAGGAAAAAAATCCATGGGGGCACAATACCATATATTAGGTTTCTTTGGAAAGTTATCCCAAATAGATTTGGGAGTATGAAATTCCTATTAAAAAAATCAAGCAGGTAGGACAACGACTTTCTAATCTTAAGTCAGATAGAGGCCTGGAGCAAAGATATAAATATTCCTAGGAAGAGGAAATACATTAGACTGCAAGAGGAACTTTTTCCTGCCAGGGAAACACAGAATTTCATGTAGTTGAGGTAATGACAGCCAACTTCTGATCTGCTCTATTTGGAATCTATGCTCTAAGCCACATTTATAGAAATGTGCTTTTTAGTTCTTTGTTGAAGGATTTTTGTTTTGGAATGACACACAATACTATATTATTCCCCTATGAGAAGAAAAGGCGCCAAAGAAGACTTGGCCACTGAGCCAGGAAGAATTGTTGACTCAATAATCTATAAAATAAAAGATTATAAACTTCTAGACTTCTCTCAGGAGCATATGATTTAGGACTAAGGCAATTTTTCACTCAGGTTTTCTTTCATTGGGTATAGAGAAGGGGGATGAAGTCCCTTTCCCTTCTCCCTTAGGAGCAGAATTACTACATAAACATAGTATATAGATCAAGTGTTTGCTTAGATGAGTTAAAACTGGATTTTAAGACTCCCCCAGCTACTTCTTCTGACTTGTATTTCTTCCCTTGTTTGTGACCAAACAAATGGCCATCTTGAATCAGATGTTTTTCATTTTAGTGGCTACCCCAGGAACTCAGGAGTGTGGCAGGTCCTGGATTCAAGTGTTGGTTGAGCAACTGAGATGTTCTTTCCAACAGCTTCTCAGAGGAAATGACCAACGCCGGGGGGAGGGGGGAGATGAGTAATACGTGTTTGGTTAAACAGAAGATATGAACTTTAAGTGAATTGCTTAGATATTATAGTTGCAAGGTGAAAAACTGAGATATCTGTTCCCTAGCCTCACATAGTGTTTCATGTCTTAATGTTTTAAGCATCAGCTTCTCAGGAGAGTATAATAGGAGTGATCAGGTTATTTCATAATTTCAATATTTGTCAATATATTTAGGAGTTTTTTATGTGTGTATCTTTTAAATATTTTATCTTGTGTTAGAGGGAAAAAATGTTCATCTTATTTGCTTTGTATGCTGGGCAGCTTCCTAGAGGAAGCTTCTGTATGTGTGTTCTCTGATTACATATGCCCCCTAAATATGGCTACCTCCATGAATCCATCATTCTAGCCAATGGGGATAATATTGATACTTTTTTTTTTAAATAAATAGCTAGATGGCACAATGGATAGATTACTGGGTCTGAAGTCAAGAAGATCTGAGTTCAAAACCAGCCTGAAACACATACTAACTCTATGAATCTGGGCAAGTCACAACCTTTATTTATGGCTCAGTTTCCTCTACCATAACATGAGGGTTATAATAGTTATAATAGTACCTACCTCCTAGGATTGTTGTGAGGATTAAATGAGATGATAATTGTAAAGAGCTTAGCAAAGGCTCATAGTAGGTGCTGACTAAATACTTGTTTCCTTCCTGTCTTATTTATCAAAAAAATCTTTGCTTTGAAGTAATTTGGTCCTCTGGCTGTAAATGGATGAGTGGAATCTTGTAAACTATGTTTTTGAATGGATATATCCCATTGAAGACCTTGAATCTGGGATAGTTTTACTGAAAGTTCCTCATGCAAAAGAGGGGTGCTACAGAGCAAAGACAAATATACATCCATATAAATAGAATGGAATTAGATTTCTTCTTCTAAGTCTACTTAGGCTATTTTTAAAATATATATATATATATATATATGTATATTTTTTTTTTCAAGGCAATTGGGGTTAAGTGACTTGCCTAGGACAAAGACAGACAGAAACAGAGAGACAGAGACAGACAGAGAGACATACAGAGGAAGACAGACAGAGAAACAGAGACAGAAAGAGGGAGACAGAGATACATAGAAAGACAGAGACAGACAGAAACACAGAGAAAAACGGAATCAGACAAAAAGACAAAGACAGAGACACACACAGTGAGACAGAGGCCAAGAAAAAGAGACAGAGACACACAGAAACAAAGAGACTCAGAGACAGACATAAACAGAGAGATAGACACACAGAGAGACAGAGAGGCAGAGACAGAGACAGACACACAGAGAAAGACAGACAGACAGAGGCAGAGAAAGAGAGACGGAGAAACAGACAGAGTTAAAGGCAGAGACAGAAATAGAGTCAGACAGAGACAGAGACAGAAACACAGAGAGAGACAGAGGCCCAGAGCCAGGAGGAGAGAGAATGGAGAGGTGCCCAAGCTGGGGAAGGAAAGCTCTGCTGGGGATCCTTCCCTGGGTCTCGTTTCCTCCCGCCTCCTTCCTGGAGCCCATCCAAACGTGGCTGCGGCGGAGTTATAAAAGCTTTAACAAGGCCATTATCGGGCTGAGTATGTTTGTTTCACACGCGGGCGAGATGGACGCCGCGATTAGACAGCAAACAGGGCAGGGAAAAGAGCGAGGCCAGCTGCCCCAGCCTGCCCCGGGAAGAGATCTCCACCCGGCCTGGAAGAAAGGGGCCGGGGGCACCCGGGAGTTCAGCCGGCTTTGAATGACACTTTTGAGCAATTCAAACAAAGCTTCGACTTCAAAGGAAGCCAAGCGGGCCTCGGAGCACCTTGCCGAGGACCTAATGGGGCTGCCCCTTCCTTCGCAGGCCGGGCAAGGCAGAGGCAAAAACGAAAAAGCGATCTCGGGAGCGGAAGCGGAGGAAGGGGGAGCCCCAGCCGGCTGCCTGATGATGCTCACGTCGGAGACTGTTTTCTCTCTCTCCGAATACAAGAACTTGCCCTATATCATGTAGCCTCTAGGTGGGTCTGGGCAGCTTCTGGGAGCCTTCAGCATCTTTTGACTGGCCAGGGCCACAACGGTCCCCTCAAACCTCACAGACACTTCATGTAGCTCTTAGACGCACTCAGTAGACACTAGGATGTTCTTTGCTCATGTAAGGTTGTGCTTGAGACCAGCCTTGGCGGCCCATTTGTATGGTCAAAGGATACCCCTTACAGGGCTGAGAAGGCCCTCCAGAAGGCATCCACTTTCTCTCCCTTACTTTGAAGATAAGGAAACTGAGCCCCTACCATATGTTAATTGATTTGTCCAAGGTAATAAACACTAAATCGGGCAGAAGGCAGGCCTTAGAATTAGAAGCACCTGGGTTTGAGGGCTGCTTTTGCTGAAAACCAGCAATGTGATTCTGAGAAAATCACTAAGTCTATCAATGACTCCAAGCAATTCTCTTTCATTTACAGATAAGTTGCCCAGTTGGGTTCATTGAGGGAGTTTGAAAAATGAATTTCTAAAAGTATAAAACTTTTTTTTTTCATTCTTATCTCCCTCCCATCAAAAAAAGGGAAAAGAAAAACAATACTTTTGTAATAAATATGCAAAGCTCAACAAAATAAATTTCCATGTTAGTCATGTCCAAAAATGTAGGTCTCATTCTATAAATTAGTCCCTTATCTCTGTCAGGAAATAGGTAACCTTCTTCATTGCTGGTCCTCTGAAATCAGTTGATCCTGGGTTGATCATGTCTTTCAAAATTGTTCATTTTTATAATATTTATGTTATAGTATAAATTGTTCTCCTGGTTCCACTCAGTTCCCTCTCTACCAATTCATATAGCTCTTCCCAGGTTTCTCTGAAATCATATCTTTTTTTTTCATCTCTAAAGGCATAATATATTACCCATCTAATCATAATTTATGCAGCCATATTCAAATTGATGAATGCCTTATCATTTCCCAGTCCTTTGCCACAACAAAAAGAGCTGTTCTAAAATGTTTGTACACAGACTTTTTCCTTTTCTTTGATCTCTTTGGGAGAACAGGTATAGTAGGTATATAACTAGATCAAAGTGTATCCAATTTATTAACTTTTGTGGTTTAGTTTTAAGTGTCTTACCAGAATGACTAGACCAATTTGCAGCTCCACCAACAATGTATCAGTGTGTCTGTTTTCCTTCGGTTCTCATCCTTTCCCTTCACCACCCTTCACCCTTTTTTATTGCTGGGGAGTGTTTTTATTTCAGAAGTTCTTTACATTGATGAAATCATGGGTCCGAGGCAACAACACCAAAATGTTTGTGTGCACAGATCTCATTGTGATCTGAAGATGACCTTGGCTTCTCAAAGGTTTTGGCAATGGAACAGAGGCTCTAACAGGTTCTACCATAATGGAAAAGGTTCAAATATCGTTCTAATCATAGATTTTAGGTTTGATTCCTGAGGATCAATTGGTCAGCTAAGTTCAGAGAGTCTCATCACCAGGTTGACTATGGGGTAATAAATTTTTTTAGCTAAGTCATCCTGAGAGACCATCTTTCAAGAGGAGATGCATTAGTGGAGGGGATACTTGGACCAAGGAAATTTTGGTTCTTTGAAATAATAAAAAGTTAGTATGTCATATCCCATTACTAGGAATTCCAAGACTATCTTATTTTAACTTTATATCTCTGTTATCTGTCTTGTTCATACTAGGTATTGAATAAATATTTGTGGAAGGAAAGAATAAGTGGAAAGATACTTGGGTTGAAGCCCCATGTATACCACTAACTTGCCTTGTGAGCTGCCTTTTCCAGTCCCTGACAACTTTACACTGAGTGAATGAGAGCAGTTCTGGCTCTTGGGATTAAATCTTTATAACTTAATTTAAAGGACCACTTAGATTGGAGGGATCTTAAGCTCTCAGAGAGGCAGCGTGATGTAGCAGATGGTGCTGAGCTTGAAATCTAGAAGGCTCAGATCTTACCCCCAACACACTAGCTCTATGAGTCTGGGCAAGTCATTTAACTGCTCACTGTCTCAGTTTCCTCTTCTGCAATATGGGAGTAATAATCCCTGAATTACCTACCTCATAGACTTAAATATAGTCAAGCATGTTTTGGATAACATCAAAGTGCTATATATATTTACATATACATACATATTCTTTTTACTTTTATTGTAGGTACTTAGACAAGATTATCTAAAACTCCCTCATTTTACATTTACAACTAGAGAAACTGAGACAGAGATAAAATGCTTTGGTTGGAGTCACATAGTGAAATTGGACCCAAGTTTCTTAGTTAGGCTGGTATTATAGGCCATATCATTCTTATCAAAGAAGAGGGGAGAGAGAAAGACTGTTTTCTTCTTTAAGAAGGAATCCTGAACTATGAAGCTGAAGGGAAAATACTTAATAAGCCTACAAGCATAGTTAAAATTATAGGTCTGTTTTTGATTATTGCTTAGGAGACACACACACACACACACACACACACACACACACACACACAAACAATGTAATAGTAACCTCTATGAGTTTCTTTAGGGAAAAGTCAGAGGGGTGGCGTTGACTGGGGAAGGATATGGGAGGAGGGAGCATGATTTCCATTATTTTTTCTAATAATATAGTGTATAAAGTTTGATGTGTACAGAGCACTTTTCTATTGTGAGGTAGATGGTACAGCTATTATTATAATTTTCATTTTACAGATAAGGAAAATGAGGCACAAAGAAATTAAGCAATTTATCTAAGATAGTATCCTTGGTATATGACATCTATAGTTTTGCAAAAGCTAGCCTAATATTATTCATAGTCATAAGAAATGGTCATTGAGAGGGAGGCTCCCTTTCCCCAAACCATCTAGCTGCTGATATTGTTATATTCCACTGGTTTTGCCAAGGCTCAACAATGTAGACAGTCAGGCAGCTCGATGCTCAATCATGAAGTTCATTGCTCAACTCTTCTTGGGGAGATGGTACCCTCCTGACCTAAATTGGAGCAGAACTCAGATACCTCTTATGCTTCCTGACTCCTTCCCAGGAGCATTAGCATCAACAATGGATAAAGACATGCAGCCAAAAGGCACAAGTTCCCAGGAGGCAAAGATCACCAAGGCTGTTAGGCTTCTAATCCTTCTTAGCTTTTGTTCTTCACTTTCTCCTTCCAAAACTCTGTGACCAAAGTGTAGGGACCGGTTGCTGCAGTCCAAAATTCCCAAGGACAATGTTAGCTGTGCTTTCTTGTCTCAACAGAACCAGGGCCACAGCAGCAGGGTGTAAGCAGATAGCTTGAAAACCTACTCTGTGCAACAACTCATTCCTTTGGATTAAGATCCCTCCTTTCTAAACAATACTCCAGAAGGAAAAGCTCATTAATTTATTGTCATTAGCACTTGGAAATGAGTTGGCTAATTGCCATGTTGGAAATTAATGTGATAAACTGAGAAGAGGGCAATGAAGGTTTGGGGATGAGATGGGGGAGGAGAAGGTACAATTTTTTGGGGGGGAGGGGGGTTTCAAAATTGGTTGAATGACTGGACACAAAAAGTCATCCCACATGACTCTATGTCAGGTTGGAGAGAAGCTCTTTGTGGAATGCCCCAGGCATCTGTGCTGATTCACATTTTAATCAGTGATTTGGATGAGATCATAGAAAGCATACTTATCCCATTTTCAAATGATGCAGAGCTGGAGGTGAGGTGGGGAGACAGGTAATAAGTTGGATGATGGAGACAGGATGCAAAAGGTTCCCAACAGGCTAGAGCAACGTCAGGTACAAGAAGATGAAGTGTCTAATTAAGATAACATCCTACCTGTGAATTGCAAAATCAGCTTCCTGTGTCCAAGATGGCAGGCGGAGGGATGGATGTTGGCTATAGAAAGTTAGTATAAAGAAAAGATGAAGGTTTCAGTAAATTGTAAATTCACTGTCAATTGTAGAATCACAGAAATTCAGAGTTGCTGGAAGGGAATTTACTAATCATCTCCTAAAATCTGTTCCTGCAAAAGAATCTCACCACAACATACCTAAAAAGTATCTATTCAGCCGAGGCTTAATAACCTTAGGTAAATCTTCTAGGGCAACCTATGCCATTTTCAGATCTTTCTAATTATCTTCTAGTGTTCCCCTTCCATTAAATGGACTTGTGCCTCTTGGTAACTTCTATCCATATATCTTAATTTTACCCTAGGGGGTCCAGCAGAATAAATATCTTTTTCCACAAGAGAGTCCTTGAAATACTTGAGATAATTATCATCTACCTTCTAAATCTTTTAAGCTAATTCCCCATTCCTTCAACTGAGCCACATATGGCACAAAACCGAGGTCCTTTGCCAGTATGGCTGACCTTCTCTGAACGTTCTCCAGCTTCTCAATGACATCCCTAATTTAACTCCCTCTTCCAGTTACCTGACCCCTTTTAGCGACAAGGATGCCCCAGTATTGGCAATCCCACAATCAGACTGGCAATTGCGTATACTATCTAAGACCAGGAATTTCTATGATTTCCAAAGGGCTGTTACCTCAACCTTCTTACTCTTGCATTTAGTCAGGGGCATCTGCTCACCTTATTATTCTGAGGATGTATAATTATTGTGGGTTTGTCCAATTAATTAGACTTAAAGTTCTTTCTACTTTGAATTTCATGCTCACCTTTCCGGTCTGCTGTATTTCCGTGAGCCACAATTTTATGGCACCATGTTCTTAAGCTTGGCTTAACTGTACACAGTAGAAAATAAAAGAATACATTTTGTGTAAAAAGCATTCACCAAGTTAGAGGAATCCAAGGATCTGATTTATCACAGAAAGGAAGCAAAGGAATTGAGGATTATAGAAACATCCAGCTTCCAGAGATGGAAGGAGGATTACTGAGTCTATGATTCATCCCTGCTCCATGACTATGAGTGAGTTACTGGATCTCAGTTCCCCAGGAAGCTTTTAAAATTTCTGAGGAGCAGATAAGGTGCTCATTTATATTGACAGAGATAGAGTAATTAAGGAATTCTTATGTGGAAGAATGTTTGACTTGTCTTGCTTGGCCCTATAGGGAAGGACTTTGAGTAATGAATAGAGTTGAGGTTAGATGTGAGAAAAAGTAAATTTCCAACATGGAGCTGAACCAAAAAGCAGAGCTTGAGTCTGGAGCTAGGAAAATCACTGTCAATTAAGATCTTCAAGTTAAAAAATGACCTTTTGGGTGAGATGGGTTGGATGATATATATATTTTTTTGAGTATGGGGTGATCTCAGAGATCTCTTCCAACTATGACTTTTTGTGATGCTGGAAAATTTAACCTGGGCTACTTCCAAAGGTTTGGGGGAGGGAGGGTGGGAATACTTAGGTGGGACCCCACCCTGAACTGTATATAGTTAATATGTATCTGAGGACAGGGTTCTGGAGAGTAGGGTAGTTAAGGAAAAACAAATAAGGCAGATTTAGATGTAAAAAATACTGAAAATTTAGGAAAAATTATAAATTTGGAAGAAGATTTTTTAAAATTTACAAAATAAAACAAAAGTGAGTACAGAAGGAAAAACAGAACTACTCTTATTACTTTGGCTATCTTAGAATTTTGTATGCACACATATACTTATACACATCTTTCTGTAAAAAAAGTAACTACCTCAGAAATGTCATTCATTATATAAAGCTCTTATTCATCTCTGTTCATTGGAGTATTTATGTTTGTTGATGATTGTTACGTTCACACAAACACACAAAAAAAACCATTTAATTTTTAAAAGATAGGCTTTTTTTTAAAATCAGTGATTTAAGTGAAAGCATAAGTGTTATGATCATCAAGTTTGAGCTCAGGAAAAACTTCCTATCTATTGGAAATATCCCAAAGAAGAATTAGCCTCTTTGGAGGTAATGTGGTTCCCCTCCTTGGGGAAAAGTGGGAAAGTAGGCATTTTTAAAAAATGTGTTGAACTATGTGGCCATTAATATACTTTCCAGCTCAAAAATTCTATGATTTTTGAGACCTAGTGCATTTGTTCATTCATCATTGATTCCTATGTGCTTTGCACATAGTAGGTACTTAATAAATCTTGAGTTGAATTCAACTTATCACTAGTTCTGGTAGAAGATGAAAAGAAATAGAATATCTGGCTGAAACTCCTCAGCCTTGTTGAGGAGAGAAGATAAATACTCATATAAAATTAGCTCACAATAAAAGACCTGTTCATGGTATGGCTCTCTCAAATCACACAGAAATTCACATTCATTTTCAGATGTTATGTTCAAAGAAATAAGATAAGGGTGGAGGAAATTGAGGCACAAAATTATGACTCATTTAAGGTCATTTAGTAAGTCATAGAGCTGGGGGCTTGATTCCATATTTTACTTCCAATGGACTGTTCTGGCAGCCAGACTTGGGAATATTCTTCCTCCTGGCTTCCATTTCCTGCTTCACTTTAATGCTTCCTCTGACATTATCTCTAGTTTATCTTGTATGTATCTTGTTTGCACATAGTTACTTACATGTTGTCTCCCCATTAGATTGGGAGTATATGCCCAAGATTTAGCCTAGTGCTTGGCACGTGGTAGGAGCTTAACACAAGCTTGTTGACTTGGCTGGTCAAAGTGATCCACTATACCACCCTATCTTCCCAGCTCTATTGTCCTTATCACTTATTGTGAAAAGTGAAAAATATATGCTCCAGGAGAAAAGGTTATTAGGGAAGGCCTCTTGGATGAAGTGGGAGTGGGTTTCAGGCTTGAGGAGGGGCTTTTCTGAGGTGGGGGAATATTGCACACCACCGTGTGAAACCAAAAAAAAAAAAAAAAAATCATGGCAGCCAATAAATGGATACTGGTCTACATTTTTAGAAGACTTTTAGTGCCTTTTTCTAAGTTCAGGGGTCCAGCCAGCTACAAGCTCTCTCATTAGCACCAGGCTAGGATAACTCCAGGGAAATGGGTGACATTCATCTTTAATTCAATCGGAGCTTAGACCCAAAGAAAAGGCTTCATTTTCAACAGGGAATGGCTAAGTAAGTCGACCCCCACCCCAACTGCCCCAGGGGTGCTCACAATACAACAGACTTCAAGGAGTGGGGAGGCGGGGCTCTGACAGATCGCCTAACATGAACCCTAATATTTAGCCAAATATTAAGAGAAAAGGGCTTGTGGAAAAATTGCTCTGGGGGAATGAATGAAACCTTTGTTTGCCACGGGCTGAGCTCTGCCCTGCCGGTTTCGCTCTTTTATGAATGGGTTAATTATACCCACTTTTCAAAGCTAAGAAACCAGTTGCATAAGGCAGCATCTGAGTGGTTTTTGTTAAGGTTAAATGGGAATTATTGAGGGGAGAACAGACTGCAGGCACAAGTGACCTTTCCAGGATACTTCCTGCCCTGGGGAACAGTTTCCCTTGCCATGATCACCCTTGAAAGTGGAGAATGGGGAGGGAGGGTTCTGTTCAAGTGAATACTAGTGGCCCCAGAAAGGCGAAAGTTTCTGACATCCAGAGACTAACCCTGAAGGGGGTAGACCGTTGGCAAAAATGGAAAGTTGGCAAAGTTTGTCTTCGGGGTCCTTCACTTTCCCTTCCATCTTTTCTTTTTCTCTGAATCCCAGCCTTTTCAATTTTCCACTTCTGGAGCTCAGCTCCCTCCTCTGTCTATCCCCTCCCTCCCCTAGCAAAACCTGCCTGCTCTCAAGGAAGGCTCTGATAGGAATCATTTACCCCTTGCTGGGAATCTAAGTCACTCAGCTTTTTCTCCCAAGGGGATTTACACTTTAAAGCCTAATCTCTCACTGGAATGACAGGCTTTGTCCCCCCGGTAGAGGAATTTCAGGCATCAGTGGGTAGGAGGGGGAACGAAGGAGGGGGCATTTGGAGGGGAGAAGGGCCATTCCCTGTTCCCTGACATCATTAGATGGGGCCCAACTACTCCATCTCGGGGGGAAGCCCATTCAACACAGGAGTTCTCAGTGCCCACGTTCCTTGCTTTTTTGTGTTTCTTTTTTTTTCTTTCCCCTTCTCCACTCCCAGGCTGGAAGGGCTAGATATTTGATTTCTTTCCAAAGAGATTCCCTTGGTGAAGTTCTACTTAACAGGAAGAGAAAGGGGAGATGACCAGAACCTTAGTGAGCTATCTCTGGCTGCACCCACTGAGACTATCTGGACCATCATATATAAGTGTGAATGGATTAGAGGCAGTACTAACCCTCCACTTACTGGGGAACTGGGAGTGGGAGGGGAAGAAAAGAAAACATGAGCAAGAGAGCATAGAGTTAGATGCAATCAGAAGCCTTCCTCTCTCTCTCAAACTTCCCAACCAGACAGGTATGGATGCAATTAGGAGAATGACTTGGAGGAGTTAGGTCCACTGTGTTTCCATTTCTTCCTGTCTGTTTCATCTTTCTTAAGTGAAAAAAAATGGGGGAGAGAGACTTTGATGCTGGAGCCCTCTCAAGATTTAGTGCTGGAAGGGACTGTCTCCTCTAATGTCCTTAATCTATAGGGGCAGAAATGGAAGCTCAGAGTGGCAGTGATTTGTGCAGTAAATAATGGAACCTAGATTTAAACATACATAGATGTAAACATTCCCTATCTCCAAACCCAGCCTCCTTTCTTCACTTTAGTCTGAATTTGCAGACCATGATCTATCCTCTTCTTAAGTTTCTGTTCTTCTATAAGGGAACTCCAGTTCTATCCTCTTCTTGAGTTTTTGTTCTGTAAGGGAACCCTAATTTTATCCTCTTCTTAAGTTTCTGTTGTTCTTCTGTAAGGGAACCCCAGTTTTATCTTCTTTTTGAGTTTTTGTTCTTCTATAAGGGAACCCCAGTTCTATTCTCTTCTTAACTTCTGTTCTATAAGGGAACCCCAGTTCTATTCTCTAACTGGACATACCTGGGGTTCCTTTAATTTTCACCGCGTAGACTTGGGGTAAGGAAAGGAGGGGGCGATGAGGGATTAAGAAAGTGTTTCTCTCTTCCAAGTAGGGAATCAGGGGGCCTTAGATAGGGAATTAGGTTGGGGGACTAATGGTTTAACAAGATCAAGTTTGGGCCAAAACTTTATTCAGAATTCTTGAAGTTTCTAAACTCAGGCTGGGATTCAGAACAAGGACAGAGGTCCTTGTGACCTTTTTGGCATTTCCTGTCTGTTTCCCTTCCCCCTCTCAATGCCTCTCTCGCCCTCTAAGGCATCCTCCCTCCTTCCCCCCACCCCTTTCATTCAGGCCGGAATGTCCTCAGAAACCAAGCTGCCTCACTCTGGGTGGGTGTGTACGTAGGGAGGTGGGGGTGGGGTGGGGTGGGGTGGGAGGGAGGCAGGGGCTGTGGGGTGGGGAGAATGGAGGGAGATAGGTAGCTCTGATTTCTACCACTGGGCTTGAATTGGGATGTTTTGACAGAGATCTTAAAAGAAACAGCCATTCCCCCAAAGAAAAGGGGAGAAGACTTTTCGAAAGCCAGAAATGATCCCACGGAGCTGATCCTGGGTGAAAGTGCATCTGCTCCTTGCACAATCTCAATTGCTTGCAGTCCTGGGCCAGCTGGCTCCTTTCCTCCTCGTCACTTTTTGGAGTCTTGGCAGGAGGAAGTGTCCGCTGGAACGGGAGCCCTTAACTGAACCTCCTGTCCTTCTATCAGATCCGTACCGCCTCGCTTTTAGACTCAGGCAGTAGGGGAAACACACACACACCAAAAACAAAGGAAAAACCCATTTCCTTTCGGGCTTGGGAGGGTGAAGGTTCAGTAGCATCCTTTGATGAAATGGCCGGGTGGACAAAATGCTAGTCTTGGACCCACCTATTAGCTATGTGTTTGTGGGAATGCCACAGCCTCTGTGGGCCTCAGTTTCCCGATTTGTAAATGAAGATATTGGTCTGTTATAGATGGTCTTTCAGCTCCTTTGTGGCTCCAAATCTATGATGAATTATTTGCTGGGTTTTTCTATCTAGGTATTATAAACGGGGATTGGATACACTTCGCTTGACCTCAGAGGGGCTGTTATGTACATAATACTTTCAAGGGGGAAACCAGTCGCTAATATTACAAATGACTGAGTTAGGGTCTTGTTCCAGGAGCCTGACAGCCATTTATCCTTTCGCTGGCACATGGCACAAAAATATTGTGATCAATGCAAACTGGCAAACTATACTGCAACAACAAAAACAACAATAACAACAATAAAAATGAGTTTATTGTTTAGGGAATTGGAGGAAACGTGAAGTCGATCAAAAAGGACTGAAGTTCATCTGGGAATTTCACCCCTAAGGAGTTTGGGAAAACTCCCATTTCATAATGCTCCCTGCTTCAGGATTTCACAGATTTGTGATTTGGCGGGTGGGCATCGTCTTCCCCAAAGTTGATGGGTTTTTGGTAAATAATGAAGGTGAAAAGTTCACCCCTCTGAAACCAGCCTGATGATAAGCTTCTATGAGCTTAATTGGGCTTCTATGGTCTTCAGTGGACTGATCAAACTTTCTGCTGTTGCCCATTCTTGAAAATCTTCCACACTTGGTATGAATTTTCACCTTTTTTTGCTCTTTTTCATAGTTTTCTCCCTTTCAACCTGATTTTTTTTATATAACATAACAAATATGGAAATATATTTAAAAGGATAACATATATTTAATCTATATCAGATTGCTTGCTGTCTTGAGGAGGGGGGAGGTAAGAGAGGGAGGTAGAAAAACTTGGAACACAAAGTCTTACAAAAATAAATGTTGAAAATTATCTTTACATGTATTTGGAAAAATAAAATACTAATGAAGAAAACAACAACAACAACAATAAAACAACACAACAAAACCCCAAACAAAACCAACAAGCCCTCCTCCCCCCGCAAAAAAAAAGCTAGTATCTGAGGTTAGATTTCAAATCAGAAAGATTTTATTTTAGGCCTGGTACTCTGTTATGTCCCATAGAAATAGTAGATATTTTAATAATTCATTAACAATATGAATAACATAATTTTACAAAATACTTTGAGATTAATAAAGGGTTTCATTTGCAAGAACTCTGTGATATGAGTTGTCTGAAATTTTCATTCCCATTTTACAGAAGAGAAAACTGAGATTCCCATTTTACAGAAGAGAAATAAGTCCTACATATGGATAATAACAATTCTTGAACCTGAAGACAGATCTTCTGCCTATGCTTTTGAGAAACTTATAATCAGAAAGTCAAGATCTATACATGGAGTCCTTATAGAATACTATAAGACAATTAACTAATTGTGCTAAAATATTATAGAATAGTCATTGAGATTGGGGTTCAGAAAAGGTAGAACCATAGCCAATTAGAATTGATCTAGAACTTGAACTAAAACATAATCCAACCCTCTTCTTTGAATCTTACACCTAAGGAAGTAGAGAACTTCCCATTTAATGACAAGAATTATTTCAGGGGAAAACTGAGGCAGAGATGGAAAATGATTCCTGCCTCATAATATAATGGATTAATCTAAGACTTGAAGAGTCCCCAAGATTAATCCAATTTTTTTTTCCCATTATATCAGAACTTCTAGAAGGATGGAGGCATGGTGGGATGGATAGAACTTTGAAGGCAATAGGACGAAGGATAATATTTTAGCAATTCCATCAACAATGTATTAGTGTCCCTGTTTTCCCACATCCCCTCCAACATTCCGCATTATCTTTCCCTGTCATTCTAGCCAGTCTGACAAGTGTGTAGTGGTATCTCAGAGTTGTCTTAATTTGCATTTCTCTGATTAATAATGACTTGGAGCATCTTTTCATATGGCTAGAAATAGTTTCAATTTCTTCGTCTGAGAATTGTCTATTCATATCCTTTGACCATTTGTCAATTGAAGAATGGCTTGATTTTTTATAAATTAGAGTCAGTTCTCTATATGTTTTGAAAATGAGGCCTTTATCAGAACCTTTGACTATAAAAATGTTTTCCCAGTTTATTGCTTCCCTTCTAATCTTGTCTGCATAGTTTTGTTTGTACACAAACTTTTCAATTTGACATAATCAAACTTTTCTATTTGGTGATCAATAATGGTCTCTAGTTCTTCTTTGGTCATAAATTCCTTCCTCTTCCACAGGTCTGAAAGATAAACTATCCTATGCTCTTCCAATTTATTTATAATCTCATTCTTTATGCCTAGGTCATGAACCCATTTTGATCTTATCTTCCATCAAGAGTTTCTCAAATAATTAATTTATTTTTATTTGAAAAGATGATAAAATAGCATAACAGCTAAAACTAGGGCTAGGAACCAGAAAGCTTGAATTTGAATTTTGACTTTTCTATTTGCTACCTGTGACTTTTGGTAGATTATGCTATATTTCTGGGTCACAATTTCCTCGCTAGTAATGTAATGGGTCATTTATTGCATCTACTACCTTACTAGGCTTTCTTTCATTTTCTTTTACCCTAAAATACAACTCCTGATAAATATAGGTTAGAATAGATGGCTTTGGAGATCTCTTCTTATTCAAAATCCTATATTAGAAACATAGAATTGCATAATTTCAAGTTGGACAGGAACTCAGTGGCCATCTGGTCTAACTCATGGCACCCCAGAGAATGTCCACCCCACAAATACGGTAAGTGGTCGTTTACTCTCTGCATGAAGACCTCAGATGATGGCAAATCCATAGCATTTTGAGGCAGGCTTTTCAATTTTTAGATAACTCTTAACTGTTAGTTTCTCTTTATATCTAGCTGAAATTGGTTTCTTGAAATTTCTACCCATTGTTCCTTCCTCTGCACTCTGGGCCAAATAGATGATATCTAAACTGGTTCTCCTATGACAGCCCTTCAAATATTTGCAGACATTTAACATTCCCTCCTACTTCCTCCTCATGACTTCTCTAGGTTAAATAATCCTGGTGTGTTTGATCCATCCTTTTGTGTTCTAGACTTAAGACCATTTGTAGTCTTGGTTGTTCTCTTTTGGACACTCATCATTTCATCAATAACTTTCCTAAATTGTTGCATCCAATATTCTAGATGTAGTCTGGACAGGACAAGTACAGAAAGAGTATTAATTTTTTTTTCCTGAAAATTATGTCTTTCTTACTGAAGTTCAGTGATGGTGTTGGTGGCAATGGGGACTGGGTATAGCAAACATTTGGGTTCGGGGGGCAGCCAACTGTCTTAGTGGATAGAACACAGAGCTTGGAATCTAATCTCAGACTCTTAATAGCTATATGATCCTAGGCAAGTCACTTAATCTGTTTGCCTTAATCTCCTAGAAAAGGAAATGGCAAAATACTCTGGTATCTTTGTCAAGAAATCCCAATGGATAGTAGGATCCATGGGCTCTATCTCCTGCCCCACTGTTAACCCTAAAGTATTCTAGAACAAACCACTTCACCTTTCTCAGTCACAGTTCTATCATTTCTAAAATTTAGAGGTTAGAGTAGATTGATAAGATCCTTTTAATCTCTATTTGTTCAACTGAGCTGAGCCCAGCAGGACTGACTTGCCCTTAAGAAGCAATCCTTGGTATTTGGTCTGAAAGCATCTGTTCCGGTTTCTATGGTCTAGGGAAAGATGTGCAGAGGAATCTCTGATGGTTTAAAGGTCTAAGAAGGTTGGAATTGGAAGGAATTTTGGTGACCATTTAATATAATCCTTCATTTTCATAGATAATGATATCTAGGAACTAGGTTCCAGTCTCAGCCCTTCATGCTCAAAATAGTTCGCTTTTATATAGTCCATTGAGGTTTTGCAAATCACATTGGAAATTGTCTTATTTGATCCTCATGAGGATCTGTCTCTGTCTCTCTGTTTCCCTCCTCTCTTTCTATGTCTGTCTCTTCTCCCTCTCTGTCTCTCTTTTATAGAAGCATTATGGTATAGGGAGAGGAGTAGGTAGTATTATTATCCCCATTTACAGATGGGGAAGCTGGGACCAAGAGAATCTAAGTGATTTGCCCAGCGTCACATAGCTAGTAAGTGAGTATCTGAATCAGGATTAGAATTTTCATTTTCCAGATTCCAAGTTCAGGGCTTTATCCACTGTGCCACTTCCTTGATGAAACACTTCCTTTTATGGGACAACTCATGAACTCGAAAACTCTTTTCATTTTTCTATTATTATTTCCAAATAGCTACAGTATTTTCCTGCCGAAGTGAACTCTGTTCCTGGATTCAAGGGGAAATCATTGTGAGTCAAGGCTCCTGACTCCTACTACCCAATACATGCAGTTTTTTGTTTGGGGGAAGACATAAAATTACCCTCTCCCCTGTCATCAGAGGGCAACCTCTAAGAGCTAACTCAGTAAAGTGGAAAGAGAATTGGAGATGATGAATTAGGAGAAGAGCAAGGGAGACAATAAATGAAGAGCAGAGTTTGGGAGGGGATGAATTAGGAGTAGAACATGGGAGACAATACATTAGGAGTTAGACCAAGGGAAGGATTGAATTAGGAGTGCAAAAAGAGCCATGGATTCTTAGCAGAGTCAATGTATTTTTAAAATTTTGCTTAACTACACACACACACACACACACACACACACACACACACACATACAGAGAGAGAGAACTCAGAGGTATTCTGTAAAATGTTTAACAATTGGCTCTCATGGGGGAAAAAATGAAGGTACTACCCATTTTTAAATTTAATTTACATTATTAACACTTCTTCCATCACATTCTTAAATTTAGAATAATAAATCAAGCCCTGATAGTAGCATCTGCTAATTTCTGTGGTGTAAATGCTCACACTGAAAATTTAACAATTGGCTTTCAAGAGTTGGTGGGGCTACATCATATTCTTGGCAGAATTTCTGCTTGAAATATTGAGATTAAAAATTAGCATCAATAAAATATTTTTAAACGTATAGAAGAAAAAGAGTGGAGAAAGGGGTACAAAGAGAGCAGTTTTGATATTACCTTATTAAATCATTGTTGTTCAGTAGTGATCCCTCAACTTACTGGAAGGGTTGGTTATTTTCTTCGCTAGTGGATTAAGGCAAACAGCATCCAGGGTCACACAGCTAATAAGTATCAGAGACAAGATTTGAATTTATTATCTTCAGATCTAGCCTAGTCACATAGCTGCCTCCCAGCATGAATTAGACTCACACACATAAAAACAAAACAGAACTATATGCAACAATTCACAGTTTCTTTATAGTCCTCCTTCTTGTTCAATGTAGTTTATTGAAATATTTACGCTTGCTGATGATCAATAACTTTGCAACAAAAAATATTACAAATAGGGAAAGATCTTAGAATCTCAGGGCCCAGTTTGGAATCTTCTGTCAATGAATACCTATGGGAGCTTAGGGTCACATTTCCAACATCACAGATAACGTATTATTCTCTTTCCCCCTCCTCCCTTCTCTCTCTCTCTCTCTCTCTCTCTCTCTCTCTCTCTCTCTCTCTCTCTCTCTGTTTTTCTGTCTCTGTCTTTGTCTCTCTCTCTCTTCCCCCTTCCCTCCTTCCCTCCCTTTCTGTCTCTGTTTCTCTGCCTTTTTCCTTTCTCTCTCTCTGTCTCTTTTTGTATGTCTCTCTTCTCTCTCTTTGTTTTTCTCTGTGGCTCTGTCTGTGTCTTTTTGTCTCTGTCTATCTCTGTCTCTTTGTCTATGTCTCTAATTCTTTCTGTCTCTGTCTCTCTGTTTCCCTCCTCTCTTTCCATGTCTCTGTCTTCTCTCCCTCTCTGCTCTTTTTTATCGCAGCATTATGGTATATAGAGAAGAATATTGTATCTTAAGCCAGGAGGTTCTGGGGTTGAATTCTTACTCTTCTTTGCTACCTGTGTGACTTTGGACAAGACTCAGCTTCCCCATTTGTAAATTAGATTCGTTGATTTGAATTTCCTATGATAGCTTTGGAAGTAGAAATGGACATTTAGTCCACCTTACCTCTGCCCTCCACCCCTCATTCAGAAACTGTTCTAAGGCACTGTAGATGGGAAGCGGTTATTCTACTAAAATTATTATCCTAATAAAAGGGGCAAGTCCTATTTCCCTTCCAGGGGAGCAGAGTTTCTTTACCTCCTCCCTCCCTCCCTTCTTTCAAGGGCAGGAGTCCCACCTGGGTCGGCATTTCAATCGTGTTAATTGGCTTAGGTGTTTTCTCCACAGGCACAGTTATAGGAAATTAAACCTAAAGCAGCAGCAATGAAGGAAATGGGGTTGGAGTATTGGGGCCCAAATCATTCTGGGACTGCCCAACCTTTCTTCCTGTGTTCCTCCTCTTTAGGATTAGAGTCAGACAATCCTGAGCTTTTCACTGGATTTTAATTCACTTCTAAGCATGATGGGGTGAAGGTAACGGACTGTAGGGATGCATTCTCAAGGCTCCTTGTGGCTCTGGCCTTCTAAAGGCTGCTTCTGAGCACTCTGGGTGAAAAGGATAACCGTTCTCAGACAAGTGAAATCCCATTATAAAAACCTCCATGAGGCATCTACTTTCATTTTTCATGGGGAGTAGAATGTAGTTATAATTGAGTACATTGCTAGAAATCATATTCCCAATCTGCAGGAGTCGGAGATCAAACAGGACCAATGCCCAGCCTCTCTGTGATGAATCATCAAGGAAAAATCAGTCTGGAAACTTTGAAGGAAACGAAGGATGTACCAGCCAGCCCACCTTCTCCTTTACTTCCCCCCCCCATCCCCTACACTCTTACTCCAGAGGCCAGAAAGATTTTGTTTGGGTTGGCACGGTAGGAGTCAAGGGGCATGTTTCTGCTGGAAACAATGAAATGGAGAGGGATGAGAGACGCTGATAGCCAGTTGATGGCAGAATACTTCAATAAAAGGCTCAATTCTGTTCAGTGTAATACTTTCATTTTACAGATGAGTAAACTGAGGCACAGAAAGGATTACCTAGATTTACAAGTAAGCTTTTTAGAATTTGAACCTAATTTCTATACTGTCTTCAAGTTTAAAATTCTACCCACTATACTAGACTATTATTACACTTAACTCTGTTTACTTCAGTTTCCTAATCTATCAAATAAGCTGGAGAAGGAAATGGCAAACCATTCCAGTATCTTTGCCAAGAAAACTCCAAATGGGTGAGCATGACTGAAATGACTGAACAACAAAATGCTACTCATCTAGTGCAACCTCTTCCTCTTAAAGATGAAGGACACAGAGATTAAATGATCAGAAATTATGGGGAAAAAAAAAGGACAATTCCTTTGTCTTACAGGATTGTCCACCTTTCTCCCCCACTTTCCATTTACTTTATTTTTAAATAATATTCTATTTTTTCAGATACGTGTTGACATTTTAAAATATATTATGATTTTATTAATGTTCATTTAAATTATTATTTATATTATTTTAATATATATTATTTAAAGTTTTGAGTTCCAAATTCTAACTCTCCTTTTCTCCCTTGCCTTTGCCTTCCCTGAGACAGTAAGCAAAGACTGCCCATTTTAGAAAGAATGAACTAATCTATGTTAGGCACCTTGCAAAGTGCTTTATAAATGTCCCAGATAATTATTCATTGCAATCAAATCCAAATTCATTAGAGTTTTGCTGTAGAGAATCCTTTGCTCTAATGAGTCAATGGAAGAAACAACCTCTTCAATCCTAGACAATAAAGGTAGCAGCTCTTTAAGAGCTAGCATTTATAAAGTGCTTTAAGGTTTGCAAAGCACTTTACAAATCCTCAATCCTTGGAAAATATGTGCTATTATAATCCTCATTTTACCAAGTAGGAAACTGAAGCAGACAGAAGCTAAGTGATTTGTTCAGGATCACACAACTACTAGGTGTAAATGATTCTAATTAGAATGAGGCAATAACATACATGTGGTTTTTACAAGATATATATATATATATATATATATGTATATATATATATTTATTCTATATAATCTCTCCATATATAACAAGTTAGTTATATATGTTCTCTATACTCTACATGTAGGATATATACTATAAGCTCAAATTATAGAATATAGTCTATATGTAGAATATTTTTAGATGTACTTATAATATTTATTAGATAACAGTAACTTCTACATTTACAATAATTGCTCCTATTTATGTAGTGTTCTAAGATTTCAAAAGTGCTTTGTATATTTTGTCACGTTTGATTTTCAGAATAACCTTATAAGGTTAGGACTGCTATTATTATCATTCCTATATTATATGTGAGTAAACTGAGGTTTGGATAAAGTGATTTGCCTAGGCTCACATTACCACGGAAGTATCTCAGAAGGAATTTGAATTGAGGTCACCCTAACGCCCTGATTAAATGGGATAAGCAGACACATTGTGAAGTACCAGACGAGGAATCAGGAAAATCTGAGTTCAAATCTGAACTCAAATATTTACTAATTGTGTGATCCTGGCAACTCCGTTTATCTCAGTTTCCTCTTCTGTAAAATAGAGATAAATAATAGCATCAATCGCCAGGATTGTTGTGAGGATCAAATGAGATAATAATTGGCACATAGTAAGCGCTATATAAATTATAGTGATTATTATTAGATTAGCAAGGGTCTTAGTATAATGGCTGAGACACAAGAGGTCTTGCATAAATGCTTATTGTCTTCTCCTCTACCTTTCAGTCAAGGGTAGAGCAGATTTCTACCTTCACACATTAATATCAGTTTATTAACATGAGCTGAGCTGTGAACAAAACATTTTCAAAAGACTTGAAAACTATAAATGATTATATAAAATACTCCAAATCAGTATTTGTGATAACATATTAAAATTAAAAGTAACACCTTACTTTATACAAATTGGCAAAGATAAAAATAAATGGGAACACTCAATAATGGAAGTACTGTGGCAAAACAGGCACACTGAGACACTGTTGCTGGAGCTGCATATTGGACCAATCATTCTGAATTCCAATTTCAAGTTGTAATAAAAGTGACTCAGTTATCTATATCTTTTTACATAGCAAGTCCACTACTATTCCCTAAGGAAGTCAGAGACAGAAGTAGAGGTCTAATGTCAGTCAAAATATTTACAGTATCACACTTGTGATAGCAAAGAGCTAAGGATAAAAACTGGGTATCTATTGACTGGCGAATGGCTGGAAAATTATGAAATTTGAATATTATAGAATATTATTGTGTAGCCACAAAGGACCCACATGAGAAATTCAAAGAAATGGGGGAAGATTTACATGAAGTAGTGTAGTGAAGCAGAACAATGAAGCAATAACAATAGAGCAATTAGTACAGAGATGGAATTGAAAAGATCAACAAAAGCAAATAGAAGTTTTTTGTGTAAAGGAAAATCCACTGAAGGTTTTGGAGAATAGATATACATTCTCTTTGATGTCTGAGAAGTGGGGGACTACTAGGAAAGAATACTGTATACACTGGCAAGGTTTCTGTGGCAGATGTTTTTTCTAATTGCTTTTCTTTGTCATCAGGGAGGGTTCAATCTGAGGATAGATCGGAAACTATAATGACAAAAGACATCAATGAAATGAATATTACAAATTAGCTGCACTGGACAATTTTAACAACAGAGAAATGAATGGTGTTTGGGTTGGGAATCTACTACAATGCAGTGAAATGTGAGCAGATGAATTACTCTTCTGCCATCTATTCCACAACCCAAAAAGGAAGTACAAACTTTTTTTTTTTTCCAATGTGAGTTTTTTTTTTTTTTAAAGACACATTTCCTCTTTCTTTTTTTCAGGTCTGGAGTCATTAAGCAGGGATTAGCTAGATAAATAGAGGAAGTGATTTTTAAACTGTTTGCAAACTTAATGTGAAGAGCCCAGTTTGAAATTATCAGTTAACGAGGTCGGTCACGTCCAGTAATTTGAAGTATTCCCAAATTTTGTTGTTCTCTTAGCCAGGAAAGGAGACCAAGATTAATTAGAGAATTGAAAAATGTATGGTAAGTGACGAGGCAGAACTGTGCAGAGAAGCGGGAGAGAGGAGAGAGAAGAGGAGAAAAGGGACATGGAAGAGAGAGGAGGGGGAGAGAGGAAAGAAAGAAGATAGAAGAAAGAAAACAAAGAAGAAGGAGAAGAAGAAGAAAGAAAAAATGAAGAAGGAGAAGATGTAGAAGAAGAAGGAAGAGGAGGAGGAGGAGGAGAAAGAAAAGAAAGAGGAAGAGAAAAGGAGGATATGTAGGAAGAGGAGAAAGAGAAGAGAAGCTGGAGTAAGAGAAGGAGAAGGAAGAGGAAAAAGAAAAGAAGAAGAAGAAGAAGAAGAAGAAGAAGAAGAAGAAGAAGAAGGAGGAGGGAGGAGGAGGAGGAGGAGGAGGAGGGAGGAGGAGGAGGAGGAGGAGGGGGAGGAGGAGGAGGAGGAGAAGGAGGACGAGGAAGAAAAGGAGGACGAGGAAGAAAAGGAGGAGGAGGAAGAAAGAGATAAGAGAGGAGAGAGGAAAAGGAGAGAGGAAAGAAAGAAGACAGAAGAAAGAAGGAGAAAAAGAAGGAAAAGAAGTTAAAAAGAGACAAGAATGACAGCAGAGAGAGGAGTAGGGACAGAGGAGAAAAGAGAAAGAAAAGGAGAGGGAGAGAGCAAGAGAGGGAAGGTAGAAGACAGGAAGGGAGGAGAGAAGTGGAAGAGAGAGGGAGCATATAGTGGAGAGAGAGAATAAGAGAAATAAAAACAGAGAGACAGATACAGACAGATTCACAGTTGATTCACATTTTAGCCAAATTTGTAAATTTTCTTGGGAGGGGGGTTAGGTAGGGGGAGGAGGTGCATGAAAAGGACTTTGATCAGGGAGTAGAGTCCATGTATTAGTTGTGTGACCCTGATGAAGTCACTTTACTTCTGATTGCCATACCTGTCCACTGGGAATAATATGATCCATCTGCTCACCCAGGGCTTCTCAGAGGATGTGCAAGATAAGTCTGTCATTGAGTTTGCAGTTACTGAGCACTGTCCCTTGGATCAGAGATTTAAAACTAGAAGAAACCTAGAGGCCACCAAGGACTTGTAGGGAATGGGAAAGTAAGGCACAGAGACATTGATTGATTACCTTGCTCTGAGTCACACAGCCCATGTCCAAGGATGAGTTTAAAATCTGGTCTTTCAGACTAAGGAGTCAGTAACTTAGCCACCCCTGCCTCTCATTTGAATGATATGTGATGGCTATTTTCTCTATTTAGCACCTGGAACAGGACTTGACTTCTGAAGAATCTTTTTTTTTTTTTTGGTCCAAAAGGCTTTAGGTGACCCAGGTAGCTTGGGTGCTCTGAGGAGTGAGTCCTCTCCAGCTGGCTTCAAATCTGGCCAGGCTGATCTGAGAGGGAGAGGGTAATGGAAATTTTGGCTCACTACCCTCTAGCCTTTAGCTGTGTCATCTGTATAAACAAAAAGAAATAGCAGCTAATATTGGGTCATCAGGGAAGAATTATTAGTCACATTCACAGATCAGGGCACTCTCTTCATGCCTGTTCTCTGGTTCATGAACAATTTGTTTTTGGCTAATTGTCCTTTTCTGCCTCGGCTGGTATCTACTTTAATGGAGGAGTTTCTGTGAAAAGGAGTTCTTGGAGTCCCCCTTCAGTGCAGGGCCCCCACTTTGTTTCTCAAGATACTCAGATACAGCTTGGATGCACTTCATTGCACAGAATCCAATTGATCTATCCTGGGAAGGAGAAAGGGCTGAGCTGGCTCCCTCGGGATGCCCAGGCCGAGGTTCCAGGGAGTCTAGGTGCGTCTGAGCCAGGACTCAGGCCGCTAATGGATTGAAAATGGATTTGGAACTGATGACACAGTTTCTCTTAGATGTCGGGTTCAATGTATTAAAGGCTATTTGTTTTCTTTTATAACTTCCATGCAGTGGGTTTGCTTTTAATCAGGAACTGGTTGCATACATTGATTTCACTTTTTTTTTTTAATATTAACTAAAAGTTGCCAGAATCTGGCTATCTGGTCAACTGACTATGGGACAAAGAAAGGTCTGTCACTGCCCAGAGAAGCTCCTTCAACTGCATTCATCAAATCTATATTTATAAAGATCCTCCTATGGACTTGTCATTATGCAAGTGGCTACTGGTAAAGTCCAACAAGCAGCACCTCCTGAGGTGCTTACATTTTCCTGGGGCAGGGGCTTGTGAGATGGAACAGAGAATGTGTACACAGATAAGTAATAACAGTTATTTCAGAAAAGGGGAAGAGGATTGTAAGACCATTAAAACTTTTATTTTATAGACCACTCCTCCCAGAATTTAAGCTCTTTGAAGACAGGGCCTCTTTTCTTCATTCTTTCCCATTTTATTTTTTCTTCTCCTTTTTCTTTTTTGTTCCTTTTCTTATCATTTTCCTTCCCTTCCCATATAATTTTCCTTCCCTTCCCTTTCTTTCCCTTTCCTTTCCTTTCTTCCCTTCCCTTCCTTTCCCCTTTCCTTTCCTTTTCTTTCTCCTCTCCTTTCTCCTTTATTTCTTTCTCTTTTTATTTCTTTTCTTTTTTATTTGTTGTGTCTTGCTTTCTAGAACCCCCACACCGGGGTGATTAAGATAAACCTTCCTAGTGCAGAAGTGATGAGGTGGGACTCCTGAGGATGGTGGAAAAATGGAGTCCATTTATTTCAAGGACTTTCTCCTTTATATAATGTAACAAAAACAACACTGCACACTGGGACCACATAAACAAGTTGCTATTGTATGTAGTTTGCCACCTGGTATCACTGCTTCAATCACAACACAGGGTGTTACCACCCCCTGACTTCTCAGGAAGGCTGAGAGCCCTTAGGGAGACGGGAAGCAGAACCAGACATTGTTAGCAGGCCCTCTGGACTGAAGGGACTTATAGCTCGCCCAGAGTTTCCCCACTGTCTGTGACCCTCTACATTTATTCTTTCTCCTTTCTATTCCATTTCTTCTTCTTTTTTTCTCTTTTAAAAAATTGATTGTGTCTAACATAGTTCCTTGTTCATAGTGAGAATTTGCTATTGTTGTTGTCAATCTTTTCAGTCATGTCCAATTCTTCATGACCTCATTTGTTGTTATCCTTGTTGTTGTTGTTTTTCTTTTGTTATTTTCTTGACAAAGATACCAGAATGTTTTCCATTTCCTTCTCCTACTCATTTTACACATGAGGAAACTGAGGTAAACAGAATTAAATGATTTGCTCAGGCTCATACATCCAGTTAGTGTCTGAGGGCAGATTTGAATTCAGAAAGATTATTCTTCCTGACTTCAAACTTAGCACTCTCTCCAGTGCACTTAAAAGGAACACTTAATAAGCACTTAGTAAATGATTATTAATTTGTTTTTTTTTTTATTTAATAGCCTTTAATTTACAGGATATATGCATGGGTAACTTTACAGCATTAACAATTGCCAAACCTCTTGTTCCAATTTTTCACCTCTTACCCCCACCCCTCCCTAAATGGCAGGATAACAAGTAGATGTTAAATATATTAAAATATAACTTAGATACACAATAAGTATACATGACCACAACATTATTTTGCTGTACAAAAAGAATCAGACTCTGAATTATTGTACAATTAGCTTGTGAAGGAAATCAAAGATGCAGGTGTGCATAAATATAGGGACTGGGAATTCAATGTAATGGTTTTTAGTCATCTCCCAGAGTTCTTTTTTGGGTATAGCTAGTTCAGTTCATTACTGCTCCATTAGAAATGATTTGGTTGATCTAGTTTGCTGAGGATGGCCTGATCTATCAGGACTGGTCATCATCTAGTATTGTTGTTGAAGTATATAATGATCTCCTGGTCCTGCTCATTTCACTTAGCATCAGTTCGTTGTAAGTCTTTCCAGGCCTTTCTGAAATCATCCTGTTGGTCATTTCTTACAGAACAGTAATATTCCATAATTTTCATATACCACAATTTATTCAGCCATTCTCCAACTGATGGACATCCATTCAGTTTCAGTTTCTAGCCACTACAAAAGGGCTGCCACAAACATTCGTGCACATACAGGTCCCTTTCCCTTCTTTATAATCTCTTTGGGATATAATCCCAGTAGTAACACTGCTGGATCAAAGGGTATGCACAGTTTGATAACTTTTTGAGCATAGTTCCAAACTACTCTCCAAAATGGTTGGATTGTTCACAACTCCACCAACAATGAATCAATGTCCCAGTTTTCCCACATCCCCTCCAACAATCATCATTATTTTTCCTGTCATCTTAGCCAATCTGACAGGTGTGTAGTGAATATCTTAGAGTTGTCTTAATTTGCATTTCTCTGATTAATAATGACTTGGAGCATCTTTTCATATGACTAGAAATAGTTTCAATTTCTTCATCTGAGAATTGTCTGTTCATATCCTTTGACCATTTTTCAATTGGAGAATGGCTTGATTTTTTATAAATTAGAGTTAATTCTCTATATATATTGGAAATGAGGCCTTTATCAGAACCTTTGACTGTAAAAATATTTTCCCAGTTTATTGCTTCCCTTCTAATCTTGTCTGCATTAGTTTTGTTTGTACAAAAACTTTTCAGTTTGGTATAATCGAAATTTTCTATTTTGTGATCAGTAATGATCTCTAGTTCTACTTTGGTCATAAAAACCTTCCCCTTCCACAGGTCTGAGAGGTAAACTATCCTATGTTCCTCTAATTTATTAATAATTTCATTCTTTATGCCTAGGTCATGAACCCATTTTGACCTTATCTTGGTGTACGGCGTCAAGTATAAAATTTGTGGGATGCAGCCAAAGCGGTAATAAGAGGAATTTTATATCCTTAGAGGCTTACTTGAATAAAACAGAGAAAGAAAAGATTAATGAATTGGGCTTGACAACTAAAAAAACTAAAAAAGACCAAATTAAAACCCCCAATCAAATACTAAATTGGAAATTCTAAAATTAAAGGAGAAATTAAAAATATTGAAAGTAAAAAACTATTGAGCTAATTAATAAAACTAAGAGTTGGTTCTATGAAAAAAGCCAATAAAATAGATAAGCCTTTGGTAAATCTGATTAGAAAAAGGAGGGAGGAAAATGAAATTAGTAGTCTTAAAAATGAAAGGGAGAACTTTCCACCAATGAAGAGGAAATTAGAGAAATAATAAGGAGTTAGTTTGCTCAACTTTATGCCAATAAATTTGATAACCTAAGTGAAATGGATGACTACCTCCAAAAATACAGACTTCCCAGACTAACAGAGGAAGAAGTAAATTGCTTGAATAGTCCCATTTCAGAAAAAGAAATAGAACAGGCAATTAAACAACTCCCTAAGAAAAAATCCCCAGGACCAGATGGATTTACATGTAGAATTTTACCAAACATTTAAAGAACAATTGGCCCCAATGCTATATAAATTATTTGATAAAATAGGGAACGAAGGAGTCCTACCAAATTCCTTCTATGACACAGACATGGTACTGATACCTAAACCAGGTAGGCTGAAAACAGAGAAAGAAAATTATAGACCAATCTCCCTAATGAATATTGATGCTAAAATCTTAAATAAGATATTAGCAAAAGACTACGAAAATCATCTCCAAGATAATACACTATGATCAAGTAGGATTTATACCAGGAATGCAGGGCTGGTTCAATATTAGGAAAACTATCAATATAATTGGCCATGTCAATAACAAATTAACAAAAACCATATGATCATCTCAATAGATGCAGAAAAAGCATTTGATAAAATCCAACATCCATTCCTATTAAAAACACTTGAGAGTATAGGAATAAATGGACTTTTCCTTAAAATAATCAGCAGCATCTATTTAAAACCATCAGTAAGCATCATATGATAATGGAGACAAACTGCAACCATTCCCAATAAGATCTGGAGTGAAACAAGGTTGCCCACTATCACCGTTACTATTTAATATTGTATTAGAAACACTAGCTATAGCAATAAGAGCTAGAAAGAGATTAAAGGAATAAGAATAAGGCAATGAGGAAGCCAAATTATCACTCTTTCCGATGACATGATGGTATACTTAGAGAACCCCAGAGATTCTGCTAAAAAGTTATTAGAAATAATCCAGAACTTTAGCAAAGTTGCTGGTTATAAAATAAACCCACATAAGTCATCAGCATTCTTATATATCACTAACAAAATCCAACAGTCAGAGTTACAAAAGAAATTCCATTTTAAAGTAACTACTGATAATATAAAATATTTAGGAATCTATCTGCCAAGGAAAATCAGAAACTTTATGAGCAAAATTACAGACCACTTTTACACAAATTAAGTCTGATCTAACCAATTGGAAAAATATTAAATGCTCTTGGATAGGACGAGCAAATATAATAAAGATGACAATATTACCTAAAATAATCTATTTATTTAGCACTATACCAATCAGACTCCCAAAAACTATTTTAATGACCTAGAAAAATAACAACAAAGTTCATATGGAAAAACAAAAGGTCAAGAATTTAAAAGGAATTAATGAAAAAAAATCAAATGATGGTGGCTTAGCTGTACCAGATCTAAAACTATACTATAGAGCAGCAGTTACCAAAACTATTTGGTATTGGCTAAGGAATAGATTAGTTGATCAGTGGAATAGATTAGGTTCAAGGGATAAAACAGTCAACAAATATAGCAACCTAGTCTTTGACAAACCCAAAGATCCCAGCTTTTGGGATAAGAACTTACTGTTTGATAAAAATTGCTGGGAAAATTGGAAACTAATATGGCAGAAACTAGGCATTGATCCATACTTAATGATTATTAATTTGAACAGAATAAAGGGCCTGTACATTTCATAAATTCAAATAAGCACCCAAACTCAACCTTTTTGAGTCCATGTTTTTGGAACAGGTCTAACCACTTTGTGGATGAGAAGATACACGTCTCTTTCTCCCGTGAGGTTTAGGAGAATAGAGTGACTTATCCAAAGTCATAGGATGATTGTCTCTGATAGTTTTGCTCATGTGTTCTCTGTAATGTTCACATTCTTCCTTTACACCTGACATTTTTTCTGAGCATCCTTTAAAGCCCAAATTGAAGGCTACACCCTCCAGGAAGCCTTATCTCCACGCTTCTAATCTTTTCCCTTATCACTTTGCATGTAAGTCCCTGATGCATTAATATAATATTGTAATTATTTTCCTATGTCACATCTCCTATAAGATTGTAAGCGCCAGGTGCTATTTGTTATCTAAACTTTATACTACTCCAGGCCTACCTAGCATGATACTCTGTACACAGTATGTCTTTAAGGAGTGTTTGATTAATCTAACTGAACTGGGTTGAACTTCATTGATTAATCGATTGGTTTTGAGCTTCTATCCTGGATTATTACATAAACTGGAGAAGCAAATCTCCTTTCTCATTCTCTTTTAAGCATTTCTCAGCATCAAACTCTCTAGTTTTATATGATTAAATAACATCAATGTTATTGGCTATGTAATTTATTAACAATGTATCAAACAATACAAAGGTGTATTTAAATACTTCAACAGCACATCTCAGTGAGGGAAAAAAATATATCCAGAAACACCATTGACTTCAACTACTCCTAAGCAAGCATTCTTTTCTTTTCTTTTCTTTCCTTTCCTTTCCTAAGCAGCATTCTTTTATTTTCTTTTTCTTTTCTTCTGCTCCTAAGCAGCATTCTTCCCTTCCCTTCCTTCCCCTTCCTTCCTTCCTTCCTTCCCTTCCTTCCCTTCCTTCCCTTCCCTTCCCTTCCTTCCCTTCCCTTCCCCCTTCCCCTTCCCTTCCTTCCCTTCCTTCCCTTCCCTTTCCTTCCCTTCCCTTCCTTCCTTCCTTCCCTTCCCTTCCCTTCCCACCCCAGAAGCATTCTTTTAATAATATTTCTACACAAGAGTTAATTTGGTCTTCCAGCAAAGACATTCTCTTAGCCTTTTCTCTTTGTATTTCTCAGTCTCTCTCAAGAAATATGTTCTGTTAAGTTCTTTATCTCTGTGCTCAAGTAGTCTTTCTCTTCAGTCATGACAGAAACAGGAATGATGTATGGAAGTTGCAAAGACGCAAATTTAGGTTGGATGCAAAGAAAATCTAATAATTAATTAGCGCTGCCCCAATGAGTTATCTCAGGAGGAAGTGCATTCCCCTTCACTGAAAGATTTCAAACCAATACTACATAATAATTTGTTGGAGATATCAGGAAAAGAGTCTTTATCAGAAATGTCTTGTACTTGATGGTCTTTGTGGTACACACCACTGCTGAGATTCTGGGAATCTATGGGTTCAAGTCTTTTTATTTATTTATTTTTTTATTTAATAGCCTTTTATTTACAGGTTATATGTATGGGTAACTTCACAGCATTAACAATTGCCAAACCTCTTGTTCCAATTTTTCAATTCTTACTCTCCACCCCTCCCCAGATGGCAGGATGACCAGTAGATGTTAAATATATTAAAATATAAATTAGATACACAATAAGTATACACTGAAACTGTTATTTTTGCTGTACAAAAGAATCAGACTGAAATATTGTACAATTAACTTGAAGGAAATAAAAAATGCAGATGGGCATAAATATAAGGATTAGAATTCAATGTAATGGTTTTAGTCATCACCAGAGTTCTTTCTCTGGGCGTAGCTATTCAGTTCATTACTGCTCCATTGGAAATGATTTAGTTGATCTCATTGCTGAGGATGGCCAGGTCCATCAGAACTGGTCATCATATAGTATTGTTGTTGAAGTATATAATGATCTCCTGGTCCTGCTCGTTTCACTCAGCATCAGTTAGTGTAAGTCTCTCAGGCCTTTCTGAAATCATCCTGTTGGTCATTTCTTACAGAACAGTAATATTCCATAATATTCATATATCAAATTTATTCAGCCATTGTCCAACTGAAGGGCATCCACTCAGTTTCAGTTTCTAGCCACTACAAGGGGCTGCCACAAACATTCGTGCACATACAGGTCCCTTTCCTTCTTTATGACCTCTTTGGGATATAAGCCCAGTAGTAACACTGCTGGATCAAAGGTATGCACAGTTTGATAACTTTTGAGCATAGTTCAAACTACTCTCCAGAATGGTTGGATTGATTTCACAACTCCACAACAATGCATCAATGTCCCAGTTTTTCCCATACCCTCCAACAATCATCATTATTTTTCCTGTCATCTTAGCCAATCGACAGGTGTGTAGTAGTATCTTAGAGTTGTCTTAATTTGCATTTCTCTGATTAATAACTTGGAGCATCTTTTCATATGACTAGAAATAGTTTCAATTTCTTCATCTGAGAATTGTCTGTTCATATCCTTTGACCATTTTCAATTGGAGAATGGCTTGATTTTTATAAATTAGAATTAATTCTCTCTATATTTTGGAAATGAGGCCTTTATCAGAACCTTTGACTGTAAAAATATTTTCCCAGTTTATTGCTTCCCTTCTAATCTTGTCTGCATTAGTTTTGTTTGTACAAAAACTTTTCAGTTTGTATAGTCGAAATTTTCTATTTTGTGATTAGTAATGATCTCTAGTTCTTCTTTGGTCATAAATTCCTTCCCCTTCCACAGGTCTGAGAGGTAAACTATCCTGTGTTCCTCTAATTTATTAATAATTTCATTCTTTATGCCTAGGTCATGAACCCATTTTGACCTTATCTTGGTGTACGGTGTTAAGTGTGGATCAATGCCCAGTTTCTGCCATATTAGTTTCCAATTTTCCCAGCAATTTTTGTCAAACAGTAAGTTCTTATCCTAAAAGCTGGGGTCTTTGGGTTTGTCAAAGACTAGGTTGCTATAGTTGTTGTCTATTTTGTGCCTTGAACCTAATCTATTCCACTGATCAACTAATCTATTCCTTAGCCAATACCAAATGGTTTTGGTAACTGCTGCTCTATAATATAATTTTAGATCTGGTACAGCTAAGCTACCTTCATTTGATTTTTTTTTCATTAATTCCCTTGAAATTCTTGACCTTTTGTTTTTCCATATGAACTTTGTTGTTATTTTTTCTAGGTCATTAAAATAGTTTTTTGGGAGTCTGATTGGTATAGCGCTAAATAAATAGATTAGTTTAGGTAATATTGTCATCTTTATTATATTTGCTCGCCCTATCCAAGAGCATTTAATATTTTTCCAATTGGTTAGATCAGACTTAATTTGTGTGAAAAGTGGTCTAATTTTGCTCATAAAGTTTCTGATTTTCCCTTGGCAGATAGATTCCTAAATATTTTATATTATCAGTAGTTACTTTAAATGGAATTTCTCTTTGTAACTCTGACTGTTGGATTTTGTTAGTGATATATAAGAATGCTGATGGCTTATGTGGGTTTATTTTATAACCAGCAACTTTGCTAAAGTTGTGGATTAGTTCTAATAACTTTTTAGAAGAATCTCTGGGGTTCTCTATGGGTTTAAGTCTTAACCTTGCTGCTGACTTCATTTTATATAACTACCCTGCTTCCTCAATCAATCAATGATTTCTTGAACACTTAGCGTATTCTGGAGCTGAATCTATGATGGTTACAAAGATGATTAAGCCATAATCATCTGCTTCATGAAGTCTGTACTTTAACTGTGGAGGGAAGGCAAATAAGACACAAAAAAAAACTACCAATAGAAGAAACAAGATGCCTAACTATATAAGGCAGCGTGTACTCAGAGGGATGATGCTGAATCTAAGATCTGGAGAAATCTAGAGAAAGGAGGTATCACTGTGGTTCATCTTGGTTAGGGAAGGATCCTTGGAAGAAGTGTATATTAACTGGAGATTTGTAGGATAGGTACAGTTTGAAAGTTGGGGAGTAAGGGAAGAACATTCTAGACTAGAGAGTGGGGTGAAAAAGGCAAAGAAAATCAAGAATATTCAAAATAAATCTACCAAGGGGAGTTCATTCTTGAATACTGGTGGCCATATTCCCCAAAAGACATCATCAAAGCTTGGAGAGTGATCCTAGTTTAATGTAGTAGTCATGCTATCATATATGATGATGGTAGATCAAAGTATACTTACAGAAGGTGGTAGAGTTTACTTGAATCTCATATTACCTCTCCTAGAAACTTCCTTTAGGAACCCATATTTTAAGACAATGGCAAAGTGAGGGAACCAGGAGATTTACTGGACTCTCTTTTCACATTGGTTGTATAACATATTTGTCTAATGATACTTTTTGAAAATTATTTTTATGATTCGCATTTCAGTGTTGGTATCAAAGCTGTGCTGAAGTTAAGTGTGAATACATCAAACTCTTGGAACATTGCCTAAATGTTGCTCCCCCACTAAACACACACACACACACACACACACACACACACAAACAAAAAGCGAAGCTAAAGGAGAGGTGAGCATCAATCAACAGTGATTTAGTTGACCCACTGTGTGCACAGAACTGTGCTTAGAATTAGAGGAGAAGTATAAGGCAATGGTTCTCTGACACTGATCTGTTGGCCAATATTGATCTGACACAATTTTTATTGGTTTGCAAAACTTTAACCTCCAAAGTTTGATACTTCTTTAAAAGTATGCTATACTCTGAAAAGCATAAAATTAAAAATTAACCTCTCTAGATCTCAGTTTCTTCATCTAGAAAATGAAGAGTCTGGACAAGGTTGTCATTATTAATATTATTAATAATAATAACTCTAGCAATGTAAAGTTTCAAAGTTCTTTACATATATTATAGGGTTTGCTTGTCTGAGTCATAAGCTCCTAAGGAAGAGAACTTTATTTTTTAAAATTACTAGTATCTTTCCCACTAACCCCATACCTTGAATGTGAGCAAGATACTAAAGACAAAGATCACAGTGGTAAGGATATTTAATGGTCTTCAGCCAAACAGTGTTTTTTCTCCCAGTCTCATGCAAATGAGCTCTCCCATCTTTACATAACATCATGCAACCCAAGAGTTGAAAGAAATCCCAGGGGTCACTGAATCTAAACTTTACATGCAATCTGAGTTTTCTCTGCACCATCCCCAGCAAGTAATGACCCAGTCTCTGCTAAAAATGTCTCTGATCATCTCCTGAAAGAACTTTAATTTTGGACAATCCCATTAGGAAGGTTTTTCTTGGACTGAGCTGAAATCTGCTGACTCTATGTGATTTTCCTCCTTTTCAGAGCTCACTCTGTAGATCTCAACATTTTAATCTAATTTTGTCTTTGTTTTATTGCTTAGGGAGGACAACTCATTCATTTTTATTCCCTCTTGCTCTGACCTAGAAGTTTTGAAACTTTTTGGTTTTAGGTCCCCTTTACATTCTTAAAATTATCTAGGAAACCCAACTTTTATTTACATGGGTTAGAGTTATTTCTATTTGCTATGTTAAACTTAAAATTTTTAATATCATTATGAAAATAGTTTTGACCTTGTGAACTTCTTTCAACATCTTAGGAATCCACAAGGGTTTTCTGAAACACAATGTAAGAACCACTACTCTAACTGATACCCATGTATCTGCATTTTAAAAGCAGTCTGCAGAAGATAATGCTTTCCATAAAGGTGTGATTTGCTAATGATGGCATTTCAGATATTGTGACACCCCTGACTTAGTAATGGTGGAATTTTAGCTACCATGACATCTTAGTAAGGGAAATGGTTGGGGGCAGGGAGTTCATGTCACCATTCACATAATCATATAAGATGGTAGCCTAGTCTGTCTTTGTGGAAGTCTAGCTCTAGACATGGGTCATAGTTTTTGAACTGGGAAGAATTGTTTAGCTGAAACCTATCATTTTATAGGAAGAGAGGTGAAGTGTCTAGCACCAGATGGTAAGTGGAAGAATGAGGATTTGAATCCAGTTTCTCTGACTCTAAAGTGTTCTTTTTTCTATTCTTCCCTGACTCCATATAAAGCTCATGTAATTAATTAGTTGTTCTTCAATCTCAAAGAGAACTAAAATGATATCACAATGTTAGAGTGAAGACAGTGGAAAGAATATTGGTTTTGGAATCAGTGGATCTGTGTTCATATCCTACTTCTGATGCTTAGTTACTTAGCCTCTGGATCTCAATTTCTTATCTGTAATCATGAGTCAATGATCATAGTTGAGAAAGGATGTTTGACCTTCAGAAGTAGAAGTGGGATTTCATAGAATCTTCAGAAACCCAGGACTCCTCATTTCTTTCTTGAGCTGAGCCAGAATTCAGCAGGCAGCAAGGGCCAGCAACTTAAGGCTGGAGCAGGATGAAAAGAATTCCTTGGGAGTTCCTAGTGTCGATCAAGGACATCAACAGCAAAGTCAAGATGAGCAGCAAGGTTTTCTCCCAGCAGTGGTATATTAATGCAATCTTTCCTTGATGCACGAAATCCACTTTTTCCTCAATTCTGCCCCTTGGAATAATTGCCAAACTTTAAGACCCATTTCAAATACCTCCACAGCCTCCAATAGATGACCCTGAATATTATGATTCCAATGCTTCTTCCCTTTTCAAATTACCTTTGATTTATTTATCCACATGCATTTTATATGTTCTGAGAAAAAGTAAACTAGATAGGAATCATTTCATTTTTGAATTTGTATCTCCAAAGCTTTGTACATGTTTAATATCTTCAATATATTCTGTATATATTTTATATAAATTAGTTTTTTATGTTGTCTCCTCCTTAAGGACAGTGCCTGTCATTTACCTTTCTTTGCATTCCCAATGCTTAGCACAGTGCCTGACATACAGTAGGTACTTAATAAATGCTACCTGACTGACATGATACTTAATGAAAAGAAATGTGGATTAGTAAATTGAATCAGTATTATAGGGTCCAAGTGCAGCCTCTGGTCCACACTGGTTTTGTGATCCTGCACAAATTTCTTAGCTTATCAGTGTCCCAGGCTTTCTTCAAAGACCAAGTTGCAAAGAAGATGCCCGTGTACATTGGTAAAAGGAGCTTCCTATGAAATAATCAATGAATGAATATTTGCTAAGCATTTACCATATGTTGGGCACTGGAAGAAATGAAAAGCAAAATGCAAAAAAATTAAAATCTCCTTATTTACAAGGAGCTTATTCCATTGAAGGGGTGATAGGGAGAGGAGAGACAATAAGCTCCTTATATAAATATAAACAACATAAATATAAAGCAAATAAGTATAAAATAGGGACATTTAAGGAGCTTGGAGTTATTATGGAGATGAGGAAAGGTTTCATGAAGAAGAAGGTGGTGCTTGAGCTAGATCTTGAAATGCATTCCAGGCATATTAGATAGCTAATGTAAAAATATAGAAATAGGAAATGGGTAATAATATGTGAGGAAAAGATGAAAGACTAATTTGACTGCAGAGCAGAGTGCGGGAATGTGAGTTATGTTCAATGAAGCTGGAAAGGTAAGTTATGGCCAAATAATATATGGCTTGAAAATCCTAACAGAGGAGTTCATATTTTTGATCCTAGAGATAATAAGAAGACATTGGAAGCTGATTGAGGAGGCTAATCATACGGTCAAAGTTGAGCTTAAAGAAAGTTGCTTAGACATTGTGTGTGAATCGAACTGAAATAGCAAAATCTGAGGCTAATTAGGAGGTTACTCCTAGCAATAATGTAGGCAAGAGGCTCTAAGGCCTGAATTAGGATGTTAACTATGTGCATAGAGGTAAAAGGGAGGATGAGAAGGATGTTGTGAAGACAGAAATGACATAAATAGAAATGGTGTGAAATAGTGAGAAGTCCAAGACAACACAGAGATTATGAGGTTATCTGTGAGATTGAGGGATAGTGATATATTCAGCAGAAATAGGGAAGTTTAGAAGAAGGAATGGTTTTTTGATAAAGATAATGAACTCAGTTTTGGACATAATGAGTTTGAGATCTGGATCATTCAGACTGAAATGTCCAATTGACAATTGATAGTGAGAGACTGGACTTGGATGTGTGTCAATGTCTACGTTCATGTCCATGTCCAGGTCTACATCTAGATCAATGTTTATGTATATCTGTCTATGTCTTTGTCTATGTCTATTTCTGTGTATGTACCTATGTCTCTGCATATATGTAAATGATGAGTACTTGTATGTTATTGTACATCCATGTATAAGTGAAGATTATATATATATATATATTATGTGTCTATGCAAGTATGTGAGTATATGTATGTGCATTATCAGCAAAAAAAAAAAAAAAAAAAGTAACCCTCTAGATGCTAACGAGGCTATTGTTTGATAGAGGAGGAAAGGATCATAGACAAAACAGCTGGTGAATGAAACTGAAGAGGTGCTTGTTGAGAGCAATGAAGCCTGAGATTTGGGAAGAGAGAGACAGCAATAGATTGTGGGTGAAACATTCAAGATCAGAGGAATATTGAGTTGAAATGATTTGCTATTGGATTGAGATTGGAGAAGAATGAAAATGAAGTCAAAGAAGGGGTCTGAGATCATAATGAGGAGCAGAATTGGTAATCTCAGTGTGGACAAAGGAGATGTTTAGAAGAGGGGAGACTTAGGCAAGGAAGGCAGGAAGCTTTGGAGGTTATGGCCAGATGAGGGGGATAGCAGAGTTTCTAAATAGGGAAGGGAGCACTTGTGGGAAGTGTTGAAATCTAGTATCAAGCACTCCCTTGTAAGGCTTAGGTCCCATGAAGGTGTAGGTCCTGTCTGGTCAAAAAAAGAAATGTGTTTAATAAATTTGTTAATTGGAATTGATGGAGTAGCAAAGGTAACACAATGAATCAAAAGCATTCAAGAGTCTCAGATTTGATTGATGTGGGTACTTTCTACACTAATACAGAACAGAACACATCCAATGCCTTAATAAAGGGTCTCTTTACTGTGGCCAAAACAATTCATCATTGGTGGCTGGCCTTTTGATGATAAGCCTTTCTGAATTTGGTGTCTTGGATGGCAGATATATAGTCTGTCATTGGATCTGCAAAGGCTGTATCATAATAGGATTATTGTAAGGATCAAATGAGATGATATTTGTAAAGCTCTTTGCAAACCTTTAAATGCTATATAAATGGTAGCTATTATTGTTACTAATGTTAATGTTATTATTAGACCATTAATTGGGGGTCAAAATTGGAATATCCCTTAGCAGAGGGAGAGTAATTCAGAATGATAACCACCATGGGAACAGATTCACATGGAAAACAAGTATAAACAGAAACAACCAATGAAGACCGGGCTCAGGATTACAAACAAAAGAGGAAAGATGGAATAGAAAAATAACCTGGTTCAGAGCAATAGAGAAGTTGGATGGTGATATTTCACAGTCAGATCACTATTCAATCAATCAGTCAATCAACAATATTAAGCAACAATAGTATTCAGGGAATCAGGAGAGATCTTATGTAGAAGGTGGCTCCTGAGTTGACTTTCAAAGGGTATAGGATTCTTCAAGAAGTCTGGAGTATACTCCAGACATGATCATAGAGAGAAGTGGGATGGATTGTGTAGTGACAGCATGTGACATTTGGAAGGGACCATTTAAAGGGGACATCGTAGGAAAGTTTGTGGTCCTTGCTCCCTCACTCTCAATTCTCCTGCCACAAGGATTTCCTGTCTGTTCGCCAGAAAAGAAGTAAAGGGGGGCTGTACTGGCCATGCCGCCTTCCAAAGTGGATCAGCCCTGAAAAGTTTTACCCATGTCAGCCAGTCACTGAGGTGTAAGGTTTGGGATGGAGTAGAGAAAGAAAGAAACTGAAAATAGTATCTGGTAGTAAAAGTGTGGCTCTTTGAACAATATTAAACCACTTCAGCAACCTTTCATATAGAATTAATTAACATAAAACTCAGCATCCTCAATGCGGCAGAGCCGTAAAGTGGTTGCCAGAATTTAATTAGACTTAACCTTTTTTTCCCCTACATTGGTACCACTTTATAATAACAGCAAATCATTATTAATTCCTTTGGTGTTCACTGTAATAACATTAATCATGATGAACTTCTTTCTGTAGTAATATGTATGTAATATGTAATTCCATAGCAATTTACTATTAGTTAATGCTAAATTGAGATTAATTTATCAAAAAAGATACTATTTGTTATTGCGTACTGTAAATTCAGAAAATAATATTGTAGAGCAATTTATATTAAGATGGCCAGATTAAGGAGGCATTTGGGTAACCTGCTACTGAAAGTTCAGAGAGATAGGACTATTAGCCAAACTACTCTAAGCCAGAGTCTTGGCATCTTATACTTCAAAGTACTTTAAATATCCACCACAGGAGGATAGGTCACTAATGAAAGGCCCTTCGGAGGGTTTTAATACCTTACCTGTCTAAGGGTGTCAAGCGAGTGTGTGAACCAGATTTTCTGCCACAGAGAATGTAATCAAGGCTTTTATTTTTGCATGTCATCCCATCTATCCCCTTGGCCACAGACAAGTCTAATGAGTCGGCTGCCATTTCTCTCCTTTGTTTGAAGATGCTTGCAGGATATTTCCCTACCTCCTCAGCTAATCCGCTTCAGTATCTAACAAAACACTCCCTGTCAGGAAAGAGTTCTGGTTAATAAGCCCCAGGCTCTGTAAAAGACAGCATGCTATGGTAGATTAGAACCCAGGCTCAGTCACTTAGTACATGTGTGACCTTGGGCCTCAGTTTTCTCATCTGGAAAATGAGAGTTGGGTTAGAGCACGAGTTTTAACCCCAAGTCTCTGAACTTTTTTTTTTAATGAACATTTTGATAATTGAATTTCAATATAATTGATTTCTCCTATCATCCTATTTATTTTACTTACTTTTATGATTTAAAACCATTATTCTGGGAAGGGGTTCATAGTCCTTAATAAACACCTTATGGGACTGAACTGTAAAAAGAAAAGTTAAAAATCTACAACCAAAAAATCCAAGATTGGATGACTCCTTGCTTCAAATTTGTGTTCTATGTAAGGTTTATACTCCCAGGGATACAGGTTCAGGAAGCTCTGAATACAACCTTGCCTTTCATACTTTCATATTTTCAACCTTTCATACTATCCAAACCCAGGACAAAACACTTAATCTCTGCTCATTTACAAAATGAAAGGTTAGGCCTAGTGGCCTTTAAATTCTCTTTCAGCTCTAAATCAATGCCTTATGTTACAGAGAGGCTGTTATATAAGTGATATAATGGGGAGAGAGCTGGTGTCAGAAATCCAAAATTTGAGTTCTGATCCTGCCTTGGATGATGTTTTATTTGGTGTACGATCCTGGATAGATGCTTGTTGTTTGCTTCAATTTTCACATCTGGAAAATGAGCTAGAGAAGGAAAGGGCAAACCATTCCAGTATCTTTGCCAAGAAACCTCCAAATAGAATCACAAAGAATCAGTCACAACTGAACAACAGAATTCTAATTAAGATACTCAATTTCTCCCACCTCTGTTTTCTCACCTGTAAAATGGGAATAATAATAGTGACTTCCTCCTAGGGTTGTAAAATAAAATGAGGTTCTCTCTCTGTCTCTGTCTCTGTCTCTCTCCGTCTTTCCTCCTTTCCTCCCTTCTTTTCTTCCTCCCTCCCGCTTTCCCTTCCTTCCCTCCCTCCCTCCTTCTTTAAATAATATTATTATTTATAGGTCAAATTCCATTTTTTCCCCTTGTATAAGGACTCAAATATTTCTATTTGCTTCTTAGCAAAATATTTCATTTTGAGAAAATGGTGTGATGGCATTCTAGTTCACCATCAACTGGGCATTTTCCTACAATTCCAGTCAATGCTCTTTCTATCTCACCACACTGGTTCTTGGGCTGCCTGGCTTTTGGGAGTGGGGCTGTTTTCCTGTTTGAATATACCCCTGGCTGGGAAAAAAAGAGCCTTCCATTGTCTAATGTGAGAAAGAAATTCAGAGCACTAGAGGACCCAGAGGTCACAATGGAGTTCAGACATGAGTTTCCTTCATAGAAGTACTTGTCCAAAAAGGGTCAGCAGTGTTAGGGTAATTAGAAAAGGAGGTTTCGAGGTGCAAAGGGGAGGAGAAAGGTAGGTCTCTAATGAGACTGATCTGGGAAAATGCAAGGAGTTCTAAGCATACCAATATTAGAAATATGGAACAGAATTGCAGGGCGTTCACAGAAGAGCAATAATAATGATTAAGGAGTGGAAGGGGGTTGATTTATGAGAAAGACTGCAAGAGCCAAATACATTTTATTGTAGTCCAGCAGAGCAAATGACTGAAAGGGAGCGTGGGATGATTTTCTATAGAAGATCAAGAATAGAACGGAACTGCTAGAGAGAATGGGGATGAAATGTAGAAAGGGGGATGAAATTGACAGAAGAAAATAAGGACCTGAACTGGAGACCCACTTGGGCATTGGATGGGATAGCATTAGAGGAAAGATCCCTGGATTATGGGGGAGGGCATCTGGATAATAGCCCTATCTCTATCCCTTGAGAAAACTGCTTCTTTTGATTGTGCCTCAGTTTCTTCATTGGGAAGATCATCCAGATTGTGCCAGATAAATGATGAGTGGTTCCCCAGGGCTCCATTTTAGGTCTTCTATTCTTTATTCTTCATTCTCTCTCTGTGATTTCATCAGCTCCTATGGGTTAATTATAATCTCTGTGCCAAATACTCCCAGTTCTATATCTCCATTCCCATTCTCCTGATTTCTAATCTCACATCATTAATTCTCCATTGGATATTTTCAAATTGGATATCCCAAATGAATAGAAAAAAATATATATAGCATCACATTGTAGGAACAGAGACAAGATTGTTCAATCTCAGAATAAGTTGAGAGTGTTGAAGAAAGCTTAGGATATTCAAAAGGGTGTTCCTTTTTTTTTTTTTAATTGTGGGAGTAGAGAGGCAGTATACTAGATAAAAAGTTGGCTTTGAAGTTCTTGATCAAATCCTGCCTTAAATACTTCCAAACTGTATGTCCTGGTCAAGGCACTTAAACCCTAGGATGCCTTAGAACAGGGGTGGGAATGTCTGGCTCCCAGAGTCATATAAGATCTGCAAAATCATTTAGTATGGATTTTGTTAAGGGCAACTGCAGGTGATAATGAGCTGAAAGCTAGGTATAACAACTTTCCTTTGCCCAAGTTCTATAAGTTGATAATTTTGTATGGTCTGTGAATAATGTTATAGATATTCAAATGGCCCTTAGAATCTTCTAAGTTGCAGAGAAGAAACTCCCCTGCACTGGTAGGGAAGTTTCCTCACCTGGGAGTCTTATGCCAATGAAATTACAGGTCCATTTTCTTTTCTTTTTTAAAAAAAATTATAGCTTTTTATTTACAAGTTATATGCATGGGTAATTTTATAGCATTGACAATTGTCAAACCTTTTGTTCCAACTTTTCCCTTCCTTTCCCCCACTCTCTCCTCCAGATAGCAGGTTGACCAATGCATGTTAAATATGTTAAAGTATAAATTAAATACAAAATAAGTATACATGTCCTAACAGTTATTTTGCTGTACAAAAAGAGTTGGACTTTGAAATAGTGTACAAGTAGCCTGTGAAGGAAATAAAAAATGCCGTCTGGCAAAAATATAGGGATTGGGAATTCTACGTAGTGGTTCATATTCATCTCCCAGAGTTCTTTCGTTGGGCGTAGCTGGTTCAATTCATTACTGCTCTATTGGAACTGATTTGGTTCATCTCATTGCTGGAGATGGCACGTCCATCAGAATTGATCATCATATAGTATTGTTGTTGAATTATATAATGATCTCCTGGTACAGGTCCATTTTGTATCCTATTTTATACTATATTGAAGATGAGGCTGATGAAGGAGCCCTGTCCAGAATGGATAAGAGAAAAACTTTGCTGTTTAATTCTTACTTTTCTTCTTCTCAAAATGAAAGTCATTTTCATGTGTTTGTTTGTTCTATCTTTAGGCAGTTAGGTGGCACAGTGAATAGAGCTCAGAATCTGGTAATTAGGTACACCTGAATTCAAATCCATTCTTAGACCCTTACAAACTATATGATGTTGAGCAAGCCAGTTAGCCTTTGTTTGCTTCAGTTTTCTCATCTGTAAAATGGAGATAATAATAGTACCTACTTCCCAGACTTGTGAGGATCAAATGAGATTTAATCCTAAAGCACTTAGCACAGTGTTTGACATATAATTGGTGTCATAAAATGTTAACTATTGTTGTTATCTTTCCTGCACACAGACCAATGGAGAGCTGCCCTGGATTAATTAAAGAAAAATAACATATTGACTACTGCCAATGAGCTTTAAAAAATCATGGATAAATCCAGCCTTAGACATTTCCTATTTGTGTGACACAGAACAATTCATTTAACTCCAATTGCTCTGAAAGAAAGAAAAAAAGGAAAGAAGGAAGAAAGAAAGAAAGAAAGCAAGGAAGGAAGAAAGGAAGGGAAAAAGGAAGAAATGCAAAAGAAAGGCCATGGATAAGAGAAGTCCCAGAGGAATGAAAAATGATAAATGCTGTTCTGATTTTCAAGTAAAGAAAGCATCTGCAAATTATACATCTATAAGTTTACTTCAATTCCTCGAATAATTCAAGAATGAATGATTAAACAGATGATTAATGAACATCTTGGAAAAGAAGTGGCAATCATCAAGAACTAACAAGGCTTCATCATGAGTGATCCATGCCTGACTAATCCTACTTTTTTTTGGATAGGATCTCCAAGCACCTTGACTAAGGGAATTTTCTATCTAGATTTTAACAAAGCTTTTGACAAAACATCATCTGCTATTCTTCTGTAAAAAAAATGGAAAGTTGTTGGTCTAGACAATAGTATAATTATATGGGTTTGGAACTAGCTGAATGGTCAGAATGAAAGAGTTAGTTGTTAAATGTCAAGTTGGGAAGGAAAGGGTGAAGAGGAGGGACTCCAGTGGAGCATAACAGGAACTGGACTGGGCTCTGTGTTATTTAACAATTGTAGGAATTATTTGAATCAATGCATGGGTATTTATTCTAATTGCACAAAGTCCTCTTCCCCAAATTTCTAGATGATACAGATTGAGTGGGAATTCTGACATGGTCAGGATCCACAAAGATCTTAAAGGATTAGAACAATGGACCAAATCTTAGGAGATGAAACAGTAAACATAAAAGTCTTGCATTTCTGTTAAAAAAAATCTCCTTCAAAAGTACAAGACTCTTGCTGGTTTTGTAACCTTAGGAAGGTTATTTGATGTCTTCAGGTTTCAGTTTTTTCATGTATAAAATGAAGGGGTTGGACTAAATAATTGCAAAAGTCCCATCTAATTCTATGCTTTTTTTGGATTTGAAAATGAATAGGGTGATCTCAGTATGCGCTGTCTAGCACACTATAGGAATTTAATAATAATTTAACAATTAGCATTTATCTAGTGTTTAATATTCACAAAGCACTTTATGTATTCCATTTCATTTTATTCTCATGACAAACTTGGGACGTAGGTGCTTTTGTTATCTCCATTTTATTGATTAGGAAACTGAGGGAAACAGAGGTTAAATGATTTGCTTGGGAGTATCTGAGGCAGGATTTGAATTCAGATCTCTCCAATTAAAAGTCCAGAATTCTTTTCTCTGTACCAGATAGCTGCCATTTAATATGTGCTTCTTTATTGCTGTAGATTGACTGATTGATCCCTAAGCTCTGATATCTCGTGATTCTAGGAATAATTGGGTGGTCAGTGTGGGGAGAAAGAAAAAAAGAACAACCCTTAAAAACTAATTAGACATTTGTTCAAAGCTATCTTTCGATGATCTCTTTGTTGTCTAAGTGTTGCTCACTTTGAGCATTATTGCAGTGTACCTCGTTGGGAAGGGCCCCCTAACTGTGAACTGCCAAGCACAAAGCCAATTTCACTCCAAGTCATCTACAGATTAAGCGTAGCAATTATAGCGCCTGCAGCAGCGATAAAGCAATAATGAGGAATAAAGCCAGATAAACATTTTAATAAAATAAATTAATTTTACATTTTAAATCATAATTTCTGTTTTCTGTTCTTTTAATAGCTTCCCTGGCACTTCTGAAGCCCCACACAGCATGTTGGTATGGGGTCTCTTAGGGTTCGAGCCTTTAGAAATGGGAGTTATGATACTCATCACTGGGGCAGTTCCCTGTCTTCTGCCTGGATGTAAGATTGCTTACTTTGCTCTTGAGAGCAATGAGAGCTTTCACTCATGTTTGATTAGAGACTCAGAATTTAGATTTGGTGATGTAGTGTACCCCACCATGCACCCCAAATCTTTATGGTAGTAGCATGGGTATCAAGATGTCACCCTCCCCCAACCTATCCTAACTTTTCTTCTTCTCTCCATCCATCACCTCCTGCCTTCACCTGGCTCCAATACAGAGCCATGAGGTTGGGAGTTGATGGCCATGGCTAGTGTTTCAGCCATCAATCCCCATACTGCCCAGACCTCCTTGGCCCCGTTCAGAATCAGAAGTCTTCAGACCTGACGAAGACCAGAAGCAGGTTCCCTGAATCAGTTTCTTCTGGGTTTATCTCATCTTTCTCTATAATGGGATAAGACTACATCACTGTTGCTCCCAGCCACAGAGGACTCAATGACAAACTTGTTTACCTACTTTGAATTTTCCATCAGCTTTACCTCCTCCACCCTTAATTCCTTGTCATTTGATATGAGAATGTATATCACTATTGATGCCATAGAGCTTTCATAGATGGGCTCCTCTCTCATTACAGGACCCAGGAGTATAAGGTCCTGATTAATCAACAGACATTGAACATCTGTCAACACACATTCCCTTCTAAGACTAGATCCCTGCTAGGTGGCAGGCAGCAGATACTGTGCAAAAGATGAAGGACCTTCCATTCTATCAGGGGAGACTGATTCCTACGTAGGTGTGTACAAAAAAGCTATAAGGGGACAGAGACTGGGGCTGGAGGGTACTGACAGTTAAGGGGATTGAGGAATGGATGACCCCATGTGGAAGAGGATTCTTGCTCTGAGTGTTAAAGATGAGGGATTCTAAGAGGCAGAGGTAGTAAGGAATGTATTCTAGGTATGAAGGTCAGGCATTCTAAAGGCAGATTGTGTGTGTGTGTGTGTGTGTGTGTGTGTGTGTGTGTCCATGCTCTAGGAATAATGAGGATGTCAATTTGCCTAGATCTTAGCATACATGAGAATAGGAATGTGTAATAGAACTGGTAGGTGGGTTGTAAAATGTTTAAACAACTTTAATAATCTTTTCCTATTATAATATTCAGAACCCCTCACATGTGTTCCCCTCAAAAGCTACTCCAGGTTCAAAACACTTTAGAATGAATATTTATCAAAACTATAGCTCCTGAGCCCCCACTATTATGCTTACTTCCACAAGCTAATCAGAGGACAAAGCAAGAAACATTTAATCAAATGGCATAGTACACATGCGGTATATTCTCCCATGGCTTCAACACTACTAGTGGGAAAGGACGCACTCATAAAAAACGGGATCCACCTCCCCCTTTTCTGCCGAATACTCTAACAGTTGGAATTTCCAGGGAGCAGAGGTCACCTATATTAATTGAAGATAGGGACAATTAGTTGGGTCATCCACAAGGTTAAGAATGGACCTGTATGCTAGTTGATCTGAGGATGCTGAGGATTACTCTGGGAGCTCAACATGAGACTAAAATCCAGCAGATCCACAGAATCAAGAATATAGAGATAACATCAAAGAAATAGACCATTTGGCCAATGACCAAATAATACTGTGATGCTTAAGGAGCATTAGCCGTGTAGCCAATCAATACCCTTTGTTAGATTGCATGTAATAGAAGCTTTATATAAAGTTGTATTTCATTATTTTCTTTCTGTGCTGTCCTTCTTTGCTCCATATGGTACTGGGAGTGGCTACATTTGCTAACATGCTAATGCTGTACAGTCATGTGTCAAGTGTCTGCTGCTTGAGATTTTTGTGGTTAGTTGCTGTTTTGTGATACTATCTTATATTTATGCATGTTCTCATGCTTACTCCCTGTAATTTTAGTGTGTATAATATAAATAATATTTAAATATATCTAAATATATCTAAATATAAATATATTTTATTAATAATAAATATATATAAATAAATATAAAATATAATATAATAATATTAATAATGTATTAATAATAATAATATATAAAATATAAATATAAATATAAAAAAATAAATATAAATAAATATAAAAAATATTTAAATATAAATAATATAAATAATAAATTCCTGCACTTCTACTATTTGTTTGTTTTCATTTAAACTAAGCTTTCATCGATATGGAGAACTCTCTTGCAAAGAAAATTCCTTTTTTTAATGCATTTGAGAGACTTTACTAAATCATAGTGTTTAAAATTGTTACCTAGAATGCTGACCAGGTTTATACAGACAGCCTCTCTATCCACTATGTTGCACTGTCTTTCATTGTGTTATGTGTATGGGAAAATTGTTGGTAATTGTGTTATATTGGTATACCAAACCCCCGGCCTCCCCCCAAAAAAAACCTAAGGAACTTCCAAATTGGCTCATTATTTGTCTGTCATATTTGATGTGCCTTTTCTCATCTCTATTAACTCAAAGACTTTGTCCTCCTTGCATGAAATGCTTACCATACTCACCTCTTCCTCTCTGGATTTTTATGATGGTTTCTCAAAAGGCAGTGTAACACAGTAGAAAGAAGTCTCTCCTCATCTGGCTGGGCCTAGAAAGAGTTTTATTTAACTTACTGGGTAAATCTGGGAAAATTACTAGGAGATCTTGACTCTGAGTTCAGTCAAGCTACTAACTTTCTGGATTCCTACCAAAGGTTTAAGTTTTGTCATTTACAAACATCAAACTCAATTGTTGTCCCTTAATTTTTTCTTGATCACTTAATTGATTTGGGTTTCAAAGAATTCCCATTCACTATGCAAATATTCTTGGGAAATATACCACTTAAAATATGCCTTATTGACTTCTTTTACATTACTGTCTCTTCCCAATTTCATGCTCTCAAATGGAAGTCTCCTTTGTGACAGATCAAATAGATTATTGGCTATGTCTGATACTTTTGCCCATCCCATACCCATAGACTTCCAACCTTTGCACCAAGAAGAGGCAATTTGGTTTCATCATCAATAATCTGGAGTCAATATTTCCTATTATATTCATATGAATGGCAACATATTCTTGCTATTATATATATATGTATATATATATATGTATATATATATATATATATATATATATATATATATATATATATGTATGTGTGTGTGTATAAAACTCTTGGCTTGACTTACTTGGTTCTATAGCAATTAACAGGTGTTTTGAGCATCTCTGAATGAAGGTGTAACAATCTTAAACCATAATCAGTTTTAGTTTATATGGGCAACAGTAGATAGAATTCCAGATCTGAAGTCAGGAAGATTCATCTTCCTGAGTTCCAATCTGGTCTCAGACACTTACTACTTGTGTGACTCTGGGCAAGTCACTCTAGTATGTTTATCTCAATTTCCTCATCTATAAAATGAGTTAAGGAAATGGCAAACGACTTCATTATCTCTTCAAAGAAAGCTCCAAGTAGGTTCATAGAAAGTCACATATAACTGATATGATTGAACAACAAAGATGCTTTGTTAAGTCCCTTTTAGTTCCAAAATCCCATAGTAATTGGGGGGGGGGTTTGAGGAAGGCTGAGAAATGCATCTAGAAGGAAGGAAGAACATACGGTTAGTTTTATATAATACGTTAAGATTTGTCAGCTACTCAAGAAGCATTTGTTAAGCATTTCTTACATACCAGGCACTTAGTTAAACTCTAGAGATACAAAATAGTTGAGAACAGAGTTTCTGCTTTCAAAAAGTACTCATTCTAATAAGAGAGAGTACGTGCGATTGAGCTTGTACATATGAGATACTGAAATTTAAAACTTCACTAAACTTCACTTTTGGGCTACCCAAATGCTGATAGATTGAAGTTTCTGGTAGTTGGAAGAGATGGGAAAGACTTCTTGCAGAAGGTGAGATCTGAGCTGAAAGGAGGCAGGAGACAAAAGTGAGGAACAATCAATGAACAGTCTAGAGGCAAAAGATGGAATCTTAAGTATAAAGAACTATAAGTAGACCAAGGTCCTTAATCATAAAGTACATAAAATGAAGTAAACTAGGAAAAGATTGGAAAGGGTCAAAAGATATTGGGATGTCTTTAAATGCTAAATGGAGCAGTTTATATTTGACCCTGGAGGTAATAGGGAATCATTGGAGTTTATTGTGTAGGAAGCTGACATGATAAGACTTACACTTTAGGAAAATAGCTTTGGCAATTGAATGGATGATATATTGGAATGGAGATAGACCAGTCAGGGAGACAAATTAGAAAGCTATTGCAATAATCCAGAATTGGGGTGATGAAGCCTTATACCAGGGTAGAGGCTGTGCAAATGGAAAGGGGCCTTCTATAGGAGATGGTATAATGGTGAATATGGTACAAGAGGTTCAGAAGATTGAATACGTGAGATGAGTGGAAGGGAGGAGATGAAGGTAATGTGAAAGTTGCAAGCTTGGGTAATTGGGAGGATGGTGATACCTTTGAGACAGATGCTGCCAGTTTTGCTATCTTCATTTTATAAAGGAATTAGCCAAGGCCCAGGGCAGCACAAGGTGATTTGTCCATGTTCAATGAGCCAGGAAACTTCAGAGATGTCTTTCCCAGCTCTAAGCCTAACAATTTCCCCATCAAACTACACCAAGACTTGATTAGGAAAAGTTCTCTAAAAAGCCTTCTAAGTTGACTAGATGGAGGTAGGAATTATCTGATTTTGAACTTAAAAATCACCCCTAATTTATAGAGGAGGAAATTGAAGTCAAGTAAGGGACTTTTTTCAAGGGAATACCACAAACTAGTGGCAAACAAAGTTTAAAATATAAATCTTACAATTTTCAGGGAGGAAAATGAATGAGTACATGAAAGAAATGAGAGGAAGAATAAGGGGCGTTGTTTGGTGGATGAGAATCCAGGACAGTGTAGTAACTGAAGAAGACTGAGGTCAATGCAATGAGGTAGGAGCCCTGGGACTGCTAATAACAATGGCAGAAAATAAAAATCCCCACTATTGATCAGAGAAATGCAAATTAAGACAACTTTGTGGTACCATTACATGCCTCTCAGATTGGCTAAGATGAGAGAAAAAGATAATGACAAATGTTGGAGGGGATGTGGGAAAACTGGGACATTAATATATGATTGGTAGAGTTGCAAACCAATCCAAACATTTTAGAGAGCAATGCACAAAGGGCTATTAAACTTTACATACCCTTTGATCTAGCAATATGCCTACTGGGCCTGTATCCCAAAGAGATCATAAAAAGAGAAAAATACCTACATGTGCAGGAATGTTTGTGGCAGCCCTTTTTGTTGTGGCCAGGAACTGGAACCTGAGTGGATGCCCATCAATTGGAGAATGGCTGAATAAATTGTGGTATATGAATGTTATAGAATATTATTGTTCTATAAGAAATGATCAGCAGGATGATTTCAGAGAGGCCTGGAAAGACTTACATGAACTGATGCTGAGTGAAGTGAGCAGAACCAGGAGAACATTGTACACAGAAACAACAAGACTATACGATGATCAATTCTGATGGACATGGCTCTCTTCAACAATGAGGTGATTCAGGTCAGTTACAATGGTCTTGTGATGAAGAAAGTCATCTACACCCAGAGAGAGGACTATGTAGACTGAGAGTGTATTATAACATGGTATTTTCATTCTTTTTGTTGTGGTTTGCTTTTTTGTTTTCTTTCTCATCTTTTCCCTTGTTTTCTTGTGCAACATGATAATTGTGGAAATATGTATAGAAGAATTGCACTTCTTAACATATATTGAATTACTTGCCATCTAGGCTGGAGGGGGTGGGGGAAGAGAGGGAGCAAAAATTTGGAACACAAGATTTTTGCAAGGGTCAATGTTGAAAACTATGTATGTGTTTTGAAAACAAAAAAAAGCTTTAATTAAAAAATAAAAAAAGCTTTGAAAAAAGAAAAACAAAGATTTCTTTGTTTTTGAGAAACAGTGGCAAAAGGGACTTGGGTGAAGAACTCTGAAATGGCAACCACCTAAGTCTCTCAGATTATTAAATAAGTTTAGAAGCCAAGTCAAAATATGCTTTTTCCATGTCTGGGAATACCAACTTAAAAAGATGATGGAAGAGTCATGGTCAATTGGAAGACCTATTGGGGTTAAGGGCAGAAATTCACAATGACTTTCATAGGTGAACTTGTAATCTTAGAGCTATCAAATGAGCTCCTTATTGATCATTCATTTGGCTTATTTCTTCATATTTTAGAAAAATATTGTGAGATATAATATTGTAGGAAAAAGGTGACCCTTGGAGATAGACAAGATCTGACTTGATATCCAGCCTCTCATACTTATTAATTTTGCAACAAGGGACACCTTGAACCTCCCTGAGTTTCAGTTTTTACATTGCTCAGAGAGGGATAATAATTCTGGTAATAGAACTGTTTGAGAGCTCAAATAAGATGTGTATATAGCTCTCTGTAAATCTTTAGAACTATATAAATGTCAGCTGTTTTTATTTTTCATTCTTTCACTCACAGAACCTCAGAATCACTGATTTGAAAGAGACCTGACTGCCCATAAATACACTTGAATAAGAATTTTCTGTCTAAACTTGAGCAGATAGGGAAGGAGGCTTAGATTAGAGCTGAGAGATTTCAGTGCAACATTGATGGCAAGGTGGATGAGCCTGATGGAATTCTTGCTAAGCTTTTCTTGATTGGTTGATAAGTTATTCTTTGCTTGAGTATGGGCTCAGACTGTAGGGGGCAGAGAAGTAGAAAACCTGATTCCTATAATCAAGGAATTTAAAATTATAGAATAAAAGAATTTCAGAGTTGGAAGAAATCTTAATGGCCTTCTAGTCCAAGCTCCATCTCATAAAAATACTTCTGCAAAATACTCAGGTCATTCAAGTTTTAGTAAAATAAAAATTGTATATAGTTTTTATATTATGGAATCAGTCATTATGTAATATATTATAGCAATATTTTAAAACAATAAAATATTGACTGGAAAAGTAAATTCAAATCTCACTTCTTTTTTTAAAAAATATTTGTTTAATATTTCCCCCAATTACATATGAAAATAAATTTCAACATTTGTTTTTTTTTAAATTTTGAGCTCCAAATTCTCTTCCCCCCATTTATTTCATTCAAAAGATAAGCAATTCAATATAGATTGTTCATGTATATTCATGCAAAACTTGTTTCCATATTAGTTACATTAAAAAAGAAAACATAGATCAAATTTAAAAAAAAGAGAAAGGAAAAAGAAAAGTTTGCTTTAAATTGTATTCAGACTCCATCAGCTTTTTCTCTGAGGATGGCTAGCATTTTTCACCATGAGTCCTGAGTTGTCTCGAATCACTGTATTGCTGAGAATAGTTAAGTCATTTGCAATTGATCATCTTACAGTATGGCTGGTGCTACCCTCAAATCTTACTGGTTATGAATATATCCCTATGATTCCATTGGGGCAAATCATTCACCTTCCTGGAATTCAGTTTTCCTCATCCATACAGTGAAAGATTTGGATTAGAGAACCTCTGAGCCAGCTTCCAGCTTTACATCTCTCACAATATTATTTAAAGCTGGGAATCAGGTCCAGCTTCTATATTTGATGGATGAAGAAATGGGCACCCACAGAACTGAAGGAGTTTTCCATGTCACCCCACTCTGGTAGCTGAAATAGAATCACCACCTAGATTTTCTTGATTCAAGCCCAGTATGCTTTCCCATGCACTAGGCTGCTCAAATGACCTGTTCAAGATTTCCCAGCTAATTAATGACAGAGCAAAGACAAGAACCCAGTTCCAGCTTTCAACCCAAATGTGCTTCATGTTGCCTCTCTTAGTGAAACCTCCTCCAGCCAGCTGATCTCTGCCTCCAAAACCTTAGCTCACATGTTACACTCTAAAGTGACTGTCTTCTCCCAAGCCCTACTTGCTTGAGAGATAAACAGGCTCCCGTACTCCAGTTCTCAAGTCATTTTCAAACCACTGGTCCGCATAAACAGAGGCAGAGGCAGAGAGAGCAAGGGAGAGCTCAGAGCTCAGAGCTCTCTCCTGGGGCCAAACCAAATATCAAAATTCAAATTGTTTTTATTTGTTCATCTGAACAGTCCTAGAGGATGCTCCTCCTTATTAACGAGCCTACACGCCATGCTGTGTTTAAAGTTCAAAGCTCGGTAGGACTCTAGGCTGTAATTAATCTCCGTCTCCGAATTCTAGAACACTTAGCGCAATTATAATTTCCTGTCGGAAAACCAATTTGGTAAAACGGCGGCATTCTCGCCCCTGCTTGGAATGCCACATGATGTTGCTTCCTGTCCTCGTGCTGGGCAGGGGCTGAGAGCCCCAAGACCCCCTGTTTTCTGTATCTGTTGCATGGGGTCTAAGGGGACCTTATTAGAGGACCCGGATATAAAGGACAGACCTATTTATGGACAATTGTGCATGTGCATGAACATGTGTTTGTATGTGCATCTATGTAAATACACAGACACACTTATTCACACACATATGAAAGATGGTCTCATTAGGGGATATGGAGTACAGACCTGTCCATGGATAAATGTGTCCATGCACATGTGTTTGTATGTGTATGTATGCACATTATATATCTATATATTATATATAATCTTTGTTATCTATATACATTATATATCTATACACACATTATATATCTATATATTATATACATCTTTATTATCTATATATATCTATACACACATTATATACCTATATATTATATACATCTTTATTATCTATATATTATATATCTATACACACATTATATATCTATATATTATATACATCTTTATTATCTCTACATATCTATACACACATTATATATCTCTCTATACATGCACACACACACACACACACACACACACACATATATATATATATATATATATATATATATACACATTTATACGCACTTCATTAGGAGACCTGGATATAGAGGGCAGACTCATGTAAGCATATGTTCTATGTGTCTAAGTATATACAAGTATACATATATCAAGCAATAAACACTAAGTACCTACTATATGCCAGGTACTATAGTAAGCACTGAACATTTACCTAAGCATATTGAAGATATACCTGTATTCACTTTTCTTTTCTTTTCTTTTTTTTTTTTTTAGGGGTGAGTGGGATCTGCAATTTCATCAGTGAATGGGAACATCTGTGTATGGGAACTTGGATTGAAAGCTCCATACTGATGTAAGTGGCATTTCATCTGTAATTTAAAGTCTTAGAGTTGCCTGGAGTTTATTCAAATCACATAATTATTACTAAAGGAAATTCTCTCAGTGTTTGTGTGTGTGTGTGTATATATATGGATAAACAAATCTATGTGATATACACACAACTATATGTATATATGTATGCATCTGTTATATATATTTGTATCATATTGTATTATTTATTATTTGTGTGTATTGCATTATACTTATATTTTATTGTACATATATTTATATTCTACTTGTTTATGGATTGGCTATGTATTTGTATTATACTTATATAATGCTCAAGGTGTGGGTCAGGAGGTATCAGTATTTAAAAAAGAGAATAAACAAACATCTTTTTTTGAGCAATGAGATGACTATATTTTGAAAATGTTTCAGAGGCAGGAAATTTCTGCCTTAAAGAAAGTTTTCAAGCAAAAGTTACCTAACTGGATACCTCATCAATTGCAATATAGAGGTTAGTCTAGTGGTCTTGGGGATCTTTCCAAGTTGGAAATTTCATGATTCTGCGAAGGTTGATACAAGTAGTAAATTGTGTGTGTCTTGAGCAGAGGGAAAGAACTCTGGGGAATGAGGGTATTCAGAGATAACTTCCTACAGGTGAGAATTAGGCTGAAATTTATTGAATAAGAAAGCAAAAAGGAGTAAAACTAAAGATTTGACCTTGAAGTTACAAGAGTGAGATTCAAATCCTAGCTCTCATACTTATCAGACATCCTAGAAAAGCTGCTTATTGCATCATAGATCATAGACTTAATAATAACAATAATAACTGACAATTATTTAGGGTTTAACTATGTAGTGTTTCATTATTATTATCTCACTTGATCATCATGACCACCCTGAGAGGTAGATGTTATTATTATCCCTATTTTATAGTTAAGGAAACCAGCAAATGGAACTAAGTGACTTGCCCAGCATCATACAGGTACAGACTGGATTTGAATGCACGTTTTCCTGATTTCAGGCCCAGGGCTCCATCCATCTCACGCCCGAACTGTTTGGTTTGGAGCTGAAAGGGACCTTAGCAGTTACCAAACTCCAGAGACAGCAATCACCCCCCGCCCCCAGGCCACTGGTCTTGTTTTCAGCTCAATCCCTGTAGCCAACATCCAGGGGAGTGACACTGTACAGATGGGACCAGCCAATTGCCATATCCAGGATCTCTGGGAGAGTTATCATAGCTGAAGCAACGGGGTCCCCTGAGGGAGAGACAGAGAGTGTTCTGGGAGGCAGACCACTGCCTCCCCCAGAGTCAGCATGGATACCGTCCAAGACCCACTCTCCCCCCCCCCCCTCAGAAATCTGGGCTGGCTTCTCTCCTGTGCCCCACTGCCATGATTCAGGGAAGTCACCCTTCACCTGACAAGTGCTCCTGTAGGTGCAGCAGCCACAGCTACAGTCCTTGGTTCTGGAAAGGCTTCAATATCAGGCATGAATGTACTTTGTTGGGGGATACAATATTAAAGAAGATGGATTAGCATCAGCTTTGCTGTGTTAGTCTAAGGACCGCGGGGTCTTTCCATTTGACTGACATCTAAAACCTCTCTTATGTTGTGTCTCCCATTGGAAAAGCAAGACAGTCCCTGTTTTCAAGGAGCTCATTTGGTTTATGTTCCAGAACTTAGCATTATGTTTTGCATGTAGTAATCACTTAATACTCTTTCTTTTTTCTTTCTCTATTCCTTCCTTCTTTCTTCCCTTCCCTCCTTCCTTTTCTCCTTCTTTCTTTCTTCTTCTTGTTCTTTCTTTTCTTTTTTCTCCTTTCTTTCTTTCTTTCTTTCTTTCTTTCTTTCTTTCTTTCTTTCTTTCTTTCTTTCTTTCTTTCTTTCTTTCTTTCTTTCTCCCCTCTCACTTCATTTCCCTTTCTTTCTCTCTCTTTTTCTCTCACTCTCTCCCCCCTCTTCCTTTTCTCCCTCCATTTCTTGCTTCCTCTCTCTGTGTTTCTCCATTCATTTTACTAAAAGAAGAGATGAAAACCCAGAGGTAAATGACTTGCCCAAAGATACACAGCTAGTATATCTAGTGGGATTTGACCCTAAGTATTTCTGACTCCACGCCTAGTGTTCTGACTATTCCAACCACTTCAAATTTCAAAAGCCTCTGGTTCCATTTTTATATAATCGTGCTAACATTAGAGCTACTTTATTTACAGGGTTGTTCTGAGAAAAAGGCTTTGTAACACCTAAAACATCATACAAATGTGAATTATGATTATCCTGAAAAGGAGAAGGGAAGGTGGGAGGAGAGCACCTTCCCATATGGTCTTGCATTGCATCCCCCCACTATGTGACTACCATGAGCAATGAGTGGATATACTCCCCCTTATCTGTCCTCCTGAATGTTATTCCCCCCTCCCTTGTCTTTATCCTTTGATGGTAATCTCATTTCCTCTCCTCCTGCTCTGTCCCTCATTCTTCTCATCTCTCTTTTCTGTATCACTTCCTTACCTACTCTCTCCTGGGCAGTTTATATCTTTTTCATTTCCCTCCTCTCTCTCTTGAGCCTCCTATCTAGTTTTCAGATCATTCTTTCTTCTTCTTTTTTAATATTGTAACTTTCCTTTTGAATTTTCATTTCAGGTTCCAGTCTGACAAACCATCGTGTTTTGTAATTCAAGTGAAATCAAGAACAACCTATATATGTATATGTGTCTGTAAGTGCGTGTGTGTCTCCCTCACACACATATACACTAACACACACACACACACACACATACACACACACAAAGATACCAATTCACATAACTTCAGTATTTTATAAAAGGATTTTCTCTCAGCAACTTTGAGAGGTAACAGTGTGAGTATAACTCCCTTTTACAGATGAAGAAATTGAGGGAAAGTGGAGAGCCCAGAATCACATAGTAAATGCCAGGGGTAAACTTCTGTTTTCCAGAGCACATATATTCCAACTTTTACAACCCTCGACTAGAAGCTTTGATCCATATGCAGAATGAAGACCAATAGGACCGTAGTCCTGGGTGGTGACCCAACTTCAAAAGTTATGCACAGCCCTTGAGGACAGGAATAGTTTTATTTTTGTCTCTCCCCCCCCCCCCTTCCTCCTATTTTTCCCCCCAGGGCTTAGCACAGTACCTCACACATAGTAGGCACTTAATATAGAATTTCTTGATCACTTATGAAATAACAGGGAGAAAATGAGTAGCAATTTGAGTGTAGTCATGATGGATGGTTTTGATTTTCTCAGAAAAATAGAAAGTGAGGTCATTGTTACCTTTTGTGTGAGTTTGTATGGTTTTCTTTGTGAGAGTCAATTGCAGCAAATTAGATCTATCTGTGCATTATCTGAAAGAGTGCAATTCTTGGCAAGAGAGTTGATCTCTGTCCATGGGTAGTTTTTAGAATTGAGTACAGAAATTTGCCTGTGAGGAGATCTGACCCTAGGATACCCTGAGGTATCCTGCTGAGTTGCTCTCTATTTTTTTAATCTAGAGAACAGTAGCAGGGAAAGGAGGCAGTTCCAATGTTGAGATGTTCCAATAGGGGAAAAAAAAACTTGCAACAAGACAATGGTAGATAAAAAGGAAGTAGTTGGCAGGATTATTGAAGACATGGGGATGATGACTTTTTGTGATATTTTTTAATGGTCTGACGATTGGGACAGATGTAAATCAATTTTTCTGATTTTTCTTGGAAGTAGGTTGCAGGTTACAATTTGGGCTATAAAGATGAAGTTTATAAACAGTATGCCATAGAAATGATTATGGAACACATGAAGATGTATTGCAAAGATAGGACTATTCAGTGTTTGTTTTTCTTCCTTTCTTTCTCTTTTTCTTTGCAATTGTGACAAAAAGTCACAATTAAGTGACTTGCCCAGGGTCATATATCTAAGGAGTATTAAGTCTGAGGTGAGTTTTAAACTCAGATCTTCCTGACTCCAAGGCTGGTGCTCCATTCCATGTCTTTCTACCAATGTCAGTGTCTTGTTGAGCTGTCCATCATTACTGGCTCTCCAGATATAGGACAAAGGAGCAATGAAGAATTCCTTACATCTCTTCTTCCTTCCTCTCTTCTCCTCTGATTCCATAATAAAAATAACTGACATTTATAGAGCAATTTAAAGTTTTCAAAGTGATTCACATATATTTTCTCATTCAAGCCTCACAATAACCCTGCAAGGTAAGGTATTATTATCCTGTATTTGAAGGGCTGTCAAGTGAAAGAGGGATTTCACGTGTTGTGTTGCGTGTGGTCCTAGAAAGCAGAGCCAGAAGCAATGGGAGAAAGCTGCTAAGAGACCAATGGAGGTTTGATGTCAATAAAAGCTGCCTCATAATTTGAGCTGTTACAAAGAAATGAGCTGCCTTGAAGGACAGTAGGTTCCTCTTCCCTGGAGGTCTTTAAGAAGAGGTTGGAAATCACTTGTTGAATATATAGTAGGTATTCTCATATGTGAGTTGGAGAAGCCACTGGAGATGGCCACTAAAATCCTGTCAAATCCTCAAGTTCTTTGATCCTATAATTCTGTGATTTCTCCCAAATTCAACGACAAAATCAAGCTTCAGGGATGCTAATCAATTTCTTCACTATCAGAGAGAAGGTTTAAATCCAAGTTCCTTGACTCCAAATGAGTTTCTAGATGGCTAGCTGAAAATAACATGGTACTTCTTACTACAAAAACATCAAAATTTTCTTCTTTGTTTATAATCTCTTTCTTGATCGCACAGCAGCTCCTGTGGTTTCAATGGTCATATCTTTTAAGATGATACTTGGATAACTATATTGCATAATGTATTCAGAACTCCACAACCGACAGCCAGCTGTACATCTTTAACTGGATACCCTTCTGGCATCTCAAACTAACTCAAATTCTTCATTAGTCAAGCATATGCAATTACACCATGTTCTTCCGTCAGCACTGGTCATATCTTCTCTACATATTAATAGATGGTCTTCAAGAAATGCTATGGCTGAAAAAGTCATTGTTTAGACAATTTGATGGATAAGCAGCTCAGTACCAAACTCAGCTAATCTTAGGAAAACAGATCTGTGATGACTCACTGATCCCATATACAAAGCCATTCTAGGTTACTAGAATATGACAGATCTCATGCTTTCCTGGATTAGCTTTAAGAAGAAACCAGGGTCATCTCCACATTGGTGTGAGAAATCAGAGTTGATTTTTATTAAAGTATCTCAAAGTAAACCTGCCAAATATGAAATTTATCATCCTCATTTATTGTACTGTCTTCTTCATGAAAGCAAAAGGAGCTAGTTTCTTTATATTTTTGGATCCATAATACCAGATACAGGGACATATATAATAGGTACTTAATTATGCTTATTAATTGATTCTGTACTGATTGCTAATCGTGCTCCAAATTTTCCTTTATTAAAGGTGACATCATTTTCTCAATTACTCAGGTTCATAACATTGACATTCTCCTTGATGTATCTCAAAACCCAATCAGTTGACAAGTTTTGTCTGTTTACCTACACAGTACCTTGCCCATCTTCCCCCTTTTCTTCCTCCAGTATTTACTACTTTAGTTCAGATTCCTATTACCTCTCATCTCCACAAAAGCTTCCTAATTGGTTTTACTGCTTCTATTTTCTCTCATCTTCAGTCGATCGTGCACAGAACTGCCAAAATAGTTTTTCTAAGGCACAGAGAGGATGATGTGACTCACTTGATCTAAAAAATATCTGTGGCTCCTTAATGTCAACAGGGAAAAAATACAGAATCTTCATCCTGGCATTTAACTTTTCTATAAACTGACTTCTACTTACCTTTTCATTTTTATTTTCCATCAAATTCTTCACATACTCTTCTTGTTATTGGTCATTTGTTTTAGTCACATCCCATTCTTTGTAAATCCATTTGGGTTTTTCTTGGCAAAAGTGCTAAAGTGGTTCAATATTTCCTTCTCTAGCTCATATTATGGATGAGGAAACTGAGGCAAACAGGGTCTGGTGACTTGCCCAGGGTCGCACAGCTATTAAGTGTCTAAGACCAGATTTGAAATAAAGAAGAGTTTTTTGTTTCTAAGCTCAGTGCTGTATGTACCATGGTACCACTTAGCTACCCAACTAAATTCTATTTACTAAACTCAATATTCCCCCTTATATTTGCTAAATCAGTTCTCCACCTTAGTAATACAGTCCCTCCTAAACATAGCTTTTCTGAAACTGATTTCCTTCAGAGCTTAGCTCAAGTGCCATTTCTTCTTTGCAATCTTGTTTCATCTCTCCAGCGGTTCATATTTTTTTTTTTCCTATTCAAACCATAGTATAATTGTTTATTTTTGAATGTATTCTCTCTCCTTCCCAGTAGAGTATAAGCTCTTTCAGGGCAGAATTGCTCTATTTTTTTTTTTTTTTTTGCTTCCTACCTCTAACACCTAGCACAATGCCTTGAAAGGAAAGACCCACTATTGGTTGATTTGAAGGAACCAAATCAGATGGAAGCTGTCCTGAGCACTGAACTCAAGTACTTCAAGTGCATACTGATTTTAAGGATTTAAGTCACAGCAACTCCAGGGTCAGGACACTTCTGATGCTATCCTTGATGTGTGCTCTCCTGTCCTTTGAGGTAAGCATTGGAACCATTTGATTTTGGCTTGCTGCCCTGAATGTCTTATATATTTATCTATTTTCAATCTATTCTGATAAATCCTGTGTGTACACATGTGTATGCATATATGTTCATATTCCAAATGAGGGTGGGCTCTATAATAAGCAATATATAGTATAGTGTGTGTGTGTGTGTGTGTGTGTGTGTGTGTGTGTGTAAGTATGCAGGGATGGGGTTGGCCCTGGATATTCTCAGTTTTGCACATTTTCAGCAGCATTTTTCGCTGCAAAATCAGCTCCTGGGAGTGTTCCACTTAGAGGAGAGGCTTTCTACAGATGTAAAATATTGTTACATTGGAAATTCTCCATGATGCTCCTGTTATGTAGTCCAGAAAGGAATTCAATATGCAATAAACTCAAGGTTTTGATATCTATTCAAAGGAGAGAGAAGATGCTGCAATTAAATATGGATCCTGGATTTAGATGACTTGCATTCTATTCCTCAATTTAGGAGCAGGCTAGAAGAGGTCAAGGATCAGGGTAGCCTCTCAATTTAGCAGACTCTTGTTCCCTCAATTCAACAAATATCATGTTTTCCCCACAGTGTTAAGTGTTAGAGAGAAAAATAGAACATTTTCTGCCCTCAAGGAGTTTATGCTGTATTGGGGAGGGGAGAAGAATACATTGAAAAATAAACAAGTAATAACTAAGGATATTTCTTCCTAGCTATGTGACCTCTGGGTAAATCACTTTACCTCTGGCATGCCTCAGTTCCCTCATCTGTAAAATGGGGATAATATGATTTGCTCTATTGTCCTCACAGGGTTATTTGTTCCTATTTGTTGGCTGGACTGACCTCATAGGGATAAAGGCTTTATAAACCTGTCAGTGTGAATTATTCTTAGAAGCTATGGATGGATGCAGAGGGCCAGTCTGACAGCAAAGCTCCGTATATCAAAACACAAATAATGGTATTTGGAGGGGCGGCTGTGCTGTGGTGAAACAGACAGTGGCTCCAGTTAGAAAATTGCTCTACAGCTCCCAGATGTGTGACCTCAGCTAAGATACAGACATCCTTGACCAAACATGCTCCCATCATGGAGAGAGTGCCTGCCTGCTTTGTAGTCAGGAAGATCCAGCTTTCCATTTTGCTTCTAACTGATCCCAACTGTGTGATGTATACATCTGTGTGTGTATACATCTGTGTGATGTATAAGTGTAAGTCACTTAACTACTCAGTGTCCTTGGCAGGTTTGCGTTAGTGAAGGGAGTTTCTTCCTCAGAGAATTCTTTATACCTATGAGAACCTGGAATGGCATAGTGGATAGAACATTGCCTGCCTCAGTTTACCATCTGTAAAATGAGAGGTTTGGACTAGATAACCTCTAAGGTATCTTTTAGTTTTAAATCTATGATTCTATGATATAAGTAATAATATAACAACCTTTTCAGTATTATGGTGAGAGAGTGAGATAAATAATAGTATATTAAAACTTGTGGCAAATTATATGTATAATAACATATCTTTAAAATATCTTATAGAGATATATTTACATATACATTTATGCTATATGTTTAAATGTCAATATATAATAACATTTTAGGCAGCTAGGTGGAATAATATTTAGAGTGCTGGACTTGGAACTGGGGAGAAAAGAGTCCAAATTCTCCCACACTAACTTTGTAATTTTGATTAAAAAACTTAGATTCTTTTAGTGTTACTTTCCACTCCTATAAAATGGGGATATCATCTATTTCATAGATGAGTTGTGAGGACCAAATGAAATAATATATGTAAAGGTACTTTTTAATATTTAGAGTACTATTTTTAATAATAATAATAATGCTGCAGGGAATTCACCTTTATAATTTTGTAAATGATAGGAGGAAAAAGCATTCCAAATGGAAATGAGCTCTATAATAAGCAATATATAGTATAGTGAGGAGTTCAATGAAAAGTGATATCAGGCTAGATTAGCAAAATCAGTAAAAGTTTCAACAAAATTTTAAGACTTGAGCTGCACTTTAGAGAATAAATAGGAGAGAGGGAGGAAGAGGAAAAGAAAATGAGAGAGAGGAGAGGGTGGGAGACACACACACACAGAGACAGAGATAGAGACAGACGGATATACACACACAGAGATACACACACAGACAGAAAAAACAGAGAGAAACACAAAGACATAGAGAAATAGAGATGGATAGAGAGAAAAGTAGAGAAATTCAGAGAGAGACAGAGAAGAATGGGGGAGATATTATAGATGGAGAGATGGCATATAACCTAATTCACTTTCATTTACCAGAATCAGCTAGACATCAAGAGCAGGAAGCAGAATCGTGACCTTCTTGGAGTACGGTGAAATGGCAGCATTCTTAGATCCCAGAGAAATAAATAAGTGACTGAATTCTCATTAGAAATTTTGTTTCCCACTGAGTGATTTCAATACTATCTCTTTGACAAATATAGATGGGTAGGGATGGAGTAGAGTGGGGAGAGAGGTTGAATCTAACAGTCCCACCTTAAGTCACAAAAAAAAAAACAAAAAAAAAACTGTTCCTCTCTATATCTGTCTCCAAGATGAATAGACTACATAGAATGGTTGAATGCAATCTGGGTAGTTTCTAGTTTGTAGTTCACTTTACATTTCCCTCACTTACCTTTTTGACTGAGAATCTTGGACTGGACATAGAACAGATGTGGATTGGGTAAATTGTATGTGTAGCTTTATAGGAGCTGGAAGCAAACTCCTTACTTGAGAGTTCTTCAAGAATTTCCCCCAGTGGGGCAGCTAGATGGCACAGGGGTAGAGCATCAGCTCTGAAGTCAGAAGGATCTGAGTTAAAATATGACCTTGGATACTTAATGCTTACTAGTTATTTGATTCTGGACAAGGTTAACCCCATTTGTCTTGCCAAAAAAAAATTCCCTAGAATATATCTTCTATGACATCAGCATCAGTACCACTGTCAGCTGCAGTTGGTCCTCAGACCAGTCATCTCTCCATTTCCTACCAAGTTCATACTCCAGTCTTCTCCATCACACCTCCGAAACCTGGATATCCTGGATCACTTCAATTCCTGGAATTCCTATCTTGTCACAAGCACTCTTTTCCCCTTCCTCAGACTGAATGGTTTCTCCTACAATGTCCGTTTAAGGAAGGCATCCTTGGCCAGTCATCTTCATTTCTCCCTTGGACTATGGACAATCTTTTCCATCACGAATGATTTTTTTTGCCCCATATCTTCCCTCTTCCCAGCTCTTTTGCATCTTCACCCTTTCTTTCCCCTTTTGACTTTTTTATCTAGATTGTCTTCCCCTATTAGAAACTCTTTGAAGGCAGGCCACTGGCTTTCTTTTACTTTTATTTGTGTTCCAGTGTTTACAATATAGTAACTGCTTAATAAATGTTTGTTGACTGACTATCAAGACTTAAGTCAAATAGGTTCACTGTGGGGGTTAGTTACAAAACTTAACTTCATAAGCATGTTTCATGCTGGTCCAAGGGCATATATGTTGTTCAAAGTTGAAAATGAGGACCATCATACACAACTTTTCCCTGGCAGCTCTCTTCACCCTAGGTGACCTCCCATTGCCTGGATTAACTTTGAGGTGCCTCCCCTACCTTTCTAGCTGCAACCTTATAGTATCCTCATTCTCCTTGCTACCCCCCCCCAATAAATAGAAATTTTTATATTTGGGGCCACTTTTCTCAGGCACAAAAAAAAAAAACACAATAGTTTTGATTGGACAAGTCAGGGACAACCTCAGGCAAAATTGGGAAATCAGCAAAGTTTATTTTCCATGACCTTCAATTTATTTGATTAACAATTCTTTCCTCCTTCAGTCAGTCAATCAATGTACATTTATTAAGCTCCTACTATGTGTTGTGGGATGTAAAGACAGAAAAAAATGGGAAGTATATGGTTGTTCCTTACCTTGAGGAGCTTAGATTATGCCTGAGAGATATATTTCTAACTGTTCTCTCTTTCTACAAGTGTTTCTTAGGGTTTGCCTGTGTCCCCCCATCCCATTCTTGTTTTTAGAAGTCTATCAACTAATTCCCACTAAGCAGTTAGTTATCTGCTACCACATCAATTACTTCTGGGCCCCACTTTAGCTGTACGTTGCATTTCAAAATGGTACTCTTCAAGACCAAAATCAATGAAGCTCTATTAGTGGAATGACCAGCAAAGGGATAAGTATTTTGGGCTGAGAGCCCCATCCGATGCCCACTGCAGTTCTATCATATTGGCAATCTTCTCTTGTGCTGGCTCTGTGGGAGAAGTCTGCCAGTAATCACAACGTGTATAATGAAACGGCACATAGGACTAGAATCAGAAAACATCTGATTTTGCTTCAGATCCTTTTACTTGGTTATTTCAAAGGCACAGTTATCTTAGAAAAGTGGTGCTGGTAGGAAGAGAAGTGATGTAGGCAAAATATCACCATTATCACCTCCATTTACATACATATATGCTTCATGCATACTATACTTACAAAACATGCTTAACTACATGGAACACATTTGGATATACATGTGGTTAGCACACAATCTACTGGTACTTACTTCCTTTTTTTCTCTTTTTTTGTGTGTATGTGGGGGGGCGGGGTAGGTCTCCTTATCTTATATAGGCTTCAAATATAGTGGCCACTTGTGGGCCTGATGCCTGTATTGATTGACACAGAAACTTTTGTCTGTTTCATTTTTTCCCAACATGGACATATTTGTCTCTCCTTCAGCAGCTTGGTGGCCCTTTGTTCCTTGGTGCTCATCATATTGATTCCAGACATATTGTAGATACTCCATCTCTTTAGCCCAGCTATAACTCAGATTTCTCAAGTTTAATAATTCACCCATCTTAGCCTCCCTATAAGCAAAGGTTTTTTTTAAAATAATATTTTATTTTTTCACTAGTTGGATGTAATTTTAAATTAATTTTTTTTAAATTTTGAGTTTCAAAATTCTATCCCTCTTTCTCTTCCTCCCTCCTCTCTCTCTGAGAAAGGTAGTAAATTGATATAGGTTATACATGTGCAATTATGCAAAACATATTTCCACATTATGGAAATTCCATGTCATAATGTAAAAGTAGGCACAGACCAAAAAGAAAAAAAGAAAGGAAGTTAAAATGATATTCTTCAATCTGCATTCAGGCTCCATCAGTTCTTTCTCTGGAGGTAGATAGCATTTTCATCACTGAGTTCTTTGGAATTGTCTTGGATTGTTGTAGTGCTGAGAACAGTTAGTTCATTCCCAGCTGATCATCCTACAATGTTGCTGTTGCTGTGTACAATGTTCCCCTGGTTCTGCTCACTTTACTTTGTATCACTTACTCTATTTTTTTTTCTGCTCATCATTTCTTATAGAACAATAAGTATCCCATCACAATTACACACCTCCACTTAACCATTTCCCAATTGATGAGCATCCCCTCAATTTCCAATCCTTTGCCACCACAAAAAGTGCTGCTATAAATGTTCTCTCACCTTTTTTTCTTTTTGTCTCCTTAGGATACAGACCTAGCAGAGATATTGCTAGGTCAAGTATGCACAGTTTTGCAGCACTTTGGGCATGGTTCCAAAGAAATAAGGATTAAAAGTATGCACCATTAGGTACAGCTCCGCTTCCATTTTTGATTGCTTATGTCTCAAAACAATTGATCCCAGCTGCCTAGAGCTACCCGCCTTTCTTTTTCCCTTCTTGCCTCAGTGAATGGTTGACTTAAATTGCTGTGAGGTAGCCATCCCCATCAGGTTCGCCAGGGCAGCTAAGCTGATAAATCAGGACACATGACAGTATCTTCTGTGCCTTGAAGAGGCAACATATAAACCAATAGATAAGAAACATGACTCTTCAGCTCATATTAAATCACTCTTTTTTCCCTGTCATATCTTTGAGGGCAACAGGTCCTTTTGAGAAGCCCTGTTTTCCAACAAAAGGAGATAGTCAGACAGAGCCCAAGCCCCATTTGAAATGTAAAGATAGAGAAGAGAAATTCGGTTTCTTCATCCAGTCAATCAACAAGATTTGCCACTTTTACCCAAGGTCTGAGCTTGGGGCAGGCAGCTCAGTAATTGCAGGGAGAAGGGAAGCTATATTAAGATCATTCTGTTCTTTTGGGTTATATAGTTTTTGATTCATAGTGGTATGGGAATCTCAGAATTACATAATCAGAGAACTCGGTAGTTGTAAGAGACCTCAGAGATGGACTTATCTAACATATACATGAAAAGAAATCCTACTACAATGTATCCAGCAAGTGGTCCTCCAGCTTTTGTCTGAAGACATGCAAGGGGATCCCTCTGCTTTCAGAGAAGGAATCCATCACTTGTAGAGGCACCATTCCACTACTCAAATTGCTAAGCTTTTTGCCTGACATCAAGCCTCAGTTGGCCTTCTAGCCACTATTGTGGTTCTACCTTCTGGGGTCAAACAGAATAACTACAGCCTCTCCTCAAATGACACAATATTTATAAAAAGTACTTAGCATAGTACCTTGCACAAAGTAGGTATTATATAAATGCTTAATATTTTCCCTTTCTTCCTTTACATGATAGCTCTTCAAAAACTTGAAGACATTTTTCATGTGTCCTTTATCCCCACTCTATGTGTAGGCTTAGCAGGCTCATTCCTTCAACGCAAAGAGTACAGAACCTAGTGTCACAGAACTTGGGCACAAATCTCAGGTCCAAATATTGCTGGGAGAAAGCAGCTTGACTCAAGACTGATGCTGTCCAACTTTATGAATTCAGGCAATTTAAACTCTTCTTTTCCACATCTGATGTAAAAATGCAGAGATGAATGGGTTGTACTGGATCACCTCTAAAGATCCAGCTCCAAATATATAAAATCCTATAATCCCAGCAAGGACTTGGTGAGGCTGCTGTACATCTACCTTCCCCTGTTGTCTTTTCTCTTCTAAGAGAATGATGATGTGAGGATGGATGGGGATTTATTTGGTTTCCATAGAGTTATGAAAATTAAATTGGAAAAATGAAACTTAAATTAGAAAATTAAAACCCACAAGGATATCAAAGAATAATTGGGGTAGCAGATTTTAGATTTGAACAAGAGTCCTCTGAACTTTGCCTTTATAAGAATGTAAGCTCCATGAGGGCAGGGATTGGCTATGTAATGAAAGGTAGAGGTTTGGATTCTGTAACTTTTGTAATACCCAATTAATGGAAAGTCAGGAAGGGACTTGCTCTTCAGAATAGGAAATAAAACTCTGTCTTTGAAGTTCCCAAAGTGTTCTATTAACTTAGGTACTCATTCTTGCAACAGTGTAAAATAAATCTTTTTTTTTTCATTCATCAGTTGAGTCAGTGGAATTCTTGGTAAGATATATATATATATATATATATATATATATATATATATATATTTTTTTTTTTTTTTTACAATGAGCACCCAGCAGACAGTCAATCAATAAATGACAAAAGTGAATTACTTTTATTTAGCCATTTAAGTTTTATAAACAACTATATATAACAACTCTATATGGTACCAGTCATCTCTCCATTTCCATACATTTTATGAATAGAGAAATTGAGGCTAAGAGGAAAAATGACAAGAGTTCTGAAATTAGAATTTGTCATGGACTCCAAGCCTAGCTTTGTAACTAACATTTCCTGATTTATGCTTCTCTGCAGCTTGCAGTATTATTGTGGACATTGAAACCTTTTCTTTTATAAATTATTATTTTTCAGTCCCATCCTAAAGATAGTATGATGAAGACAATGTGTAGCCAGAAATTTTCAGTGGTACCCTCTTACTCTTAGAATTAAATAAATAATTCCCAGTCTGGAATTAAAATCCTTTCCCAGTCTGGTTCCTACTGATCTTTTTGCTCTATTTCACATTAATCCCCATTACTTCTTCTCTGTTTCAATGAAATTGGCCTGCTTACTGTATACACATCTTCTGCCAACTGTGCTTTGAACTGGAATTACCTCATGTATGAAATGGACTCCCTCCTATCTTCTACCTTTTAAAATTCCCAGTTCCTATCAAAGCCCAGGTAGGTACCACATCCATAGGTGAGGCTTTTCCTGATGCTTCAAGTAATTAGTTCTTCTTCTCCACTGCCTCAGCTCTTGTATATTTTAGTGTAAGTGTTGTATCCTTCTAAGGGATTCTAAGTTCTTTAAGGTTAGGGACTATTTTATTTTTGCTTTCCTACTCTCCAGAAAAATGCCTGATATTCATAGCTACTGACAATTATAATAGAAATGACATTGGATTTCTAATTGAAAGGACTTGCTTTTTATTGAACACTATTACTAATGGGTTGTATCACCATCCATATTAGGACTCCAGTTTCCTTAGGAGTAAAATGAGGGTATTGGACCACTTTCTTTCCAAAGTCCCTTTGGCTCCCTGGTTTTGATTTCTTTAATCATTCTGCTTTAGAATCTCAATGGAGCCACATATAATCCTTCCACTGAATGATATACAAGTTGTTAGATTTAGCACCCAGGGACCAAAACCCTGGGATTTTTCTAACACATAATGAAGGTTTAACAAAGACTTTTTTTTTTAAATTTACTTAGAGGCTTGATTTTATGGAATCTGAAACTTTCCCTTTTTTAGTTCTCTCTGCTGCTCTGCCTTCAACTTGAGCTTCCCAACCCCTGTGATATGTCCAAACCAAGTGATTTTGCAGATGGAAATTTGCATACATAATGTAATTAGGGCCAATTGAATTGTTGATTAGACTGGAATCACTTGACTCCTACCTTGAAGCAAAGAGACTCTTAAAATACCTGTAGCTAAAGCAAGCTTTTGTTTTTCAAAGGTAACCATCCCCAAATCTCACATTTCAAACTACACATTCTCAAATTCCTTTCTTCCAAGGTTCTTTTGGTATCCTGAACAACTTTATGAAAAATTAGCATCTTAAAAGGTCAGCCAATGAACAGTTATTTCTTCTAGAACTTGAATCTTTGGGAGAAAGGACTCTCTCCCCCCTTCCCATTTATTTAGCCCCATATTTTAATAATGGACTCTCTCAAATATCATTGGCTGGTGTTAAAGTCACAGGGTCAATATGAAGGGAAGATTAAACCATAAAATAAAATCACAAAATACAATAAAAAAATGAAATATGAAGAAGGGTTTAAGGCTTGTTATGTAAAAATATGTGACATTGATATTAACTTATTCAATTTTGAATCATAGATTTAGAGCTGGAAGAAATCTAGCTATTCCAAGCCTCTCATTTTACAGTAGACTCAGGGAAATTAAATGATTCACCAGAGGTCACATAGGTAGTTTGAATGAAAAGCAGGATCTGAACCTAACTCCTCTGATTATATTGTACTGTGCTAAATGCTATTCTCTCCATTCTACAAGTGAGAAAACTGAGATTTAGAAATGATAAGGACTGATTAAGAATTATATATAATGAATCCAACATGATTATAGGATGTAGCTCAATGAAATCTACACCCATTGTAAGTGAAATTTGCTTCCAAAGGAGATTTCTTTCCAAAGTTGAAAAATTAGAAAGAGTTCTTTTCAATTAGGGGACAAGGGAGTTGAGCTAGATCTCAAAGGATGGGTATAATTTAAATGTATCAAACTTAATAGAAAGAAAAAAAATGGAATGCATTATCTTGGAAAACAGGGGCTTCCTCTTCCTTAGAATACTTCAGGCAAAGGCTGGATTACTGCTTGTTAAATGTGTTATAAAAGGGATTGTGATAGGTCCCTTCCAACACAGAAATGTCATTCTGATGTGATTTAAGAAAGCAATTTCTAGTTCCAAAGGATATGTTAAGCGTTTAGCACTGGATGATGAGATTGGTATAGGCAACAAATGTTTGGATCTTTTATGTGAAGAATTCACAATGGCCATTCTCTTTGGCAAAAGACAGGTTTATTCAGGAAAAGAAGTTATAGACAAAATGAAGAGATACAATAGACGCAAAGAATGGTAAATATGAAATATAATTGGGAGAGGATATAATGATTAGTAATGAAAAAGACAAGTTCCCTAGTGGAATTCACAACTAACCAGGAGAAAGGAGATACCCCCATGATGTTGGAGAATGTCCTTAGCTGGCAGGCTAAATTCTAAAAGGGATTTAGCATCCTACAAGAATAAGCTGAAGGAAGGAGAAAGACACCATAAAGCCTGGTGAGCAAATGAGAGGAGAGATACCACATGGCATGGGTAAGAGGTAAGGGGAAAGATACCATCAGGCAGAATGTTGTATTGAGCTATAACTCTAAATGGAATTCAAAAAAAGATTATGTGAGCCATGGATAATTTTATAGGGGAAATTTAACCTTAGAGGTTTGACATAACTTAGATTTTTAACTGGATGACCTTCATAGAAGGTGGAACCATCAGGTTAAATTGATTCCCATCAATGCTCTTCTCTGTGTGTCCTAGGGGGTAATTGTATCAATACCTCACTCTCTCCCTGCCAACTCCATCTAGTTACTCAAGACTTCATCAATTCTATGAGACATAAAGTTGAAGGAGGTTGTATGACCCAATATGATCCAAAAATATATAACCCAAATATGTCCCAAAACATGTTTTATTTGTTTGTATGTGAGTAATTTGATGAGAAGATTAGCCTACCTTGGAACAAAGCGTAGGGAATGGTGGGAGATAATGTTTGAAAAGTGGGTAGGGACCAGATTATATGAGTACCACAAATTCCAAGCTCAGGTAGCTGAGTCTCATTGGAAGAGAACTAGCCCTAGAATCAGAGGATCAGTTTCAAATCTAATCTCAAATGCCACTTGTGTGACCATAAGCAAATAATTTCACCTCACTGGGCTTCAGTTTCCTCATCTGTAAAAGGAAAGGATTGCACTGAATGACCTGTGAAGTCTATTCTGACTTCTAGATCTATAATCCTTTGACTTTGGATTTTGTATCACAGATTGTTAAGAGTTGGAAGGGACCTTAGAAGTCATGTAGTCCAATTTTCTCAAATGAGAAAATTGAAAATTGGAGACTTTTCTGAAACTAATTTGTTTGTGTTCACACAGAAATTAAAAAAAAAAAAAAACAAAAACGAAAAAAAACAAGATTCAAGGCTCACATCCAGGGCCTTTATCAACTCAATATTATGCTTTATAATTACAATGGCCCTTTATTGCCTATTTGATCTATTCATAAAAACATAATTGTGCTTGTTTATTTTTTGCTTTTTTTTTTTTTTGTTTGGATCTCCCAGTGATTGGGAGTGAGAAGAAGAAGAAGATTCTTCAGGACATGAAAAAGGTTGAAGAGACATTGTTAGGAAAGTTTTGGAAGAATCACAGAATTTCAGAATTAGAAGTATCTTTAGCAACTACTTATCCAACCTATTACTTCCTCCCCCACCAAAAAAAAAAAAAAAAAAAAAAAACCCATTATACAATGTCTAGCAGTCGTTTTCCAATCTCTACTTGAAACTACTGCGTATTGAAACAGCCTTTTCCATTCATGGACAGCTCCAACAGTTGGATCAGTTTTGTTTTTTCTTTATTGCAAAGTAAATTTAAGCTTTTTATGACTTCTACCCAGTACTCCTATTTTTTCCTCTAGGGCCAAACTGAATAAGTCTATTTCCCCCCACATGATCATTTTTTATGTTCTTGAAAAGAATTATCATGTCTTCTCTGAGCCTTATCTTCTCCCCATTAAATATCTTCAATTGTCAACTCTCCTATGCCATCCTCCAAATACTTTTATAACTGGGGAGAAGGGAGGGATTGGCCAGTGAGTCCAGTTTTTCTGAGCACACTCAGTGTATTCTATGTAATTCTCACATGGAATTCAGGCCATACAATGGTTGTCTGTTTACTTCATGAAGAAGAGGATTCTTTTGATTAGCTGCTAACCTGAAGCAGAAAAGTTTACAAAAGGCACTAAAGAGATCATTTGGCTTTTTTTTTTCTTCAGGCTAATTTTTTTTAAGTGCAGGTAAGATTGTAAGTCTCTGGGTGGGAAGAAACTTTGGACCTTCAATTCCCCACAATAGGCATTGACATATGATCTCCAAACATGGACTTCTGTTTTTTCTTTGCATTTGATCTTGCTCTTTGGTATAGGAATCTTGCGCAAAGTCTCAACCTTGCAAACTTCATAGGATTGACAAGAAAACTTGTCAGAGGTCTAGGAGACTGAGTACATGCAAGATTTTGTGGAGAATTGATGCCAGTGAGAAATAAAATTCCCAAAGACCTATTCAACCTAGCAGAGATGTGAATTGAAGGCAGTTAGGAGTTGGTGATGCCACCTCAAAAATTTAGCTGGATGTTTTATAGAAATTGCTTCAAATTTGAGCTTACTCTCTTCAGGGGCTAAGGTAGCAAAAGAAAAAGTGTGCCCCCAGGTATTGGGGGAAAACGTTTCTGTTTTCTAGCAAATATCCCTTTGTGAAAAGCTAATTGATGACAATTGCCAAAAGAATACTGGTGCTCTAATCATTGGTGACTAAGGAAGGGGAGGACCCAACAAAATGGAGTCTTAACTTGATAATCCTGGAGAAAAATATCCCCACTCCCAACTCCCCAGGGGTATTCTTAGAACACTAAGGTAGAGGTGTGACTTTACTTAAAGATCCAACTCCTCTGTGAGAGTAGAAGTTGGAATAAGGATGCTAAGAGCTTCTAAGGACTAGACTATTGATCAATATCTCTTTTAAATTGAGAACTGATCACAATATTCCAAATGTTGTCTGAACAGGGCAGAGTATAGTAGGAGCCTTCATTTGTTCACCTGCTTATTCCCAGTTTCTATTTTTTTTAATGCAGTCTTAATAAGATGGGCTCTTGAAGGTAGGGACTGTTTAGTCTTTGTAACCCCCAATCTAACACAATGCTTATTGAATCGACTAGCTCACACAGTTATTGAATTCAAGGATCCTATAGAAATGAAGAGTAAGGATAAGGATCAATCTATCACTTAATGACCAAATGCTTATTAAATATCTACTATAAGTCAGACTTTGAAGGACTGTTACCTGCTAGAAGAGTTAGATTTATTATTTGGTCTCAGACAGTGGTTGCAGAGAGAATATTTAAGTCAGAAAAAACTTCCTAACAAATGGAATAATCAAAAGGGTGGGAACAAACTGCTCTATGTCATGGTAATTTTCTCCATAATGAAGGTCTTTGAGTAAAGATTGGGGAACCACACTTGTACTTTAATTTGTGGGAAGGCATCCCGCCCAGTTATGTGTTGGGCCAGATGGCCTCTGAATCCCCCCTAACTGTAATTCTCTATTTTTTTTTTAGTTCATTCTTGATGAGATCTAGATTTTGGGATTTCCAAATAATGAAGTTAATGGAAGGTTCGGGGTTCAGGGAACCAAATGAAGAGGTTTGGTTCCCTTAGATTCCCCCTAGGATTTTGGCACATGGCAGGAAGTTGTGGGAACTCCCTTCTGGTGGCATAGAGGTCTTTTGCAAAGGAATTTATGAACCTGAAAAGCTAGACTAGTAAAAGAAGTTTATTATTGGCATTGGGAAGTCAGCCTTTGCTATGCATGAATAGAAAGACTGAATTCCTTGGTGGCAAGGTCTGATGAAGAAGTAAAGTTTCTAGTGGAAGAATCCTGGCAGAGAAGTAAAGTTTCTAGCAGAGAAATCCCAACAAAGAGATATAACATCTTGTTAGGGAAATAGGTGAGAAAGATAAAGAGAAGGTAACGCTGAAAGAGAATATCATTTCAGCAAGTAGAGGTTGCTGCTATGTCAGGGAGAGAGAAGTTTCTTGGCATGTTAGATCCTCTGCAAGGACTGAGCCCCAAGCTGGCTCATTTTATAATTCAGACCTTGGTTATAAGCTGGGGTTTGCTCCTGATGGGAGCTGGGTGTGACGAGCTGGAATTAGAATATAGAATCTTAGAACTGAATGAGTATCTCTAGGCTGATCTTTAATTCAATGGGAAGCTTAAGCAGTAGTGAGTGCTATCAATGGGGGTGGTGCAGGTCTCTCAGAATACCAGAATTAGGTGTTTATCCCATTTCCTTTGAGTGCAGTCTTTTTCAGAGGCCAGGATTCTTTTTTTTTTTTTTTTTTTTTTTAATTTAATAGCCTTTTATTTACAGGATATATGCATGGGGTAACTTTACAGCATTAACAATTGCCAAACCTCTTGTTCCAATTTTTTACCTCTTACCCCCCGACCCCCTCCCCAGATGGCAGGATGACCAGTAGATGTTAAATATATTAAAATATAAATTAGATACACAATAAGTATACATGACCAAAACATTATTTTGCTGTAGAAAAAGAATCAGACTCTGAAATATTGTACAATTAGCTTGTGAAGGAAATCAAAATGCAGGTGTGCATAAATATAGGGATTGGGAGTTCAATGTAATGGTTTTAGTCATCTCCCAGAGTTCTTTTTCTGGGCATAGCTGGTTCAGTTCATTACTGCTCCATTGGAAATGATTTGGTTGATCTCGTTGCTGAGGATGGCCTGGTCCATCAGAACTGGTCATCATATAGTATTGTTGTTGAAGTATATAATGATCTCCTGGTCCTGCTCATTTCACTTAGCATCAGTTCATGTAAGTCTCTCCAGGCCTTTCTGAAATCATCCTGTTGGTCATTTCTTACAGAACAGTAATATTCCATAATATTCATATACCACAATTAGTGGAATAGATTAGGTTCAAGGGATAAAACAGTCAACAAATATAGCAACCTAGTCTTTGACAAACCCAAAGATCCCAGCTTTTGGGATAAGAACTTACTGTTTGATAAAAATTGCTGGGGAAATTGGAAACTAATGTGGCAGAAACTAGGCATTGATCCATACTTAACACCGTACACCAAGATAAGGTCAAAATGGGTTCATGACCTAGGCATAAAGAATGAAATTATTAATAAATTAGAGGAACACAGGATAGTTTACCTCTCAGACCTGTGGAAGGGGAAGGTCTTTATGACCAAAGAAGAACTAGAGATCATTACTGATCACAAAATAGAAAATTTCGATTATACCAAACTGAAAAGTTTTGTACAAACAAAACTAATGCAGACAAGATTAGAAGGAAGCAATAAATTGGGAAAATATTTTTACAGTCAAAGGTTCTGATAAAGGCCTCATTTCCAAAATATATAGAGAATTAACTCTAATTTATAAAAATCAAGCCATTCTCCAATTGAAAAATGGTCAAAGGATATAAACAGACAATTCTCAGATGAAGAAATTGAAACTATTTCTAGTCATATGAAAAGATGCTCCAAGTCATTATTAATCAGAGAAATGCAAATTAAGACAACTCTAAGATACTCACTACACACCTGTCAGATTGGCTAAGATGACAGGAAAAATAATGATGATTGTTGGAGGGGATGCGGAAAACTGGGACATTGATGCATTGTTGGTGGAGTTGTGAACGAATCCAACCATTTTGGAGAGTAGTTTGGAACTATGCTCAAAAGTTATCAAACTGTGCATACCTTTGATCCAGCAGTGTTACTACTGGGATTATATCCCAAAGACATTATAAAGAAGGGAAAGGGACCTGTATGAGCACAAATGTTTGTGGCAGCCCTTTTTGTAGTGGCTAAAAACTGGAAACTGAATGGATGTCCATCAGTTGGAGAATGGCTGAATAAATTGTGGTATATGAATAATACAGAGGCCAGGATTCAAGGAGACTTCCTTCTTAAAGAAGTTGTAAAGAGAGAGTTTCAGGTTCCCCACCTCGTCAATTCTCATCTTCTAAAAAGAATTGAAACTAGATCTAGATATAATTTTGTTGGGGTATAGAGATATCTCTTTTGAGGAAACTTCCACCTTCTCCATATTTTCTCCATAAAACATTGAGTGGTTAACTGATCTGAGGTGAGATTTGAACACAAGTCTTGTTAACTGACTACTGCTGTACTCTGCCCCTGATAGAGAAATCGTAAAAAAACAAAAACACAAATAGAAATATCCTTTGAGTCTAATCTCTAATTGTGATTTTTTTTTTTTTTTTTTGCACTTGATGACAAACATGGGCAGGATTAGATCCAAGAAACTTTTATTGACATAACTCAACTAGCGAGACTGATCAATGGACAGTCCTACTTCCTGTTGTTCACTTGCTTGTGTTCCTACTCAGTAGATCTCTTATATGATATATCTTGTTAATGTTGCTGTCACCCCCATGATAGTGTGAATGAGAAACAAGTATTGGAAGCTATTAGCCCCTGCAATCATTACCTACCAACCTTTTATTTATAAGAAAACTGAGGTCTGAAGAGGCTTAATGATGCTGAAGGTCACCAGGTAATGTGTAAGAGACTGAATTTGAACCCAAGTTGGTGGGGCATTCAACGTGGAGAAAGGATAGGCAATTTCATGATCTCTAAGTGAAGGAGCTGCTGGAGGGAATCCACAGAGACTCTCTCAAACTGGTATGGGTGGAAAAACTAGGCAGGTAACTAGGTAGCCTTTTCTCATTTTAGAAAAGGCAACCTAAATAACTGACTCAAGAATATTTAATTTTTTAAAAATTAAAAAGCTAGTCTATATACATTATTTCACCCATAGCTCTCAGGAACCTTTGAAGCAAAGGCTATTATTTTTTTAATTTTACATAGGAGGAGACTTGCTCAGAGGGATAAGTGATTGACCCACCCTGAAGTCTGCGGATTTATATTTGTTCTTTCTCATCTTGAAAGTAGCTCTCTGTCCACTCTGCCAAAATGCCTCCCACAGCCAAGCTGCAGAAGCCCCAGCATCAGGCAGCATATTTGAGAGATGGCAACTGAAGTTGAGGTCAAAGACCTTGCAGAAAGGGGTCATGGTAGGGAGAGAGAAGGGAGGGAGACTTTTCATATGTCAGGCTTCTATGATTCTGAGCTAAAGGGGCTTTGGAAATCAGCTTGTCTAAGACTCTCACTTCATAGTTTTGTAGTTCAGTCTCACATCTCAGAAATCATTGACTTTCTGGCAATGACAGTTGCTATATGGATGATTCCTGAGGAGCATTTGCATCAGTTATATCTGGGGCCGAGATTTTTCCTTCTCATTTATGCCTTTTAAGATCCTAATGTCCTTTGGAGGCTCTGCTCTGGGAGGTCCCTCATGCAGGAAGCCATCCCTGATGACTCCCACCGCTTTCACTCAGTTACCTTGCCACCCACCACTCTGTCTTTGCAGGTTGCCTTATCTTTCTTGACTAATATAAACCACTAAAGGTCAAAGACATATTTTATTTTGTCTTTTTCCCTCAGTTCCAGCATAGGGACTAATAAGTCATTATTTGTTGTTGTTCAGTTGTGTATGATTCCTCATGATCCCATTTGGGGTTTTCTTGGCAGTGATATTGGAATGGTTTGCCATTTTCTTCTCCAGCTTATTTTACAGATGAGGAAACTAAGGCAAACAGTTAATTGATTTTGTGTCCACAGCCCATTCATTGCATTTAGTCAGCAGAGCCAAACTTGTATATAGATTTGAAGAGGGGATGGTCCCCTAGAGCACAAAGAAAGGCCATGTAGAATTGTGGAATGATGGATGGCCTCGTTATTTAGAGGCCTTGGTTTGAAATCTTCTGTCACCTAGTGATCATGAGCAAGTCTATTAGACTGATCCTTCAGATATATGTTTTTAGTACCCAACTACATATATGCATTGGTTCGAATGTAAGATTATCCAAGGTTTGGTTTCTGATTGTTTAGCATTCATTTTTATGTGCTTAGGATGTAGTTAATTAATCAGTCATCTAGTCGATAAAGAAAAAGTAATGAGCAATTATAAAGTGACTATTTTTAGGATGGAATGTAAGTACTTTACAAATATTATCTCAATTGATTTTCACAAAAACCCTGGGAAGGTGTTATTATCCCCAGTTGAGGAAACTGAGTCAGACAGCAGAGATGAAATGACCTGCTCAGAGTCATGTAGCTCATAAGTAACCAAGGTTGGGCTCAGGTGGTCTTCATTCCTGGTGCAGTGCTCCATTCCCTGAAACACCTTAGCTGCAATGAATAAGCATCTACTAAGTGATAGGGCAACCAGGTGGTATAGTGTAGTGGATAAACCACTGAGTCTGGAGTCAAGGAAGGTTTGGGTTCAAATATGACTTCAGATATTTACTAGCTGCATAATGCTGGACAAGTCACAACTTCTTTTTGCCTCAATTCCTCATCTGTAAAATGGAGGACACACTTGGGAAGCAAATAGCAAACCCTGCTGGTATCTTTGCCAAGAAAATGCCTATAGGATTATGTTGAGTCGGGCACAATTGAATTACTGAACAATGTATATGTCAGACACTGTACTAGGGAAGATAAGGAATAAGAAAGGCAGTCTCTACCCTCAAGAAACTCACAATCTAATGAATTATACAACAAAATACAATTTGTAAAAACAATATGTATAAAAGATAAATTGGAGATAATTTATCAGAGGGCAGGCATTAGCATTAGGGATGTGCAGAATAAATACTTATTGATTAATTAATTGAAGGAAGTAATAACCACTTTCTCCCTGAGAAAAAGCTTTGCTAGTATTAAAGCAAAGTCTCGCCAGCTGGTCAGTGATGCCAAGCTACCCTTTAAGCTTAGAAACTGAGTAACATAATCGTGTGAGCTTGTTCATCATTTTTAACATTTATTTTTAACACACATTGCTTTATGAATCATGTTGGGAGGAAAAAAAATCAGAGCAAAAGGGAAAAAAATGGGAAAGATAAAAAAACAGAAAAAAAGAAGTGAACACAGCACGTGTTGATTTACATTCAGTCTCTTTAGTTCTTTTTCTGGATGCAGCTGGTATTTTCTGCCCAAAGTTTATTGGGATTGCTTTAAATCACTGAACCACTGAGAAGAACCAAGTCTTTCATAATCAATCATCATACATTCTTGCTGTTATTGTATATAATATATTCCTGGTTCTGCTTGTTTCACTCAGCATCAGTTTATGTAAATCTTTCCAGGTTCTTCTAAAATCATTTTGTTCATCATTTTTAAATAAAACAATATTGCATTATCTTTATGTACTACAGTTTGTTCAGCCATTCCTCAATTGATGGATATCTACTCATTTTCCAATTCTTTGCTACCACAAAAGAGCTGCTATAAACATTTTTGCACATGTTGGTCCTTTTCCCTCCTTTAGGATTTCCAGTAATGACACTGCTGGGTCAAAAGGTATGCATAGTTTTATAGTCCTTTGGGTATGGTTCCAGAATGGTTGGATCAGTTCACAACTCCACCAGCTTGTTCATCATTGTTGCCTTAAGACCTTTCTGGTCTGCAGCTAATTCTTCATTTGTCAGCTCCTGGGTTTGCTCCTGCAGGATGCCAGAAACACCTTCTCCTCTTACATGCTTGAACCCTTTGCTTCTGATGGTGTGTGTTAAATGAGTGAATGCTTCAACATTCTGTCTCACTGCTTCACCAATACCTTTATTTTCTCACTAAGTCACATCACTGACTTTATACATTTGGGCTTACAACACAAAGGACTTGCACCATACTTTGGGGGCATACAACATGAATTTTAAAAGCAAACAAATGAAAAATGAATGCACAAAGAACTGTTAACTGTGCAATGCTAGGGTGAACAAGACCAGTGATGTGTCTAATATGATCCACAAACTTGCACATAAGGTGCCTCATTTTTCCTCTACTGCAAATAATCACAGATGTGCCCAATTGCTAATGTGAAAGTGAAAATGAAGTTACTGATAAAATGGGAATGCTTGAACTTCTAAAAATTAAACACAGAAGATAAGGATTAATTGTATCATCACCCACTGAGAAAAATTTCAGGATTCTAGTGGTGAAGGAATCATAAAAGGCTATATAATGTAGACCTGTATAGTAAGAGGTTAATAAATATTTGTTTATTGGTTGATTCAGGCAGACAATAGTCTTGCCCATTCACTACAGGAGATTGTCCATTCTTAGAATATTATGGTCAAATGCAGCACTTTCCATTTATAAAAAGGTGGGGAGTGGGGAGAACTGCTTCTGTGATTTCATTAGTATAGGGAACTTCCAGCCAAGAAACTCCTTCTCCCTATGTCCTTCCCAACTTGGTATCTTCGAGTCAGACTCTGGGGGCATTGAGAGGGTAGAGACTTATCCAAGATCACATAGCTAGTATATGTGAGCATTTCTATCTGAATTCAGGTTTTCCTCTTTTCAAGGCTCATTGTCCAGCTGCTAGACACTTAATAAATGTTTGTGGAATTTAATTAAATAAGCAATCAATGATCAAAACTTAGAAAAATCCAATAGCCTAAGATCTACTGTTTCTCATCCTGTCCACCTTGTTAAGACCTTGCCATAAGACGTGTGTCTGTGTGTGTGTGTGTGTGTGTGTGTGTGTATACGTACTCTCCCTCCCTCCCAGTGAATCAGTCTCTAAGGAACCTATGAAATGAAGCTCGTGCAGTCAAACCAGAAAGAGTGCTGGTGTCTTTAAGGGGGAAAAAAGGCAGCATCCAATAAATTATGACCAGCTGACTCCTGTTTTCATTCTGAAGAGGAGCAGTACGACCCAGTTTACAACCTCTAGGATTATGATGGTGCAGATGCTATCATCTTAATTGGAAAACCAGGCCTGCCGCCAACTGGGCTGTGTTATAATGGAAGCCCCCGTGATATTATGCTTATTGTTATTATTTTTAGAAATCTTTCTCTTTGACACGGCTTGCTCCAAATTGCTTAGTGAAGGCTATTAGGCTCCTGCCCGCTGCTTATTCCTTCCTCCTTATTAAAATCAGATTGTGGGAACCCAAAGGCAATGGCAGTGGCTGTGGGGAGGGAGGGTGACAGCTGCTTCTTCCAGGCACCTCTCTCTCTCTCTTTCTGTGGGTGGCTAGAAAAGAAGGAGATTAGAAAGAGGGGGGCATCCATCCTTGCTGAGACCTACCTCTCTGAATTCCCTGAGTTCTGAGGCTGTTGTTGAGTGAAACCCCGAGTTTTTGCTTTTCTTTGTGTCCCCACTGCTTACCACGATACCCGGCACATAGTAGATACTTAATAAATACTTGTTCACTGATGAGCTTAGATTTAGGGCTGGAAAGGGCATAGTGATTTCTGGGTACATGCTATGTGTCATCTTCCTGTGATAGACTGTAAGCTTCTTGAGAGTAAGACTGCATCAGTCAGGATTATAGATTTAGATCTGAAAGTGACCTGAGCAGTCCTGAGGTCCAACTACTTCGTGTCACAGATGAGGAAACAGAAGCCCAGAAAAAGGCAGCAATTGCTTTATCTTTGTCTTTTTATCTCAAGTTCTTTCTATTGTGCTTCGAAATAACAGGTGATTAATACATTTTTAAATGAATTTTAAAAAATGTGACCTGTATGAATGTATTATTTTGATTGTGGTGTATGAGACCAAGTGGTTATCAGTTCAGACACATGCAATCACAGATTTTTTGAACTGAAAAGGATCTTAGACCACATTGTTTTCATTTTACAGATGGGTAAACTGAGGCCTAGAGAGCTAATTAACACCCAACTTGGGACAAGAACTTCAGTTAAGTATTCTTGATTCATTTCCCTCACCTTTTTCAATGTTCTCCAAGTTTTAAATAATGAAACAATTTGACATATTTACTTATATGAAATAGGAATGGATGGAGTCAGATATACTTTAAAGTGGTTCTTAACCTGTTGGACTAGGAAATCAGCTCTTTAATTTTATTAAATTTGAACTGAACTTTAGCATTTCCATTGATTACGAATGTAGGTGGTAAAGTAGGCTGCTGAGAAGAGCTATGTGTATTTCACCAGATTGCCAAAGAGTTCTCTACCAAGTCTTGGTTCTTCTGAGCTGATTTTCCATTTATGCTTTATGTATAATTTTTTATGTTCTGTCTTCCCATTACAATATGAGCTCCTTGAGAGCAAGACTAAGCTTATGCCTTTTTTTATCTTTCCAGTGCTTAGCACTGTATCTGGAACATAGTAGGTACTTAATAAATATTTATTGACTGTCAGACTTCCCCATTTAGGCTTAAAGGATCACAGATTTAGGGCTGGAAGGAACTTCTGAAGATAAAGAATAATAGGTATGGAGATGAGCCATTGTCCAATCTCCTTATTTTATTGATGAGGAAGCCAACGGCCAGAGATGGTACTGACTTCTCCAAAGCCACAGAGCAAATAAAAAGAGCTTAGATTTAAATTCCCAATTTACATTTCTCCCATTGCATGTCCTCTGATGTGAGTTTCATCATCTGTCAAATTAGAGAGTTGGAGATTTCTCTAAAGTCCTTCCCATCTCAGAATCCTATGATCTAATTTGCTCTGATCCAGAGTTAAAATAAGTCACATGTCTACCTCAAGCAAAGATTAAAATTTCTGCTTCTGCTTGTGAATGGTACATTCAGTGGCTCTTGATGCCTTCTCTGCCATCCATGAAATGTGACAAAATAAATACTTACATGAAATGCAGAGCAAATATATTAAATACTTATTAAAATACCATTAAAATGTATTCCTCAAGTCCATTCGTAATATTATTATTATTGTACTTATTATTATTAATATATCTGAGTATGTTATATTTTGTCCATGTTTAAGATCTGTTTTCAAAATTGTTGCAAATTCTTGATTTAGTTAAATAAAATGCAGGGTATGAAAAAATAGTTTGGCTTCTATTATTGGAAGAAGTAGAAGTAGTCTATTATTATTATGTTTTATCTTTGTATTCCCAGTTGCTGGCACATAGGAGTCACTTCATAAATGCCCAGTGGATTGACTTGGGCCAGATTCTGTATTGTCCTTAGGTGATAACCTGCTTTGTCCAGTCTCCTCTCAGTTCCATTATAATCCCCCCTGCCCACCAAGTCAGGGTTGTTGCAGGAGAGCAAATGAGATCACATATGCAAATGTAGATCAGAGGAGCCTTCCTGCCTGCTAGTGCCAGGCTCCTGGAGCTCATCAAATCATGGCTTTGGGTGAACAGCTTTTGAATGCCACCTGTGAGCATGATGAGGCGCTGGAACAGCCCCACCAGCACTCTCAAGAGCCACAGAGAGCAATCTATGGCCCTCGTTGCTCTGATGAATTACTAAGCCCCATCGTACCCGGGCCTGAACAGTACTAGGGGTAATTTGAAATCACCACTATTCTAAAGCAGCCACCAGGCAAGGGTTGAGGTAGGAACCTGCTCACCTGACTACTTTAACTCTACCCATACCCGTTGGCCCTGGGAAAGACATTCTGATTCTTGTTCATAAGGTTTCAGGCTTATAGCACTAAAACTGGAAAGAATTCCAAAGGTCTTCCAGTGCAGTGCCCTCATATTATTGATGAGGAAACTGAAGTGCAAAGAGATTAATGACTTACTCAAAGTCATAGAGATAATAAGCTGTAGGGTTGAAGTCCAGAGCTTCTGCCTACCAAGTCAATGTTCTTTCTACTCATTTCAGAGCCCACATTTTTTTTAATCTTCTCTATTTTTAAATTGTATTTTATTTTTAATTTGCAGACTAAAACAATTATTTCATACCATATAATAATAATAATAAAATGATTGCACATAACTCTTTCCACTAAGCTCCAGTAATTATCACCCCAGAACAGTGGATGGAATGAATGCTGAAAGATCTGGCCTCAATTCTTGGTTCTATCACTTACTACCTGTTTGAGAAGGGGAAGTTATTTAAATTTTCAACATCTCTGTTTCTTCTTCTATAATGTGAAGAGGTTGGACTAGATTGCTTTTGAGGTTCCTTGCTTTGTTCTAGGTACCATCCTTTGTATTGATATTGGAAGTTAATATGACCACAAGTTGTATATATCATGGGTTCACGTGAAGAGGTAGAGATAGAGTCACAGAGAAGGCTTCTGTTGTCCATTTCAACTTCATTGGTAGAGATAATGATGCAGAAAGCATATTTATTTTTATCCCCCTTGATAAGGATTTACACAGATGTAAACTTGAGCCTTTATTGTATCATGGTGTAGTAGGAAAAACTCTGGACTCTATAGACTTTGAAAAATCTTATCAAGGGCAACAACCACAAAAAGAAACTAACTGTTCAGAAAATTTCATAGACGTATCATATGTAGTTGCAAAAGAAAAAAATTGGTGGGGGTAGATCCTATGACCTACTGTTCAGTGATAGGGGATAAATGAAATGGGATACATTAATGCAATGTAATATCATTAGGACTAATGAGTATGAGAAGGCAAAGAAACCCAGAAATACCTTTATGAAATAATGCAAAGGGAAAAAAAGGATAAATATGCAGTATACACTCACAGCAACCATATATATATATAATATATTATATATATATATATATATATATATATATATATATATATATGAAATTGTAGTTACTAATGGACAGAAAATACTGATGGGGACTTCAAAGAGACTGAAATTTTGTTAGGATACTTTATGCATTGAATTAATTAAGATGCACATAATTACTAAAAAAAAAAAGCTAGCTGGTTATATTGCTATTCAACTTTGGGCTTTTAATTTAAAATTATTTTTACAAGAAAAATGGGAATGAGGAGACATGATATCCCCTCTTTGAGCTTCATCACAAAATGAGAGAAATGGAAAGAATGATAGGAGTAGAACTGGAAGAACTGGATTCATATCCTGGCTATGTGATCCTGTCCAAGTTCCTTTCCTTCTTTTGGTTTCTTAATCTCTCAAATGAGGCAGTTAGATTAGGTGATTTCTAAGGTTTATTTCAATTCTGAATCTATGATCTCATGAACCCTGGGATTAGACTGAATCATTGGATTATAGATTTTGAGTTGGAAAAGATGCTGGAGATAATTGAGTCCAAATCCTCATTTTATAGATGAGGAATTTGAGAGTTGGCTGGATTAAGTATCATAATCAAAGTAATAGAGGTAACAAGTAGCAAAGCTAGGCTTCCAACTAAAATCCTTTCTTTTGGATCTTTGGGAGATTTTGGATCTTTGGTCCTCCTAGAATGACCCCATTTCAAGTTATTTGCTTATTTTCCCTTTTAGATTCTAGCCTTCATCTGTGCTTTGTTACTTGGAAGAAAGTTCATCAATGTTGATCTGAGAGATAAATCTCTGAGAGATAGGGAATTCTCTTTCCCTCTCCCTCTCCCTCTCTCTCCCTCTCTATTTATTTATTTATTTTTGGTAGCAGTGATGGTGTTGTGGGGTGGGTGGGAGGGTGAAGGGATGGAGATGGGGAAAGGATTGAGCTAGGGGTCCCAGAATAGGGGAAGGAAAGTAGCTTTTATTCTGCCAAAATAGGTTGAGCTTTCTTTCCTGATTTCAAGCCCCCATTTTCCAGTGTGTACATTCAGAGAGCAATCTGTCCTAGAGCCAACCAATTTCTCCTTTTGCCTGTGAGATGGTGCCAAGTAAATCAAGCTCCAGCATATCAGTCCCCTTCACAAGATGCCCGACATCTGTGACTGCTGCAGAGTTGCCAACCTGGGCTTTGTGAGCCTTGGAAGCTGCAAGATGGCTGCCTTTCCATGCTCTTATCTGGATGATGATGAACTGATAAATTATTACAAGAAAATTCCCCTTCCCCTTACTTTAGCTATTCAGAAGAAGAGACAAAAGTCTGTGGATAGGTAGGGGGAAAATCACCCTGTAGATTAAAAAATCACACTTCTGCTTGCTTCAATGCAAGGCCAAGGTGAGGTGAGAATAGTGTTTTTGTTATTAACTGGGGGAAGATATGTTAAATTTAAAATGTTTGAAATGAGCCTTTAAAAGGTTCCTCCATCTTGAAGCCCTGGAAAGACTAGGGTGAATTTGTTTTTTAAATCAATCACTCAATGGAAGTTTTAAAATCAAATATTCTTTCTTAGCAAGAACTCTTTGTTGAATACCTTCAGCTATGTCACCTGGGCCCAGTGACCAGGTTCTGCAGCTCTCTGGATTATGATAATTACACATCTGTCCACTTGACTATGATTGGAGCTTATGTTGAACTGGGAGAGCAGATGAATGGGGAAGGAAGAGAAGGAAAGGAGAGAAAGTAAAAAAAAAATGGATTCTTAGGGAAGCTACAAATGCTCTTCTGTCAGCATGCAACCTTGCTCTTGTTAGTCTGGAGGACTGCCTGTTGTCAAAAGGCATCATTCTGGAACCCTGAGCTAATCTTTAGAATTCAGGGGGTGCAATTGTTCTCTTCAGTGATCCTTCTCCCTGAGAGAAAAAGGAAATGGAATGGAAACTGAGAAAGGACAGACTAGCATCTCAAATATATTCAAATACTGCAGGTAGGGGTAGGTGCAGATAATGTTGGAGAGCCCATTACAGAGAACACTTTAAATCCAGTATAAAGGGGGTAATTTTGACCCTTTAAATCCTGAGTCACCCAAATCTCCGTAATCATTTTTCTTCAAAGGGATAAAAATGAACCACAGGTAACCAGACCCAGAAGCAGCTCTCAGTCTTTTCAACAAGTTGTTAATGGACATAACAACATCCCCTCAGAGCTGGGCAGGAGAGTACATCCTCTACAGAAGAAATGTGTGCTCATCCCTGGTATGATAGGAAGCATTGTAAACTTAGTGGCAGAGACAGTATCAGATGGTCATCTCTCTTGTCTTTTTAAGAATCCTAAGTTCATAAATTTAGGACGGAAGTCCAACCCTCTTTCATTCTATAGAAAGGGAAATGAACCTACAAAATTAAAATGACTGTCCTGAAATCATCAGAAGTAGGATTTGAATCCAGGCCCTGTGACTCCAGGGCCAGAGTTCTTTCTATAATCCCATGACTTGACTATAAACAGGTGGCTTTAAACTTTCAAATAGTCTCATTCTGGGATCATCTCATTCAATTCCCTTATTTTGTAGATAAAGCTGAGGATAGAAGATGTTATCATATCTCTTACCCTCATGCCCATTCCCCTTTCTCAGAATATAGTTGATTTTTTAAAAGGATGTCCCATTTTTAGTATCTCTAAATAAATAGGTTTCCTTTCTTTTCTCTGCTCACTCCTGCCTACTACATGAACACAGGCTATTCTGTGGAGGGCCTGTAATTGAGGTGTCATTCCTGATTTTTCTAAAGCTTTTGAAAGTAAGACTGAACAAAATTGATGGGCTAGTGAGCCCATCCTGAAAATTACCTCCTAGAAATGCAAATTAAAACAATTCTAAGGTAGTACCTCATACCTCTTAGATTGGCTAATAGGCTAGAAGAGGGAAATGACAAATGTTGGAGGGAATGTGGGTAAAATGAGACATTAATACATTATTAGTGAAGTTGTGACCTGATTCAACCATTCTGCAAAGCAGTTTGGAACTATGTCCAAAGGGCTATAATTTTGTGTACCTTTTGACTTAAAAGGTACCTAACAATATCACTATTAGATCTGCATCAGAAATAGATTTAAAAAAACAGAAAGGAAAAGGACCTTTATGAAAACATTTATAGTAGCTCTTTTGTGGGGACAAAGGCTTGGAAACTGAGGAAATGCCCATTAATTGGGCAGTGACTGAACAAATCATGGCATGTGATTGTGATGGAATATTACTGAGCTATAATAAAGGATGAACAGGATCCTCTCAGAAAAACCTGGAAAGACATACAGAAGCTGATGCAAAGTGACATGTATTGTGTACAAAGTAACAGCAATATTGTATGATGATCAGCTGTGAATGACTTAGCTATTCTCAGCAATACAATGGTCTAAGACAATTCTGAAGGACTCACGATGAAAAATGTTATCCATCCCTAGAGAAAGAATTGATGATGTCTGAATACAGATTCAAACATACTATTTTTTACAAAAAAATAAAGAAAAGAAAAAGAAAAAAGAAAATTACTTCCTAGTAAATCAGCTGGGATCGATTTTGTCTTGGGAAGGACCTGGTGTGCATTGAAACTATAGTGGGAAATGGGGCTGTTTTTCTCTAGGCAGAAAACATGTGTGCAGAATGGTGGGTAGTTGATATGATTATCTGATAGATCTGGGCATGAAGATGTCACAGAGTCCTTCCATAAAGGTGCTTTCAGGATGGATCCGGAGCTGCCTCTGGGTTCTGATCTTACTTAGATTCTTTCTGGCAGAGTGCTGGGAAGCCAATGGGCTAAGTTCCAGCCTTGAACTCCTTCTAGCAGCGCTGGGGCAAATTCCTCCTCCTGGAGACACCGGGAACCCTGTGACTTCATGATCAGCTCCCAGGACAAAAGCAGGGAGGGAAAGCTGACGGCATAGTGGGCAAATGTCTTGAATTATTTTCCAAATATTTGGGGTTCAACAAAGACCAGAACACATTTTGTCCCCAGCACTCTTTCCCTTAATTTGTAAACCCATATGTTTCATGGGAAATGTAATCCGTAAGCCTGGGATCCGTTTACAATTAGCTCATCAAGATGCTGTTTTGTAACAACCTTTTGATGTCCAATGAGCCTTCTAAGCCCCTTATGCTTTCCTCCCTTTGAACTGGGACAGCATGTTTTGCCAGAAGTCAATGAAACTCGAAGGCAGAACAGAATGGTTTAATTCCCTTCTCTGCTCCAGGACGGAGGAAGTTCAAACATATTTTAAATGGATTGTGATCTTCTAGACAAGGTGAATTTAGTCTATGCTAGGGTAGCTGGGACAAGGACACGCTTGTGGATACTGGTAGTGTATAGAAGACCAACATGAGGAAATCTTTTTGCTTCCTTCTTGAGATTGGTAGGTCCCTCTACCAAAAAGATGTGGATCATGTCCCTCTTCTATAGGACCTAGAAGGAATGGGAGACCATTGGAGATGTAGATCTTAGCTCCTTTTCGAGGCTCTTAGGGGCACTCTTCCAATCTACTTATTTTACTAACTTTTTTTCTGATTTTATAGAGGAAACTATGCTGGATTTAGAGTCAGGGAGATCTGGATTTTACTCCTACCCCTGATGTATTCTATCTATCTATATTATTGTGGGCACATCATTTAACTTTTCTGAACCTCAGTTTCCTCATCTGTAAAAAAAGAAATAGTAATTAATTTCTACCTCACAGAGTTATAGTGATATTCAAATGAGATAACATATTAAAGTGCTTTGCAAATTCTAAAATGCTATATTCATCGTCCTCATTTCCTTTGTACACTCCACTTTTGCCAAACCAATCTCTTCATTGTCTCTCACATGTGTCTCTTCCCCATGTTTGTGCTTTTGCTCATGTTGTTTCTCTCACCTGAAGCCCCTTTATTTTGTCTTTTGCCTTTCTAGAGCCTATCTATCTATGGTAGAAACAACAACTCCAGAAGCTGGGAGGTTCTTGCCATGTAGGCTAAACTAGTTATTCAACATCTAATAAAGTTTATGCTACAAAATCTAGGTTATTTTTTCCTTAAAAGACAAATGGCATCATTGTGACTGGTGCAGGGGTTTCAGACTTAAAATGGTGACATGCAATTATTTTTGGTTTATTTAAGGTACCAAAAAAAATCCTGCTTTTGAAGTCTGTGCTCCCTGAGGTTCATAGATCCTTTGCTACCGATTGAGTCACCATCCCAGATGTTTTGCCATTGCAAATGCAGAAGCAAAAGGAACTGTGTCCAACCGAGTCAAAGTTGGTACCTTTGCTGACTATGCTTTCCACGCTATTGTTAGGTAAACTACTTTTGTTATGGTTTACAAGTAACTCATTTTAAGTCTCACTTTAAATCCCTAAATAGGCCTGCATTAAGTCTGGCCTGGAATATTATCTTCCAAGGTCCCACTGAAGTTCCATTTCCTTTATAAACCCTTCTCTGAAGGACTTTAGACCAAATTGTTCCCTTTATTTTCTGAGCTCCTGCACCGATTTGTCCACATAATTCAGAAGTTGTTATGATATCAGTCACTTCATGCATATTAGCTCTGTCTCCATTGCTAAACTATATACCCTGGAAGGAGGGTTCACTTCTCATACTCTTGTATCTTTCCTGCACAGCACTTAGCACAGGGCTAGGTACAATATGGCCTCCCATGTTTCCATGCCTACACATGCATCAATAAAAGAGTGAGTGATATATTGTGGTGGGGAGAGGGGTATAAAGGATTATGGATATGCCATTATCTTTGAAAAAAGGAATGAGAGTGCTTAGAGAGAGTCTCAAAACTCCACAGATGGTCTTGCAGCTGAAAAAGGGAGTCCATTCATTAAAGCAATTTATTCATTTGCATTTACTGGATTTACATGGATGGTAATAAACATTTATATGGCACCTACTATGTGCTAATCACTTTACAAATATTATCTCATTTCATTCTCACAAAAATGCTGCAAAATACGTACTATTATTATTTTCATTTTACAGTTGTAGAATCCAATGTACACAGAAGTAAAATGACTTATCCAAGGTCTCAGAGACAGTAACTATCTGAGACTGGAGTTGAAATCTGGTCTTCCTGACTCCAGGCCTAGTGCTCTATCCATTGTGACACTTAGGTGCCCCATAACACCTATTCATCAAACATCTACCATGGGCTTTAGCATCTGCTAGGTGCTAAAGATAGAAGATTAAAAGAAATACAGTTTGCACTCTCAAAGAGTTTATATCTTACTCGTTATGCACCATATAGGCAGGGCACAACCAACTAGGTTCTAAATGTAGCTTTTCTTGCATCAATTCTCAAGGCATAGGTGTTACTCCCAAGTCTAGTGCTTGTCTTGGTCTTTCTTCCTTTGTTCTCACTCACAATTGTAGCCACTGAAAACATCCCAAACTTACTCCTTATGCCTCCTGTTCCCCATCTGGAGTCCATTATTCCTTTAGAACACTGTGGCAGAAACATTAATAGCAGCAGCAATGGCTTGGTTTTCCATTCTCCCAAGTATAGGAGCATGGGTACATGAGAGGTGTTCAGTCAATAAGACTGTTCACAGAGTTGAGTAAGATATATAATAAGGCAGGCCAGTAGGAAGGGGCAAGGAGCAGCTTATTGAAAGCTCCAGGGAAAATGGCATCAGAGCAACTATTCTAGGTTGGCTTGAATTAAAAAAAAAAAACAGGAAAACTAAGGCTAGGAAGGTATCCAGGACTATTTGGCCAGATGGCAGAAGACTTTGCCAGGCTAATGAGTTTGGATTTTATTGTATTGAAAATGGGAGGTACTGGAAGTTCTTGATCAGGGCATATCTGTGAGTAGAGCTATACCCATTTCAGAGCTTCTGCATCATGGATCTCATAGATATTTCTGATACTGGCTTTAAATTGCCTTTCCATGATCTGGCCTAAGAAACAGGAGTAAACTGAATCTGAGTTAGAGTCTTTGTCACCTTCAATAGTCCTATAAGTTCTTTATTGTTATATCACTAAGGCAGTCTCTCTCTCTCTCTCTCTCTCTCTCTCTCTCTCTCTCTCTCTCTTTAAATAGATTGATATCTTTTGGTTTTGCATCATCAAAATTTCCTTTTGTGTTACCTTTCCCCTAAAGAATTATCTTATATGATAAACAATTTTTTTAAAGAAAAGCAGAGGAAGAAGAAAAAAATTAGCAAAGCACCCCCAACCCAACCAAATGAGGGTCTCTACAGTTAACTATTGTTGTTCAGTCACATTTAGTCACATTTAGTCCAGTTAGATACTGGAGTAGTTTACTGTTTCCTTCTCCAAGAGTTAGCTGGATAATCTCTTCTTGGAGGTCTTCAAATGGAAAATGGGAAACAACACTTATTGGGCATGTTAGAGAGACAGAGAGAGATGGAAAGACAGATAGATACACAGAAAGAGAGAGACTTCTTTTCATGTCTGAGTTAGGCTGTTAATAAGGGCTCTTTCAAAGCTAAAAATTCTATGATTCTGTGATTTTCGATGAACAAATTCAAATTTACCTGTCATAGTCAATGATGAATACCCGTTACTGCATATAGCAAGGAAGGACACAATAAATGAATAAATATCATTCAAGAGAGATCAACAAAATATCATATCATCTGTTGCTTATGCCTAAATCCCTAATGTCCCACTGCAAAATTCGATGCATAAAGTTCAAACATACTTGTGAAAAATCCAAACACACATTTATGTATTCACAGGCACTGATGACTTTAGTGTCAACAGTGAATTCTGTGCCTCTGTTAATTGTTTTTTCAACCCTTTTCTATTTGAAGCAAATTGTGTTTATAGGATTCTAATTCCTGATTTGTTCACTATTCTTTCTTGCTAGTTATTCTAATTTCGTTTCCTTTGTTTCTGTCTCTGCCTTTCTGTCTTGGTGTGCATCTCTGTATCTCTTTGTGCCTCAATTTCTCTTAGTTTCTTGGTTTTTTTTTTCTTTCTCCCTCCCCTTCCTTGCCTCAGCCCTGCCTCCAAAAAAATCCTGGTCTCTTTTCTTAACCCCCTCCCCCATGAGTCCCACCCCTCCACCCCCAAGAATGAGTGGCCTTGTTTGTTTGAAAGTTTGGAATGTGTGTGTCCTCCATTGTGCTGCACCTGTGTCATGGAGGTCCAGGGCTGGTTTCCAGGTCTAGGATTGCAGGGATGAGAGAGGGTTTGTGTCTGGAAGGAAGTGGATGGAAGCCAGCCGGAGCTCTGCTCATCTCCACAGCCAGGTTATGGCAGAATGAATAGCTAACTAGCTTTTGTCTCTATCAAGTGGTCTTTTATGTGGAGAGATAACGAAGGACAATTAATATGGCAATTGGGAGTAGCATTCGATGCCCTGGCAATTTCTCTGCCTTATAATTAACAAACAATCAGGGTTTTAGCAGTTCCCGCTTAAATGCACAGTTAGGCACTACAAGCCTGAACACTGCTGGCAGAAAGTGGGCATTGGTGCCAAGGGGGCAAAGGGACGAGAGGAAAGAGGTAAAATTCCTGACCCAAGATGGCACTCCTGGGAATGGACGTGGGTTCTAAGATGAACTGCCTGAATAAGCAGGAACAGAATGAGCGGGAGAGGACACCAGATGCCATTGCTGGTGGAATAGCTCCCGCAATCTAGCATCTGGTCCTTGCTGTTGGCATGAGTCTATTCAATTCAACACCTTGGCATGACTGCCCTGTGCGCCATCCAGTTCCACCCCTGTGACCACAACTTGGCTCTGATTTGGAACCCTGTGCCTGAAGGCAATGAAAATCTGGAATGGCAGATTGAGGAAGCAGGGTAGATTGGAAAGAATGCTGGAATGGGAGTCTAGAGACCTGAGTTCTAGTCCTGATTCTGCTATCAACTTGCTGCAAGACTTTGGACAGCTCATTTAAGCTCTTTGGTTCTTGTATGAAATGATAATGATTTCCTGTGAATCTTAAAAGAATATTATGACAATCAAATAATGGTTATGAATCTCTGGTTCTTTCATATATATTTTACAAAAAAGGAAACTGAAGCTCAAAAAATTCAATTCAGTTAAATAAATATTTATTTTAAACCCTACTATGTGCTGATCATATAGGCATTAGAGATAAAAAGACAAAAATTACATCTCTATGTTCAAAGAGGACAGATAGATAGTACAATAGATAAAGTATTTGGAGTCAGGAAAACTTATCTTCATAAATTCAGATTCAACCACAGACACTTACTAAGCTATTTGACCCTAGACAGGTCACTTACCTGTTTACCTAAGTTTCTTCTTCTGTAAAATGAGCCCAGAGGGAAATGATAAGTCCACCTCCAGTATTTTTCCCAAGTTTGTAGATAATAGATACAACATGGATACAAAATTACAAATAAAAAGTATATACAAAATGACATAAAGTGATTTTAAGGATTGTCTGTGCAAAGAATATGAGAAAGGAGAACTAATGCTTTGTCTGAGGGATAGCCAGCAAGCCGGTTTTAAAGGAAGTGAGAGTCCATGAAGGGAATGATGGTTTCTGTAAGACCATAAAAGTAGCTGGGAGCCAGTTGAGAAGGGCATAAAGTACCAGATCTGGGATTTTGCATTTTGTCTTGAATGTGATAGGACGGAATATTGTTTTAAGAATGTTGATTTGATATTAAATGCCTAAAGAATTACATTACCGTCCCAACGCCATCGAGCTGGTAAGGGCCAGAGTCAGAATCACAGCCCCATCACTGTGTATCACATCACTCAAACCAGAATCCTTTACTATCTCTTATGTATCTGGAATTTGATTCTAAGTGTTGCTCCCAATGAGATCAGAAATGGAGGCAGTTATTAGTTTTCTCAAAGACCCTTCAATATGGTGGGGGTTTTTTTGTTTCTTTGTTTTGTTTAATCTTTAGTTTTCATATATCCTATAGAGTTTAAAGGGTGTTGACAGCTTACTGGGGAAAGGGAAGACATGAAGGCTGTCTATGACTAAAACTAATTGTGGGTCAGTGTATTATGCACTTATAAAACCAATTAGGATTTTCTAAACACACATTTATCTGCATTTTGGTCATATCTCCTATACCAGACTCTGTCTTCAAGTAGTATTTTTTAATAGTATTTTATTTTTCCAAGAAAAGATAGTTTTCAACATTTATTTATGCTGAGGTAATTGGGGTTAAGTGACTTGCCCAGGGGTCACACATCTAGGAAGTGTCTGAAGTCAAATTGGAACTCAGGTCCTCCTGACTTCAGGGGTGGAACTCTATCCACTGTACCATCTAGTTACCCCTTTTAACATTTATTTTTGCAAAACTTTGTATTCTAATTTTTTCTCTCTTCCTTTCTTGCTTCCCCCCCTCCCCAAGACAGCAAGCAATCTGATATAGGTTAAATATGTGCAATCTTTTAAAATATATTTCCACATTTGTCATGTTATGCAAGAAAAATCAGATTAAAAAAGGAAAAAAATTGTGAGAAGAAAAAAACAAACAAAAGTGAAAATATTATGCTTTGATCCACATTCAGTCCAAGGACTCCTTTTTTAAATTAGTCTTTTTAATTAAGCAGCTAGCTCGTGCGAGGTCTCCACTAAGGTTCTCATTTGATACTTCTTCTTGCTACTGAGATCATCCTAGACTTTAGAAAGTATTTGAAGCAGAATGCAAGAGTTGATGGGTCCTACCAATTTGGAAGAGCCTGAAATGAGATGCTTTGGGTGATGAATTGTATGTCTGTCATCCAAGGAATGAATTTGAGTTCAAGCCCAGTTAAGTTCAATTGACCAGATTGATACAATTGACCCATCTACCATTCAACCTCCTTATTTTTTCTTCAAGTCCCTGTTTATTCATTACTCTCTCTGCAAATCCTTCCTTGACCTCCTCAGCTTATAAGGGGGTTTTCCCTCCTCAAATTGCCTTGTATTTGGGTCTCTGTAGACAAGTTAGAGATCTTTGGCGTTTAAAGTCCTTTGCAATCTGGTTCCAATCTTCCTGTTCACTCTCATTATACATTCTTCTTCTTCATGTATTCTTTAGTCCGGTCAAACTCATTTTCTTGAAATTCCTCACACTTGCTTTCCCATCTCTTCTCTCTGTGCACAAGATTTCCTTCACACCTAAAACATAATTACTCTTCACTTCTATCTCTTAGAAGCAAAATCCATTCTTAAGCACTTCCTACCTATCAGACTTTAGCCAAGTCACTTTACTTCTGCTTACCTCAGTTTCTTTATCTGTGAAATGGGAGTAATAATAACACCTACCTCCTGGGATTGTTGTGAGGATGAAATAAAATGACATTTGTAAAAATCTTTGTATACTTGCAAGTACTCTGTAAATGTTGGTTGTTATTGTTGTTATTATTTCTAATACCCTTCAAAACTGTAAATAAGGTTTTTGCTTTTCCCTCAAAATTAAAAATTACCTTGGATTTCTTTTGTATGTCTCTTTATATATGTATGTTTTCTCCACCATAGAATGTGAACTTCCTGAAGGCAAGAAATATTTGATTTTTATCTTTGTATCTTTGGTTACAGTCTAGTGCCTGGAATAGTCTAGGCTGCATAAGAAGCACTTTTTAAATGGATATTGTCCCAGAATTTAAGCTCCTTGAGGGAAGAAACTGCTGATTTGCTTGTTTTTGTATCTACCTCTACTACTTAACACCATGCTTTAAGGGTAGGCCTTTGTAAATGTTTATTGAATTGAATTGCCTGCATCATATCACATTTTCCAACAGAGAATCTCAGGGACCATCAATTTCCTGAGACATAAAAGGGTTATGAGCCATCATCAGAGGACAGAGTAACTGTGGCTCTTTCAAACACTGAAATATGCTGAAAGTATTGTCCTAGTAGTTGGGGAGAAACAGAGACAAACATTTAAATAATTAGATGGATGGATGGATATGGATGAGTAGATGGTTGGATGAATTCCAGACCAGTTCTGGTGAGTTATACTCTGATGGTTTTGCAGTGAGTAGAAATATGAGCTACTAAGAAGATCTTCTAAAAGAAAAAAAAATATATAATTTGGAGAAGAAAATTGTGGGAGACATGCTTCTTCCAGCAAAAGCAAGAAAATCAAGCAGAGGTGACACTCCAAGCTAGAATTTCACACTTCATCCCAGAAGAACATTTTGGTGAAGTATCTTGTTCTCTTCTTGGAGAAGGAAGGGGAAAAATAGGTTGGCTGCTAGTGGTTGAATATCAGACTTAAAGAGTAGTTCTTAATGGTTCCATATCAACTTAGAAGAAGGTTTCCAATGGAGAAACTCAGGGATCTCTACTTGATCCTGTGCTGTTTTACAATTTTATTAATAACTTAGTTAACTTTTAATGGTGGGAAGTGAACCTGATTTCACTGACGGAGGAAACTCTCAAGGGAGGAAATTCCCTGTTCTATTGCACATCTTCTCTGAAACTTAGTCTTAAAAAGTTGTCCAAAATCTTGAAAGCTTAAAAAACTGGGCTAATATCATGTACCCAAGTATGTGCTAGAGGTAGAACTTGAACTTAGATCTTCCTAGCTCTGAGATTTTTTCTCTCTCTCCAGTATACCATGCTACCTTTCTATTTGGATAAAGCTACATCAAATTTGCTGATGACATAAAACTGTGAGGGGTAATTAACATATTAGATGATAGAGTCAGAATCCAAAAAGCTCTTGACAACTTAAAATATAAGGCAGAACATAATAAGATGAAATTTAATGAGGATAAATGTAAAACCTTGCACTTGCATTACAAAAATTGACTTCATGAGAATGTGGTTAGACCAAAGATTTTTTTTTTCTTTCCTGAAAAAGGATCTGGGGGTTTTAATGAATCACAAATTCAATGGTCATAGTTTCATAGCTTTGGAACTGGAAGATCCTCTTTAGTGTTCAAAGACCATCTAGTCCTATCATTGCAATTTAATAATAAGAAAACTGAAGCCCAGGATGCATCAATGACTTGCCTATAGTCCACACAGTGGTGGATTACTAATGTAATATGGCAGCCCCATAACTTTTTTCATCCTTGAAACTACAGTTAGAGAGACCAAGTTTCTAGGAGGAAGGAGGTGATAGTCTCACTGTACTATGCCCTGGTTAAATCATTTATGGAATGTTGTATTCAATCCTGGATACCACAGGTTAGTAAAGATGTGGATAATTTAGAGTAATGGTGTCAAACACAAATAGAAGTGGGCTACCTATCAACTTAGAAAATCACAAATTCACATCATCTCTCTTGCATTGCATTTTATTTATTTTGTCAAAAAATTTTCAATTATGTTTTTTGAAGTTTTAAAAATAGTTATTAATTATTTAATTGATTGTTGACAAATTATGTTTTTAGTTAACTTTTAAAAATTTTTCTTAATAGTCTTTTATTTTTCCAAATATACTCAAAGATAGTTTTTAACATTCACTTTTGCAAAACCTTGTGTTCCATTTTCTTCTTTCCTTCCTCCCACCCCCTCATAGACAACAAGCAATCTAATATCGATTAAACATATATAATTCTTCTAAACCTATTTCCATATTTGTCATGCAGTACATGAAAAAAATGAGAAAAAACAGCAAACAAATAACAACAACAATGAAAAGGTAAAAATATCATGCTTTGATCCACATTCAGTCTCCAAAGTTCTCTCTCTGGATGTGGATAGCTCTTTCCATCACAAATCTAATCAATTATGTTTTGATCTGGGAATTTTATAGACACATGTGAGTTTGACACTTATGTCCCAGAATGTTGTCTAGAAAAGGATGGCCAGGATGATGATGAAGAATATTGAGTTTATATCATATGATAATTGGTTAAAGGAACTGGAAAAGTTCAGATTCTAGAAGAAAAGGCTCAGTGAAGACATGCTAGCTAGATTTAAGTGCCCTGAAAGGATGTCAGGAATAAGAGGGATCATACTTGTTCAATTTGACTCTAGAGTAATGGATGGAAAAGTCAGATACAAATCTGGGCTTCATATCCAGGGAAATTTTTCTAAGAATTAGAGCTATTAAAAATTTGAAATAGGCTGCTTTGGGATGGAGTAGATTTGTCATTAATAGAAGACTTTGGTAAAGGCTCATGAGCATTCATTGACTATGTTAAAGTGGGGAAGTCTTTCAGTTAAGGGGTTGACCAGGTGGCCTTTTGGGTCCCTTTTTAAGGGACTCAGACAAATAGTGAAAATCTGAGATTCTATAAGTCTAATCCTTTAATTTGCATGGCTTCTCCCCAGAGAGACAGAACAAAGAATTATGCACCTGTTGGGTGAGAAGGGAGGATTCTTTTCCTTTTCAGTTCAGCTGAGACAGTCAGAGATGTGCAAAAGAGATAATTGCCAACTTTTCTTCACTACTGAATTCTGAATGACCTTGAGCCAAATAACTTTGCTCTTCTGTACCTTCAACAGAACTAAGTTCTAGATCACTGTTCTTTAGTGTACATTTAGTTCAGTATCATCACTTTACAGGTGGGATATTAGATCTAAGAAAAGTTAAGTGACTGCTTGAGTCCAAGGTCACACTGATAATAAGTATCAGATTAGGATGCAAACTGAAGCTCCCTGACTCCAAGTTCAACATTTTTTCTATTGTACCATACTACCACCTATATACAGTGGTCACGACACCATTATCATCCTTATACCATCATCACCATTGACACTACCCTAGCAATTTCTTATATTCATCTAGTTTTGCTACTTTTAAATATCTCTATTCTTGAAGAGCTATTTGATCACCACAACTTTCCCAGCTCTTAGTTTTCTCAACACTAAAAAATAAATAATCATACTTAACTTGCCTCCAGCACATGGTTGCTAAGTGAACCAAATGAGACAAATATGTAAAGTATTTTGCAAACTTTAATGGGCTATATAAATACTATTTATTATTATGATCCCCCAAATTCACTTGATTAATTAATAGGAGAGTTGGGAGGAGAATCCAAGTCTACTAACTCCTACTCTACAGCTCTTTTTGCTACATGCTTAGACTAGGAAAGAAGGCAAGGAAGGCAGTTGTAGACCACGGGTTGATGTGACATGTGACCTATAATTCTTGTATTTGTTCTGTCTCTCTCCTGGCTTGTTTTGGAAGTCCCTTGTCTGTGACTCTTCATCTTGCCTTCCTCCATCTCCTGGGCCAATAGGTCTACAGAGAAACTTACTGAGAAATCTTGTTCTACCTTGAGGGCTTGTCGTCACTTCCTATGCCCAGATGCTAAAGAAAAGCAGAGCTTTTTGTTGAAATGTAGAGTACAAAAGGGAATGCAACCTTCTATGACTTCAAAGTGATGTTTGGATCATGGCTGTTTATTTTTTTTTAATTCTTTGCTTTGTGATCCTGGTGTTCATAATGTATCGTATCTCAGGGTTTAAAACTAAAGTATATTATATAAAAGGAAAATGGAAATGCTGAGCTAGAGAGCTTTCTACTTGCAGAGGTATAAATTTTGAACATGGTGTGTTAATTTGACATCCTTCGCCTTTGCATGGGCTCTCAGGCTAAGATGACGATAAAAGCCAGGAGAAGGACTGCCTCCTTTTTTAAAGAGTACTCTTAACAAATGTTTGTTTCCAAGGGTTGGGCTGAGCCAGAAAGAACCACATTGTCTGGCATATGATCAGACCTCGTGCCCATTTGATGTTCTCTGGGGTTGCTAAAAATGGCACTTGCCTGAGGCTGTGTGTGTTCCTGGTGGAGTCCTAAGCTGAACATTTAGCTCCTACTCTTGGTGTAGACTTAGGCCTGGGTCTGTGATTGATCTTTAGGCAACCTTTATTTATTCCAACTTCTTTCTTATTGTTTAAGATTAGAAAGGTTTGTCCCAATCAATTTATCATTCAATTAAGGATTTAGTTCAACAAGCTTTTATTAAATACCTATTTCAGCCCAATCCCAATGGAAACACAAATGCAAAAATGAAACAGGACCTTGACTTCAAGGAACAGTTTACGCACACTCAAGTAAATGCAAAATCTATAAAAGGTAAACATGAAGTTGTTTCTTAGGTTAGAGGGGGGAAGACACTAACAACTGAGTAAATTAGAAACAGCCCTGAGCTAAAAGGTAGGTGATGCAGGGAATAGCTGGACCTGAGTTCAAATTTGACCTTTGACATCAATAACTGCATGACTCTGGGCATGTCATTTAATCTCTATCTGCCTTAGTTTTTGCTTCTGTAAAATGGGGACAAATAACAACATCAACTTTCCAGGGTTCGAAGTGAGGTTAAAATGAGATGACAATTGTGAAGTGTTCTGTGCATCTTGAAGTCATCCCAAGAGACTGGCAAGAGACTGGCAACATCCTTGCTGACTCTTTAAAAATTTGCACACCTTCTCTGGAAGATAATTTGAGACAGGATATAGCTCTGAGGAGTTGTGGCCTTTGGCTCAGAGCTGGTTATGAGAGAGAGGAACACACCTTTAGAGCAGGTATTATTTTTGCTGTTTCTGGGGGAATGCTCCTTCTTCTCACTTGTTCATCAGTCATGGCCATCAGTCAGTGGGAATACTTGCTTAAGAAGAGAAATTCCCTGCAGCACAGAAAATGATGCTTAAGTCAAGTTGTGAGGCTGGAGGGTTTTGTGAATCAAGAGTTAGCCCTTGGGCACTGAGAGCTAAGCTATGGAGAGGCTCCCAGCATCCCAGCTGGAAAGCTGCACTGAGTGAGAATGGAAGGGGATGCTATAATAAGAGAAAGGACTTTGGGGTGGACCATTTGTGTTCCCTGTGTATGCACCTTTCTATTAATGATCCTTACATCACACTTCTTCCCATTGACATTGTGTGTATTTATGAGAAGATGTGTCAGGCTAATGGAGGGAACACTATTCATGAAATGCTGTTTGATGAAATGATTTGCTTTAACTAATTTTGCCTTTGGACTGTATATTAAAGGTAAAAGAACTGGCGGAGGCTCATGAACTATTTTTAAGAGTTTAGAACATTTGGATTGGACTTGAGAATGAGTTGAGGGAGGTCTTCCGGAAGGTATATTACACCATTATAGAATCTAAATCTAATTGGAAAACACCCTCAGAAGCCTTTGGGTCCTAGACCAAACCATATCTGAATAAGAATCTCTTCTAAAATATCCCAGAAAATATATTCATGCAGACTCCATTTGAAGATGTGGATGTGGATGAAGATGCTTAGTGAATAGAACACTGGGCTTAGAGGCAAGAAATCCTGGATTCAAGTCTAGCCTCAGTCAGTGTGATCCCTGATAAGTTGAGGAACCTTGGTGTGTTTCAGCTTTCTTACCTGCTTTGATAAAATAGAATCTTTCTGTTCAATAGCCCTTTAAATATCATGTGACTGTCTTTTCCCTTGGCCAGTGGTTTTCAAAATTTTGGTCTTAGGATCACTTTATACTCTGAAAATCACAGAGAACCTTCTTTCTTCCCCATATACTTTTACTTATGTAGGTTAGTAAATTAAACATCAAAACATCTCAGTATTATAATAAAAAGTTTTTGACCTTGTGAACCTCCTGAAAAGATCTCAAGAACACTCACAGGACTGGACTACATTTTGAGAACTGTTTCCCTAGATTATTCATCTCCAATTTTTGAGGCAGCTGGTGGTACAATGATACTCTGGTGTCAGGAAGATGTGAGTTCAAAGCTAGCCTTTGATGGTAATATCTGTGTAACCCTGGGCAATTATGTCTGCCTTAGTTTCCTCAACTATAAAATGAGGATTATAATAACATCTTCTTCTCAGAGTTGTTGTGAGGATCAAATGAGATGATTTTTTCCAGTAGTATTTTATTTTTCCAAACATGTGAAGATAGTTCTCAACATTCATTTTTATAAAACTTTATGTTCTAAAATTTTCTCCTTCCATCCCTTCCTTGCTCTTCCCCAAGACAGCAAGCAATTTGATATAGGTTAAATATGTACAATTAAAAAATTTCTATATTTGTAATATTATGCAAGAAAAATTAGACCAGACACAAGGTTTTATAAGAGCTAATGTTGCAGAATTATCTATGCATATGTTTTGAAAAATAAAAAAAGAAAAAAAAATGAAAAATTAGACCAAAAGGGAAAAAGCCATGAGAAAAAAAGCAAGAAAATAAGCAAATAAACAAAAAAGTGAAAACGTTATCCTTTGATATTCAGTCTTCATAGTCTATTGGGATTTTCTTGAATCCCCACATTGTTGAGGAGAGCAAAATCCATTAGTGATCATCACATAATGTTGTAGATATTGTATACAATGTTCTCTTGGTTCGGCTCACTTCACTCAGCATCAGTTCAAATAAATCTTTCCAGGCTTTTCTGAAATAAGCCTGCTCATCATTTCTTATAGAACAAAAATATTCCATTACCTTCATATACCATACTTATTCAGCCATTCCACACCTGATGGGCATCCACTCAGTTTCCAGTTCCTTGCCACTACAAAAAAGGCTGCTACAAACATAGTTGCACATGAGTCCTTTTCCCTTTTCTATTATTTCTTTGAAATACAGACCCCAGTAGTGAGAGTGCTGGATAAAAGGGATAGCCCTTTGGGCATAGCATCAAATTGTATGAGAACACAAAGCCTGATATATAGTAGGTGCTACATAAATACTTATTTCCTCCCCTCTTACTTTGAGCTTTCCTTTAGATTGCATAGTCTCTAGTTCCTTTATGGATTTGTCATCCTTCCTCAGAACCACTCTATACTCTCAAAGCACTTTTCTAAAATGTGACATCCAGTGCTACCCACAATACTTCAAACATAATCAGGTCAGAGAAGAATACAGCAGTACTTGCTGAATCCTAGACATGAGACCTTTCTCAACAGAGCTTAAGATTGCTTTAGTTTTGGGCTGTCATACTGAACTGTTGACATGTTGAACTTTAATTACATTAAAGTAACCAGATCTTTTACAGGTCAAATATTGCCTAGACAGACCTTTGAAGTCCATCTACAGTCCTTCTGACCTATATCTTGCTACTGGACCCAGATGGGCTCTGGAAGAGAAAGTGAGGCAGGTGACCTTACCCCGTCCTACCTCACTTAAATTCAACTCACTTGAATATCATGGCGTTATTTCCCTGATGTCATTACCTTCTTTGAGAATGAAGGACAACCACAGACATCCACCATCCTCTACTAAAGAATTAAAAGATCCCAAGGGAGAGACTGGAATTGGGATGGACCACCTCCATAACTCAACCATCACTTCCTCCCAGAAGGCAATAGACCCAATCCATAATCCTAAATGCAGGAACTCTGAGAAAAACAAACAAAAACAAAACAAAACAAAAACCACCCAAACAAAACAGGAAAATACCAAAACAAAACAGAGCCAGTGTGCTCTAAAGTACCAGCCCTGCTTGCAGCCTGGCCCTTGCCACCACCATTGAGAAATGAAGAAAAGAAGGGAAGAAAAAGTCCTTTTTTATCCCTAGCCCCAACATCAACATCAGCCACTGATTAACCACCACAAATGGGTAGATCAGTTAATGGGTCTGTGTAATGGCAATTCTCCCCAGACAGCAGTTTTGCTACTGGTCCATGGATGACTTCCAACTAGAATTCAGAAAATCACCCTTGTGGAGATATGGTCTGGAAACCTCTACAAGCCTCTTCAGGTGCTAATAATTCTGTCTCTTCCACAGCCACAGCTACTAAAGACCTCTAAAAGAAAATTCTCAACTCTGAAGTCCTTGACATCATCAAATACTTCAGCATCAAAACCAGAATGAATTTATTGGTAGAAATGACATTAAAGGAGATCCATTAACATTTTGCTACTGCATTCTAAAACCCTTTCCACATGATTTTTGATTGAAACTCTATAGATTTGGGGCAGCTAGGTGGAACAGTGGACAGAGCACCAGCCCTGAAGTCAGGAGGACCTGAGTTCAAATCTGACCTCAGCCACTTAACACTTCCTAGCTGTGTGACCCTGGGAAAGTCACTTAACCCCAATTGCCTCAGCAAAAAAGTAAAAAAGGAAGAAATAAAAGAAACTCTATAGATTCCACCCTCCCTCCGCCCCATTAGAGCATGAGCTCCTTGAAAGCTGTGGCTGTCTCTGCTTTCCTATTTGTATCATCAGTCCTTAGCAGAGTGCTTTATACACAGTAAATGCTTAACAGACACTTTAAATTCATTCACAAAATCATATAAAGTATAAATGATTGATGTTTACATTCACTTCTGCTTTGACCAGAAACCCTGAGAATCAGACTTCAAAATTGTGCCCTTACTTTTTACCTTCTTTTCCCTATTAGAATGTAAGGTCTTTGAGAGAGAAACTTTCTGTTTTTGTTTGTATTTGTAAATCCAGCACTTAATATGGTACCTGAAATATAGTAAGTGCTTAATCATTTTTCCCCAGATGCCATTGTGTTGATACCATCATGTCCTAGGACATTCTGGCTATATGCAGATTTTCTCTCCACAATAACTTACAAGAGTTTGGTCTTAGGATCTACAAAGAAAAAAAAAGTGGATAAAGAATGTCTATTATCTAGACCATAATAGGCATGTACATTAAAAATCATTTGTACAATGAAATTTTTATGAGGATAATCTATGTACACATCAAGGGCATCTGTGATGAAGGTTTGAGAAGAGAACAGGCAGCCCATAAAGGTGGCTCAGCAGTCCATATATCTTGGACACATGCTGAAAATGGACAATGAACTGGATCCAGAGTTAAACAGAAAGAGGTGAGCAGACTAAATTACTTTGGAAAAATCATACCGTACTTTTAGTGACCCTAAGCTGCTCCCTGGAGCAAAAACGCTCCTATCATCAAGATTATTCTTTTATTGATGTTGTTTAGATGCAAGCAGTATCATAGTCTCCAAAGAACTGAACATGAGGGTCATCCAAATGACATTGAAGAGGTACGTGGTCAGCATGAGCGGGCTGCCTCTCATGGGAAAGAATGGCACAAGAGAAAGTTTATATAAGAAGTCATCAGAGAGATGAACGACTGAAAACAAAGAAGGGCAAAGATGGCAAGAGGGTCAGATACCAGATGGAGCTGTCCATCAATACAATGAAAGGAAGGCAGTTAGTATACTAGGGAGACTCTCTATCATCAAGTTGGATTAGATGGATATGTAGAAATGGTTTGAGAATGTTCTCAGTTTTAAGAAAGGCTATATTGATAAGGCCCATCAGTGTATATGAGAACTTTTCATCTCACAAGATTTAGTCAAATGTAACTTGCTGATATTCTGATCCTATCATTTGATAAATTACCTATTTCCTCTACTTTGGGTACTCAGAAGTTCTGAAAGTACTGATTTTCATGACTGAAAGTGATGATTCATGTCAATCATTAAAATGTTGGATCCCATAAGGGCCCAAAATAAATCCCTGGACTATTCCCCAATGACTTTTCCCTAAGTTTCCATCAAACCTCTCAAAATTACTTTTTGGGTTTAGTCATTGAATTAACTTTGTATCTTCCCAATAGTGTTGCCTACTTTTCTGTGGCTTTAGTTCTTGTAGGTGGCAACAAATCAGATGAGGTCATTTCCCCAGTTGGTTCAACTTAGCATGCAGGGGAATTGTTTTCTTTCCATCCCTAGAATTACCAGTCACTCTTATAGTTATAAGGAATTTTCCTCTAATCATTTTTCTCACCCCAGTTTTGCCCTCAAGCCCTTAGAAAACTACTTCCTATTCCAATTTCCAAATCCAGACTCTTAAGTGACCTACATTTCCATGCCAATGTTCTCTAGGGTCACAAGGTTGCTAGTAACCCTTGGGACATAGATGCATATTTGTTTTGTGTCATTTTTAGGGAACGTAAAGACTAATAATAATAGCAGGAAATGAAATCATAATATAATAGCTTGTAATAATATGTTCAATTAAATAAAACAAGCATTTATTAAGCACCTACTATGTGCCAGACACTTCTATCTCATTAGGATAGAAAGACAAAAACAAAACAGTCCCTTCATCTCAAGTTAATATTCTAAAGGGAGAGGAGAGAAACAAATAGTTTCTATTTGTCTATAGAGAATACAATAACAATAAACAATAACAAATAGTTATTCCTTCTGGCCATGCAATCAGCAACCCCTACAAAGCTTGGTAGATGAATTATTCCAGCTAAAAATATTTTTTCTGCTGATCATCAGCCTTCAATATTAAGGTTTACAAAGCACTTTACAATTATATCTGTTTATCATAACAATCCTATTAATAAGATAGCATAGATAATTTTGTCCCTTTTTTACAAGTGAAGAAACTGAGGTTCAGAGAAGCAAACTCAGTAACTAGCATGTGTTGGTATCAGGACTATAACCCCCTTTCATCTTCTATGCTATTTCTTTTGCAATAGTCTAGATAAGTGATCTTCTTTTTTACTGAGGCAATTGGGGTTAAGTGACTTGTCCAGGGTCATATAGCTAGGAAGTGTTAAGTGTCTGAAACCAAATTTGAACTCAGGTCCTCCTGATTTCAAGGCTGGTGTTCCATTCACTGAGCCATCTAGTTGCCCCTAGATAAGTGATTTTCAAAGACCAGATGGTTCCCAAAGTAAAAACTATTTTTATAATAATACTAAGATGTTTTAATTTTCAATGTGGTAAATATCAGCCCACATTACTAAAAGCTTTTTAGAAGTTGTCTTTAATAATTTTTAAGATTTTAAAGGGATTGTGAGCTCAAAAAGTTTGAGAACCACTGGATTAGACCATGCACTCCTTAAAAGTGGGGATTTTTTTTTTTGACAGTAGGCTGATATTCTTCACACAACTGAGAGGTTATCATGATCAAGAAATTCATCACCTAGTGACTACTCTCTTAGATGCCGGTAATAAACCTTTTTTCTTTTTTAAACAATAATAACAAAACATGGAAGAGATTGTCTAAGAGCATATTGAATCTATCATTAATTTTTCTGTCATTCTTTCTTCTTTTTGAATCTATGTATGAGTATTAATACTAATACATAATACATACTAATGTATATACTAATACATAAATTAGGAATGGAAAAAGGGAAAAAAGTCCCTACCCTCAAGGAACTTAGGCTCTGGTAGAGGGAAATAATACTTATAAGACAGTGGTAGCTAAGGAAGAGTTTACATCTGGGGAGTCACAACCTATCCAGGAACAATGGTGACACTGGCATTCTATCATAGTGATGGTGTTAATGGTGGTGATGTGGACTTCAAATTGTTTCCCTCCTCTTTTTCTTCCCATTGAAAATATCTGCTCTTTGGTTCTTTCCCCTTTCCGTTTCCCATTGCCTGGAAGGTCTCCTAGCTTAATGCTCTTGTATGACTCTGCCTTTGGGGGTGAAATTGTATCTTCCACCTATTTTCTTAAATTGATGCATAAATCCTTGGACAAAAGAACTGGGCTACCATTTCCCTCTTGCCCTGATCCGTAGGTGACACCCGTTTACTACTCTATTCAAGAAACTCTTATTAATAATCTGTTTCTGTATTCACGACACTTGGTGCTAGGTTCTAGAGGACAGATAAAAATTAAGTGAAATTGTTATGCCCACATATAACTTATAATTTAATAGTGCATTATTGCATATACACACATAATCATCAATCATCAACAATAATTAATTAAGTACCTACAATAAGAATAGTAGCTAATAGAGCCTTTAAAATTTTCAAAAGGCTTCATAAATATTTCATTTGATCCACAGAGCAACATTGAAATCTAGGTACTATTCTCATCATTTTAGAAATGAGGAAATTGAATAAGTTGTCTAGAGTCTATCAGCCTATCAACAAGCATTTTTGAAACTCTATGTCAGACATTATTTTGAGTGCTAGGGACAGTGAGAAAACTTTGATAGTTCCTATTCTCAAAGAGCTCACAATCTATAATTAGAAAGTATCTAACACAGAATTTGAACTTGGGTCTTCCTGAAGCCACACCATCCACTCAGTAGCTGCTTCAGTGTGCATACCACATATATGGATCAGATACTGTGCTAGAATTTACAACCACATAGACCTATTTGTAAATCACATAAGCACACAGAATCTTAATGTCAGAAAGGATCCTAGAGACCATCTATTCCAGGGGGTTCTTTATTTTTTTATTCTGGTGTCATGGACCCCTTTGACGATATCTGATCAAGCCTTTTTATACTTCTCAGAATCATGGTTTTAAACTAATAAAATAGAATTTTAAAAATGACAAAGGAAACCAATTCCACTAAAGAGCATCATAGAGGTAGTTTAAAAATCGTTCATGGAGTCACAGTCAAATCTTTTATTGTTGTTGAGTCGCTTTACTGTTGTCCAACTCTTCTTGATCCCATTTGGGTTTCTTGGAAAAAAATACTGTAGTGGTTTGTCATTTCTTCTTCAGATCATTTTTACAAATGAGGAAACCAAGGCAAACAGAGTGAAGTGACTTGCTTAGGGTCACATAACTGTCTGAGGCCAGATTTAAACTCAGAAAGAAAAGTCTTCCTGGTTCCAAGCCCTGCGCTCTGTCTACTACATCACCTAATTGCACATAAATCTAGCCTAGTCCAGAATGGAACCTTCTTCTATGACTTCATAGAAGTCAAGGATAACTTGAGAAGCAGTCATCCAGTCTCAGTCTGAAAACCTTCAGTGAGGTTAACCCACAAGCTCTTCGGGAAGCCCATTCCACTTCTGGACACTTCTGATTGTTATGAAGCTTTTTTTCTCATTAAGCCAAAATTTCTTTTTTGTATTTTCTACTTCTACTTGCTTCTGATTCCAAGATCAAGAAGAATAAATAGAATTCTTCTTGCATAGGCTAGTCCTTAATATAATTGAAGAGAATTTGAGATAGAATATCTCGTTAATAGAATTATAGATTTAGAGCTGGAAAAGACCCTAGAAATCATCTAGAATGATTCCTTCTTTGCAAATACAAGGACATTGTAACACAGAAGAAATAACAAGGTGGCCCTGCGGACAATAATAATAATGATAATGATAATGGTAATAATGGCTAGCATTTATATAGTACTTTAAAGTTCAAAGAAAAGTAATATATATATATATATTTTAAGGATCAAATATATATATATATATATATATATATATATATATATATATATATATATATATATATATATTTGATCCTTACAACAATCATATAAGATAGGTACTAGGATTATTTCCATTTTTCAGATGAGGAAACTGAGACAAATAGAGGTAAGGGTATCCAGCATCATTTTGCTAGTAAACTGTATTTGAACAGGTCTTCTTAACTCCAGGCCCAATTTCTCTTCATTTTGCTACGTGGTTACCTTTAGGCAATATACTCCACCTGAGTTCAAATCCTATGTCAGATACTTACTAGTTTAGAGACATTAGCAAATCACTTAGCCTTTGAGTATCTTAGTTTTCTCAACTATAAAGTGGGAATGATAATAATGATAACAACAACAAAAATGATAATACATAACTCTCAGGGTTGTGGTGAAGATGGCATTAGATCATATTTATAAAGTATTTTGCAGATCTTCAAGTGCTGTATAAATGCTTGCCATTATAGCTATCAATGTCCAAGACCTCATAAGTAGCCAGTAGTTAGTCTGGTATTTGAACCCAGATTTCGTCATTCAATTCATTCTCCTCTGGGCTGTCTTAAATATCCATTACCATCTTGGATACTTTCTTCTGGATCCTCCTCTAGAAGCCCTCCAGATTGCCACCATGTTTTCTAAAATCTACCCAGTATTGAACACAATAATGCATCTGTGACCTGACCAGAATGAAAAGTCCATTGCCTTCCTCGTCCTGAAATATGATGTTCATCTTAAATCTATCCAAGATTCCATAAGCAAAAAGTACACCAGAAAAATCCCTAAGTCCTATTTCAGGTATGAGAGTGGGACAGATTTCCATATTAATAAAAAGTAGAAATTAGCAAAGTGTTCCTGGAGGAGGAAGCATTTGAGTTGAGCTTTAAAGACCCAGCAGGACTTCACTTAGTTAATATAACTTCCTTCCCTAACTAACCTCCTCTCTTCATACCTCTATTTCCTCTAGTAGCTCTCTAGCTCCTCAAAAGTAATTGGAGATTAAGTGAGACACAAGCACCAATAAGCAGTGGACATTTGATCTCAGCAATTGGATACATTCATCTCCCTACCTTGAAGGAAGGGCGGTCTCTTTTTGGTGTGATTCCCTGGTTTATGCTGATATTTCTGGATATCTCACATATTTTATTTGTAATTACAATGCATCTCAAATTTTTAATTGTAGCTTTAATCTTTACTAACTCAAAGCTACACTAAGACTTTTGGGATATCACATATTTTAGTACAGAGTAAGAAAGACCTGATCCTTCTATAACTGTTGGTTGAATGAATTTGTGTTCATTATTAACCCCATTTTGCAGAAGAGGAAACTGAGCCTGTTGTTTGTTCAAGCTCATACAGGTAGTAAATTATAAAACCAATACTGAACGTGAAATCCATGGTGCTTTCTTTCATAGCATGCTGCTTCTATGTCTCCTTTAGTCTTACTAATTTACAATATTAAGGGTGTCCTGTAACTAATTAGAGGCAAGTTAAAATACTGGTTGAGCACTGAATCTGAGTTCAAATGCTGCTTGGATGTTTCCTAACTCTGTGACTCTGGATAAATTAACCTCATAGAGCCTCAGTTTCCTCACTTGAAAAATGTATGGGCTAGGAGTGCTGCCTCTTTTTAGGACTATTGTAATGATCAGATGAGACAGTGCTTGTAAAATGCTATATAAATGTCAACTTTTATTTTAATTATTTATTGACTAGACACATGATTTCATCAGGGAAGGGAATTCCCAGTGAGAAACTCCTTTGACCAATGTTCATATACATCTATTCGGTTATTTATGGCATTAGCGACCTAGCACTGAGAGTTGAGGTAATTTGCTCAAGGGCCACACAGCCAATAGATGTCAGAAGTCAGATTGGGATTTATACCCACTATCCTGTACTGTCTTTTCTGTTCAAGAGAAAAGAATTCATCTCAGATTTATATTTGATCTGTAATTTAAGGATTTGTCACTTTATCACAACTCCTGAATCAATCCAGACCTTCCATAGGACGATGGCAGGAACATGTCCTAGGAAATTCCAGAATCTTGGAAGAACCAATGGAAATGTATAAAAGCAAACCTTGCTTGTTTTGATCAATCAAGTCCCTGCCTTCTTGCTCTCATTCAGCTCAGGAGTGGACAAAGAACACCAGAATCCCTGGTCTTTGATGGGGTTAGGATGCTCCTCCCCCCCATTTCCTTTTTCCTCCTTTCTCTCTCATGGGAAATCTCCCAAGGGGTGGATGCTCTCCTGCCTTCCCTCTCCATGACCCATCAGTGGTTAAAGATGAGTAACAGCATGGCGTGGGTTAATGGAAGCCCATTCCCCCCGAGACCCGAGCACATACTTGCTTTCAGATGGAGATGGGTACTTTATTACGATGTATGACTGATTTCAATGCTGCTTTATCATCTGCCAGCGTGTACGCACAAACTAATAAGTGATTCGCTGCATTTTGCCCCTGAGGGTGCCTTCCGAAGAGGGAAACCATTGATTTTTAACATCAGACACATAAACTGTAAGCTATTCCCTGTATTATTCTGTTCCCAGTGGTGCATTCTGTAGGGGAAACCAGTCATTTCAGCTATCAGACACACACACAGACAAACTAGGTGGTAATAAACTCACCACTAGACCCAGCTGTTCACTGACCCACCCCCTCCCCTTTTCTCTCTGCAGAGACCTTGACTTTACCTTGCTTTCTCTCTCTCTGTGGATGTTTTTTTAATTTCTTTTCCTTTTTTTTTTTTTTTTTTTTTTTGTGGTCCCAACCTCCCAAGATTACCCTTCATTTTAGTTTATCATTTCATACTATAATTAAGAGAATAAGATCACAGAATGTTGAACTTAGAAAGGAGCCTTGAAGATCACCTAGTCTAACCCCCTGATTTCATAGAAGAGGAGAAACTGAAGGGAGAGACCAGGTGGCTTCTCAAAGTCACCTGCTTCCTTAGCTGCTTTGGCAAGGGTTCTAATCCAGCCTAGACTATTACTCAGTCCAGAAGAGAATGACTGTATTTACAGAGACTCCCAAGACTATATGAATGAGAATCCAAATGAAAAAGGATTCTATTTATGAATACGATTCATTTATTTGCATTTAACAGAGAAGAGAGGAATTGGAATTATTTATTCAGCAAGTAAGTGATACTGCTGCCCCCATTCTATCGAAGGTCTGGATTGATGCATGCTTGGATATTGTAATTGCATTTCTACAGTCTTAGTTTCTTTCTTGCCTCCTTCATTTCATCCAGTGCATTAATACTTAACAAAGCTTCAAAAATCACATTGTTGATGTAAATATCCTGCTTATAAATCTACTTTTCCCAAATGTGTCAGATAAATTCTTACTCCCTTCAAAGCTCAACTCATAGGTCATCGCCCATACAAGGCTTTTCTTCATCTGCCAGGTCCCTCTCTGGCCTTTATATTTGTAATGTTGGTTTTTAAAAAAATCTATATATTTAATCTATTAAATTTCATTATATTAGATCCAGACACATTTGGAGAATGTATTCTCTAATATGGTGGATTTCTCTGGGACAAATATTTTATAGTTGTCTGATGCCTACTCATTTTTCATTGTTGTTCATCTTTTATTCTTGAAAAGAACCGATGACATTGAGGGTGAGGTTTTGACATGTGTATGAATCGGATTTAAGTGAGGCAAAGTTATCAACTCCACTCTCTCCTCAAGAATCATATGAGTCCAAAGACAAGACAAAAGTCAAAATGAGTGGTGATGGCCTCCATTTTTCATTATCTCTTCAAGATGGTGAACATCAGGGAAAAACAAGTCAATGTGCTCTCCCATTTCTTCCCAACTCCCTTTCCCAACCACCCACCTATAGTCTTTTCTACCATGGGCTGAAACAATTCCCTAATGACTTTAAAGCAATTGGACAAATGAATTTAATGTTTAAAATCAAAGGATTGTAGGTAAACTAACTATAGGCAGATACATGATGATATATGATAGTTGGTGAGTTGATTGAGCATGTTAATAAAAAATAAAGGAGATACTCTTTCCTTGTAAGGAGGGACAGTCCAGATGAAATCCAGCTGAGAAATAGAAAGTACATACACCAACTATGGTACAGGAGTTAAGTAGGTAGAGGTCAAATGTGGTAGACATTTTAAAAGATAAAATCCAGATGAGTGGGAAGTTAAGTGCTAGGAAGGCCCAGGAAAGTCAAAGAGAAAAAAATATCTCAATAGGTTGGCAAGACATAGGGATGTTTGGCTACTGGTAAGGGCACAGGATTGGTGTGAGAGAGGATTTAACTTAGGGGAAATCTGTTAGCACCTGGTGGAAATTTAGCCCTGGCACTTAAAACAGGAATCTATTTCCTCCCTATCTGGGATTCTGCCTCTTTTCTAAATCAACACTACTTTAAGAGTATTGATCAAGTAAACAAGACAGGGGACCCCAAGACAAGGTGATGACATAAGGACTAAATTAGAGGCTATCTAGGTCAGCCCTCATATGAACAAAAATCCCCTGTAGAAGAATGAATAAGTGTTAACCCAACTTTTGCTCCAAGACCTCCAGGGTAGAGGGACTCATCATCTCACAGGGCTTCCTATTCCACTTTTGAATGGCTCTAATTGTTGGAAAGTTTTTCCTTATATAAAACCTAAATTTTTGGACATTGTTATTCTGATCTGTATCATTAACAGATCTCAGTTTGACTGAGGCAACACCTAAATCAGTAATTAAAGCTAGGTAAGAAGTAAAGCTTGGTGAGGGAGTACTTTCTGTTTATTCCATTCTGGCCTCCTGCTTTTCATGTCCCCTGGGCAGAACCCAACTTGATTTTGTAACAAGATGATTACTCCCTGAGGTGAAGACCTTCTCCCCATGATTATTTGTATAACCCTGTGAGCCAGAAGGCAGAATTTAGCCCCATCTCCCATCCCCACCTCCAGCTCCTGCTCCCAACCATCTCTAATCTGCTCATCTGCTTCCTAAACAGGGACTGGTCTCATGAGAGCAGTGCAGATGGGAAGGAGATGACCTTATTTTGAAAGTTCAAGGTGCATGTCTAATTGGAACTTATAATTCTCCTAATAAGAAACACAAACTTTAAATTCAGTTTGGCATTCAAGACCTTCTTTTATCTGGCTCCAGCCTGCTTCTCATTCAGCATCATCCCTCAATGTTTCTTGAGATCTAGTCCCAGCAATAAATGCCCCTTTCTGGTCTCCTTTTTTTAGTTATTCCCTCTCTAGAACATCTTTGTGCTGACTATCTAAAGCCTGCCCAGTATCACCACAGGGCGTTCCTTCCTAGTGGTTGTCTGAATTTTAGCAGAGACTTGACAATTCTCTGTACTGTCGGCTTGGCTCCTTTTATAAGATTCTAAGATTCTTTTGGAAAAATCAGCTTGGGATGGAAGAGAGAGGCTCAGAGTGGGGATTGGAGAGTCTGGATCAAGCTGCCTCTGAGTTCTTCTGGCCGTGTGGCTAACCCACCTGGTTTTAGAGATAGCATTTGTAATGCACTTTGCAAACCTTGAAGCACAATATAAATACTAGTTATTATTATGACTGTCAGATTTTTTTAACCTAGATCTTAAAGCCTTTTCTCCCAGTTCCAACCTATTTTTCTTTTCTTTTCTTTCTTCTAATTGTTTTGGTTGGTTCCCCCCACTTCCCTTTTTGTAACCTATTGGGGGTTAAGTGACTTGCCCAGAGTCACACACAGTTAGTAAGAAGCTGAATTTGAACTCAGGTCCTCCTGACTTCAGGGCCAGCGGTCTCTCCACTATATCACCTACCTTTCCCCCAACCTATTTTTTTAGGCTCATAATACACTATTTTTGCAGACATTTTACTGTTCAGCCAAATTGGCTCTCTTGTTGCTCCTCACACACTAAATCCCATTTCTTGTTTCTGTAATTTTGCACCAATTGTATGCCATGCTGAGAATGTACTCCTATCTAGAATGATTTTACATATATGTGTGTATGTATATGTATTATATATGTGTGTGTGTGTGTGTGTGTGTCTAATGATAGCCATCTCAAGGTGGGGTGAGAGAGGAGGCAAAAAAACAGAGAAAAAAGAAATTTACATGATAAGTTTATTATATATTTAAAAGAAATAGAATTTAATAACAAACAACAGATTTGCAGTTTCATGTCATTTTAAAAAATTATACCATGCTATGGAAATGCTTGTTTTATTTCATAAATTAAAAAAAATAAAAATAAATAAATAAATAAAAATAAAAAAATACATATTTAAAAAAGAAGGCATTCTCTCATCACTATCACCCTTTAGAATATTTAGCTTTTTTCAAAGCTCAGCTTCAATTTTGTCTTTTCCTGTTCTCCCCGTTTCCCCAATCATTCTTTTAATTATTTTTTATATAGAACATATACATAACATATGCATTATGTCTCTTAAAGGAATGTAAATTCCTTAAGGGGATGGACTGATTCATTTTTGCCCTTGTATCTCTAGTGCTTAGAATAGTGCCTTGTGAGCTTAAACTAGGAAGACCAAATAGACATCAACTATTTTGGCAGGTAGACTCTCAAGTATTTTATATTGTCAGCATTTATTTTAAATGGAATTTCTCTATCTCTTTTTGCTGTACTTTATTGGTAATATATTGAAATGCTGATGATTTATGAGGGTTTATTCTATATCCTGCAACTTTGCTGAAATTATTAATTATTTCAACTAGTTTTTTACTTGGTTTTCTAGGATTCCCGAAGTATAATTCATTATCATCTGCAAATGTTTTCTCATTGCCTATTATAATTGCAGGTGTTAAAAAAAAATCTTATTAAAAAACAGAATAGACAAAAGAAAAACAAAAAAGAAACCAAAACAAAATAAAGTAGAATATTATCAAGTGCCCAGCAGAACATCAGGGAGAATTCAAAATATATAATAATAAAATACATGTTCAAGAATAAGATATATAATACCAGAAGAAATTATATTCATGAGTGTCTAACTTTTCTTTGCTTCCTTTTAGGTTGTTCTTTTGTTCTCTGCTGTGCACTTTTTAAAACTTTATTCTTGCAGGTGTTAATGGTTACAAATTTTTGAGGCATTATTTAATTTCACTCTTTCTATAGCAGCTAGATTAGTGGATAGTGTTGCATCTGGAATCAGGAAGATATGAGTTCAGATGCACCGACATAGCTATGTGAAGTCACTTAAAAAAAAAATCTCTTTGTGCCTTAGTTTCCTCATCTGTAAAATGTGGATAATACAAGTACTTATCTTCTAGGGTTGTTGTGAGAATAAAATGAGATAAAACATTTGCAAAGCATTTTACAAAACCTAAAGCTCTCTATAAATGAGTTATTATATTATTATAATTACTAATTATTTGTTATGCTTGTTGATTGATTAGTTAAAACCTCAGTACTCCAGGTAGCTCTCTAGGAGAATAGATTAGAGACAAGTTGCAGGTCTGCATAAGTGTAAGGAGCTCATCAGGATTTATCCATGCTCAAGAAACCGTAAATCAAGATCAAATTTCTCTCTCTGTCTCTGTCTCTCTTTGTCTCTGTTTCTCTGTTTCTGTCTCTGAGTATCTCTCTCTCTCTCTCTCTCTGTCTGAGTCTCTCTCTCTCTCTCTCTCTCTCTCTCTCTCTCTCTCTCTCTCTCTCTTTCTCTCTGTCTCTGAGTCTCTCTCTCTCTCTCTCTCTCTCTCTCTCTCATTTTTTTTCTCTCTCTCTTTCTCTCTCTGTTTCTGTCTCTCTCTCAACTTAGATTTATAGTACTTGAGTGTGAATCCAAACTCTAACACTTAACACTTCTGTATGACTTGGGAAAATCACCTAATTTCTTTAGGTCTCAGTTTCCTTAACTGTAAAATGGGCGTAGGTAGTTTATGTGTGTGTGATCCTAGGGCCTTTCTTGGTATAGTTCTACTGTTCAATGATGCTTTGATCCAAACCTATAATAAACACGCAAATAAGAAATGAGTTGAACCATGAGGCTCAGACAGGAAAAGTTACTTGAGTGGTAACTTTTTATAGATGAAGCCTAGAACCCAGGTCTCTTGACTTCCAGTTCTAGAGCAAAGGCTAGAATGCAGGCCTCTCAGCTCACAAGTCTAGAGCAAAGCTTAGAACCCAACAGCCCTGACTCTTAGTTTTAGAACAAAGTCTAGAACCCAGATCTCCTGATTTACAGCAACATAGCAAAGTCCAGAACCCGGGTCTCTTGAACCTCAATTGCAGAACAAAGCTTAGAACCCAGGTCTCCAGATTGCTAACTCTAGAGCAAAGCCTGAACTTAGACTTCTTGGGCTACATTTCTAGGACAAATCCTAAAACTTAGGTCTCCTGACTTCTAGTTCTAGAACAAAACCTGGAATCCAGGTCTCCTGCTTTTTAGTTCTTTAACAAGTCCATAATCCAGATCTCCTGACTCTCAATTTTAACACAAACCCTAGAACCCAGGTTTATTCATTTACAACTCTAGAGCAAAGTTCAAAACCCAGCTCTCATGATATACAGTTCTAGAGCAAAGCCTAGAAACCAGGTAGCCTGATTCATGCTTCTAGATTGAAGTCCAGAACCCAGGTTTCTTGATTCCCAGTTCTAGAGCAAAGTCTATAACCCCAGTCTCCACATTGCCAGCCTAGTTTCCTTTCTACCATGGCAGAGTAAGTGGACCGTTTGATCAGTTTGTCCTCTGATTTTTGTAGCTAAGGACCACAGGATTATAAATCTGAAGGTGAAGGAGATCTTCTAGTTCAACTTCTAATTTTGCAGATGAGGAAACTGAGACCCAGGGAAATGACACTCCACGATGTTATAGATAGGAAACAAAGGAGCCGAGATTTGATCTTGGGTCCTCTGACCCTCAATTCCACCCTCTTTCCTCTGTTCCAACCTACCATAAGTCACGAGACACCTGGAAGAGCTTCTAGGTTTAAATCCCTAATGGGGATGTTGGAGAACATTTTGGGGACCGTTCCCTGGTCCTTTCAGAACCCTGCAGACAGTCTCTGAGCTTACAACACGCAAAGCCTATCAGGGCCATCTTGCTGTGGTCAGGAGGCAGAGAAAGAAAGGATCTCTATGGGTGGTGGTTCTGTCTATTCTCCCCTTCATCACGGGCACCCCAAAAAAACCCTGTGACAACATCCCCGGCGAATCCCCCTTGCCCCACCCTTCTCCTCCTTGCCTTGTGAAGTAAGTGCATAATTGTTGGAAAGCGGTTTTTGACTGAATTTTCAATGAGCATTTTGACAAAATATAATATTGGAACCAATCTTTATCAAACATTCATGTGTCGTGTGAGAGATAAAAACAGGAATCCATAATTCATACCGCAGTGTGTATTACCAAGTGTGAATAAAAGGCTGAATTTAAATGAGGAGTCTCAACAATATTTCCTGCCAGGCATCTGTTTTAATCATCCACATTATTCACTAGGTTTTCCAGAACAGTAAATCTTAAATATATATTTGTGTTGGGGAGAGTGCGTCTGTGTGCGTGTCTGTATACACACAAGGACACACATCCCATCTCGCACACAGTTTAAGTATGCACATATACATTTGGGTGAATGTATACCGACACAAAGAAGACTGAATATTGAAGAGGAGATTTGCTTTCCAGGCATCCAGGCTGGCTCAGTGGGCCAATCCTTGAAGCAGAGCTCCAGCCGAAGCTGCCCGCTTGCAGAGAGATCACAAAGTTTTCATGGGAAGCACAAAATCTTGCTCTGGTCCCAGAATGCAGCTCGGATTCAATGGGGGACCTTCCAAAGACCGATGCAGCGGGGAGAATGTGTAGGTGAAGTTTGCGTTCTGTGCCTTTTGGAGCAGAGCTACAACTGAGCATCCGGGCTAAATTCAGTCATGGGATAGTTGGTGCGAGACAGGGAAGGAAGAAGGTGACAGAGGTTGCAGGAGGGGAAAGAAGGTCCCAGGAGAGAGACAGAAAAGGGTGGGCTACCCTGGGAGGGGGGTGATGCTGGCCAGGGACAGGCTAGAGGGCTGAGGGTGGCCCCTGAGCATCAGCGTTATGGGCCAAAATCCTAACAAGTCCCATGGATACCTACAGCTCTACCCTGGGCAGTGACGGTGTTGGAGCTCTAATTGTAAAAGTGCTCTAGAGTGTTAGATATCACACTACAAGAGGGTGGGGCTAAGGCATGAGTTTTCACTTTGGGCAAAGTCAAGATTGGAGTCAGCCATATGTTATTAATGGTCCACCAAAGGCTTTGATCCTTCACTGAAACTTTCAATTTGCCTTATAACAAAAGAAATACCTTTATGCCATGGAAAGATCTGTTTTTCTAATGTTAGAAACATATGATTTCCTTTTTTAAAGTTTGGTTACTGAAGCCCAGAAGATTTATCGTTCAGTGGCAAACATTTTGGTGCAGGGCTTCTTGGACATTTGCCAGATTGACCTGCTGAGATACACAGTCTGTTACAAGGTCTGTCCTCAGAGACCTTTCAGTTATTTAAAACCTGTCAGGATTCGGGGCCTTCTGGCATGGACTTTGGGAGCCCAGGGTCACCTTCAAATCAGAGTGAGATTTTAGACTGCCATCTATTAAGCTATGGCTTATGATATGGGCCACCAAAGGTGTACTCCATCCAAAAAATCAGAGAGTTTTTGGAATAATTTGCAAAGAGTCACTCACATTAAACAATGTTCTTTGTTTCACTCTCCCCCTTCCACTTCTTCACAACCTTTGCATTTCCTCTTATTGTTTTTCCTAATGCTAGTTCCTCCTCTGCTGAAAAGCAGGTGCTCTTGGGATTTTAAGTAGGAGAAAACATATAGTTTTCCCTTAGGTGTGTTGGTGATATTTGGGAAAATAAATAGTTCAGCATTAATAGAAATCCAGGGTATGGATACACAAGACAAATCCAAAGTATTAATTCTGGATTTTAATGGTCCTAATATCAGTCCTTTCTTCATATGCAATGATATCTCTGCCTATTCCCCAACATACCCTTACCCCAGGCTTTGTCCCAAATGCTAACTAGCATGGCTTCATCCTAACGATCCTTAACACATCACCATGCTCATTCTCAGCAGTTTTTGTCCTTCTCCCTTTCTGTGATACCTTCCCTTCTTACTCCACCTAATTAAATCTTTCTCATTCTTCAAGAAAGCTTTCCTTGGACACTCTAGCCTATGATAATGTCTCCCTTTTCTGCAGGTCTCTATCTGACATATTAGGAGAAAATGTAAGGCGGGAGAAAAATGTTCACACTTGCAGTAGTCTTATGTCTTTAGCTAACTCTGGGCGCTGAGACTTGTTCCCCATCAGTAGTCCCACAGTGCTTTGCTCAGGATTGGGTGCTCACTAGCTGCTTGATAAATATTTGTTGCAATGTACATCAGCATTTGCTTCATGCCTGGAGGGATTTAAAGTGCCATCATGCTGTCAAGAGTTGTCTTTCTGGGAGACACATTGTCTCTGGAGTGATGTGGGGAGTTCTGCCACATTCACAAGAGGACACCAAGATGTCTTTCATTGGCCCGGTTAAAATATAGCCCATTCCATGGGCTAATGCACTTCTCTGAGTGCAGATTTTTGTCATGGGAGCCAGAGTCCCTCTGTTTAAGTTACATTTTGGTGCCTTGTTGTGGTAAAGAGACGATCCTTTCTGAAGTCTCATTGCCATGACATTTGTCTAGGACCATCTCCATCCCGCAGGAGAAACGAGCTGAACTTCCTAATTCCCTGACTATGGTAGGAGAGCTTTCTGTCTTAGCAGGCAGGCCTGAGGCAGCTGTAAAATTGTCTGAAGCTTCCTCACTGCCCTCTCTAGAAGGTACCTTCTCCCCTTTTTTTCTAATACCCCTTTTTTGTGTTTCCCTTGTAAGAATGCAAAATCTTGGAGGGGTAGGATTATATGTAGTTAGCAGTTAGCAGAGTGCCTGGAAAACAGTAAGAACTTAAAAATTTCTCTGTCTCTGCCTCTATTTCTGTCTCTCTTATTCCCTTTCTCTCTGTCTCCCTTTTCCCCGCTCTCTTTTTTCTCTCTCTCCAAGCTGCTTTTTCTATAACTATTATCTTTCTTTCTCTATTTCTCTTTTTCTCTTTTTATTTCTCTACCTTTAGCTATTCTTTATCATATGTCTATCTCTATCTCTTTCTGTCCCTTCCTCCCTCCTTTTCTATCTATCTGCCTATCATCTCTCTATCATCTCTTTCTCTCTCTATCTCTTTCTATATTTATCTGATTATCCATCTTTCTCCATCTTATCTCTATCTTTCCTCCATATTAGGAGGTTTGTATTTCTTTCTATATCTTTCTTTACTATATTTCTCTATCTCTCTCTTTTTATTGGTCTTCCTTTAGGTATCCCTCTTTATCTCTCTGATGTCTCTATCTCTCTGTCCCTTCCTCCTTCCTTTTCTATCTATCTATCTATCTATCTACCTATTTATCTTTCTCTCATCTGGCTATCTATCTTTCTTCATCTGTCTTTTCTAGTATTTCTCTATATAACTTTCTCTACTGTCTTTGTTTATCTATCTTTATCTCTCTCTCTTTATCCATCTACTTTTAGCTATCCTTCTTTATCTGTCTCTCTGTCTCTATCTCTTTGTCCCTTCCTTCCTCTTATCTATCTATCTATCTATCTATCATCTATTGATCTGTCTCTTTCTCTTCTTATCTGGTTGTCTATGTTTCTCCATTTATCTTTCCTTGTATATCCATCTCTCTATCTTTTTATATCTTTTTCTGTGTATCTATCTTTATCTTTATTTTCTCTTTTTTCTTTCTCTGCTTTTGGCTATTTATTTTTATCTGCATGTCTCTTTCTGTCTCTTTCTCTCTGTCTTCTATCTATCTATCCCAAGTTTTCAAAGGTTTCGTTCGTGAAATGCAAGCTTCAGCAGATATTTTCCCTAACAAAATCTTAGATCTAGAGCTGGAAGATGCCAGAGGGGGTCATATAATCCTTCATTTTATAGATGAAAAAACTGAGATTAAAAGAGGAAAAGTGGTCAGACCAAGATCAGCTGGATTGTCTATCAGCTCAAACTAGGTTATGAAGCCAAGCCTTCTGATTTGTGTCACTGCTCTAGGTACAAAGTAGCAGAGACAAGTTTTGAGGAGTCAGAGTTATATATTCAGTCAGTACTCTTTTCGCCTCTATATATTAAATAAAGCATTGGCTCTGAAGTTAGAAGATCTGGGTTCAAATCTCACTTTTGATGCTTACCACCTGTGTCATTTTGGGTAAGTCACTTCCCTGATATAGATATATGTTTCTTCATCTGTTACCCTTCAGACTCTCAGCTCCCTTCCTTCTTGAGACTAATCACCTCAAAACTACAGTCAGTACTCTTTTCGCCTCTGTCACCAATCTGGAAAGCATGAGCCCAACAATGGCCTCCATGGTTCCTGTCCAAAGAGCTCAGATATGGATCTCAGCTCCAGGAGTGATGGATTTTTCTGACTTAGCAGTTCAGGAATATTGTCTATGAAGGTAAGGAAAGGATGTGATCTACACTGGATGCATTGGATGGTACAAACCAATTTGGTGAAATGATGAATTTAGGGGTGCCTTAGATATAGCCAAGTGACAAAATTGTCAGAAGTGTCATTGAGAGAATGATTCTCTCTGTAGACATGAACTAAACATGGCACAGGTTCAGAATAAAAGCTCTTCTACTAATTTTCTTTTTGTTCCTGTGTAGCATTAAGCAAATCTCCCTCAGTCTCAGTTTACTCATCTGTAAAATGAACAGATTGGGCTGGATGACCTCTGAAGTTATAAGAGTTATGCTCCAATATACAACAGATTCTCCACATCCTGTCTCTTGTGACAACCAGGTCTTTGGCAGACAATTCTCAGCCTATAATTCTTGAGTGACTTAAAACCTGTTGACTTATTTAGAATAGCAGGGAGACCATGGAAATTTTGAGAGGAAAGAAATTTCCTTAGTTCTCAGAAGGTAAAGATGCCAAAAATCCTTTAGATACTTGGGGAGAAAGGGCAAGAAGAATTTTGCAAGAATTGGGGGATGGGGTGAAAAGACAGGATTTCCAGGGAGAGGACATAGGCCCCCATTTACCCATTTGCTTGTTATATCCCTCTATTTACAGAGCTGACAGTTTCAAAAGTTGCCCATTTGTGTTGCTTTATGTTTTCCAAAATGCTTTCCTAATAAAAGAGGTTCCTTCCCAAGATTTCTTCCCAACAGCTTTAGAGTACAAGGATTATGATCCTTTTAATGAGAGACTGGAATCTAGGGAAGCAACACGATTTTATTAGGGTTGCATAGTTAGTGTCAAAGCTACGTTTTAAAAGAAAACAATAAGTGAAAAAATTATTTATTAAAGGTTTACTATGTACAAAAACCTGCTGTGCTAAATACGAGATAGAAATAAAAAGTAGGATGGTCTTTGACTGCAAGGACTTAGGAGCCTAATAGGGGCACAACGACATATTAGCGCTATTTCAGTGGCAATTCATATAGAAAAGTCCCATAGTCCTTAGCATATATGAGCACAACAAGCGCTTACACATGTTCTTTAGTGTTATTTCTACTCATAAAGTCATTTAGTTTCAGATTATTTCCTATTTGTCACATGTGTATGTGTGTGTGTATCTCACTTGCTTTGTATATATTTGTTATATGTTATTTCCCTTCTTCAATAGTAAATTCCTTGAGGACAAAGACTGTCTTTTACTTCTTTTGATATCTCCACTGCTCCACACATTGATTGACACATAGCAGACATTTAATAAATGATTGTTGAATGAATGATTAATATTGAACAATTTGACAGGGCCAGGGACTTTGATAACAAGAACTTTCTTTTCTGGGTCTGATAGTAGTGACCATAACCCTGCAGGAATAGATGCCAGGCTACGTTTCTATAGAGCCTGCTTCCCAGGAAGATGGCTAAGAGCACTGTAATGGAAGCATTGCTCTTCAAGGCTTTTGGGTTCAGGATCCTGATTTTGTCTCCAACAAAGGTTTGAGGGAAGATTGTAGGCCAAGTAGTGGTGGTTTGAACTCAGGTTTCCTCTGTCTCTATGTCTTTCTCTCTTCTTCTTCCTCCCTTGTCTTTCCTTTCTCTATTCTCCCTTCTCTCTCCTCTCTCCCTTCTCCCCTCCTCTCTCTCTCCTTCCCTCTCTTCCTCCCCCCTCTTTCCTCCCTTTTCTCCTTCTCACTCCCTCCCTTCCTCCTTTTCTCTCACTCCCTCCTTTTTTTCTTTCCCTCTCTTTCTCTCTCTGTTTTTTGTCTCTCCCTCTCTCTCTCCCTTCCTCTCTTTCTTCTTTCTCTTTCTCTCTTTCCACTTCTCTGTCTCTGTTTTTCTTTCTGTCTCACTCTGTCTCTGTCTCTCCCTTCCTCTTCTTCTTCTCCTCTTTCTCCTCCCTCCTCCTTCCTCTTCTTTCCCTGCTCTTTCCTCCCTCTCTTTCCCCCTCTTCCCTCTCTATCTTTGTCTCTATGTGTCTCTCTCTTTCTCTTTATTTCTTGGACTATTCAGTTTCTTTCAGAAGTCAGCTAAAGCACATTTATACAAGTAAGTAAAGTAACACTTATTTATTAAGCACCAACAATGTGCCAGGCATTGTGCTAAGTGTTGTACTACTATTATTTCACTCGATCCTCATGACAACCCTGGGAGGTAGGTGTTCTTAATATTCCTATTTAGAGTTAAGGAAACTTAGGCAAACAGAAATTAAGTGCTTTGCTCAGGATCACAAGTTTGTGGCTATATTTGAAATCGGGTCTTCCTGATTTCAAGCCCAGTGCAAGGTCTCCCATCCCCACCCCCTCAGCCCTTTTCCTTTTTGAAGAAATTACCTTCTGTTGGGTTTGCATATATTTTCTACTTACTCATGTGGGAGTGTTATTTTCCTTGATAATGTATAATCCCTTTGGTGGCAGGGACTATTTTTGTTGTTGTTTTTCTCTGGATTCCCAGAACAAAGCTCAGAGTCTGGCACTCAGCAGGAGTTTAATAAATACTGGTTGGTTAACTGATTCATCCCAAGCCCACCCTCTTTGTAGAAGCAGAGTAAAATGGAAAAGCTACCATTCCCTGAATCAGAAGACCTAAGTGTAAAAGCTGTGCCGGGTGCTTTCTAACTTATCAGTCATGTTTAATTCTTCCCAACCCCATTTGGGGTTTTCTTAGCAAAGATTAGTATCTTTGTAGTATTAGTATTTTGCTAAGAGTGGTTTGCCAGTTCCTCCTCCATTTTGCAGATGAGGAAACTGAGGCAAACAGAGTGAAGTGACTTGCCCAGGGTGAGTTAGTAAGTATCTGAGATCAGACTGGAATTCAGAAAGATGAATCTTTTCTACCCCAGGCCTGATGCTTTATCTACTTCACCACTTATGCCTTACTGCTTTCTGAGTTATCCAGTGTAGGGTTTGAATCTACACTCTGTTTATGAGTTGAAAGAACATTGGATTTTGAGTTATAGGACCCAGGTTCAAATAATAATTTTGCTCCTTATTACTTGTGACCCTTGGAAAGACATTTTAGGCCTCTGGATCTCAGTTTTCCTAAGTACATTTCAGCTCTTGATTTTGTGATCAAGGAATCTGGCCCTCTATCCATTGAGCCACCTGAATAGAATCAACAAATACTTGTTGAGTTAATGGATTGGTTGATCTATTTCACCAACAATGTTTCTGGACAATTTGTCAGAATTTGCTATTTTTCCTTCCTCTTCCATTGTGTTCTAGACATTATAATATGCTTTCCATGACCCAATTGAAATGACTGCTGAATTACCTCTCATGGTCCAACCCTCCCCCCCCCCCCCCCAATCATTGTGTCTCTTTATTAGGGGCTCGAGAATGCTCAGGCTTCTAGTAACTCCTATCTCCAAACAGTTGGTAGTTCTGCCTGGCAGGTTGTATTATTGTGATTGCTGTCGTTGGATATTTTTTATCATTGTTGTTTTTGGATAATAATCATGAACACATGATGCTCTGAACACAACACTAAGAATCTGTTTCAACAAGCCCTGCTGTGAGTTAGTGGTAAATATTGCAAAAAAAAAAAATTACAAAGTTTTTAATTATGCCAAGTCTTCAGGGAATTATAAGGCAGATTGGGCTTCTTTCAAGAATAGTTCAGTAATGTGGGTAGGGCTCCAAGTTGAAATGACTGAAATGAGAAGAGATCCTTGTTCCATGACAGTTTCCATTGGCTGTTTCCCTCTTGCCTGTTTCAGGATAAAGATAAATTATTCCAAAGGGAGGGGAAGACTAAGAGATAGGTAAGTAATTTCCTGCCTTTGCAGTTCTCTAATTCCCACTGTTTGGCGCTTCCCCTGCTGAATCCCTTTTCTATAGATTATGAGATATATCTAGCCCCTGGAATTCATAGCTTAGTGACTCAGCACCAAGTCAGCCTTCTTATTTGTCCTACCCTGTTCTTGAAGTTTTTCCTCTTCCTTTGAGGCTCTAGTTTAAACCTGAGTAACTATGTTTTTTCTATTCTACCCTATGCGTGAGTTGCTGTTCTTATTTCCTGCCCATTTTTTCTAAGTCTGGGGTCCTCATACACAATGAGAGGGTGAAAAGGTCATTGACTAGAATCATATGGACTTGATTTAAAATCCCACCTCTGATGCTTACTATCCCTGTGACATTTGGCAAACCACCTAATTGTTCTGGGTTTTAATATCATCATCCGTTAAATGGATTAGGTGACTTCTAAGCTTCCAACTCTGACTATGATCTTAAAGAGGGAATAAGATGGTGAGATTCTATGCCAGAGTATCAGCTGATGGCTGATGGTTTAGACCAAAAGTTATTTTAAAATATGGCTCCAGATCATAGCTTAGCTCCCATTTTTATCACTGGAGTAGTAAAGGGAGTAGTTTTAATGGGAACTGGAAGGTAGAAGTAGCTTGGATTAGATGGAGGGTGTTGGGGGTACCTAGGAAATGAGAGTGACAACAGGGAACCTGTATGACAGAACCTGAATGTGTCTTTTCTTTGAATATGCTGTATCAGTCCTACTTACTATTGTCTGAGATTTAAGACAATTCTTAATCGGGATCTGGAATTTGTGGTAAAGAATTATAACATGTCCCTCAGGAGACTGCTAGGAAAAGGTGCTAAATATCAAGTAGCAAAGCTGAACAAAACCTTTGGGATCAGAAGAACTGTATTCAATTCTGAATTTAATTTCTCCTATAACAGTTGGGTGACCTTATGATGCAAGTCACTTATGAACTGACACATTTGGAAGATAGAGTTCACTCTAACCCTTGTTCTTCAAACAAAGTCTAGGTGACCATTTAGTGAGGATATTAGGGATCTTTTTCAATTATAGGTGGGAATAGGCAGTCACTGAGGTTTTCTTCCAGCTCTAAGGTTTTGGGAACCTCTCTGAGCTGATTTCCTTGTCTGTAAAATGGGGACAAGATGTAGTTGTTATGAAGCTCATAACAACTTTGCAAACTATTTACAAATAGGAATTAAAGGGTGAGTAATCCTGGCAGAGTAGATAGAAGGCTGGTTTTAGAGTCAGGAATTCATGGGGTTCAAGTCTTGTCTTTTATATACATATGCATATACATATAGGGAGATAGATATAGATACAACTTAATTTCCTATTGCCCTAAGCAACTTTTTAAGACTCTATGTTATAGATGAGTCACAAATTTGTATCAGCATAGAGAATTTAAACACTGAAAGTTCTCTACACCACTCGTCAAAAAGCCAAATCCCCCAAATAAGTCATTCCAACAAGCACTTATTAAATGTCTGCTATAAAGTAGGCAAACACATAAGAAATAAACATATACATACAAATAATAAATATTTACATACTTTGCTCGTCACCAAGAAAGATATAAAGATAATTAAATTCCTTGCTCTCATAAATCATTTATATACAGTTTTTTTATTTTATTTTGCACTCTATAGTTATGCTTTTAAATGATATCATATATTTATATCTTAAATGAAGAACAATATGTTGTATAACTATGACGAAAGACACGCTTCTTGTTTCTAACAGAAGGGAAACATTAAGAGCCACAAACATCAGTTATTTCTAATCTCTGTCTCTGTCTCTGTCTCTGTCCCTGTTTCTCTCAGGCACAATGGTTCTTATTTTTCAATGGCTATTTTAGTACTGCAAATTCTTATTTTTATTCTTCTGATTGAATTCTGAAAAACCCTTATAGCTAAGACCCCAGACTTGAAGTAGGTAGAGACAGAATGGTAGGGGACTTTGTGAAAAAGTATTCTGGCTTTCTTTCTGGGGTCCTTTGGGAGTGTACTTGTATTTATATTTTCATTTTTTGTTCTAAACACAATTTTATCAGTGTATAGGAAATTTCCATTGAGCAAAACTCCTTCTATCAATGCAGTTCATTAAGTGTTCTTCAACTTAGAGTCTTGGAGAATTTTCTGGGGCAGATAGATGAATAGGACGCTATATAGATGGATAGATAGACAAAAAGATGGATGGTTGTATGCATTGATAGATAGATAGATAGATGTATGGATGAATAGATGGATAGATAGATAGATAATATAAGGATAGGCAGATAGATGAATAGATAGATGAATGGATTGATAGATAAATAGAGAAATATATGGATAGGTAGAGAGATGGATAGATAGATAAATACATAGATACATCGATGGATGGATAAATGGATAGCTAGATGGATGAATAGACAGACATAGATAGATGGACTATTTATGAAGTATTAGTTATGAATTTAAGTGCTGGGGCTACAAATAAAAGCAAACAAAATGGTCTTTGTCTTCAAGGAGCTGATATTCTAATGGAGAAGACAATGAATAAAGGGAAGTTGGAAAAAAGGAATATAAGGAGGACTATGTAGACCCCAGCAGGGGTTGACTCCTGAAGGATCTAGGAAGTTGCTTGGAGGCCTGGTTCCTCTTAAGATAAGGCAAAAGCTGACCTAGCAGACTAAAGTCCAGGTAATTTTTGAAGAGGAAAAAGAGGTGGCAATGAGACCTTAAATGATTTACACAGAGAAATTATTTGACCCAAATCATAGAGTTGCTCATATGGTAAGTGGCAAAAAGTGAACCTGAAATAAAAACCTTCTGATTCCAAACCTGATAATGGTTTTTCTCTTTGGACCACAGAATCCCTAGTTTTAAACTTATTTGCTTTGGGCACAGAGAAATTGAGAGGCTTTTCCTGTAACACATCTAGGATGTTTCAAAAGCAACCTAGGTCTTCTTGATTCCAAAATCAACTTTCTATCCATTACATTTGACAACTCTTCATGTATGTGTACATAACTATATATCTCCCCCCCCCTTTTTTTTTTAGCACAGTAGTCCTTTCCATAGTAGAGATTATTGAGGGAAATGTCACATAGCCATTTATTTATTTAGCCTCAAAGCTATAGTCACAGATACTTAAAATGCCTCCTGCCTCTTATAAAATAGCTCCATGTTTGAAATGTGAAGTTTTGGTCCCAAGAATATTTTTTGCTTATGAATTTAAGCTATTGCACAGTCAACATGCTTGACTCTTTGAATATCTATTGCTCAAAAGATTTCTTTCAGGTTTTGAATAAACCCAAGTATTGTTTTGATTTTATTGCCTTTTGTATTCAAAATATATGAGAAGAACATGACATTTTATTTTATTAGTGCTATGTCACAAGTCCAAACTCTAGAGTTGAGTTGTATGTTTAAAGAATTGTCATCCCAGCTCTGTCATCTGTATGATTTGGGGCATGTCTCTCAATCTTCCTGGCTCTTATTTTCCTTATTTGTAACATGAAGGGATTGGATGATTTCTAAAGTTCTTTCTAGCTTTACACTTATGATGTGATCATCATGTGAAAGAAATCAGATAGCTATTATGTTTATTTTTCAGAAGCCAGAGTTAGTACTTTCTACCAAATCACGTCACTCAACCTTAAGAATAACAATTGACAAAAATACAAAAAGAATAAATTGAATCAATGAGAATATGGCAAAATGATATGATGACCTAGTTAGAGACCAACAGAAAATCAACCAAAGTAAAACAATTGAAACAATTAATAGCTGGGAGAAGGTAGTAGCATATGAATTGTCAATTTCTCTGAACATTATCATCAAAACCCAGAAGAAAACATCAAAAAATAAATTGCATAAGAAATGATTACACAATGTATAAAATATTTGGAAGTCTACCTAACAAGATACATATAGTAATTAAATTAATATAACTATGAAACATTTTCCAAAAATAAAGAGTTGGATAGTTGGAATATTAATTGCTCATAGATTGGTCATGCCAACATTACAAAAAATGTTACTAAAAAAAGTTAATTTACTTATTCAATGCTGTAGCAATTAAAGTACTAAAGTATTAGATCATGGAACTAGAAAAAAAAGTAATAAAATTCATCTAGTAGGAAAAAAGATCAAGAATCTTTAAGGTAATAGGGGAAAAAAGCAATTGAAGGAGCCTAGCCATACTAGGTTTCAAACTACATTAAACAGCAATAATTATCACAACTATTTGGCACTAGTTAAAGAGTAGAGAAATAGATCAGTGGGATAGATTAAGTATACAACATACTGAAATAAAAGATAAATACAAAGACTTTGACTACCAAGTCAAGGACTAATTATTTTTTTAAAAATAACTTGGAAAATGAAATATCACTGTTGCAGAAATCAGGTTTAGATCAATATCTCATTCTATATAACAAGGTAAATTCTTAATGGCTGTGGAACAAACAGAGAAAAAAGGTTACATAAGAAATAAATTTTAGAAGCAATGATGGAAATACTATTATAATTATAGATAGGAGAAGAGTTAATGATCAAATAAGGAACAGGAAAAAATTATAAAACATAAAATGGAAAAGTTGAATTACATAAATTAAAAAAATGTTTGCATTGCAAAATTTGGAAATCTAAAATATATAAGGAGTTCATTCAGATAGTAAGATCAAGAGTCATTCTCCAAATACATTCATGGTCAAAGGGTATGAATAGGTAGTTTTCAAAGAAAGAAATTTAAGGTATCAACATATGTGAAAAAATACTCCAGATTAAAGAAATGAAAATGACTTATTTCCACCTATCACCTATCAGGCTGGTAAAAATGGCAAAAAAAGGAAAATCATAATTGTTATAGATACTACAAGAGGATGGGAACATTAATAAATTGTTAATAGAACTGTGAATTGGCCCAGGCATTCTGAAAGGCAATTTGGAATTATACCATTGCCCTCCCATCCCACCCCCACCCCACGATTAAACTGTGTAACTCTTCTACCCAGCGATACCACCAAGTAGCTTATTTCCCAAAGAGATCAAAGAACAAGGAAAAGGACCCATATGCGCAAAAATATAATAATCCTTTTTGTAATGGTAAAGAACTGGAAACTGAGGGGGTGCCATTATTTGGAAGAATGAGTGAACCAATTATCATATATGAATTTAATGGAGTATTATTATGCCATAAGAAATGAGGAAAGTCATAGTTTCAGAGAAATCTGAGACTTGTATTAAGTGATGCAGAGAGAAGTAAGCAGAATCCAGAGAACAACTTATATAATAACAACATTATAAAGAAAAACAAAGACAAAAGTGAATTAGAACTCTGAATAATGAACAACTAGAAGACCAGAGATGAAACATGTTATAAATCATATCCTGAATGGGCTGGTTATTCCTAAAATTCTCTTGTTTTTTGCCACGTTTCTCAGCAATGGCTCCTGCTGCCAATACAACATAGTCTGAGCTCATATTTGGCTTCCATATTTCGGACCCAGCCTCCCAGTATGACTTTATCCATCACTGTCCCTTATAATGGTGACATTACTCTGTTCAGTCCTGCCTTTTTTCTTCCCTCACTGTTCAAGATAGGGAGTATAATCTTGAACTACACAAAAAGTTCTCTCTCTCCTCTTCTGCATCCTCCAGTCTCTATCCCAGCCTTTCTTTACCATGTTCAAGAATGAAGAGGTACCTGTCCTCATTAGGTCTCATGTGCCGTATTGTATTCAGTCCTATCCTCTACAATGTAGGATATTGATAAGCTGTGGAGTCATAGAGAATAGGAGGGAAGGAGCTAGGAATTGTCACCTGCAGATTATTAGATAATCAGGTGCACCAAATGGAAATCCTGAACTGAGAGAAGAGAAGAATGAGGAGCTACAAGGAGACCTGAAAGCTACTTTTAAGTGTTTGAAGAACTTTCACAAGGAAGAGGGATCACACTTGCCCCTGAGATGCCTACTAATTCTGAAATCCCATGATTCTTCTATAGCAATCAATTTATCCTGCCTATATCTTGTTTTTACATAATTGTTTACATATCTCCACCATTAAACTATGAACCAACTGAGTGCAGGGATTGGGTTTTGTTGTTCTATTTTATTTATTTCTCTTTGATTTTTTTGTTGTTGATTTGTTTGCTTAAACTTTAGCCCAGTGCTTGGTACATGGTAGGCACTTAATTATTACTAGTAGATTGACTATAACATATCTGAAGGTAGGAGTCTTTTTATTTCACATCTCCACAAGGGTTGGCTCAGATTTAGTGTGCTTATCAACTGATCAAACAACAGCCCAGTACTCATCCCAACCTCATAATGGATGGCTCTGTATAGTCACAATCTGATCTCCTGTAAATGCTGAGCTATGGGGTTTCACCCCTGAGCCAAGCTTCCCTCCCCACCCCCACCTCATTTCTCCTGGTGTAATTAAAGGGAAAATGTTCTGCATTCATTGGCTTTGCACTTTATAAAATAACAGAGAGATGAATTAAGAGGTCCATATTTCCATTTCAAGGTTCACATGCTTTTACAAACTGTGCAAAGTTGTGCTCTTAAAATCTGCAGCATCAGCAGCTTTCTCCACGGCAAAGGCAGCCAATTCTCTCCCTTTCTCTCTTCGTCCCCCAGTGCAATTTCTAAATAAATGTGACGGTTAGGGATTCTGCATAGACAATTGCAAAATGATATTCAAAGTCTTTGTGTTTTTCTGTCAGACTTTGATTTTTCTTCTGTTTTTTTCCTCTCTCATTCTTTCTCTCTTTTTCTCACTCTCCCATTTTCTCTTTCCACTTTCTCTCTCATTCTTCCTCCTTTCTCACCCTCTCTTTCTTATTCTTTTATCTTATTTTCTCTTTTCCTTACTTTCTCTCTCTCTTTCTCTCTCCCTCTCTTTTCACTTCTCTCTCCCTTCTTCATTCTCTTTCACTTTCTTACTCTCTTCCTCTTTTCACTCTTTCTCTCCCCTTTCTCTCCCCCATTTCTCCCCTTCTTCCTCTATTTCTTATTCTTTTTCTCTTACTTTCTCCCTCTCTTTCTCCCTCCATCTCTTTTTTCCCCTCTCTTCCTCACACTTTCTGCCTTTCCACTCTCTCATTTTCTCTTTTTCTCTCTCTCTCCTGTTTCTCTTCGTGGCACACATATTTTAAGGAAATGCTCGTAGGAGAGGGAAATTGGGGGGAAGGGTCAAATCTGATTCTTGTTCTGCCTGACTTTGAGATTTCCTAATATTCTGACATCTGGAGGTTATTTGCTGTAAAATTTTTAACTCTAAGAGATTTTCTAATCTCCTCCTAATGTAGGAATTTCTTAAATAGTAGCCCCTTCTAGTAAGGAAGTGATCATCCAGGTTTTTCTTGATTGCTCCCATAAAGGAAAAAATTGCTCCCTCACAAGAAGTTCTATGATAGAAGAGCTCAGATTTCTCTATGACATTGAGATTCGCTTTCCTAGAATTTCCAAATCACTGGTTCTGGCTCTACCCTTGGGAGTTATATAGAATAAGTCAAACCTCCCTTCTATATGAGAGTGTTTAGATATTGAGATGTCATGAACATATCCTAGACTATACTTTTTCTTATCTGGGCTAAATGTCTACATTACTTCCATTAAGTCTCCATATGATCATCTGCAGTCCCTTGGATAGTAAAGATCAAATCAGTGGATACTTTAAGAAATTAATTTGGACTATATACTGGAAGGTTAAATACTGAAGCTTAAATATGTTGGTCATGCAATGAGGAGATAAGATTCATTGGAAAAGACCTAGCTGTTGGGAAAAATTGAAGGCAAAAGAAAAAGGGAAAGTAGAGTTTGAGATGGATAGATAGCATCACCCATACAACAAATACTAGCCTGGATAGACTTAACAAGATAATGGAACATAGAAGACCTACATGCTAAGGGCCATGGGTTCACAACTAAATGACTGACCAATAACAAAATCATCGTGCTTGGTTTCATTGGGATATATGTCAGATCATCAACTTTTTTATTGCATAAGAGATAGTACCCAGAGTAAGACACAATACTTTAGATGTATTAATTCTTCCTTTGGCCCAAGTGTTGTTCCTAGCAGAAAGTTCCTACTTTCCATATGGAAGATAATCGAATCTTTGTAGACTGAACATCTAAAACTTAGGTTGAAATTGGATAAGAAGAAAATTTGTATAAGAGAACATTAGTGATTCCCACTTTTTGAATTTCTATCAGTCAATTAAAGCAAAATTGTCCCTGTGTTCCTCATGGTTTTACGTATATTGGAAGGAAGTAGAAATACTAAAAGGACAGGAAAGTAGACACAGAATATCAGCAGAAATATGCATTCATACATGCCAGGCTAAGGAGGAGTTGGAATATTCAAGGTATTCATTCACCCACCTAAAGTCAGGGAGAAGCAATGGGTGAAATGGGCAGGATTTGAGTCTAGGCATTCAAAGCTGCTGCTGAGAACCAATGCTGCTCATAACCAATCATTAAATGTTCATTGAGTATTTCCTTTGTGCATTTCCCATTATACTTGATACATGGTTAAAAGATGCATGAGACATGAAAAGCAGCATGGGATACCGTGTCTAAGGCACTGACTCGTATATATGAGCTCTGTGATCCTGGACAAATAATTTGACCTCCCTGTGCCTCGTTTTCTGCATTTGTAAAATTATGATGTTCAAGTAGATTCCCCTTTGAGGCCCCTCCCAGCTGTAAATCTATGATCTTATGAACTAAAGCCTTAGGGAGCTGATACTGAAGTTAAAATAACTATATATATGAATATGTTACATTTTTACAAGCAGAATAGAGCTCTCACTTTGATCAGTGTAGGTGCTCATGGCAGTGCAATTTAATTCATTATCCAAAGGCTGTAACCTTATAGAGCTGCTTTAGACATAGAGAGGCTATTGACTGACTCAAGGTCATATATCCACTAGTGTGAGAGGCAGCTTCTGAACATGGATCTCCCTGAGTCCATGGTCAGTCCCCAGTTTTGTCAATTATAGTAAAACATGATTCAGATGTGAAGGATTATTATCAATGGAGCTTATAAAGTGCCTTCCTTACATAGTTTCTATGTGATATCATAATTATTCTACAGAAAAGAGAGCTGAAGCTGAAAGTGTTTAATGATATATCTAATGTGTTCTTGTTGTTTAGTTGTTTCTCTATCCAACTCTCTGTGACCTTATCTGGGGTTTTCTTGGCTAAGATACTGGAGTGGTTTGCCATTTTCTTCTCTAGCTCATTTTACAGATGAGGAAACTGAGGTAAATAGGGTTAAGGTCACATAGTTTTTGAGGGTAGATTTGAACTCAAGATTTTCTGACTTTAGGTCCAGCATTCTATTTACTGTGCCACCTAGTTGGTCCTATCTTGTCCACTAGAGGAGCCTAGGAAGTCTTATTGTGGCATTTAAATAATTCTAGACTCTTAAATATCACCAGAAAGGCATCCTCATCATTGACATATATTATTTGTGTGATATGTCAATAAATCAAGTCATTTGAAACAACAGATCTAGAGCTGAAAGGACCTTAAAAGCCACCTCATCCAAACCTATTATTCTGAGGAAACTGACAGAGAGATCTAGCAAGCGTTAAAGATGGGATTTGAACCAGACCCTCTGGGATGACTCCAAATCCATAACTCTTCCAATTGTCCGTTATCTATATCTGCGTGTCCAGCACTATGCTATTGAGTGATTGGAGTGAGATAGGTCAAAAATTATGAAATGAAGTGAAACAAAAGAAAACTATGGAAGACAAGAAGAGGGAGAATTCTCTGGGAATGGGAATAATCAGGAGAAGCTTAATGGAGAAGGTGGGTTTTGGACTGAGCCTTGAAGGACAGGCAGGGTTTGGATTAAAGGGACAAGAATTCAGAGACTGACTGACAAGCCACAGATAATGAAGGCTCACAAGATCTAATCCCTTCTGGCTTCCTTTGGGATCTATGACACTCAGCAAAAATCCCTGCTATTGCCTCGGGAGCAAGGAAGCATTGTTATGAAAATGTGTTTATTATTATCATCCTCATCAACATTATTATCATTATTAATAATATGATATTTGGGGTGTTTATGCACATTAATTTTAAACAAGCTTATGCAACACCAAGACTTGATGCTCCCACCAAGAAATAGTTATAGCATGTATTTTTAATTTACATAAAATCATTTATGCTAATTTAATTAGTCCTTTGTTTACAGCCAAGGCTCACCACTGGATTGTGATTTTTTTTTTTTCTCTCCTAAGGCACATTGCTGCAGTTAGGAGCCACAGGCCAGATGCAGCCAGCCTGCAAAGATTCTGAATTCCAAAGTGATGAGGGAGAGAGGAAACCTTCCAGGGTTGGGTCCAGTGTGTGGATGGATGACTATGTGAAGGGGGGAGGGCAGGGAGGAATGAGGATGGAAAGGGGGAGGGGAAGGGATGGGACACATCTTTAGGGAATATGGGGTATGATGATTGTGAAGAGCACTAGATTAGACTCAGAGCCAACAGGGCACTGTGAGAAGAGGATTGCATTTAAGCCATTTAAAAAAATCCATGGCTTGTTTTTAATATCATCTTAATTTCCCAATATTTCCCCCTCTGTCCCATTGAACCTTTTCTTGTAAGACAATTAAGCATAACTTAACAAGAGAGTGACCAAGTGTGAATTGTCACACTCCATACCTATAACCTGCTTTACCCATTCCCAATCCCCACCTTGAGTAATGATGTGTGCTACATACACTCTGTTCTCTGGAACAGATTGGAATGTGATTCATTGCAACTAATCTGAGTTTTCTGCTTTTTAGTAAGTTGAAATCTGACCACAATTATCCTTCTCACTAGCTGCGACATCTCAGGCAATTCACAATGTCTCTGATCATCAGCTTTCATCTCTGTAAAACGAGCACAGTGATGTTTGATCCTCATTTCATGGGTTATTGTTGGGGTGGGGGCAGTGACCAGATGGGCGCTATACGTGTACATGCTTTGTAAATAGTAAAATGCTATATAAGTAAGCAGACCCAGCTCTGTCACCATCTCTCCCCCAGAAACATGCATGATGTCTACTATTTCTCAGTTTCTTCATCTGGAAAATGGGAAGAGAAACCCTACCTCTTCAGTGTGCAAAATGAGGATATAATTGAGAGCAGTGGATCTTAAAGGTGCCCGAGACATCCAAGGTGGCATTTGTCAGGCTTGAAAAATGAAATGGAAACCACTGGGTTCATTCATCTCTGTTTGAGAGTCTAGTTTCATTCATCGGGCTCTTTCCCATCCTCGTGCTGATCCTGACAACCTCATTGAGTTTTAGGGAACTTGAAAAGAACTCACTGGACTGCTCTTTCCATACCTTCCAGACCTGATTAACACCAGCAGGGCAAATCTTTAAAATGGCAGAAGTGATCATTGTTCTTTCCAATGCTTTCAATCTCCCTTTCTGAACCCTATCCTGCTCTCTTCAGTGACTACTTTCCTAATGCTGGCTCTGAGTGTGTCTTAAATTTTTGGAGTGGAAGGGATGGTAGCTTACCTAAGACATCCTTTTCAATGCTCGGATAGGGGAATAAAGACACAGAGGAGTTAAGTGGCCAAGATTTTTACATGCCCTCTGACACAAAATTCAGAGTTTTTCCTATTATGCCATATTTCTTCCCTCTCTTAAAACCTCTATGAAAAGGCTCTCATATAATATACACTAAAGAAACATCTAATCATTCATCCATCTATTCACCTATCTCTATTTCTATCCATTCATTCAATAATTATCTAGTTTTGGATCTTCTCTATGTGACCTTAAGCAAATCACTTCCCTCACAGAGCTTCAGTTTCCTCCTCTGTAAAATGAGAGTCAGACTAGATGAAAAAGTTCTCTTTTAGTCTTGAATTCAAGATCTGTGATTGGCTTTGACTATTTAGAAATATATAATATTTTTAAAAATAATAACATAATATGTAATGTAGTTTCTCTTTAACATCTCTCTCTCTCTTTCTCTCTCTCTCTCACACACACACACACACACACACACACAGCCTTCTATCTCTGTTTTCTCTCAATCAGCCCCAGAAGGTTTTAGATGAGCTTTATTTAGTGAATCATAGAAAAGACAATATTACTCATCTAAGGAAGCCAACATTTTGACCCTCCCTAACAATGCACTTATTGATAGTTCTTCTTGATAGATTGCAAGATTTATTGTCCCTTGCATATCAGGATTTATTGACTTGCAAGGTCAGATATTGACCAATAAAAAAGCTGAGGTCAATAGTTGATTTCAAGTCAATGGCTGCTTATTATTTCACCTGCCCTGAAACGGATGTCTCAGTTTTGACAATGAATGGATTGGATGAAGATGATGATGTGCTTCTAACCCGGGCACTCTGTATTATTGGCTAAAATGTTCTTGGCTAATCAATGGATATTCACTGGAGCATGTGCATTTGAGAGGTTTGAGGAGAAAACCCACCATAGAATCTGGAGTTAACAGATCAAGTCTTTTTCTTCTCTTCACTGATGATCGAAGTTTCTGCTTACCCAGAATATCAGGGATATTTTCTAAGTCATGATCATTTAAAAACAGAGTTACTTTAACTACCATACCTGTAATTGGGTTTCCATCATATTCCTTTAATCTGGCAGAAATTACAATAACAGAATTGAAAAGCAGGATTAAAAAGTTCCATTTTCTCTATGTACTATGTGAAATCATAGATTTAAAAGATTTTGGAGCTGGAAAGAACCTTAATAGGCATCTAGTCCAAACCTCTCATTTTCCAAAAAACAAAACAAAACAAAACAAAACAAAGCAGACAAATAGGAAGGACTTGCCCAAGATCATAGAGTAGCAAAATGGCAGAACCAACACTGGAATCCAAATTACCAGCATCTTGAAGTAGTGGAAATAATATTGGATTTGTAGTGAAAAGAGTTTTGTTGGGTTCCTAGCTCTAACATTGTACTCCTGGACCTTAGTTTGCTTATCCAACCAATAAAGGATTTGGACTGGACAGCCTATGAGGTGCCCTTGCTATCTTGTTTTTATTATTCTGTGATTTCCCAGTCCAATGTTCTTTCCACTATTCTAACCTTCTTGATGATGTTCTGAGCTTCCAAATTGGGAAGCCTCCACTGGGAGTTGGTGAACAGGAAAATATGGTAGACTACAAGGTTTATACTATCTAGAGAAAGGGATAGACAGACTGTGACCCAGAAGCAGTTATGGTTATGTCTTCTTGTTTGATCCAAACCCATAGAGATGTAATGAGGCAGCTTCTGGAAGAAAGAAAACAGGGTTCAGTTACGTTGCCCAGGGACTCACCTTATAATTGGCCCCCAGCTGGCCAACTCAGAAGGGATGCCTTTGAGTGAGGTCCCCTGCTAGCAGGGCATGGGAGGGCAAGCCCTAACTAATGAAGTAAATAACTATCAAGGAGCCTTTCTCTCCTTGGAACCCAAACTAGCAAGAGGCTCCTGGGAAAGCATCGGGAAATGCTACTGTGGCACTCAAGCTGGGCCCCTTGTGAAGAAGAGCCTCCCTTTGGGATGCTTGGATCCTATGGGGTTCTTGTGTGGGGGTTTAACTTAGCTTCTCTCCTCGCCACCTTACCATATCATGCCAAATATCAGCATGTGGATGCAAGGAGGCCTTGTAATGAGCTTCTATAAAAAGAACCGAATCCAGACTCTTGGAACTCAATGCTCAGAATAAACAATAGGGAAGAATACTATTAAAAACCACCACAAACTTGGACAAATTAAGCCCTTGGGAACGCTGAACAAAGAATACATTTTCCCTGTGTCGAACTAAGATCAATAGAGAAAAACAAATAATTTCAAGAGGGAGCAGTGATAATGACATTCAGGTACATGCAGACTTTTTTTTTTTTTCCTTCCTTTCTCTGGGATCTTCCTTCCTGTCTCCCCCAATATGATGAGTGACAAGTGGGGTCCTAGACCATGAATGGACACTGGCTATTTGTAACCCACAGGATTCAATGTCACCAAATTTATTGGATTGTGATGAGGCTTTACTTCCCCCAGGCTATGTCTGGTTCCTCTGTTTTCTCAGTGTTCTATTGAAGGAAACGGGGTCAGATAGAGGGATGGCTGTCTGACTCTTTGAAAGTCAGGTCTCACCTTTTAAAGGTTTCTTCAAAAATCAATGATTAGATATATTTAAATATAGGTCATTTTGCCTAAACCCTTTATTTTTACAAGTAAACTGAGGTCTGTAGAGTTTTAATGACTTGCCCGAGCTCACACAGGTTGCAATTTACTATGTGTTACTTTGACTCTCCTATTCTCTGTAGTTATAGATCCCAGGCCAGTAGATTCAATCTCAGGCACGAATAGATTAGTTTGTCTCAATCATGGTGTGAAATGAGGGATATTTAGAAAGCCCCTCAACTTCACCCATGCGCAATTATGTCTCATTCACTTCCTCTACTTGCCATAGTATCTGCAATTTCATTAGTCATTTGTCTTATTGCTCTAATCAATATTTACTGATTTCTAAATGTCACATCTATTCTGTTTCTTCACCATCACTTATATTGTTCCATAATTTAATTAGAAAGACATTTATGGATCACCTACTGTATGACAGGCACTGGACAAGGTATTAGAGAGAAAGATGAAAATAGAGAGAAAGAGAGAAAGAAGAACAAAACATCAGCTCTCTAACAGCTTCCATTCTATTGATGAGGGCTAGAGTGGGCAGTCCATAACACGGACCCAGCTAAGATGAAAAAGCATGTGAGGTAATGTGAGGAGAGAGATTAAACAGCCTAACAAGTATAGAGACCAAGGAAGGATTACCTGAGGAGGTAGTACCAGATCTGAGCCTTAAAAGAAGGTAGCTATCTCCAAAAGCAGAGAGATGATACTACCACTAGAACTATTTCTCTTCTTTCTTTCTTTCTTTCTTTCTTTCTTTCTTTCTTTCTTTCTTTCTTTCTTTCTTTCTTTCTTTCTTTCTTTCTTTCTTTCTTTCTTTCTTTTCTTTCTTTCTTCTTCTTCTTCTTCTTCTTCTTCTTCTTCTTCTTCTTCTTCTTCTTCTTCTTCTTCTTCTTCTTCTTCTTCTTCTTCTTCTTCTTTTTCTTCTCCTTCTTCTTCTTCTATTACTACTACTACTACTACTACTACCACTATCATTACTATTACTATTATTACTATTATTTCTACTATTACCAATACTACTTCTACTATTATTACTACAACTAATATTTCTAATACTGCTACTACTACTGCTTCTACTTCTGTAAAGGGTTGAAACTCTTGAGTTCATGTACTGAGGTCCAGACAACTGAGCACTTAAGGCTAATTACTGATTGGACAATACTGTATAAGCATATGCTTGGAAAATGGCCCTTCCCACTATTCTGTGCTGACTCAATAATTGGTGTATGTAGAGAATTGTAGGAGGGACTAAGCAGTGGAGAAAGACTAGCCAGAGTCACTTTTGGGCGGAAGACTAAGAGGAGAGGTCGTGGAGATTCTGCGTCCATCCAATTCACTTCTACCCCTAAAGACCAAGAATAAAGACCAAGGCATTTTGCTTATCCTGACTCTGGCTGATTCTAAGATATCCAGGGTGCTAACTTGGTCTTCACATACTTCTACTATTATTACTACTATTTCTACTACTACTGCTGCCTGCACTATTATTATTATTATTATTTCTACTACTACTATTATTACTACTACTACTATTACTCCTACTTCTATTACTATTACTCTACTACTATTACTATTATTACTACTTCTACTACTATTACTGGGTACAGATAATAACCCAGTTTGCTTGGAACAGAGTATATAAAAGGAGGGAACAATATAAAGGGACTGTTCTATCCAGTGACTGGACCTTTTACTCTCTCTTCCATTGGTTTAGACCCTTTCCATCCTTTAAAGCTTGGTATCTTATGCTGGCACGAGTCTTGGACAAATAGAAATACATTCTATTGCATTCAATAGATTCATAGATAAAGGCAACTAGAAGAGTAAAACTATGGCATGTATGGATAGAAATCTGTTCTCATGTTTCTCCCAAGTCTTCTTTTTGGGTTGCTAGGTAGAGCAGAGCACAAAGTAATGGATCTGGTATCATGAAGACTCATGTTCCTGAGTTGAAATCTGGCCTCAGACACTAATTGGCTAATTAAGTTGTTGCTTAACCCTGTGTGCCTCAGTTTCCTTATCTGTAAAAGTGGGGATAATCATAGCACTTATTTTTCCAGGTTGTTGTAAGGATCAAATGAAATTATTAAGTGCTTAGCACAGTGCCTGGCATGTAGTACTCACTCTATAATGTTAGCTATTATTATTATTGCTATTATTCTCTGCTCCTGTCTTTACAAGTACAGTTCTTTCAACAAATCAGATTTGTTTCTGTATCTCCCAGTGCAGAGGTATCATGGCTGCTTACTGATTGGTGTGTAGGCCTCAAAGCCACAAAGAACTGGGTTCAAGTCTGCCTCAGGAAGAAAGAGACATCCACATCCAAAGAGAGAACTATGGGGACTGAATGTGGATCAAAGCATAGTATTTTCACTTTTTGTTGCTATTTTTTGTTTGCTTATGGTTTTTCCTTTTTTGTGTGTTTTTTCTTTTAACCTGATTTTTCTTCTGCAACATGATGAATATGGAAATATGTTTAGAAGAATTGTACAGGTTTAACCTGTTTTGGATTATTTGCTGTCTAGGGGAGGCGATAAGGGAGGTAGAAAAATTTGGAACACAAGATTTTACAAAGGTGAATGTTGAAAGCTATCTTTAGGAAGAAACTTGAGAATGACTTTTGGTTTTAGAGAGGATATTTTTAGGTAGGATAAATCTGAATGGTTTAGTCACAGGTTTGAGTTTGGGAGCAAAGAAAACTGGGAAAGGTGGGACCCCAATATGACTGAAAGAAATCACAGCAAATGAATGAAAGCCCTGGAGAACCTGGAAGCAGCCACAACAGCTGCCATATCAGCCCAGGGGCCTTAAGGCTTCATCTGTTGAGTGGGAGGCACCAATTCTCAAGAGCCAGGGGCTACAATGAATGTAGCTAACTAGATCAGAAAGGGGAATATATCAGGTGGAAACAAGGCCTTTTTTCTCCATTCAGTGCTTTCCTGGCAATGTGGTAGATCAGTTAATCTGACTTTTATTGAGTTCCTACTTTGTGCTCAGCATCATGGTTGGCTCTGAAGGGATAGTGTAAGAGATCTCATACATGCCCTCGGAAAATCACAGTCTAGGTGGGGATGCAGAACACATACAGATCCCAAACTGCCTTATATTCTCTGGACCAATCATTTCTGTTATAGGAGTTCAGAGATATTAGTTCAGACATTTAGGGGATCAGGGAAGATTTCTTAAAGGAAATGAGTTATGATTATAGTTTTGAAAGAGAAGATACTGATACAATTAAATGAAAATATCACCCAATATTTGCATCACACTTTATAAAAAAAAGGAATGTCCCTTAAAGAAATACCTATCTTGCTTATCTTACAACATTGTTGTGCTGTGGAATAGAATAATTTTGAGAGATAAGTAGATGAAGGCTCAAAAAGATTAAATTACTTATTTTTTCCAAAGCTACTTGGTCAGTGAGAGTAGAGTCAGCAAGAGATTTCAAGTCTTCCTATTCTTGGCCCTACAGTATAAATAAGTAAAAGGATAGTAAAGGAGATGGCCTTCCTATATATTTGGAATGTCCATATGTCACCCTACAAAATGCAACTTTCTCAAGGACAGATACTCTTTTTCCCCTTTTTAAAATCTGCATATTCCCAGCATCCAGCATAATATCTGGCACATAAAAGAGGCTTAATAAGTGCTTGCTGATTAGCAGACTCCTCCCCCCCAGCCCCACCCAGGTAGAAGAAGTGGCAGGGACAAAGTATCAGAAATGGGAAAGGCTAAGTATTTGGGGAAGATCTTGACAAGATTAGTTCAACAAATCCTATGCTCAAATCCCAAGGTAGTTGTCAACTGGTACTATAAAAAGAATAAACAGGTTTCTCTTGCCATCTCTGTGCAAGGATGCCCTCTGTTTCTCACCGAATGAGCCACATGTCCTATCTCAGTGTTCTAGCTCACATAACTCCAATAAATCCCTGTCCTAGACTTGCAAGAAGTATTCATGCTGTTCTGTCTGATTTATGTCTTTCTCTTTTGCACAGAGAATGAGCCGAATGTGAGGCAGGTTATCCCAGGGGATCAGGAGGAAGCAGGTTCAGATTGCTCCTGAGGCTTGGGATTCAGGGCTCACTGCTTTGACAGCAACATCTCTCCCCCTTCCTAACATTGTTTTTCCAGAATCCTGATGTCACTCCACCTTCAAATGTATTTGGCCTTGAGGGCCCTCAATTTTCTTTCTTAAGGTCCCGTGAGCATGGACTGAGGGAAGTCCATCTGGTTCTGTTTCACTGACATGTTGATCACTAAAATTTCTTTGCCAGGAGTTATTTGATGTCTAAGAAGAATTTAGAATCTTTTTTCTCCCTTATAAAACAAATAAGGAAATGAACTTCTCCCTACCTCCTCTATCCATCCCCCTTCACATATATCCAAGGAGCGATGGGATTGAATTTTCTTTAGGAAATGATTCAGTCTTGTCAGTCATGTATGACCCTTCATAGTCCCATTTGGGGTATTCTTGGCAAAATTACTGGAGTGCTTTGTTGTTTCCTCCTCTAGCCCATTTTACAGATGAGAAACAAAAGCAAATAGGGTTAACTGAGTTGCCCAGAATCACACAGCCAGTAAGTATCTGAGACTAGACTTAAACTCAGGACAATGAGTAGTTAAAAGTTTTTAAGTTTAGGGTTCTGAGTCCTGCTTCTGATAGACTATGTCACCATACTCAAGATATTTAACCTCTTAGTGTCCAAGACAAATCTGTAAGCCTATAAATAATAGGTAGCTTGTAATCTGAATCTGTGAAAGGAGTTTCCATACCAGGGCATTATTTATACTGATAAAATAATGGATTTAAGCCAATATATAATATGCATGCATGCACAAACATGTTTATATAATCATATAACATTTGAAATCAACACATATGGAACATGTGTGCTCCATATGCACAAAATACACATACCTATATAAGGATAAACATATATGCATACATATATTATATCTTAGTGCAGTGCTTGGAAAACTTTCCCCAAAGCCAGGAAGATCAGGGTTTGAGTTCATATCTTTGTGATTCTGGTTAAGTTTATTCTCACAGTAGCCTAGGCGATTCTTTAAGACTTTCAGAGAAGATATCAGTCCATAATGGTAGATGGACTTAACTCATTAAATAATTTTCTGCACTACTGAATTCATAGATATTGTCTTATCTCCATATATCTATATCATATGTATACATGTAGATATAAAGTATGTGCATCTATCTCTACATCTCTCTATCAATCTCTAAAGTTCCTAGAGATGGGGACAGTCTCATCTTTGAATGTATATGAATGTATAGCACAGTATGTGGCACATAGTTAGCACTTAATAAATGCTGATTAATAGATGAATTTATCTAATGTGAAGGACTATGCAAAAGACTAAAAAGAGGAATGTCCAATTACAATATTGTTGGTTTTCAAGTGCAAATTTGGGAGCTAGAAGCTATGTGTATATAAAATAGCATGTTTTTTGGGAAGACCACTGGAACAAGGGAGTTTGGTGCTGAATGCTGGAAAGACATTATCATTATCTTGATGCTTCCATGAGCTCTCTAAGAAACAGAGCAGTTGCCCTGCTGGTTAGAGGAACTCTGTACATCTGCCTGTCTATAGTCCACATATGCACACTTATGCACATACCAGAAGCTTTGAAAGAATAATCATATCCAGCTCACCACATGGCAAATGCTGCAATTCACCCAGAATTCCTTTACAGCATTACTTTTGACAGCTTACAATTCAGACTATTAAACATTGATCAATCAAAATTTAACATCCTATCTTTCCTTTGATATCCTCAACTGTTCTCCATATAAGACAACAAGGAGGGCTTTCTGCAGCTCAGCATGATGGTGGCAGGACATCAAAGCTGCTTCCCCAAATTGCCCACTTCCGATAGATTCTCAGATGCAGAAAATGAAATTGTGGCACAGGAGAGGAGCTCATCTTTGGTACTTAAATGGACAAAAAAAATCTCATTAACTTGAGCTCTGCTGGTTCAGAATTTGGAATAATGTGGACACAGACTGGATTAAAATATAACTTTATATGTAAATGATAGGGGCTTTTCTATTTTTGCCACAGTATCTTTAGTGTCTGGCACATAGTAAGTTTTTGTTTTATTAATTCATTTTGGTTGATTGCTTAATTGGGAAATACACACCTTATCACCAGTAAGTGCTAATGAGTATGGGACAGGAGAAAGTGTTAGACTTGGGTTCCAGTCATGGTTCTGTTCCTTTCTAGCTCTGTGACTATGTGCAAATAACTAGATGGGGAAGCTGAGTCAGAGAGAGGCTAATAATACATGTCTCAGAAGTAAAAAAAAAATTATAAAATAAAAGTACTTTTTAAACTTTAAAGTGCTGTGTTAATGGGAGTTATTATTCTACAATGCTTGGAAATAATTTAGTCTCTTAAGTAGATGAAACCTCTCTCCTATATTCTTGTTTTCACTAATATGCAATTATAAATTGTTTTTATTCATCCATTAAAGCAGGTCCCCAAAGGACCTTTGCTTGGAAACAATGAGAAGCTAGAGGCAGGTTAACAATATACTTGAAGAGAATACCACTTCACTCCCTTAATTTGGGGAATAGTTTAAGGGTGGATTATTTTAGCCAAGTCTTAATGTATTTAAATCAATCAATCAACATGTATACTTACTATGTGTCAGGTACTGTACTAGATACTGAACATACAAAAACAAAAAGGAAATAATTCTTTCTCTTAAGGAACTTAAGTTCTTGGATTTGAAAACATGTATATATATATATATATATATATATATATATATAATCAAATAATATTAATTGTTTGGTCATGTCCAATTCTTTGTGATTTTATTTTTTTACTTTTTTTTTTAAAACAAAGATACTGAAATGATTTGCCATTTTCTTCTCCAGCTCATTTTACAGATGAAGAAAATGGAGATAAACAGGGTTAAGTGACTTGTGCTGGGTCACAGAGCTAGGAAGTGGCTGAGGCTGGATTTGAACTCATAAAGAGGAGTCTTCTTGATTCCAGACCCAGCACTCTGTGCACGATAGTGCCCCCTAGCTGCTCTAGAAAGGGATCTTAGAAGCCATCAAATCTTTCCTTGATGTCCTTTAGATTCCTTCATTTTACTAAAGGAAATTAGGCACACATAATTTTAGTGACTTGCCAAAGGTCACAAATCCAATAAATATCCGTCTAGTCTGATATCCTCATTTGATAATGAAGCCAAGGAAGACAGTGGTTTGTCCATGTTCTTATAACTGACAAATCATAAAATTAGTATCTTGATTTGTTGTCCAATGCTGATTCTACTAAAGAGTGTTCAAGGTCTTTAAGGTTCAAGGCATTATGGCATGTCAAACTACATGAGATCCTGGAGATCCTGGTTTACCTAAGCATCCAAGTGTGATCAGAGCACCCAGTATACTTCAACTGAGTAGTGATTGATGGACTTATATTAACCAGTAGGGAGGTCTCTAGTAAAATGCCTGAAGGTTCTATCATATCTAATATTATTCATTAAAGACATGAAGGTAGGTTTAAGTAATATGCTTATCAAATGCATGAATGGCACAAAGTTAGGCGTCCATAAATGGTGACATGATTGGCATCCAGGATTATCTCCACAATTTAGGAACGAGATTGATAAATTGGATCTTGTCCAGGTGAAGGTAGTCATGCTGATGAGGTATTTGGGGAATATGCTATCCAAGGATCAGTAAAGAAGATTTGATGGTGGTGGGAGGGTAAGGAAGGGGACATGACAGCTGTCTTCAAGTGGTATAGTTCATAAAAAATCTCTGATTTTCCTCTATTCTTTTCTTAAACAATGGCCTTAATCCCTAGTCACATCCTCTCTTCCTATATTGTATCCCTTCCCTTCTGTCTCTCCTTTCTGTAAACTCCCTATCTAGATGCCTTTACATTGCAGTCATTCATTAAAGGCTGAGTAGCTAGGTAGTTAAGTGGTTGATAGTATTCTGGACCTAGAGTTAGGGGTTTAAATCCAGCTGTAGACACTAACTATGTGACCCTGGGCAAGTTCCCTAAGCCTGTGGGTTTTAGTTTCCTCATCTGTAACAAGAACTGGAGAAGGAAATGATAAATCATTCCAGTATCTTTGAAAAGAACACCTTAAATAGGGTTACAAAGAATTGGACACAATTAAACAATGTCTCAACAACAACAATAGCAATTAAATCTAGAGTCTCTCTGGCTTTTTATTTGTAGGAAACCAATTAAATCAGAGATAATAGAATTCTGGCCCATTCCTGTAGTAACACCTCAGTGGATCAGATTTGGTGTAGTCTGTGATCCCTGAGCTGCATTGATGAAGGAAAAGACTTGACCCTGAAGCTAAGTTGCCTTGAAGCCTGAAGCTTCCCAGAAACATTCTTTTCTTGCTACTTCCAATAACTTTAGAGCTATTAATCCTGCACAGTGTGACAGAGGTCAGTGGACTATCCTAGTCTGGCTACTCTAAGAGCTCCATTGTGACTTTCCTAAAGACCTCTTATTGTCCCTCCCTCCTGCATCCTTCACTGACTCTGGAGATAACCAGTAGGTCCTTCCTGAAACACATCAGGCAAAAGAGTCTGGTTGGTTTTTCTGTTTATTGTCTTTTGAAGCCCTTCTCATCCCATGATGAACTCTGACAACAAATGTAAATGATAGTTGAAGAAGAATTAGACTTATTTCTTGCTTTACTTTAGAAGGCTATAGTAGGTACAATAGGTAGAAATCATTGAGAGGCCACGTTGAACTTGTGCAAAAAAAATCTTTCTCACAAAAAGAACTGTCTAAGAGGGGTATGATATACCTCCAAGGCAAGTTTTCTATCCCTGGAGGTCTTCAAGTGGAGACCACATCCAAAACAATTTGTTTGGAACATTACAGAAGGGATTCCTTTTTAGGTATGAGTTGAAGTAGATGAACTATGAATTCTCTTCTGGTTTATTCTAAGAGAAACATGAGGTCTCAAACATCACTAGAAAAGTCCATCATTAGAGCCTGTCATGTGAAATGGACTCTAAGGTCCATTCAAGGTGCAAATAAATGAATGAAAAAAACACTAATTGAGCCCTTACCATATGTAAAACATCTATAATCACATGATCCATTCCAAGACTGAATTTATAATGAGGGATTAACCAAAGAAGACTCAGACAAAAAAAAAAAGAAAAGAAAAGAAAAGAAATTTATTTTGAATACAAAATTACCTAGCATAATATAAGCTCCTTGAGGGGTGCAACTGTTTCTGTTTTTGTTATTGTATCCCTAGTACTATAGCAGCACTTTGAGCACAGAAGAATTTAAATAAATGTTTGTTGAATGGCTGTTGAATTGGATTTGCTGTTCTGAATTATCTGGGTCCCTCCTTTCCTTTGCCAGGATAGTTAACTGAAAATTAGAGATACATATCCCTCTTTTCTAACAGTCAGACTAAGTCTCCAGCAGCCCACACACTAGCCAAGAGAGAGCAAACCAATTGCTTCTTGAATAGTGCCAGAAGAAAATGGTTTCCTTTCCCTGAAAAAGAAGGGTTGGGTCCCAAGACCTGATTATGTAATTTTCTCAGGGGACAAAATTTAAAGGGAACCAGGCAAAACTTGGAAGTAATATTTACCTTAAAGAGGTTGACCTAAGGTAGCACCCAAGAGCATTCAGAATCCATCAGTGAGTAGATCCTAAGCACAGGTAGAATTTGTGGTTACCTTCACATTGGGATCTAAATGATACTACCCAAAGACTTTGCCTTTAGCACCAATTTTCCTTGAATCTGCCTGTATGCCCTGGATTCTACCAGTGGAAGTTGTCAGTTCTATTCCAATGGAGAGTAGGCATATTAATTGCAGAGCTTTAGAGTCTTCCAACCCAAAGGAAAGGAAAGTACTCCAATCTCCTTTATCAGCTATTAACACATCAGGCTGGTTTAAATGTATTGTAATATAAATCTAAGGCTGAAGGTACTTGAAGTCTTTGAGTTCAATCTCTTCATTTTACAAATAAGAAAATGGAGGCCCAAAGAGGTGAAGTGAATGAATTGGGATGTAGGTCTTCTTAATTCCTTATTTCTAACATCAGAAAGCAAGGACCTAATAGGATAAGATACAGTACAAGTTAACTTTTGATGTTGTAATGCTTTTGTTAATGATATGCATACATCAATTCTTTTGCCAGGAATTTCTTTCTTCTTTCCTCCTTCTTTCCTTTTCTCCCTCCCTTCTTTCCTTGTTTTCTTTTTCCTTTTTTCCCTTTTTTCCTCCCTTCTTTTGTCCTTCCCTCCTTCCTCCCCTCCTTCCTTCCTTCCCTTCCTTTCTTCTTCTTCCCTTCCTCTTTTCCTTCTTTTGACAAACATTTATATGTGTAGTCCTAACAATAAAGCTATTGCAGACTTTTGTATCCAACAGGCATTTAGTAAATAAGACATGGTGCCCACCCACAAAGAGATCATAATTTTGTCTCTTCCTCCTATTCCATCTATCAAAATCCGAATCTTCCTTAAAGAAATAGTTTAGGGTTTACCTTTTTGACAAAGACTCTCCTCCAGAAGACCCCAATTTAATTTATTTCATTCCACTGAAATTCAATTTTAATTCAATTGAATTTAATTTAGCTCAACAAACATTTTTTGAGGCAGCTTTTTATAGTGAATGAATTACACACATATATGCACACTTAATCCTTCTCTACCTGGCATTGTGATGATTTCTATACCTGAATCATCTTCACTCCCTCCCATAAACTAGGAGCTTCTAGAGGCCAGGACTATATGAACTTTATTTTAAGAGGTGATGTGGAGTAGTGGTTAGTCACCTGCTCAGAGTGAGGAAAAGCAGAGTTCAGTCATGTGTAGGTCATAGGGTTGCAGTGATAAAGAACTAACATTTGTATAGAACTTTAAGATGTGTGAAGGGCTCTGTCTACATTATCTCATTGTATTTCAGTCCTGGGAGGCAGGACTCTTATTATTTCCATTGTATATAAAACATTATAAACTTAAGGTTGCATTAGAAGAGACTTGATTATGCAGCAAATAAGGGCTGACGCAGGATTAGAATATAGGTCTTGAACTCCTGTTCAGCACTCTATGTACTGCTACCCAATGTCTTGAACAATAGAATCAATTCAGAAGCCTAGAGCCTGGTGTGTGGGGAAATGGTGGGGTAATGGGGAGGGGGCCAATGAAAGGTTTAATTTCCTAGATTACCATGCTTAAGAGAGGTCAATTAGATTGGCCTGAGATATCGCTCAGGCACAACTCACTGTGAGCTCTACATGCTCGCATAGCCTATGTCATTTGGTGATCTTTTTAAGTGTGTAAGGGCCACATAGGAACACAGACTCAATAATACAAAACTGGGTATGCTCCATCTTGCCCCCTTGTGGATGTCAGAGAACAGGTCCCTCTCCCAATAGGGTTATGCCCATTGTTGATGTTCAATAAGCAATTTCTGAATGATTGATCTCCAGAGGGAAAAATTATCTGAGTGATGTTTTGATCTTTTCAAAATTAGGTCTCTCTTTTCTTTTCTTCCTTTTCTTCATCTCTTCCATGCTGATAAAGAGAATTTACCCCTTAATCCCTATGTTTTCCTCCCTTCTCCTTTTCTCCCTCCTTCCTTCCTTCCCTCCCTCTTTCCTTTCTCCCTCCCTCCCTCCCTTTTTTCTTTCCCTTCTTCCTTCTTTCCTTCCTCTTCCCTTCTTCTTTCCCTTTCTCCTTCCCCCCCTCTCTCCCTCACTCCTTTCTTTCTTCCATCTTTTCACCAACTTCAACTTTTGGAATCTAAGCGTCACAACTGGTGGTTCTGGTCACTGAATTTTTGCCCATTAGTCACAGAAATCAGGTGAGAGATACTGGATAGAGAGGGTAGGGAAGATTTTAGGGCAATATTATCAGTGAGAAAGAAAAAAAATGATAGAATAATATATAAGACATTCATCAGGAGATCAAGATTGAGATAAGACATGTTATATTTCATTTTGTAACATCTTCATTATACAGATCAAAAAACTGAGGACAAGAGAGTGTAATGGGCTGAGGTTTGAGTTGATGCACTGAGGTCCCAAGTACGTGAGGCTAAATAGTAATTGGGCTATACTCTATTAATATACATGATTGGATAAAGAATGGTCCCTGCCCACTCTCCCTGCAAGTCCTGATGTGTTGTATAGGAAATGACGATTTTGGTGGGTGGAGGCAGAGAGAGACAGGAAGAGAAGCTGGGGGAGATTGGGCCTGGGTTCCATTCTCCTAGCTGCTGGTCGTGTGACTGCTGGTCTAGCTAGCTTCTTGACTCAGCTGCACACATTACTATCGCCGATTCTCTTCCACCTCCGATCCTTCTTCACTGAGAATAAAGATAGACGATTTTCCCCTAACCTGAATTCCTGACTCCAACTGATTTTAAAATACGCGATCTTCACAAGAGAGGATAGGATAAGTGTTTTGCTTAAGACTTACAACTAGTAAATAATAAGAAAAGGGATTTGAACACAGATCCTCTAACCCAAAATCCAGGGCATTTCCACAGTACCATATTTCATTTCTTCCCCTATTCAAGCATTAATCAAGTATGTACTTTACGCAAAAATCTTTGTGAAGAACTATAGAAGCAAAGATGAAATCAGGTATAATCTCTTCTTTCAAGAAGCATATGGTCCTAGAGAAAAGATTAGAATTAAACTATAATTCTGTAATGTCTGTTTCCTAGTCCCTAGAGATGAAATTCTTTCTTCAATGACTTTTCTCAGGCTCTCTCTCATGCCTTGAATCCTTTTCCTCCTCATTTTTGGTATCTCTATTCCCCTTCAAAGCACAGAAACATTCCACACTTGGCCTTTCCTAATCAATGTAGTCATTAATGCGCCTTAAGCTAACTTCCCAAGGAGCACTGCTTTGAATTTCCTTGGTACATATTTATGTTTATTTATCTGTGTACATTTTGAATCTCCCAAGTAGAATGGAAGTTCTATAAGATTAAGAATGCTTCACTTTTGACTTGGTCAACTTTCTTCCTCCCAGTCATTCATTTATTTTGTTTTATTCATTCATTCATTCATTCTTTGTGAGGCAATTAGGATTAAGTGATTTGCCCATGGTCACACAGATAGCAAGTGTCTAAGGCTGGATTTGGACTCAGGTTGTCCTGACTTCAGGGTCAATATTCTATCCTCTGTACCACTTTTCTAGTTATTTTTTTAAGCATAGGACATCTAGGTTACAGACATACACTAACCCTTTATTTAATCAAATATAGATATCTTCAGGGCAAGGACAGCTTCATTTTGTATCTCTCTTGTGACATAGTACCTGGTATACAGTAGACAATTGATAAATACTTGTAAATGAATATTTGTGCCTCTATCTAATTTCATCAATCACAGAATTTTAGAGTTGAAAGACACCTCAGTGACCATCTAAGTCTAATCCATATTTTAAAAACAGGGTTTAAAAACCTTGCTATGCTATTCCTGACTCTGAATCATTCAGCTGTCATTCACAGAAGGCAAGGGAAAGTAACTTACTGCTTTCTAGGGCAATCCAAGCCATTTTACTGTAGATCCCATTGTTGAGAAGTTGCTCCTGACATTAAAATATTTACCTCTTTGCAGCTGTCAGACATTTCTTCTAATTCTTCTCTCTAGGGCTAAACATAAAGAATGCCATCTCTCTCCCACATGGCAATCCTTTAGAATACACATATAAATATGTGTATAACCTAATGGACAAGAAGAATGTGAACATAGGACAATGAGAGATCCAGTGAGTGAGGGGATATTTCCACTTGTGGGGATGAGGGAAGGCTTCTCAGAGGAAGTAAGGCTTCAAGGAAGGGAAGGATTTTGGAATAGCTGACATTGAAGAAAAGGAAGGTCAGTTAATTTTAGCTGTGGCACATGGTCTGAACAAAAAACAAGAAGGAAGATAGATATTTGTATATATGAACATACACACACATATACATACATGCATACATATATCAGATGTGTACACGTGTGTGTGTGTTTGTGTAATGCTTCGATCTGTATTCAGAGAACATCATTTCTTTTTCTGGAGGGGGGTAGTATGCTTCATTATTAATCCCTTGGATTGTTCAGGATGACTGCATTGGTGAGTATAGTCAAGTCATTCAGAGTTCTTCATCCAACTATCTTGCTATTACTGCATACAACATTCTCCTGGTTTTGTTCACTTCACCGTGCATCAGTTCATGTTGGTCTTTCCAGGTTTTTCTGAAAGCATCCCTTTTGTCATTTTTTACAGCTCCTCAATATTTCATTATAGTCATATACCATGCTTGTTTAGTCTTTCCCCAATTGTGAGCCTCCCTTCTATTTAGGAAATGTTATTAAGCACTGCAATAAGAGCCTGCCTTGAAATTGGAGGATATGGTTCAAAATTGTGCTTCTTGCCCTAATCTTGGATAAACATCCAAGGTTTTATTTCCTCACCTATAAAATGAGGGAAGGGGCAAAGCTAGGTTATTTCTGCTTCATGCACTTACTAGCTGTTTAACCCTGGGAAAGTCAAATAATCTCAGAATGTCTCAATTTCCTTATCTTTAAAATGGGGATAATAAAAGTACCTACCTCCTGGGGTTTTTGTGAAGATAAAATGAGTTATTTTCAAAGTTCATTACAAACATTAAAGAATTACATAAATGCTAGCTATTATTATTATCATTATTGCTATTTCTGGGGCATCTTTTTGCTCTAAATCTCTGATCTTAAGATCAGGAAACAGTTTAGCTAGAATGTTGAGCGTTAGAAGGGCAGCAGTGTGAAATAATCTGCCTCAGGATGAAAGGACTATGGGGGAGGAGAAGTAAAGAGTTGCAAGGAAGGGAAATCATTTTTCATACGTGACTGGAAGGAGCCAAATGTTTCCTGGGTAAGTTAAATTGCTCACTGATTCATTCATCTGGCTGAGTAGCTGGCAGTCACGTGGTAGAACACACACACACACACACACACACACACAAACTTGTGTGTGTGTGTGTGTGTGTGTGTGTGTGTGTGTGTATGCACTCCCCCCTCTTCTTCACAGTCCAGAATGATGGGTGTTCTTGCTTGTAAACCAGCAAATGTGAGTGCACGTGCAGGACGTATGCACGTGTGCATGTTATTTAAAATTAGGAAGTAAAGAAGCAAGAGAAATTCCATCTTTCCTTAAGGTTTGTTTCTCCTGGGCAAGCAAAGGAAGCAGATTTTATCTGAATATAGGAACTTTCTAACCATTTGAGCTGGACAATAACGGGATGATCTTCCTCTAGGAAGAAGAGTTCTCTATCACTGACAACTTTCAAAGCAGACCATGGATGACCAAATGATAGGCAACATTGATGGATTTCATAATTTTGGTGGCTGGTGAAATTAGATTATTGACATATCTCCAAACTAATCATAATTCTATGACTAATAAAGTTCTAATAAAATCACCTGCTGTTGTACTATATTTTTAAAAATTGAAATCTTGGGATTTTCTTTTGGGCAAAAATTGAGGAAGAGGAAAAAGTGACTCAATTATATCCTTATATCAGTTTTACTGGGTATCTCTTCCATCCATCCTTTCTTCTTCATATCTACTAATATCACCCCATCAAGGCTCTCATTTGTCTTTAATTTGAACTTTTGAAATAGCCTTCAGGTCTTCTCACTTCTAGTCTGTTTCCTTTCTAATCCATCCTTCATATAGCTGCAAGATGCATCACCATCACAAATAGAACTGTTGGGTCATAAAAATCTTCAGTCACTCCCTACTGATTCACTAATGAAATTCAAAATTCTTTCCTGGCATTCAAAGCACTGCACAATCTTTTATCATGCTATCTTTCTACCTTCATCTCACATCAATCTGCTCTAGCCAAACCACACTACTCTCTGTCTTCCGAACACATCATTTGCTAAGTCTGTGCTTTTGCTCAGGCTGTTATGCCTTTCCTAAAAGATCTTCCTCCTTGTTTGTTGAATTACTGCTCATCTTTTAAACATCATTGCAGCTCTTCCCTCTTCCCTGAAATCTTCTGAGATAGAGGGGAAGAAGAGGAGATAATGGAGGTTAAACATACCAACTGGTACCATTAGACCCCACATAATACTTTGGTTAACACTTGTACTAGGGAATTGATAATATAATAATGCACATTAAAGGGTAATAGGTTTGGAAACCTAATTGACACCCTGGACTTTTTAGTTCAAAGTGACAAGCATTCTTTCTTACCTATGAAAACATTTTGGGATTCTCAGGATCTGGAAGCCATAAAGAAAAAGTAAATCATAACCCAGTGAATTCTTTTGAAATTTTTTGTTTGTTTTTGGATGAAATAAAGCCTCTTCCACATTTAATAACTTGTTAGCACTTGAATAGCAATTGAGGCCTTTTCTTTCCTTTTCTCATTTGGGACCTGATTACAAGCTAAATTTTTATGACCTCAAGAGAAATCCTGGTCAAAAGTCAAAGAGAAATTTATTCATTCATTCATTCATCCTACAAGCATTTATTAGGTACCTATTAGATGCCTGGAAGCATTTTTCTGGGCCCTGGAAATACATGCACAAAAATAAAACAGAAATGAGATAATATTTGTGAAGAGCTTTGCAAACCAAAAAGCACCATAAAGTAGTTATAAATATTGTTAAAATAATTATTATTATCCCTGCTTTCAAGGAGCCTACACTGTAGGCAGTAATAACTTGAATTTGTTGAATAGTCATGTCTGATTCTTCACAACTCCATGGACCAGATTGTCCATCTTGGCAAAGATACTATAGTGGTTTTTGCTTTCCTTCTTCAATAGACCAACACAAATAGAGTTTAAATTATTTGACCAAAGTCCCACAGATAGTAAATATGGATTTGAATCTAAGTCTTACTGAGACACCTCCCTGCCTCTACCAACTTGAATGCAAAAATATAAAGAAAATGTTACATGATATCTATACACTGGAGGGGTAATCAGAAGGATGATGGCAATCAGGGTAGTTAGTGTGGTAGCAACCCTTGAAATAAGACTTGGAGGAAGAGAGATTTCAAGAGGGGTTAGTATGGAGGAGTACACCTGAGGCATAGAGGAGGGGAGTCATGGCCCATGCAAAAGCACCAAGATAGAGATAGGGTACCATGTTTTGGAAACAGCATGTAGACCAGTTTTCCTGGAACATATTATGCATGAAGGAGAAAGATGCTTCATCAGCCTGAAGAGGGAGATTGGAGTCAGATTATGATGGAATTCATATACCAAATAGGGATTTACGATTTACCCACAAGCAACAAGGAGCCACTGGATCTTATTAAACAAAGGAGTGAAGTGATTGAGCCTATGTTTTAGGAATATCAATTTGGGAGCTAATGGTGGTTAGATTGTCAAGAGAAGACACTGGAGATTGGGAAACCAAAGAGAAGTAGGGGGAAGGTTGGAAAGTAGTTGTGTATGATGGGATGGTGGGATATCTTAACCTTAAGGAAACATCTTTTGAAATAGTCGAAAGGTCTTCCAGGGACTGGATAGCAACAGTTTCTCAGAGAAGTAGAGGGAAGACTTGGAAAGTAGTTGTTTGCCCAGGACATTAATGGAGCCCTCAGAATTAGAGTCAGAGTGCAGGATATTCTTCACATGGATGAGAGAAATTTCCCAGAATTCTTGCTTTTTTTGGGGGGGACAAAATCAAGGAGTGGGAATAAAGCAGGTTGCTTCCTTGAATTCTTTTTTTTTATTTATTTAATAGCCTTTTATTTACATGATATATACATGGGTAATTTTACAGCATTAACAATTGCCAAACCTCTTGTTCCAATTTTCACCTCTTACCCCCGCCCTCTCCCCTAGATGGCAGGATGACCAGTAGATGTTAAATATATTAAAATATAAATTAGATACACAATAAGTATACCCGACCAAAACATTATTTTGCTGTAAAAAGAATCAGACTCTGAAATATTGTACAATTAGCTTTGAAGGAAATCAAAAATGCAGGTGTGCATAAATATAGGGATTGGGAATTCAATGTAATGGTTTTTAGTCATCTCCCAGAGGTTCTTTTCTAGGCATAGCTAGTTCAGTTCATTACTGCTCCATTAGAAATGATTTGGTTGATCTCGTTGCTGAGGATGGCCTGATCCATCAGAACTGGTCATCATATAGTATTGTTGTTGAAGTATATAATGATCTCCTGGTCCTGCTCATTTCACTCAGCATCAGTTCATGTAAGTCTCTCAGGCCTTTCTGAAATTATCCTGTTGGTCATTTCTTACAGAACAGTAATATTCCATAATTTTTCATATACCACAATTTATTCAACCATTTCTCAACTAATGGACATCCATTCAGTTTCCAGTTTCTAGCCACTACAAAAGGGCTGCCACAAACATTCGTGCACATACAGGTCCCTTTCCCTTCTTTATAATCTCTTTGGGATATAATCCCAGTAGTGACACTGTGGATCAAAGGGTATGCACAGTTTGATAACTTTTGAGCATAGTTCCAAACTACTCTCCAAAATGGTTGGATTAGTTCACAACTCCGTAACAATACATCAATGTCCCAGTTTTTCCGCATCCCCTCAACAATCATCATTATTTTTTCCTGTCATCTTAGCCAATCTGACAGGTGTGTAGTGGTATCTTAGAGTTGTCTTAATTTGCATTTCTCTGATTAATAATGACTTGGAGCATCTTTTCATATGACTAGAAATAGTTTCAATTTCTTCATCTGAGAATTGTCTGTTCATATCCTTTGACCATTTTTCAATTGGAGAATGGCTTGATTTTTTATAAGCTTCCTTGAATTCTAACATTAGATGATTTTCCTGATCCTCTCCCAACTAACCAAATACCCCATGGAGATCATCTACAGATTCAGAAGACATAGATCATGATTCAATGCCAAGGAGAGAGCCCTGGACAGGCAATCATTGTCACAGTGATCATCATGGACATACTTCATCACTTTGGGTCTCAGAGAACAATCAATCAATTCAAAAGTATTTAGTGAACACCTATGTTATGCCAGGCACTGTGCTAGGTTCTGAGGATGGGGTGTGGGGTATTGAGGAAAAAATTACCTCTTCTAGCTTTTTACTGTTAAATAAAGAGGAAGCTAAGACCCAGCTCTAAAGTAATATGATTTCTGTGACGATCCCAAATAGCCTCTGTGTGTGGTTGCCTCTTGAGGCACTAGTGATGCACTCTCTTTTTCCAGTCTCTATCTAACAGGTAAAGCTTTTATTTTTAGGATGTACATTTCCTTCTCCTTATTTCCCAAGGAAAAGATGCTGCTCAAAGAAAAATGTATGTATATATGCATGCATATAAAGAGACAGAGAAAGACAGGGACAGAGAGTCAGAGACAGAGAAATTATATATGTCACACACACACACACACATATATAAATACACATATACATATAAATCATAAGTCTCTACCATGTGCAAAATCATGTGTTTGGCAGCAGATCTAGTTTTCTGGGACCAAATGGCATTTTTCTTTCTTTACAAAATGAGTGAAAAAAGGTCTCACTTTTCCAGTAACTGGCACCAAATTGATTTCTCTTTCTAGTTGCTGCTGTTGGGGACTGGAGCCTCACATCATGCAAATCTTTGAGTCCTTTGGAGCAGTGTAAGCCATCATGGGACTTGGCTGCTTTGTTTTTCAGAGATCCAAGCGAGCAAAATTCTGCCCAGACATCCTTGGCTCTGGGGCAGTCAGTAAGCCCTGAGGAGGACAGCTTTACCTTCTCCTACAAGTTACTTCTTACATATTCTTAGCTGGTCACCATGATGAGTAAAAATCCCAGAATATTAGCATTCAACATGGGCTGGCCCAACTCATACACTCAAATCTAGCTTCTGATATCTCTCTAGCTCTGTCATTTTGGGTAAGTGATTTACCTTCCAGTGTCAGTTTTCAAAAATCCTAGAATATTAGCATTCAACATGGGCTGGCCCAAGTCATGCATTCAAATCTAGCTTCTGATATCTCTCGAGCTCTGTCATCTCGGGTAAGTAATTTAACCTTCCTGTCTCAGTTTTCCCATCTGTAAAAAGGGGATAATAACAGCACCTAACCTCATTATGGATCAAATGAGATAACATATGTTAAGCACTTTGAAAACATTAAAACAACATAAGTTATGGATATCATCATTTTTATTATAGATAAATAAACTGAATTTATAGAGAGAAAGCTGCTCATCCAAGATCACAAAGATAATTAGTGGCAGAGCTGGTGTTTTAAAGCAGTTCTTGCAAATCTAAGCTCTCTGTTCTATTGTTATGCCTTATATTCCACCTCCACCATCCTTCCTCCATCTCCTCCCCCACGGGACTCACTTCATTTAGGGGGCAGAGAGGATGCTTTAGGGGTAAGTGTTTGATTTCTTGGCTCACAGCAGAGTTCTCTTGACTTGTTTATGTTTTTCTAAAATCATTGCAAGTCCTGTTTAACCCAGTCTAAGCATGTGCTCACTTCTGCTCTGAGAACATGTAAAAGCATGCCTTCATCATGAGAGTCAGACAAATGAACATGAATAGAAATGCAGTTTGAAACAAAAATAATAATAATAAAACAACAGCAAAAAGAAGGGTAAAAAAAATAACAATCCTCAGCATAGGAATCTCTTGTCCAGATTTTTCTATCTGTCTGGTCAGAGAAACTAATAAGGAAGCTCAGATAATCCAAGGGAGGATTGATCATTGAGCTGTGTTTGGGGTAGCAAGAATCAGAGTAAGTGCTCCAGAAATTTTGGTTGAACTGAATTAATTTACACCTGAAAAATGTAATGTGAAAGGTACGATTATAGGAATTATAGATTATTCAATTATAGCTATATGCAATATAGTTATATATACCATACTTCTAAGACACTTGATATACTCTCATATTAGTTACATAGGTAATTATAATTATGCTTATGTATAATACGTGACTCATACTAGAGCTACATATATAATTTTCCTGTTTTAAATTCTCATAATATTTTGTTAGTGCCTATCTTCAACGAGCTTACAATTTAAAAGGAGACATCATATTCAGTTATGGAGCATCAGAACAGCCTTCATTTAGAAGGTAGCATCTGAATTGGACTTGAACAATGAGTAACATTTTATTAGGTAGAATCAGGTCTGGGCAACAAGGAAGGGAGGGTAGGTGAAGAAACATTCAAGGCAAAAGAACATCATGAGCAAAACTTAGGAGGCAGGAAAAGCTGAGACAGATTCAGAGAAGGCCACTTTCCAGTTTAAATGAAGGACTCACAGAGGGCATTAATGATGAAGTGTGATTGGAAAGATATGTTGAGATCAAATTGTCGAGAGCCTGGGATGAATGCAAGGCTTCCCAGTCAAACTTCATTCACTTCATATTCAGACCATTGGGAGCCACTGTCAAGTTTTGAAGAGGGGGATGACATGATAAGAACTGTGCTTTAGAAAGATTATTCTGGCATCACTAGGTAGGGTAAAAGACAAGGAAAGAAACTAGAATCAAGAATACTATTTAGGAGACTATTATGAAAATCTAGTCACTGAAGGCTGGATTCAGAAAATATATACTCACATAAAGGGTCTATCTATATCTATATCTATCTATATGTATATGTATATATGTAATATATACATATACATACTTTTATATAAAGGGACTATGTTGATACATTTCTATAAACTCTTTAAGACCACTTTGGGGGCTTTCTTGATAAAGGTACTAGAGTGGTTTGCCGTTTCTTTCTCCAGCTCATTTTACAGATAAAGAAACTGAGGCAAATAGGGTTAAGTGACTTGCCCAGAGTCACACAGATAGTGAGTGTCTGAGGACACATTTGAACTCAGATAGATGAGTCTTCCTAATTCCAGACTTGATGCTCTACCTACCTAGCTGTCCAATCACGGATATGTCTAAGGATTTGAGCCCGGCTGTCTGAGAGAATGGTGGTCCAGTGAATAGAAAAAGGAAAGTTGGGTCTTGCTTGCTGACCCCAGATTAGTGCTTTCCCTCTTCCCTGAGTTACCCCAGGATTGCAACATGGTATAGTGTAAAGAGTACTGGGTTATAGGCCAGTGCTTTAAGGCATACTAGAAACAAGATTTTTTTTATAAGTTATATGATTTTGGATAAATAATTTCCCTAGACCTCAGTTTCCTCATTTGTAAAGTGAGGGTGTCAGACTAAATTATCCCTGAGATCCTTTGCAGCACTAGCATGCTACGCTTCTGTGATTGGAACTAAAGGGGGATGTTATTTGGGTCAAGAAAAATAGAGGCTCAATGGCTCATAGAATCATGCTTTTCCAGTTAGAAGGGCCTTCACAGACCATTCAATCCAACCTCATTATCTTACAGAGAGGGAGACACAGACACAGGTTTAAATGACTTTCCTGGATCACATAGGCAGTTTGATAGAGCAGGTGGGTTTATCAAGCAGCAATCTCATTGAAAAGGTCATTTGAGGGAGTTGAAAGGCTGAAAAAGTCTTTCACACATGGTCTGGTAGTGTGCATGGCAGGGAAAGGGGGAATTTGAAGAGACACAAAAGGAATAGAGCAAAATAAATGGGAACTCCAAGGCTGGCATATGAGTACCTATAGGGGAAGAAAGAAATTTCAGTCTGAAATCTAAAGATGGACATAGTGGTCAGTAAGAATGGGCTAAGACTTAGGATAGTGGGTTTGAACTATGTATGAAATATGAAGTAATGAAGTATGCAAAAGGTAGAAAGGTCCACTGGAGCTGGATTGAGAAAATCTAAAGGGATGGGCTGAAGCAACAAGGTGTTTATCCCTAGAGAAGAGAAGAGATAGGGGAATCATGATGGCTGTTCTCAGACAACTGAAGAGCTATCATGTGAAAGGATTAGATCAAGCCTGCTTGGTTCTAGGGGAAGAACTAGGGTTAATGGGAGACAAATTTAAGCTTCATATGGAAGAAAGTTTCCTAACAATTAGAGCTGGCTTAAGTGGAATGGGCTGTGTTGGGATATAGTAGGTTCCCTCACCAGAGGTCTTCATGTAAAGCTGAATGACCTCCTGGAGGGAATGTTGAGGTAGGGCATGTTTTGGACGAGATCGCCATCGACTTGGCCTTCCAAGTCTGAAGTTCTATGATTAAAGAGCTGAACTGGAACGTAATAATGCTAGACTATTAAACTCTAATGGATGCCAGCTGTCTATAGTTTGTACAGTGAGATCTCCACACATGACATTCCAATAACTTTGCTCTCTAACTGACTGCCCAGCACAAAGCACGCTTTAAGGCGTTCTGGAGCAGGGGTCCTGAAGGGGAGAAAAGGCGAAGAGGGAGCCGTGGCCCCAAGGGCAGGATCTTTGGGAACTTTCTGTTCTCCCTTCTCCCACCAAAGGGAATGGGAGGGGGAGGCCTCCTCCAGAGGCACAAGTCGGGGGAACCTTCTGTCTGAGGATACCTTGGACCTGCTCCATCCCAGCAGGAAAACATGCCTTTATCATGAGAAACATGTAAGTGTTCAAATTTGTTTCCCTGTTTGATTTAGAAATGTGTGCAGAGGGATGAGTGAGTCAGTGAGACTTAGGAGTTTGGGGATTAAGAGAACTCTTTGAAGGGGGAGAAACCTTCACAAGAAACCTTCAACTTATGCTTTGAAAAGCAAAACATGGGAAAAAATGACTTGAAAGTAAATAGGCAAAGAGCTGTGCCTCTTGGTTTGGGGAATAAAAGAGTTAACAGAGAGACACTTAACTGCAGCCCCATCCCCACAGGATATCTTTCCCTGGCCATAAAATTTTAAAAATGCAACCCTTTGGAAAACAGAGTTAAATCGTTATACAGTTCTTCCACAAAGCTTTAATTCCCACCACCACCCCAAGCTGGGGAAGCAGCTGAAATCTCACAAGGAGACTTGGTCTTTTGAAGATTTCCAGTAATTCTTACAATTCAAAGAACTGTTTAAGGTTGTCTCTTTTTTTCTACCCTGTGACTTCTGTCCCTTTGGAACCTGCCCATTGTTCACCAAGCATGATTTGGGGTTACCTGGAGCAACTCAGTGTGTAATTGGGAGAGGACCATCGTCTCTGCAGGAGACCCGATGGAGAACTCGGACATAGCTAAATACTACATGGCATCTCTGACAATGCCCCCCCCCAATTATGGATATAATCTGGGTTGAGGGGAGTAGGGTTGGGGATAAGTAGAAGAAACAATTCATCCGTAAAATGATGGGGTTGAACAAAAGGACTTCCAAAATCCCCTCTCCAGCCAAGTTTTCGTGATAAAAAGACAAAAACAAAACAAAACAAAGAAAACCATCTAGATTAATTGAGTGGCCTACCCCAAGTTGAATGAATGGTTTTGTTTTAGAGTCCTTTTTTGTTAACAGCTCAGGAATAGGTCTCAGATCCTGGAGTTGCCTCAATGGATAGGTTGGCTCTTGGGAGGATTGGACTCTGTGGAGAGGAGCCATTCTTTGTGTTGAGCTGTAGAAATAAGGTAGACCTTGCTCTGCTTTTCTGTATTTCTAGGTCTTTCTCCTTCCATCTTTCCTCTGTATTTTCTCTTCTTTCTTTAAAATACCTCGTATTCAGAAATAGATGCTACAGTAGCAGAGTGATTGGCCTGAATTCAGGAAAACCTGAGTTCCAATCTGACTTCAGACACTTACTAGCTGTGTGATATTGGACAAATCACTTGACTGCTTTCTGCCTTAGTTTCCTCATCTGTAAAATGTAGATATTAATAGCTCCAAGGGTTGTCTTGAGGCTCAGTTGAGATATTTGTAAAGCACAGTTCCTGATACATAGTAAGTGCTATATAGATGTCAGCTATTATTATTATTATTATTAATTATAGGGCTGAATATAAAGTAAGTATTCAGAGGAATATAGTCCAGAGGAAAAGGTGAGGGCTTGGAAAATGTTTCCAAGCTGGTTAGTTTATAGATCTCATTACTAAAATGACAGTTACATACCCTCAAAAAATGGCATGCAAAAATTGGCTGAAGGATGTTTATACTTAGCCTGGAGAAAAGTAGACCTAGGGAATGGAGGAGAGCTGTCTTTACATATTTGAAAGGCCATTTCATCCAATAGGAATTTGATTAGTTCTGCTTAGCTCCAGAGGTCAGAACTAGCAGCAAGAGGTGGGAGTGGTGATGGTGGGGAGGGTTTTCAAAGAGGCAGATTTTGGCTGTGTAAGAGAATATTTCCCAATAATCAGAGCTATCCAAAAGTAGAATGGCTTATCTGGGAGTTCCCACTCCTTCTAGCTCTTCAAGCAAAGCCAAATCTCTCATTAGCTGCGTTTCAGAGAGCATTCTCATTTGGGTGCAGAGTGGGCTTGCTGCTGCTAAGGTTCCTTCTAGTTCTGAAATTGGGTGTTTCAGATTTTGTTTTAAACTTGTCTTATGGAAAGCAGGAGAGAATCATCTTGTTTTGTTGGGTCTAGTGATCAAAACCGGCAGCAGTAGCTAGTAATCAAAGAGAAGCAGGGTTTGACTTGATGGAAGTGAAAGCTTTCTAAGGGAAGACTCATTACCAGTGAATGCGTCCCCAAATCTAAATTGCTTTAGGAGACATTGAATTCCCCATCATTGGATCTATACCATTATGGTTGGGTTTTTTCCTAGGGCACTCCAAATAATAATATCAACATCCAAACAACAACAACAATAATAATAACTAGCATTTATATATACATATATATTATCTCATTTTATTCTCAAACAACACTGTGAGATAGGTGATAATATTATCCTTGTTGTATAGACAAAGAAACTAAGGCTGAGAGATTAACTTACTTGTCCAGTCCCACAGTTAGTAAGCACCCTTTAAGACAGGATTTGAATTCAGGTCTCCTGAACTTCAAAACATTATTTAAGTGCCATATTCTCCCTGTTGTTCTTGACTGCCATACTCAGACCTGACTTTATGTTGTTCATCATAAAGGATAAAATTTTCAAGGAGCCATTCCTATGGTTCTTTCCTTAAGAGTTCCTTTCCTTTTTCTCTCCCTGCCTTTAGCAACCATGGAAAAGCTGAAGGGCAAGCAAATGTTTAAAAAAAACAGCTCGCAAAAAAAACCCCAAAACAAAATAAAACTGTAAATAGGATAATTCAGTTTAATCCCCATTGTTAATATTTCCCCTGATCACTTTTTTAAGTCTAAACAATGAACAACAATAAATCAAGCCCTGATTTGAAGATTTCTGAGTTGTAAATGTTCACATTCTAAAAAGGATAGTTGGCTCTTAGGAGCTGATAATAGCTGACTCTAGCACACCACTGGTGCAGGGACTCTTTGGGGATATGGATAACTCAGTCATGATTCTATCTTCTCCCTGCTGTATTCCTTAACCTCAAACAGAGCTGGCCACAGGTACAATTTCAGTGAATTAAAACTCTTGCCTACACCTGGAAGTTTTCAGATCAAAGCTGAATAAGGTTTGTTAAAGATGTTGTAATCAGGATCCATGATGGGTCAGGGTTGAATTTGATGGTTTATAATGACCCTGGCAGCCTTGAGTCTATGAGAACTTTCATAGCTCCATTTTGCAGCATCTTCCCGGTATTCTACCCAAATGGAAGGTAGCTTAGCAAAAGGCAGCTCCTTCATCCAGGGAACAAAAAAGGCCTCTCATTCCTATTCATGGGCAAGTGACCAGCTGGCTGCCCAGTGACCTAAGTGATTACTAACATAGGCTACTTATTTAGTAGTTAATCATTCTCTCTAAACTCAACCTAAAGCATCCATTGTCCATTTCCCATATTCAATAGCTACCTAACCTGGGATAGCAAACAGGTGCCTCTACAAAGGTTCACAACCTTTGCTGGGTAATGCTTAACCCCTTGGACAGTATTCAGTGAAATCCACGGATCCCTTCTAAGAATCAAGCTTTTAAATGCACAAAAATTACACTGGGTTATAAGAGAAACAAATTATATTGCAATACAACTACCAGAATCTTTTAAAAAAATAAATTCATAAACCTTAGGTTATTAGTTTTTGAATCTAAAGAGAATAGTTTCTGATCAAAACCAGCAACTTAGGAAAGTGTGATTGAATATTAAGAATCTAGCATTCTGCAACCCAGAATTTACCTGGTCCCCATCTGCCAATCCATCAAGCTAAAAGAACACTCCTAAGCACCTCATAATGCCATGTATTTTATACATTTCCTAAGTGACCTTATATGTGGGTTTCAGTTGCCTTATCTATAAAATGAGTATAGATTAGGTAATATCTATTGTCTCTTCTCTTTCTGTAAGCCATAGAACTCTAGCATTTTTGAAATGTTTTGCATAAATGACCTCATTGAATAGACACAATTTTAAAATACATACTCAATGTATTGTAAGCTCCTTTTTTTGCAGATCAGAAAAAGGAGGTTCAAGGAGATTAAATACTATGGTATGCAGCTTTTAGATATTAGATAGAATATTTGAACAGAGATTCTTCCAGGGTCCCTTTCTGTGGAAATGAACACCTAAGTGACCTGAATGACTATCCTGCTATCTTCAAAGCACCCTGGTAGCCACTGGCAGAATAGCAAAGATAAATAAGACAGTCATCGCTTTCAAGGAACTTATGCTTCAGTAGGAGAAATAAAATTTCCATTCATAGGGAAAGGCAGTTAGTAGGCAGAATGTTAGTTCTGGAGTCAAGAAGGCTCATCCTCCTGAATTCAAATCCAATTTTAGACATTTAATAGCTATTTGATCCTTTGCAAGTCACTTGACCCTATTTGCCTCAGTTACCTCATTTGTAAAATGAACTGGAGAGGGAAGATGAAAAATCATTCTAGTACCTTTGCCAAGAAAGTCCCAAATGGAGTCACCAGGAGTAACAGTTCTCCAATAAGAACAACAAATGCATAGGAAAAGAGTTTCCAGTTGTTGTTTTATTTGCAATGTGGATTGAATTAATTAAATGATGTTGTTTGATGACAAAAGTAAACATGAGTGGGACTCAGAAGCTGGGGTATTGAGTATGAGTTCTAACTATAGAAACTGGGGTAACTTTTATGGGGGCCCATGTTTGAGAGGGGACATCACAGAAGAAACACCCAAATTATTACATTTTCTGAGTGAACACGAGAAGCAGCATTCCAGAATGTCTGAAAGCTACATTTTTGGGGACAAAACAAAATTTGATATTGTCAGGTATATAGACAACAGCCCTGTAGCATCTGAGGGAGGATCATGAAGAGGAACAGAACCTGTATTAGGAACTAGAAATCAAACAGGTCAAGGAAAGGACCTTTGAGGCTATCGAGGTCAATGGTTCTCACACTTTTATTCTCAGTATTTTTATTCTAGTAAAAATTATTGAGCATCTGTCTAAAAAAGTTTTTTGTTTATGTGGCTTATGTTTACAGATATTTATAGTATTAGAAATAAAAACTAATTTTGAATTTATAGATCCTTTGCACGAGTTTTGGAGATCCTGAGGATTCTCTGGACCACTCTTTGAGAAGCACCTAATCTAGCCCAATCCCTTCATTTTATAAATGAGAAAACTAAGGACCAGGGAGCCCCAAAGTCATACAATAAATAAGAAAGGTTGGGTTAGAACCCAGATCCCCTGACTCCAAATTCAGGCATTCTTTTCTCTGTACTACTTAACATTAACTACATTTTTTTTTTATAAAGAGGAAAAATGTCCCTGAGAATTTTGCAAACTTTTCATAGAACTTACACATTCAGACCATGACTCCTTTAAGCAGTTAGTATTCTTCTTGCTGAATGCCTCTAATTTCTACTGAGCTTTTTGCCCAGATTGCTCCCACCTCTTCTCCACTCCATCCCTTCTCCTTTCCCACCTATTCCCATTCAGTATCCCCAGGAAGTGAGGAACAGAGGGATAGTTATTGTTCCCAGATGCCCTGTATTCCTAATTTCCAGAAAATTTATCATTCACTCATTCCGACTGGCAGGTCTCGTTACCCTCTCCTAGGGGACAGAAATGAGGGGAAAACGGTCAGACATAAAGCAAAATTAGGAGAGAGATTGTGGCTTGTGGCTAGGAGTCTTTCCTTTTTTTTTTTATTTTTTTGAAAATTTCTTTCTCTTTCCTTTTTTTTTTTTTTCTTGTAGGGGGAATTGAGAAGAGGAAGGAATGTGGGAGGTAGATTAACCCTTTGGAGTTCTAGCAGAATGCTGCAGGTCCCTTTGCCCCTGGTGTCCCCCACGGGCACTGCTGCTTTAAGGCGAGCCTGCTGGTCTGGATTTATAGCCTGGGTGCTGGATTTCTCTGCATGTGTGGTTTTAGCATTAACACTCCTGGTGAAGCTGGCTGTTTCCCTTCCCAGGCTGTGAAGGGAACTGAGGTTCCAGCAAAGAATGGCCCCTATTCATAGTGAGGTTTGCTAGGTAAGTTTATTACAAACCCCAAGTAACAGCTATAAAATTTTAAAAGCAGGAGCCAGTGGATACTTGTATGTGTTCTTGAAAACTGCTGCAATCAAATGAAGGGAGTGGGGCGCTTCTCTGGATGTGGTCCTGTCCCACGCTGGAGTATTGATAAGATCCATTATCACAGTGGTCACTAACAATACACTTTTCTCGCTCTTACAGACAAATCATATATGACCAAATTTCAGTTCCATCCACTCTGAGCCTCTCCCAGTAGCCCATATCACTCAACATGAGCCTCAGGTGGTATAATGGGTGAGTCAGACCTCAGCAATGCCATTGGCTTGCCACAAACCACTAGACTGGGAAGTCAGTTGAGCAGGGAATTAGTTCTATCTCTGGCTGCTCACATGCCGTGCTACCCCAGGCAAGTGAGATCTCTCCCAGCCTCAGTTTCCTCATGTATAAGTCGGTTGGAGTAGATGATCTGAAGGAGCAGCCAGAAC